>NC_142888.1:89955833-90596250 GCF_051225735.1 Oryctolagus cuniculus
AGGAGCCAGAGATCGGAAGCTCTTTCCCAAGATCCCCACAGGGAATCTGTTCGGCCCTCAGAGTGGGCTCAAATTCTCCTTCAGCCTCCCACTGGGTTGCCAAAGTTACGGAATTGTAGCGTCTCTGGAGAGTGCTCACGTGAATTCCGTGAGTTCTCTCCCCCACCGTCTCTTTTTTCACAGTCTCAGTTCAGTAGCACCACAAATTTACTAGCTCCTAATCTCCTGTTAATTCGCCCCGCCCAGAGTCAGGTTTTTCTGCTAGGCTCAGGGCCGGTGCAGACCTGAGGTCGCTCTGCTTATGACGTATGTCCAAGATGGCGCCTGCTCTTTGTCTTGCTCGCCCTTGAGAGGTGAGCGGAGAGAGAGAAACCCGTGTCCGTACTAGTCACCCTTTTTTCTCTCTCTCTCTCTCTTCCAGTTAGCCTTGTGAACTTCCCCCCCCCGGGGGTCGTTCCCTCTAGTCTCCTCTCTCCGCTTGCCTGCCGGTGTCTCGGGCTATTGAGGTTCGGCTCACCTCGCGTTCCAGCGCTGGTGTGTTGAGTCTGCCGCTGATGTCCCGAACTGTGGGCTCCCACGCTCTCCACGCAGGTCCGCTGTGAGTCACGCGTTCCGGAAGAGTTTCTTCTGCTGTTTCCTCCCCTACTCTTCCTTGAACCTGCAGTATCTCCACTTTTATTAAACTATCTCTCCCCAGACTATCAGTGTGAAGAGGGAGTCCTCCCAAATTCTTTCTATGAAGCCAGCATCACCTTAATTCCTAAGCCGGAAAAAGATGCAGCACTGAAAGAGAATTACAGACCAATATCCCTGATGAACATAGATGCAAAAATCCTCAATAAAATTCTCGCCAATAGAATGCAACAACACATCAGAAAGATCATCCACCCAGACCAAGTGGGATTCATCCCTGGTATGCAGGGTTGGTTTAATGTGCGCAAGACAATCAATGTGATACACCACATTAATAGACTGCAGAAGAAAAACCATATGATTATCTCAATAGATGCCGAGAAAGCATTTGATAAAATACAACACCCGTTCATGATGAAAACTCTAAGCAAACTGGGTTTGGAAGGAACATTCCTCAATACAATCAAAGCAATCTATGAAAAACCCACAGCCAACATCCTATTGAATGGGGAAAAGTTGGAAGCATTTCCACTGAGATCTGGAACCAGACAGGGATGCCCACTCTCACCACTGCTATTCAATATAGTTCTGGAGGTTCTAGCCAGAGCTATTAGGCAAGAAAAAGAAATTAAAGGGATACAAATTGGGAAGGAAGAGCTCAAACTATCCCTCTTTGCAGATGACATGATTCTTTATTTAGAGGACCCAAAGAACTCTACTAAGAGACTATTGGAACTCATAGAAGAGTTTGGCAAAGTAGCAGGGTATAAAATCAATGCACAAAAATCAACAGCCTTTGTATACACAGACAATGCCATGGCTGAGGAAGAACTTCTAAGATCAATCCCATTCACAATAGCTACAAAAACAATCAAATACCTTGGAATAAACTTAACCAAAGACGTTAAAGATCTCTACGATGAAAATTACAAAACCTTAAAGAAAGAAATAGAAGAGGATACCAAGAAATGGAAAAATCTTCCATGCTCATGGATTGGAAGAATCAATATCATCAAAATGTCCATTCTCCCAAAAGCAATTTACAGATTCAATGCAATACCAATCAAGATACCGAAGACCTTCTTCTCAGATCTGGAAAAAATGGTGCTGAAATTTATATGGAGGCACAAGAGACCTCGAATAGCTAAAGCAATCTTGTACAACAAAAACAAAGCCGGAGGCATCACAATACCAGATTTCAGGACATACTACAGGGCAGTTGTAATTAAAACAGCATGGTACTGGTACAGAAACAGATGGATAGACCAATGGAACAGAATAGAAACACCAGAAATCAACCCAAACATCTACAGCCAACTTATATTTGATCAAGGATCTAAAACTAATTCCTGGAGCAAGGACAGTCTATTCAATAAATGGTGCTGGGAAAATTGGATTTCCACGTGCAGAATCATGAAGCAAGACCCCTACCTTACACCTTACACAAAAATCCACTCCACATGGATTAAAGACCTAAATCTACGACCTGACACCATCAAGTTACTAGAGAACATTGGAGAAACCCTTCAAGATATTGGCACAGGCAAAGAATTTCTGGAAAAGACCCGGGAGGCACAGGCAGTCAAAGCCAAAATCAACTATTGGGATTGCATCAAATTGAGAAGTTTCTGTACTGCAAAAGAAACAGTGAGGAGAGTGAAAAGACAACCGACAGAATGGGAAAAAATATTTGCAAACTATGCAACAGACAAAGGGTTAATAACCAGAATCTACAAAGAGATCAAGAAACTCCACAAAAACAAAACCAACAACCCACTTAAGAGATGGGCCAAGGACCTCAATAGACATTTTTCAAAAGAGGAAATCCAAATGGCCAACAGGCACATGAAAAAATGTTCAAGGTCATTAGCAATCAGGGAAATGCAAATCAAAACCACAATGAGGTTTCACCTCACCCCGGTTAGAATGGCTCACATGCAGAAATCTACCAACAACAGATGCTGGCGAGGATGTGGGGAAAAAGGGACACTAACCCACTGTTGGTGGGAATGCAAACTGGTCAAGCCACTATGGAAGTCAGTCTGGAGATTCCTCAGAAACCTGAAGATAACCCTACCGTTCGACCCAGCCATCCCACTCCTTGGAATTTACCCAAAGGAATTTAAATTGGCAAACAAAAAAGAGGTCTGCACCCTAATGTTTATTGCAGCTCAATTCACAATAGCTAAGACCTGGAACCAACCTAAATGCCCATCAACGATAGACTGGATAAAGAAATTATGGGGCCGGCGCCGCGGCTCACTAGGCTAATCCTCCGCCTAGCGGCGCCGGCACACCGGGTTCTAGTCCCGGTCGGGGCGCCGGATTCTGTCCCGGTTGCCCCTCTTCCAGGCCAGCCCTCTGCTGTGGCCCGGGAGTGCAGTGGAGGATGGCCCAGATGCTTGGGCCCTGCACCCCATGGGAGACCAGGAAAAGCACCTGGCTCCTGGCTCCTGCCATCGGATCAGCGCGGTGCGCCGGCCGCAGCGCGCCGGCCGCGGCGGCCATTGGAGGGTGAACCAACGGCAAAAGGAAGACCTTTCTCTCTGTCTCTCTCTCTCACTGTCCACTCTGCCTGTCAAAAAAAAAAAAAAAAAAAAAGAAATTATGGGATATGTACTCTTTAGAATACTATACCGCAGTAAGAAACAATGAAATTCAGTCATTTGCAACAAAATGGAGGAATCTGGAACACATCATGCTGAGTGAAATAAGCCAGTCCCAAAGGGACAAATACCATATGTTCTCCCTGATCGGTGACGACTGACTGAACACCAAGAGGGAAACCTGTTGGAGTGAGGTGGACACTATGGGAAATGGTGGCTTGATCAGCATAGCCCTGACTGTTAATGAACAACTAAATACATTATCCCTCTTAGTAGTTTTTTTTATCTGTTCTACTTAATATGACTGGTTTAGATCTGAAATTGATGCACAGTTATTCTTAAGTGTTGAAAATTAACTGAAATGTGATCCCTGTTGAACATGGTGGTGGGAATGGGAGAGGGAAGAGATGTATAATTTGGGACATGCTCAGGCTGACTTGCCCCAAGTGGTGGAGTTGGAAGCATACCAGGGGATTCCAATTCAATCCCATCGAGGTGGCATGTACCAATGCCATCTCACTGTTCCAGGTGATCAGTTTCAGTTCACAGTTGGTCATGGTGAAGGGACTGGGAGTCAAAGGGAGCACATAGACAAGTCTAGTACCTGCTAACGCTAACTGATGGAGTAAATAAAGGGGAGAGTGATCCAACATGGGAAGTGAGAATCTCAGCAGACTCATAGAATGGCAGATGTCCTAAATAGCACTCTGGCCTCAGAATCAGCCCTAAAGGCATTCGGAGCTGGCTGAAAAGCTCATGAGAGTATTTCAGGCATGGAAAGCCAAGACACTCTGGCAAAAGATCTCTGTGAGTGAGATCCCAGTGGAAAGAACAGGCCATCAAAGAAGGAGGTACCTTTCTCTGAAGGGAGGAGAGAACCTCCACTTTGACTATGAGCTTGTCTAAACAAGATAAGAATCGGAGAACTCAGAGGGCTTCCATAGCCTTGGAAACTCATGACTGGAGCATAGGGAGATTACTGATGCCATAGACAGGAGTGTCAATTGGTAAAGTCAACAACAGGAGTCACTGTGCACTTACTCCTCATGTAGGATCCCTATCCTTAATGTGCTGTACATTGAGATTTAATGCTATAACGAGTACTCAAACAATATATTTCACTTTGTGTTTCTATGGGGGTGTAAACTGTTGAAATCCTTACTTAATGCATACTAAACTGATCCTCTGTAAAAAAAAAAAAAAAAAAAAAAAAAAAAAAAAAAAAAAAGAAATTATCAATTCCCAACTTGACTCTCACTGGGATTAAACATGACGATAGGTCTGCTCTGATTTCATCATCATTTTAAAAAATCATCTATTATTTTTCACTTTATGTTTCTGTGTGGGAGCAAACTGTTGAAATCCATACTTAATGTATACTAAGCTGATCTTCTGTATATTAAGATAATCGAAAATGAATCTTGATGTGAATGGAAGGGGAGAGGGAGTGGGAAAGGGGAGGGTTGTGGGTGGGAGGGACGGTATGGGGGGAAAGCCATTGTAATCCATAAGTCGTACTTTGGAAATTTATATGCATTAAATAAAAGTTTAAAAAAAAAAAAAAAAAAAAAGAATAAATATTTTGGCACACTGGAGCATAATTTAAAAACTATAGCAACCAGAGACACACTTAATTAAAAAAGCTATTAAAGCTCCAGTCAGAAAGTATTACGGCATTTAAACTTACTGTCTACCATGCCATCCTACAGTAGCTCAGAGGCGGCCATAGGGATGGCTGTTTGTGTTCCTCATGTGGCTTACTGGAACAAGAGGGGCAATAGGAACTTTGTTCTCAGATAAATCTGTTTTTTTTTTTTTTTTTAACCTGTCTAGAGGTTTCCAAACAGATAACTCAAGTGTTGCTGGTTTTTTTCCCCTCACTCTAAAACTGTTTTTTTTTTTTTTTTTAGAACAAGAAATGAAAGAACAAGCAGTAGATGGACCAAAAACCCTGTGAAAAAAGCTAGGGAGGAGATGTGGGTTAGAACAAGCCTTTAACAGTACTTAGATATTCTGGGAAATCTATAAAGCTATGTGCACACCCAGGGAAAGACACATGCTCAGAAAACAATGGAGAACACCCGATGATTTAATCTCCATCTGGTCTCTAGGCTTACGCAAGCAGGAAAGGAAGGACTAGGCACAGATATAAATGGTCAAGCAAAGTAGTTCCCTAGATCACAGTCAATCAGCAAATACTGGGAGAGTTTTCACTTTAATTTTGGAATCTAGATATTTAAGAAAGTCTTTGTCTAGTAACTAGCTGGCCTTTAATATAATAGAATGGAGATTTCAGTGGCCAAAAATGACAAAGAATACAGTCTTAAGAATAGTTCATAAAAGTCACTAAACAAAAAATTTAGACTCACAACAAAACAACTGAAAACCCAGGGAAGGAGAGAGAATCTGATTTACAGTTGCCCCATTATAATAATACAGATGTACAGTTTTTGACAAAAAATGAGGCATGAAAATAAAAAATTATGTTTTTTTTTCACAGATAACCAATTAATAGCAATAGTCCCTGAATACACTTAGATATTGAATTAGTAAAAAATGATTTTAGGGGCCAGTGCTGTGGTGTAGTGGGTAAATCTGCCACCTGCAGTGCCAGCGTCCCATATGGGCATTGGTTCGAGTCCTGGCTGCTCCGCTTCCGAACCAGCTCCTTGTTATGGCCTGGGAAATTAATGGAAGATGGCCCAAGTCCTTGGGCCCCTGCACCTGCGTGGGAGACCTGGAAGAAGCTCCTGGCTCCTGGCTTCTGATTGGCGCAGCTCCAGTCATTATGGCCAATTGGGGAGTGAAGCAGCAGATGGAAGACCTCTCTCTCTCTTTGCCTCTCCTTCTCTTTCTGTGTAACTCTGACTTTCAAATAAATAAATAAATATTCAAAAAAAGAAGTAATGATTAAATCTTCCCAAATTTAATGAAGATTATGAATGTACAATTCAAGAAGTTCAATGAACTCTAAGTAGGAAAAACTCAAAGATATCCATACTTGGATACATTATAGTTAAAACAGTTGGCCGGCACCATGGCTCACTTGGGTAATCCTCCGCCTGGGGCGCCGGCACCCCCGGTTCTAGTTCCGGTTGGGGCGTCGGATCTGTCCTGGTTGCTCCTCTTCCAGTCTAGCTCTCTGCTGTGGCCGGGAAGGCAGTGGAGGATGGCCCAAGTGCTTGGGCCCTGCGCCCGCATAGGAGACCAGGGGGAGGCGCCTGGCTCCTGGCTTCGGATCGGTGCAGCGCTGGCCGTAGCGGCCATTTGGGGGGTGAACCAACGGAAGGAAGACCTTTCTCTTTGTCTCTCTCTCTCTCACTGTCTAACTCTGCCTGTCCAAAAAAAAAAAAAGTTGAAAGTAAAATGCTGGAAAAAAGATAGTCTATGCAAATAGTGACCAAAAGAGAGCTGAGGTGCTATACTAACATCATATAAAATAGACTAATATTATTATAAGAGACAAAGAAGATATATATTGACAGTCAGTCAAAAAGATATGTAACAATTATAATCACATAGGTGAGTAACAACAAGGCCCAAGAACATATAAGGCAAAGACTGACAGAACTGAAGGGAGAAATAGCCAGTTTTACAATGAAAAGTTACGAGACCCCAATATCTTGTTCTCAAGAATAAA
Organism: Oryctolagus cuniculus; assembly: GCF_051225735.1. Classification (NCBI taxonomy): domain Eukaryota; kingdom Metazoa; phylum Chordata; class Mammalia; order Lagomorpha; family Leporidae; genus Oryctolagus; species Oryctolagus cuniculus. The sequence goes on from NC_142888.1 coordinate 89,962,713, forward strand.
TGAAACAGTTAGACAATCAATAAGAAAATAGAGAATTTTTACACAAACAAATGAGTACTCTTCCAAACCAAATCCAAACCTTCCTCATGGGTGGACTGAGGTAATAGTATGAGAATTTTATCTCCCTCCAACTGGTACCCAAACACACTACTTAAGCTATACAAATGGCACACAGTCTAATTGGAAGAGATAAAGGATTTCCACTGTGCATCTGGTTCGACTTACTCAGTCTTAGAGCCTGTCAGCTCCCCCAAAGTACCATTTCCTCATACCAACAAAGAATTTATAGGTGTCTCATGCAGTAGCAAGGAGAAAAGGGAGACTCCCTGAGAGAAAGTGCCCTCAGTAGCTGTTGAGATGCCCCTGGAATCCCAGCCATGGGGTCAGCTCACCATGAGCAGCACTGGCATGGGGGCACGTGCACACACACATACAAACAGAGAACTTGAATAACAGTATAAATAAATGAGACCTAACAGACGTGTTTAAAATACTCCACTCAACAAGTGCAGAATATATAGTCTCAAATGCACACTGAACATTCTCAAGGGTATACATATGTTAAGACACAAAACAAGCCTCAATATATCACAATAGGTATCATACAATACATCTTTTCCAACCACACTGATATGAAGTTAGAAATCAGTAACAGAAGGAAAACTGTAAAATTCATAAAGTGAGGAAATTAAGCAACACACTTAAACAACTAATAGGTTAAAAAAGCAATTAAAAGTGAAATAATAAAATGCTTATAAACAAATAAAAACAAAACATACAAAAGTTTATCAGATGAAACAAAATCAGAGCTCAGATGGAAATCTTTTTTGTGATTGGCTAAGAATGAATAAAGAATTTGTTACCCAAGTAGTGGCATAGCAGGTAAAGCTGCCACATACATCACTGACATCCAATATGGATGCAGCTTCATATTACAACTGCTCCAATTCCATAAATAAAGGGGAGAGTGATCCAACATGGGAAGTGAGATACTCAGCAGACTCATAGAATGGCGGATGTCCTAAATAGCACTCTGGCCTCAGAATCAGCCCTAAAGGCACTCGGATCTGGCTGAAAAGCCCATGAGAGTATTTCAGGCATGGAAAGCCAAGACACTCTGGCAAAAAGATCTCTGTGAGTGAGATCCCAGTGGAAAGAACAGGTCTTCAAAGAGGGAGGTGCCTTTCTCTGAAGGGAGGAGAGAACCTCCACTTTGACTATGACCGTGTCTAAACAAGATAAGAGTCGGAGAACTCAAGGGGCTTCCATAGCCTTGGAAACTCATGACTGGTGCATAGGGAGATTACTGATGCCATAAACAGGAGTGTCAATTTGTAAAGTCAACAACAGGAGTCACTGTGCACTTACTCCTCATGTAGGATCTCTGTCCTTAATGTGCTGTACACTGAGGCTTAATGCTATAACGAGTACTCAAACAGTATATTTCACTTTGTGTTTCTATGGGGGTGCAAACGATTGAAATCTTTACTTAATGTACACTAAACTGATCTTCTGTAAAAAAAAAAAAAGAAATTATCAATTCCCAACATGACTCTCACTGGGATTAAACATGACAATAGGTCTGATCTGATTTCATCATCATTTAAAAAAAATCATCTATTATTTTTCACTTTATGTTTCTGTGTGGGAGCAAACTGTTGAAATCCTTACTTAAGGTATACTAAGCTGATCTTCTGTATATTAAGATAATCGAAAATGAATCTTGATGTGAATGGAAGGGGAGAGGGAGTGGGAAAGGGGAGGGTTGTGGGTGGGAGGGACGGTATGGGGGGGGAAGCCATTGTAACCCATGAGTCGTACTTTGGAAATTTATATTCATTAAATAAAAGATAAAAAAAATAAAAAAAATAAATTAAAAAAAAAAAAACATCTGCTCCAATTCCAATCTAACTCCCTGTTAATGGCCTGGGAAAAGCAGCAGAAGATGGCCCAATGTTTGGGCCTCTGTGACCCACCTGGAAAACTGGATGAAGCTCCTGGCTCCTGGCTTCAGCCTGACCCAGAATTGGCTACTGGGGCCATCTGGGAAGTGAACAGAGGATGGAAGATCTCTCTGTCTCTCCCTCTCTCTCTGTAACTCTTTTGAAATAAATAAAATATTTTTAAAAAGGAACTCAAAAACTGAATTTTGCTTTTAAAAAGAGGCAAATAATAAAGGAAATTAAACCCAAATCTAGAAGGAAGTAAATAATAAAGATGAGAGCAGAGATAAAATCAATAGAGAATAGAAAAGCAATAGAGAGTTTAAATGAAATCAGAAGTTAGTACTTTCCAAAAGATTAACAAAATTGACAACTTTTTAGCTAGACTTGTCATGAAAAAACTCAAATTCCTGAAATCAGAAATGAAAGTCTAGAATATTTATGATATCAAAATACAAGGTTCTAATTCCCATATAGTCACAAAAACAATGATTTTAATAACTACTCATGGATGGGAAAACCTTTCATGGAAGCCCAGGAGTCCTGCTGAGAAGTTTTGGCTCCCTGGTGGAGAAAACACACCTGAGAATAGATGCACTGAAATCAGTAAGAAACATTTCATTTCGTTCATATCATCCCTCCCCCAAGGTATCACAGCTTAGTGCCATGGAAGACCTTAGCGCATGGTTTCTCTGACCAAGTAAAGTGAGAGCAAGTGAATGTCCAGCTACTCAAGTCTTCCAGGGAGCTGACAAAGAGGCACACTTTTGTCTCACTCTACCCAGAAGTCTGAGAAAATTAGCACAGCTGACTTCTCTGGGGACAGAGGAAAGTGGCAGGAGCTCTCTGCAACTGCTGCATAGATCTCAGTATCTCACCTGGATCCTAACTGGCTTATGGATTCCACTAAGAGCTCTGTGCATGAACCCCATAGGATGCCTTACTTGTGTACCTCATCTTCTTCTACAAGGCAACACACAACCCCAGTACTCTGCATGTTCCTCCTGTAGATGGTGAATCTCCACAGGCAGCCCAGAGATGCAACCACCTCGACTCTGCTGAGTGTGGAGAAGATATGCAGCCTTGACACTTCAAAGCCCTGCCCTAGGCATAATACATGGGAGTCTCTCAGCACCTGGCCTGGGTTTGTGTGGTGGAGAGAAGGTCCACAGTCCCAAGACTTCTCACTCATGGGAAGCTAGCAGATCAGAGCAGATATAAAATATTTGGAGGACCCCAAATCTCACCATTGAAGATTTTTCCCAAAGCCAGTAAGTAAAGATTGGAGTGATTGCACTTTGCTTACAAAGACAGAAACATAAGGCTTCAAGGAACATGAAGAATCAGAGTGCATCTTATGGTAGAGGCCTTCCAGAAATAAAAATAGAAGAAAAACATCCTTGGAATGGAATGTGGACATTATCTGCTTGCCTGTGAATGCTTCAACTGTGGTCATTATCTGCTTATTTGTAATTGTTTCAGCTTTTGCTTGCTAGCACAAAGTGATGGTGTTAACCCTTGCCAGACAGTGTACAGCTCAGTATGTGTGTGGAAGAAATATTAGGTGTATGTTCCTAAATTTGTATTTATGAAATGCATAAAGTTTCTATGCCTTAAATAAAAGGTTAAAAAATATAAGGAAAAACTAGTTAAACATAATCAGCAACTATGCATGCATGTGCAGTATTCTATCAATTCTTATAGCTGCCATTTAACATTAGAATATCCAATTAAATGTATGTGTATAACCATATATCAGGGATAAAGAAAGTAAAAAGATATATAAGGAAATGGCCTCTCTTTGTTCGGAGCTCAGTCATTTTGGATATTTTATTAGGCAGCATAATAAAAGACTGCTTCCTGGCCTTGGTGTCTCACCTCTACTCACAGATCCCACTACAATATGACATCCCAAATGAACAAAATAAAGCCACAGTGACTGGTGTCAAAGAAATGGAGATATATGAACTGCCTGATAAAGAACTGAAAAATAAACATCTTAATATCAACGACTATAAGAGAATACAGAAAAATAACTAAATGAAATCAGGGAAGCAATATATGAATAAAATGATAGGCTCATCAAAGAGATACAAATAATAAAAAAAGAACTAAAAAGAAATTCTGGAGGTAAAGAATTTCTGAAAAATTCAATAGGCAACTTCAGTAATAGACTCAATCAGGTAGAAACTAGATTTTTTTTAAAAAACTCTCGAAGACATATTATTTCACATTATTCAGTTACAGGACAAAAAGGAAAAAGGAAAAGAGTAACTGGAATACTATCAAGGTAACTAGTAGGCAAGCCATGGAAGTCCCAGGAGAAACAGAATAACAAAGGGAGAGAAAACTTATTTAAAGAAACAATTTCAGAAAACTTCCAAATTTGGGGAGAAAAATGGATATCTACATTCATGAAGTCCAAAGAATGGCAAACATAGTTGGTATACCTAAGAGACAGAGAGAGACAGAGAGAGAGAGAGAGAGAGAGAGATTGATTGATTGATTCACTGAGACATATTATAATCAAATTATCAAAGTCAATGTCAAAGAGTTTTCAAAGAATACTATTAGATTATCTCTTAATAGAATCTTTGTTGGCTAGGACAGAGTGGGGTGATATATTCAAAAGGCTTTTTTTTAAAAAAAAAAAACTACCAACCAAGAACATTCTATCCAGTAAAAATATCCTTTGGAAATGAAGGATAGGTGAAGAGTTTCATAAAAAAGCAAAAGCTTAGGGAATTCATCAACACTAGATCTGTTTTATAGGAAATGCTAAAGGGAGTTCTTCAAGTTGTAACAAAAGGATGGTAATCAGTAACATGAAAACATATGAAAGTCTAAAACTCACTGGTAAAGGAAAGTATATAATTGAATTAAGAGTAGTCTAATACTGCAAAGGAGGTGCACAAATCACTTTTAGTTCTAGTGCAAAGGTTAAAACACCAAAGTATTAAAATAATTATAGCTATACTAATTTAATGATATATATACAATGTAAAATATGTAAATTGTGGTATTAATAACTTAAAATGTGAGGGGTGGAAGAGTAAAAGCACAGAATCATTTCATGCATTAGATCTTAAGTAGTTATCACCCAGAACTAATAACAATACTGATATCAGCATTATCACTCTAGAAATCAGTAACAGGAAGAATGAATTTTGAAGATAATATAAATATTTAGAAATTAAGCAGCACACTCCTTAGCAACAGATCAAAGATGAAATAAAAAAATTATAAAAAATTGAGATAAACATAGATATCATTTTGAACAAGTATTCATCCACCAAGTTACCTTCACAAGAGCTAACGAAGCCAGATGGGAGACCACAGTGCGTGGTTTAGTGTAACACCACCAATAACAACAAAAGATGCACTGAAGAAAGCAGGAAGGAAAATGCTTCCCAAGTTCCAAGCAGTGTAGGGTGGGAACAGACAACTTACCTCCTGCTTGGGAAAGGGAGAGGGAGGGAATTAAGTGCAGACCTTAGACCCTTAGACTTGAAATTCAGTTTAAAAAAAAAAACTCGTGCTTCACAGGGCCTTACGGCCCCTGCCTCCAGGTCCATATCTACAGACTGAATCTTTTGAACCTCTTTAGCCAGGCAGCTAAGGAACTGCCTTGGCTATCCCTCCTCTAACTCCTGGTAAACAGCACAGAAGACTGCAGCCACTGAGGAGTAGAGCACAAAAGGGAACTTCAAGCTCTGCCTTGAAACTTAGAGCCCAGCCTGCGACTGTGCAGAGTGCTGATAGTCTGTCTCTTGGGTTGCCCTGACGTCAGGCAGCGATCTGCACCCTGGCAGGACAGACTTGTTTCAGAGTGTACTGCTGCTGGCCTCATGTGTTCCTGGGGTGGACCACCAGATTGCGAGGAGCCTGTTAATGGTGAGACTTAGGAGTGACTTAGCTTACTGCTTATCTGGGTGGTCAAAGGCATGCCTTTATTATCCTTCCCCAGGCTTGAGCAGACAGCAAGGAACCACAAGACAGCCCTGGGACTCAGTGCTGGGTTGGTAAAACGCAATAATGGCCAGATGCTATTGGTCCCTGTCCTTAGTATTTATCTGTAGAAGCAATTTCTAGATACTTGCCTCAGCATCAGGCAGAGATGTGTACCCTGCTGTGATGGACTCAACTTGGTATGTATCATTGTCAGCCTCCTGTGGGCCTGGTGTGCACACTTGAGATTTTTCTGGGCCTACTGATTTGCAAACGAGGCTATGATCCAGCTTAGTAGCAGCTTGGGTGGTCAAGGGGCTGCTTTAAATATATTTTTTCCGACCTTGGGCAGACAACAAGGAACCACAGTACTGTGTCTTGGGACACAGTCCTGGCCTGAAAATATCCAACACTGTGAAGACACCAATGGTTCCATTCCCTAGGTCAGTACCTGAGAACAGAACCTCTATACTTGTCCTGGCATCAGGGATCTGGACCCCAGGGGGATGGACTCATTTTAGTCTTCACGTGGTCCTGGTGTGCACCTCCAGAATTGTATAGGGCCTGGAGACTGTGAGAAGCTGGCGTGACCCTGCTTAGTGACAGCCTAGGCGGCCAACATCACCCTTCCCCCTATACTTGGACAGAGAGCAATGAACCACAGAACTGTCCTAGAACTCAGTTCTAGCTGATAGAACCAAATTTTGGGGGGTGTGGTGGCACAGAAGGTTAAGCCACTGCTTGTGATGCTAGCATCTCATATGGGCGATGATTCATGTCCTGGCGGCTTCACTTCTGATCCAGCTCCTTACTAATGCGCCTGGGAAAGCAGTGAAGAAGATCCAAGTGCTTGGGCCCCTGCTACCCACCTGGAAGACTTGGAAGAAGCTTCTGGCTCCTGGCTTTGGTCGGGCCCAGCCCTGGCCATTGTGGCCATTTGGGGGAGTGAACCAGTGGATGGACGATCTCTCTCTCTGTTTCTCTTCGTCTCTGTAACTCTGCCTTTCAAGCAAATAAATAAATCTTTTTAAAAAATAATGTTGGGCAGATCTTAACAGTCTCTATCCCTAGGCCAGTGCTTGCAGAAGGAGCCTCGGGACTATTATACAGGGCCAAGTGGAGTCCAGGGATCCTATTCTAGCCAGCATCATTTGTGACTAGTTGATGCAGCCTTAGGCCATGACTGTATCTCAGCAGCAGACAGACTACAGAAATGTAGGCTTTGTTCTTATGCCTGTGCTGGGTGGTTTGTGTAGGTTGAGGGCTGCAACGTTAGTGGTCACAAGACTGGGTATCTGGTCCCTTCACAACCCCAGGGAAGGCTTTTAGGGATGAACTACCCTTTTGGACTCAGCCATGATTCACTCTGAATGGCACACTAACTGGATCTGGGAAAAATCTGAGTTAAGGGCATCCTCTGGGACTTGACATAGTGACAGTAAACAGGCAGCAGATTTGTGCAAATCTCAACTTATGGCGCCATCTAGTGCTCATGAAGTGGCTGAAGTGTTCACAAGATTATAGAGAAAACAAGCTACTGTTCAGAATTTCTGGAAAGAGGACCAAAAGAAGCCAGATTATGAATACTGGAAAAAAGTTAACGAATACTTTAATGAACACATAGCTTTATACACTGACAAAAGTCAAGAGCTCTCGGGTAAGCATGTTCTCCTGTAACAAAGTAGGGTACCATACACCAATTATCTGGAATCTGATATTTTCAAATGCTTGGCAGACAAAATTTAAATAACTGTTAAGGAAACTCAACTAACTTCAAGAGAACACAGAGAAATGATTTAATACTCCAATAGAGAAACTTGAAAGAGAGATGGAAGTAATTAAAAGATCAAATAACCTTCAACTGTAAAGTACACTTAGTGAAATTAAAAACATTACAGAAGGCATTGATAGCAGAATAGATTAAACAAAAGAATCAGATTTTGGAATCCATGTATACGAATATTATAAAGGGATAATCTCCGAAAGATATAAGGTGCGGTTGCATTTCAATAGATTGCTTAAGTTGTTAATTAATATCTGGTTTCAAAATGGGCAAGAAGCAGGTGTTTAGCTTAGTGGTTAAAATACCCACAATCCCACCTCAGAGTACCTGAGTCCAATTCCCAGCTCCAGCCCCTGACTCCAGCTTCCTGCTAATGCATACTTTGGGAGGCAGCAGTGATGGCTCAAGTAACTGGGTTTATGACACTCACATGGGAAACCTGGATTGTGCTCCCAACGCCCTCGTATAATAGATTTCAAAAATGGGCAAAGGGCCTGAATATGCATTTCTCAAAGACATTAAAATTAAATCTACAATTAGAAATAATCTTAAATTTACTATTAAAAAACACAAAAGAGAACAAATCCTGTACATTGGCAGTGCAAATGTAAACTGGTACAGCCACTATGGAAAATAGTATAGACATCCCTCTAAAAATTAAAATAGAATTATCACATTACACAAAAATCTCACATCTGGATTTTTTCCCAAAGGAACTGAAATCAGGATCTTGAAGACATACTTCTAGCTCCACATTCATTGCCACATTATTCACAATAGCCAGGACACACAAACAACCTAAATTTTTATTGATGGATGAATAGGTAAGTAAAACGTGGCATATTTATACAATGGAATATTATTCAGCCTCAAAAAAGGAAAATCCTGCCATTTTCAAAAACATTTTCAAAACATGGATATGCCTGTAGGACATATACTAAGTGCATATACTAAGTAGAATAAGCAAAACACAGAATGAAAAATACTGCATGGTCTCACTTATGTATGGAATCTAATATAGTCAAACTCACAGAAGCAAAGAGTAAACAGTGGCTGCAAAAGTTTGGGGAGGGGAAGGGAAATAAGGAGCTGATGGCTAAAAGATATAAAGTTTCAGTTATGCAATATAAATCTTTTTTGAAAACCTACTTATGATACTGTGATATAATAAGAAATATATATGAGAACTTCAAAAAGTCTGAAATAAATGGAATTGCATGGTAAGTTTGGGGGCAAGCATTTACCCTACTAATTAAGACAATGTTTAAAATGCCCACTTTCCATATTGGAGTACCTGGGATCAATATTTGGCTCCAGCTCCTGACTCCAGCTAATGCAAATCCTGGAAGGCAACAGTGATGGATCAAATAATTGGGTCCCTGCTACTCACATGGGTGACTTGGATTGAGTTTCTACCTCCTGGCTCTGGGCTTGGCCATTGTGTGCATTTGGGGACTGAACCAGCAGCATATAACTAACTAACTGACTCTCTCTCTCTCTCTCTCTCTCTCTCTCTCTCTCACACACACACACACACACACACATACACACACACATAAAGGTAAGTTTAGGGACAGGCATTTGGCCTAGTGGTTAGGACAACAGTAAAGATACCTATGTCCCATCTTTGAGTACCTGGGTTCAACTCAAGCTTTCTAATATAGACCCTGAGGAATAAGTTGATGGTTCAAGTAACTGGATTCCTGCCATCCAAGACCTGGATTGAGTTTCAGGTTCCAATTTTCAGCTTAGCCCAGCTCTAGCTGCTGCCGCCATTTGGAAAGTGAACCAGTTGATGGGCCCACTCTCTTTCCAGCTGTGTGTGTGTGTGTGTGTGTGTGCGCACACGTGCTTCTTAAATACATAAATGTGTTTATTTGAAAGTTCTTAAATCCATTGTTTTTTTTCATAATATGCATTTTCACTTTGAAGATCCCTTGTATTTGGTCTCTGCTCCCACTTCCTGGCAAAGAGCTCCTAAAACTCTAGTACTTTGCTGAGCAATAGCAGTGTTAGGCGGATCTTTGGTTTTAATATTTGGTCTCTGAACCCAGTTCCTAACATGGAGCTCTTAATCCTTTGGAATATGCCAGGTGACAGGAGTGTTATTGATTTTAATGAGATGCCAGTTGGTGAGCTACTGAATGGGGCTGGTCATCAGAAAGACAAAGCGATGATTAGCTGCTCGGAGCTTTCAGCTCCACTCCTCACCTCCAGAAAGTGATACACTGTCAGCCAACTTAAAAATTGAACATGCCTGTATGATGCAGCTCCCAGGCTGGTGAACACATTCCTGTGCTGGGATGGTAGTACAAAGTAGTTCAAAAGTGTCGCTCCCCCTCTTCGTGGAGGAACGACACAGGACCCTGCGCTGTTCTTTCGTCTGCTCGGCCCTCCCCGGGTTTGCTGCTGGTTCTTCCTGGGTTGGCTACTATCCCTTCCACCTCCGTGGAAGGGCAGTTCCCCCTGCCACATTCCCCACTTCCGCAGGGGAGCGGCACACCGCCGGCCGGGTCTCTCGGGGGCTGCACGGGTGTTCCTTCAGCTAGATGTTCCCTTTAGATGTTCCTGGTGCATGCCGTCTCTCTCCTCCTTTATAGTCCTCCTCCGCCAATCCTAACTCGGCTGCCCACACACCGAGTACGCTGCTCTCCTCCAATCAATAGCAAGTCCTACAGTTTATTAGTTGAACTGGAGGCAGCTGTGCGGAAGCTGTTTACTTCTCTCCCAGCGCCATATTGTGGGAGAGCAGATGCATAGAATAAGTCTTAATTCCAGTAACTCAGTCTAGTCCGGTTGCTCCCCACAGATCCCCCTTTCTTTTTATTTTTTGGCGTTGATACGTGCCTGTCTTCGGTGTCCCGCGGCACACACTCTGCTCTACTTGCTAGAGTTGCCACAGGCTCTTACAAGTCCTATCAATCAGGCAAACCGAATCCGGGTCCTCTCTTCGCCATGTTGTGAGGAGGTTTTTAGGCGCTGATGCGTGCCTGTGTTCGGTGCCCTGCAGCGCATGCTCTGGTCGAGCCCGCAGGGGCTTACAAGCCCTATCAGGCAAACCGAATCCAAGCCTTCTCATTGCCTTTTTGTGGGGAGGCCTTACTGATGTTAATTCGTGCCTGTGTTCGGTGCCCTGCAGCGCATGCTCTGGTCGAGCCTGCAGGGGCTTACAAGCCCTATCAGGCAAACCGAATCCAAGCCCCCTCATTGCCTTTTTGTGGGGAGGCCTTACTGATGTTAATTCGTGCCTGTCTTCGGTGACCTGCGGCGCATAAGCTGCTAGCCACCGCAGGTGCTCATCGTGCTCATCGCCTCACTTAATCAGGCAGACCGAATCCAAGCTCTCACATTGCAATGTTGTAGGGAGGCCTTTTTATTTCTCTATTTCTCTATCTCCGGGCATTCCCACTTCTCCCATTTTACTTCTATCTTCCAGCATTCCTATTTCTCTCACTTTGCTTCTAAACTTCTATTTCTCTTATCCCTGCAGCTTCCCGGCTCTGCGCCGCTTCAGCCAGCGCCTCTCTCATCTGCGCGGCTCCGCTTTCCACGCCCTTCGCGTCTGCACCACGGCCTCGCGCCAGCCCCGTTCCCTATCTATTCACGCCCCGCGCTCTCTCTGCACGCGGCGGCTTCCGCGAGTAACACAGCGTAGCTTACGTGTCCGCCACTAGCATTCAATCTAAGTTCCCCGGGCTAGCCTGGCGAATTCAACCCAGCATACGTCTCCGCCCCACGGTTTGGCTTCCCGTCCTTTGCTCCCCGGGCTAATCAGACGGATCCCAATCTGGCTTACGTTTCAGCTTCTGGTTTCAACTTTTCACCCCCTATTCCCGGGCTAACTTGAGAATCCCAAAGTGGCTTTCGTGTCCGCCTTGGCCTGCCCCCCACGGCTTCAATTTCCCTAACATTTTCCTCTACCCGGTATGTCTCCCCAAGCTTTCCTCCAACAATATTCCTCCCTCATTTCTCCTGGCCTCTCCCCACAGTCCGCGTCCGAGTCTGTTTGTTCTAGCTTTCACTTTCGCTTTCGACCTTAGAGATTTCTCCCAGCTTCCCCCCGTAGTCCGTATCTGAGTCTATGCCTAGGCTTTCAATAGCTTCTTCCAGCACCCTTTTCGTCCGGCTTTTCCCTAGGCTGTTTGCTAGTCTCTCTCTCCGGTATTTTCCCAGTTCTTCCCGTTTCTTCCCTCCTAAGTTTGCTATCCGTCCTAGGTTTCCTATCCGAGTCATTTCTTCCCTCCTAAGTTTCCTATCCGCCCTAGGTTTCCTATCCGAGTCACGGCACCATTATGTCGCTCCCCCTCTTCGTGGAGGAACGACACAGGACCCTGCGCTGTTCTTTCGTCTGCTCGGCCCTCCCCGGGTTTGCTGCTGGTTCTTCCTGGGTTGGCTACTATCCCTTCCACCTCCGTGGAAGGGCAGTTCCCCCTGGCCACATTCCCCACTTCCGCAGGGGAGCGGCACACCGCCGGCCGGGTCTCTCGGGGGCTGCACGGGTGTTCCTTCAGCTAGATGTTCCCTTTAGATGTTCCTGGTGCATGCCGTCTCTCTCCTCCTTTATAGTCCTCCTCCGCCAATCCTAACTCGGCTGCCCACACGCCGAGTACGCTGCTCTCCTCCAATCAATAGCAAGTCCTACAGTTTATTAGTTGAACTGGAGGCAGCTGTGCGGAAGCTGTTTACTTCTCTCCCAGCGCCATATTGTGGGAGAGCAGATGCATAGAATAAGTCTTAATTCCAGTAACTCAGTCTAGTCCGGTTGCTCCCCACACAAAAGGTTTGTGGAAAAAATGCAATTAAAATACAACACACTTGGGGCCAGCACTGTGGTACAGTAGGTTAATCCTCTGCCTGTGGCGCTGGCATCCCATATGGACACCAGTTATAGTCCTGGCTGTTCCTCTTCCCATCCAGCTCTCTACTGTAGCCTGGGAAAGCAGTGGAGGATGGCCCAAGTCCTTGGGCCCCTGCACCTGCATGGGAGACCTGGAAGAAGCTCCTGGCTCCTGGCTTTGGATCGGCAATGCTCCAGTCATTACAGCCATTTGGGAAGTGAACCAGCAGACAGAAGACCTTTCTGTCTCTCCCTCTCACTGTCTGTAACTCTACCTCTCAAATAAATAAATTAAAAAAAATCTTTAAAAAAAAAAACACACATTTTCCATGAACTTTTTAAAGTACTCTCATATACCTCAATTCCACAGGCACAGAAGCCTCTGCATTTGGGAACCTTCTAGATCTCATTCCATGTATCTCTTTATCTGAATGTTTTTATGTATCGTTCATCACTTCATCATTTCATTATTTTTTGACAGTTTCAAAAGCATAATGATACTTCTTCCTACCCTAACCTTGCTCCCACCCTCCCTCCTCTCTTATTTTTCTTTTAATTTTTACAATGATACACTTTCAACTTACTAATAATTCTTTAAAAACAGAACAGAACAAATGTTGAGAATTTGCAGAAATTAGAAAATTGTTGGTGGGAATGTAAAATGGTACATCTATTATGGAAAGAAGTTTGGTTGTTCCTCAGTAAGTTAAACAGAATTACCCTATGACCTAGCATATGAACTCAGTATATTTGAGATTCTAGTATTTCAGGAGGGTCGAGGTAATTAGAAAAAATATATCTAAAATATATCTAAAAGGGCTCCTCTGAAGGATGAAAAATAACAACATGTCTTTTTCTTTTTTAAAAAAGATTTATTGGGGCTGGCGCTGTGGTACAGCAGGTTAAGACCCTGGCCTGAAGTGCTGGCATCCCATATAGACACTGATTCTAGCCCTGGCTACTCGTCTTCTGACCTAGCTCTCTGCTATGGCCTGGGAAAGCAGTAGAAGATGGCCCAACTCCTTGGGCCCCTGCGCCCACATGGGAGACCCAGAGGAGGTTCCTGGCTCCTGGCTTCGGATCGGCACAGCTCTGGCCATTGTGGCCATCTGGGGAGTGAACCAGCAGATAGAAGACCTCTCTCTCTGTCTCTGGCTGGAGCTGGGCAGATCCAAAGCCAGGAGCCAGGAGCTTAAGGACTTGAGCCATCTTTCACTACTTTCCCAGGTCTAGCAGAGAGATGGATCAGAAGTGGAGCAACCAGGTCTCGAACCAGTACCCATAGAGATACTGGCACTGAAGGTGGTGGCTTTACCTGCTATACTTCATCACCAGCCCTCAACATCTTTTTCAATTGGATCAATTAACAGTGAAGAATGATGTCTCACAATTTCATATATGTATTCACTGTTATCTTTGCAGGTATGATATGGCTTTTGCAAACTTTTATAATTTTTTTGGATGCTAGTATTTATTGATTTGCAAGACCTACTTTATAATATATTAGATGTATTAGCAATTTGTCATATATACTGTCATATGGACACTATTTAAAAATTATGAAAATGTGAAATATGAAAATGAAAAATCATTAGTCAATCAAAATGCATTATTTGGCCTTCTGACTTTAATTTTAATTTCCTCCAGGTTTGTTTATGGTGACAGAATGTAGATGTTAGTATTTTAGTTCCTTTTGCATTACTATTTCTCCTTAAAAACTAATTAAATGATATTCTGGACCCTGTAAGTCTCGTGTTGTTGTTAAATATGAGCTTTCCTCATACAGGTGAACCTTATTTGTGTTATGTTTTTAAAAGATCAGTCTATATACTACAAAGAAGATCTGAGAAACTGTTGGAAATGAGGCAGATTATTTAACAAATGATACTGGTATTGTATGGAATGAATCCATGTCCATTCTACAAGGTCACAAGTCTAAATTCCTTCTATATAAATGAGTGTTTGTCTTTTTTTTTTTCACCCCTTTTAAAACAACTCTAAATGACTAATTATCCAACATCAGTCACAGAATGTGCTACAGGACTAACACAACAGGGCTGAGATGGCTCTCCTTTGAAAATCTTCCTTGTTAGGCTGGCCCTTGGGTAGACTCTGAACTTGGATTAGGGGAGAATTCTCACCATTCTTGAACTGATAGGAAAGACTCACTGTGACAGATTTTTTTGTCTTAACAATGTGGTTTATGCTAAATATTTTTTATCCTTTGGGACTCTGGAACTTTGCTACGTGATAGGCAAAGGTTTCTTATATGAAAAGCTCCCAATAAAAATTCTAGGCATTGAGTTTTTAAGAAGGTTCACTGGTAGACAACTTGTTGTCACAATTCACTGTTGGAGGATTTAAGCATATCCCTGGAAAAGTATCCTTGTAAGCTTGAGCCTATTTACTTTTGAACTTTGTTCTACATGTATTTCCCTTTGCTGGTTGACTCTGTTGTATCCTTTGACTACAGTGAATCATAGCTTTGAGTACAATCATATGGGGAGTTCTGCTAGTGAAGCACTCAGCTTGCTGGTGGCCTTGAGCATCCCTAGCACACCATGTATTTCATTATTTTCTATGGATCTGAACTGCTATCCGAATACAAACGTCTGTGAATGGCCTCTCTTTGTGTTCTATCATTTCCTGAGCCAGTACTACTCTACTTTAATAATCACAGGTGGGAAAAAACCTTAAAATTTCTGCCCAGTCACATTCAAATTATTTTACTTTCAAAATTTTCTGGACTATTAGTAGGTCTCTGTGTGTATAAAAATCCATAAGGATTTTTTTCAACTCTTAGGAACCTCCAAAAGGCAAAATGGTAAAATTGTACAAATATTCCACTCACAAGAAGGAAAATTCAACCAATAAGACATTTGAAAATAGGTTTAACCTAATTAATAGCACAAAAATACAATACCATATTCTCCAACTCTATTAGTACTTAAAAATTAACAATATATCATAAATAATTATTAACAGAATGAACAAAAACTATATGATCATCTCAATATATGCATAGAAAGCATGATAAGATTCAACATCCCTTCATGATAACAACTCAACAAATTATGAATAGAAGGAATATACCTCAAAATTATAAACACTATATTTGACAAAAAAAAAGTCAGTGTCATATTGAACAGGGAAAAGCTAAAAAGCATTTCTCCTCAGATCAGGAACAAGACAAGGATGTCCACTTTCACCACTCTTATTCAATATAGTATTGAAGAATTAGCAAGAGCACTTAGGGAGGGGCCAGCGCTGTGGAGTAGTGGGTAAAGCCGCCACCTGCAGTGCCAGTACCCCTAGGGACAACGGTTCAAGTCCCAGCTGCTCCACTTTCGATCCAGCTCTCTGCTATGGCATAGGAAAGCAGTGGAGGAATGGCCCAAGTTTCTGGGCCCCTGTACCTGTTGGGGAGACCCAGAAGAAGCTCCTCCTGGCTCCTCACTTTAGATTGGCCCACCTCCGGCCACAGCAGTCATTTGGGGAGTGAAAGAACCAGTGGATGGAAGACCCTTTTCTCTCTCTCTCTCTCCCTCTTTCTCCCTCTCTGGAATTCTGCCTTTCAATAAATAAATCAATCTTTTTAAAAAGAGCACTTAGGAAAGAGAAAGAAAGGGAACCCAAACTGAAAAGATGAAATCAAAATATCGATGTTTTTCAGATGACATGATTTTGTACCTGGAAAAACTTAAACATTCCATCAGAAAGCTGTTAGTAATGATAAAGCAATTCTGTAAAGTCATAGGATATAAAATAAGCATACAAAAAACAGTAGAATTTTTATATATCAATAATGACATTTCTGATAGAGAAATCAAGAAAGCAATCCCACTCACAATGGATACAAAAATTAATATTAAGGAATAAATTTAACCAATGAAGTCAAAGAGCTCTACAATCAAAATTATAAAACACTGATAAAAGAAATCAAGGATACAAAAAATAGATAGTCCTTGTTCATGGACTGAAAGAATTTATATTATTCATATATCCATACTACCTAAAGTATTCTACAAACTCAATACAATCTCCATCAAAATACCAATGACATTCTTTACAGAATTAGAAAAAACAATCTTACGATTTACATGGAACCAGAAAGGGCCCAGAATTGCCAAAGCAATCCTAAACAACAACTACAATAACAACAACAAATCAAGCTGTAGGTATCACAATATCTGATTTCAAAGTATACTACAAAGCTATAATAATTAAAATAGCATGAAACTGACACATAGAACCATGTAACAGAACAGAGAACCCAGAATTTAATCCACATTCACAAAACCAACAGATATTTTTTTTTTTTGACAGGCAGAGTGGACAGTGAGAGAGAGACACAGAGAAAGGTTTTCCTTTGCCGTTGGTTCACCCTCCAATGGCCGGCGGCGTGCTGCGGCTGGTGCACCGCGCTGATCCGATGGCAGGAGCCAGGTGCTTATCCTGGTCTCCCATGGGGTGCAGGGCCCAAGTACTTGGGGCATCCTCCACTGCACTCCCTGGCCACAGCAGAGAGCTGGCCTGGAAGAGGGGCAACCAGGACAGAATCCGGCGCCCTGACCGGGACTAGAACCCGGTGTGCTGGCGCCGCAAGGCGGAGGATTAGCCTAGTGAGCTGCGGCGCTGGCCGCCAACAGATATTTTTAAAATTTTTTTATTTATTTTGAAAATCAGTGTTACAGAGAGAGGGAGAGACAGGGGGAGAGAGCTTCTTCTATTCACTGGTTCACTCCCCCAGATGGTTGCAAAGGCCAGGGTTGGGCCAGGACAAAGCCAGAAGTCAGGAGCCTCCTCCAGGTCTCTCACATGCCTAGCAGGGACTCAAGTATTTAGCCCATCTTCTGCTGCTTTTCCCAGGACATTAGCAGGGATTTGAATCAAAAGTGAAGCAGCCAGGGCAGGAACTGTTGCCCTATGGAATGTCAGTGTTGCAGGTGGCAGCTTTACCCATGACACCACAATGCTGGATCAAAGCCATCTGATTTTTGACAAAGGTGCCAAGGACACGCACTGGAGAAAGGTTAGCCTTTGATCCAGCAATCTCACTACTGGGTATATATGCAAAAGACATGAACTCACTGTATCAAAGAGATACCTGCTCCACCATATTTATAGCAGCACTAGTCACAACAGTCAAAATATAGAATTAATAAAGGAGTCCATCATCAGATGAATGGATAAAAATAAAAAATAAAGCCATAAAAGTAATGAAATATTGTCATTTGAAGCAAAATGGATTGATCTGGAGGATATCAAGTTGAGTGAAATAAGGCAGACACAGAAAGACAGACATCACATGCTTCTCATATGCGGGAGCAAAAAACCAACCAACCAACCAACCAAAACAAAAACCCAGAAAGACCAAAACTAAACCTCAATCTGAACACAGAATGGTAATGACTAGAGGCAGGGAGGAGTAGGAACCATTGAGGAATTTTTGGATTAAAAAAAGGGTGTGGGGATCTGGATGTGGTTCATTAATTGTGACAAAACATCATACTATACAAGATGTTAATAACAGGGGAAGTGGGGTGTGGGATATATGAGAACTCTTTGTACTACTTGACAATTTCTGTTTTATAAACTTGAAAGTATTCTGAACTTGTAAATTTTTAAAAATGATTGTGGAAAATGGAATTAAAGCAGAGGTTTATTCCAGTGTAAAATTTCTGAAATCTACGCATAAGAGAGGTCTTAAAAAAGATCATGAAAATGTGTCTTATGAAAAATCTGTGTATGGAGTCCAACTTTTTGGTACCCAAACAGACTCGTCTTTTAATTTAATTTTCCAGAAATGTTTCGAAGTATCCTTGAATATGCTGTAAGGGTCACAGACATATTTAAGACAGTACCTACCAAACTCACCATCCCTAAGACAAACTATCCAGTCTATGGCTCCATTCTCAAGGAAGAAATCTTTTTTTGATTCTAGACAAGTGATTGACACCTGGCCTAAGGAAACACAAAAATAGATAAGGGCCGGCACCATGGCTCAATAGGCTAATCTTCTGTTTGCGGCGCCGGCACACCGGGTTCTAGTCCTGGTCGGGGCACTGGATTCTGTCCCGGTTGCCCCTCTTCCAGGCCAGCTCTCTGCTGTGGCCCGGGAGTGCAATGGAGGATGGCCCAAGTGTTTGGGCCCTGCACCCGCATGGGAGACCAGGAGAAGCACCTGGCTCCTGCCTTCGGATCTGCGCAGTGCGCCGGCTGCAGTACGCTGGCCGCAGCAGCCATTGGAGGGTGAACCAACGGCAAAAGGAAGACCTTTCTCTCTGTCTCCGTCTCTCTCTCACTGTTCACTCTGCCTGTCAAAAAAAATAGATAAGAAGGATCAGGGATGTGAATATGAAGATCTCTGAATGGCCATCCAATCAAATAAGACAGGTTAATCCCTGGAGAGAAGGTATACTGCCATTAGGGTAATAAGTAGATTCCAAAGAAGTTGAGAGTGAGTTGGTGAGAGATACTAGTAGTGTCACCATGAAGGGGGTGGATGTATTTCTATAAGATAGTTGAAGGATGGACAAGTCTTTGACAGGTATAGATTACAGGAGGCTGGGGACTATCAGTAAGAATGGACAGGTATGTGAGGAAGGCGGCTCCTTCAGGCACAGGGAACTATATGAATAAGCCATGGTACAAAATAATTACTGTGAAAAGCCCATTGTTACCTGTAAGTGGTTATGTTTGTGCCACCCTAAAAGGTATTAGTTACAAAAAGGTTTTAGAGATAAATTTTAAGTTATCTATAAGGTACAGACAATCTCAATCTTATGCAGTTTCTCAGACTAGAAAAAGAACAAAAGCTACCCAAATCCATCTAATAAGGATAATATAACAATATAATAATGATAAAACTATAGAATAAAACAGTAAAATTATGCATAAATCTCATTTATGAATGCAAGTGAAAAAATGCAAGTAGGATCTAGAATATTTTTAAATAATAGTAACAATATTTCTATGATAGAACATTAAGGAGATAGACAAAACCACAATTATAGTAAGGTATTTCAGCAGTCCTCAGTCAGTAAGTAGAAACAAAATGAGTAAACATATATGGTAGAATATCCAAAACACATGAACTAACTAGACATAACTGACACTTATAGAACAATTTACTCAATCTCTAATCAAACACCCAGGAGGTGAAGCAAGATGATGCCTGAATAAGATACTCCAGAGATCATCATCCCACGGCAATACCAATGTATACAGCTTTTACATATCAAATTACCTTCACAAGAGCTAAGGAAGCCAGGTGAGGGGCCACAGAGCTTGGTGCTAGTATAAGAAACGATGCATTGAAGAAGGTAGGAAGTAAAGAGCTGCCTGCTTACCCTCCTCCAGCTCTAAGCAGTACAGCTTGGAGACTCCATGCCTCATGCTCAGAAGAGGGAGAAGGAGTTCAGTCAAGACCTTAGACTTGAGTTTCAATACCAGACCTGACACTGTAAAACCCAGCGCTGGACAGGTCCCCATGGACCTGCACACTAGGCCTTTGGATCCTCCATAGCCAGGCAGGAAAAGGACCACTGCTTTGATCCCTCCTCCAATCTCTAGCAGACAGCAGAGAAAAATGATAGCCACTGCAGAGCAGGATGACAAAAGTCAATATGAGACTTTGCCTTGGAGCTCAGTCCTGAGTCTGCCACTGTGATAGCCAGCGCCAGATAAAGACCAAATGCCATCATTCCCAGGGCAGTACTCATAGATGAAGCCCCTACGTCTAAGCCAGCATCATGTGGAGATCTGTGTCCTGGTGGGACAGATTTGTTTTGCCTACGTCACTATCAGCCTACATGTGTACCTGCTGTGCTACTCAACTAAGGTGTGGCCTCGCTTAGCATCACCCTGAGCTGCCTACGGACTGCCTTTACCAACCCTCCCCCAAACATTAGGCAGATGGCAAGCAACAAGACACCAGCTGCTTGGGAGTACAGAATGAAACTGAATACAGGACCATGTTTTATAACTTAGTATCAAGCTGGAAAATCCCAACACTGAAAAGATCCTAATGGCCCCTCGGTCTAAACTAGTACATGCAGATGGAGTCTCTGTACCAGTACCATTGCCACTTGAAAACTCACAACCCCAGTCTACTGGACTTAAATCCCGACTAGCATCATCTGTGGCTGGTTGCAGTGGCCTTGTGCTATGAGTCTGCCTCAGCAGCAGGTGCCCCATAGTAGTGTGGCCTTGGTCATACTCTCATGCTGCACTACACTCAGCAGACTGTGGGTTCTAAATGTGTTTTAACACTGCGGCATTGAGGACCATAGGACTGCCCATTCTGTCCTTACCACAACCTCAGGCAGCACAACACAAATAGAGTAAGTGTCCACTTGGGAGAGGATAGCATAAGAATGTGGGGATGGTCTCTATATGATAAAGGCCTAGACCCTGGTAGAATCCTGTAGTACCTGGCCACAAGCCAGTGAGTGTGGATGACACATCCGGGCCTACCCTGAAACCAGGAAGCTTTCAGACACAGACTATTCTTCCTTTAAAAAGTTCCCCATTTCATTCTAAACACCACACCAACTGTGGATTTGGGGAAAGCCTAGGATTAGGATGCCTTCAATGCTGAAACAGCAAAAACATGTCAACTGCAGATCTGGGGCAAGTCTCAACATAGGGCGCCATCTGGTGCTGAAATAGTGAAAGTGTCTACAGACAAAATAAGCAGCTTAGACTTTCTGAAAGACAGGCACAAAGCCAGATTATGAAGACTCAGAAAAAAAATCCCAGTATTTAAATATGTAGATGACGTATATCAACAAGCAACGAGAACTTTCAGGGAATCATGACCTCATTCAAAGAACAAAATAGGCCGGTGCCGCGGCTCACTAGGCTAATCCTCCGCCTAGCGGCGCCGGCACACCGGGTTCTAGTCCCGGTTGGGGCGCCGGATTCTGTCCCGGTTGCGGCGCTGGATTCTGTCCCGGTTGCCCCTCTTCCAGGCCAGCTCTGCTGTGGCCAGGGAGTGCAGTGGAGGATGGCCCAGGTGCTTGGGCCCTGCACCCCATGGGAGACCAGGAAAAGCACCTGGCTCCTGGCTCCTGCCATCGGATCAGCGCAGTGCGCCGGCCGCAGCGCGCCGGCCGCGGCGGCCATTGGAGGGTGAACCAACGGTAAAAGGAAGACCTTTCTCTCTCTCTCTCTCTCTCACTGTCCACTCTGCCTGTCAAAAAAAAAAAAAGAACAAAATAAGGTGTCATAATCTAATCAGACAGCAGCCAATATATGAAAATTTGGGGACAAATAATTTAAAAAGGCAAGTTTAAGGAAACTGATCAAGCTTCAGGAACATACAGAGAAAAAAATTTAATACCCTTAACAGAGAAACTGAACAGAGATGGAAGTAAAACAAAAATTAAACAAATCCTTCAACTGAAAAGTACACTAAGTGAAATTAAACACATGATAGAAGGCATAAGTAGCAGACTAAACATTAGAAAAAATTAGTTCAAAAACAGACTATTTGAAAATACACAGAGGGAAAAAAGAATAAAGTGGCATGAAGAAAGCTTAAAGGAACAGGAACAGTATGAAGAGAGCAAATATGTAAGTAATAAAAGTATATTCTCTGACCATGATGGAGTAAGAAATTAGTAACTGGAAAATATTTAAATGCCTGACAACTACACAGCATATTTCTAAATAACTGTGGAGTAAAAGAATACAAAAGGGAAATTCATAAGTAATTTCAGTTGAAGAAAAATGAAAAGACTACATATTAAAATTTGTATGATGTAGCTAAAATAGAATTAGAAGGAAATTTATGGTACTAAAAGGTCTAGATTAGAAAAGTCTCAAGGCAATGACATTAGTTTCTACTTGAAGTACCTGGAGAAATCATAGTAACTTAAATAACAACTAAAAAGAAAACAAATAATAA
Source organism: Oryctolagus cuniculus (assembly GCF_051225735.1). Taxonomy (NCBI): domain Eukaryota; kingdom Metazoa; phylum Chordata; class Mammalia; order Lagomorpha; family Leporidae; genus Oryctolagus; species Oryctolagus cuniculus. Next base: position 89,985,137 of record NC_142888.1, read on the forward strand.
ACATAAAAACATAAACCAAAGAAATAGTAAAATAATAAAACTAAAAGCCAATTCAGTAAGGCCAACAAAATTGATAACCCATTAATCAAAAATATAAAGAAAAAAAGAGAAGACACAATTACTAACATCAGGAATGAAAGAGGTAAAATCATCACATATCTTATAAATTTCAAAGAGATAATAAGAATTTATTTTTCAAGTCTATGCAGAAACACAAACTCTCAAATGTTGGACAACGGAAATTTGTATTACTCCTTTGGAGGAAATTTTAGAGAGAGTACCTAAAAAAGGGACATGTGAACTTACATTTTGAACCACCAACCCCAATTATAAGAATCCATAGAGATATACCTCCAGCCATGCAAAAACATATTTGTACATTTTCTGTAATACGTATAGCAACATATTAGAAACAAGTATGCACACAGGAAAGAATGATTGAATGAATCATAATAGTGGTACCACGGAGTACTACACAGCTGTAAAAAAGAATGAGGAAAGTCTCTATGGATTAAGTTCAAACCTATAAAAGGGGCAAATAAGTGGAGAGGTTGATATGATTAGTAGAATTCATTTCCCTTAAATCATCTTGAAGGATTTCGGTACTCTGGCTGTATGACACAGTGGAGCGCTGAGCAAAACGGATGAACACAAACAAGGAGTGTCACCAAGAATAGGTGCAAATCACCAAGTCTAAGCCATTGGCCGTAAAACAAAAATGAAAGAGCAAACGGTCCACGGGGTGGGGTAATCTTAGAGACTATCCATAAAGCAGAACATGTCAGTGGATCCCCGAAAGACCTTCCACTTATACCCAGGAATTGAGGGAGTGGGAGCATCAGATGGAGCAGAACCAGTGTGTCATTAGATGAGAGCGAGCCACCGAGGGCACAGTGGGACTGCCTCTTTTCAGAACCTCACACAGGATGCTGCTCTCTAAGGTTGAGATCCAGGAGGTCTCTAAGAGGCTGTTAAGCTTGGGGAGGATCCCCATGAGAAATCCCAAGTGAAGAGCCCAAAGCATCTAGGTTCCTCCCCCAGTCCACGCCTCCTCCTCTTTGTCCAGAGCTCCCAGGTTGAGGCTCATTCCTCTCTGGCATCCCCAGTCAGCTTGAGCCCTGGAGCAAAAGGCAGATGTGTTACCCTGCCCACCCCCAGCTTCCAGCTGCCCTCAGCCATCCCCACTGCCTGGACACTGTCAGTAAGGCAGGCAGGCAGGCAGGCAGGCAGGCAGACGCTGGAGAGCCAGTGCCCACGTGGTGAGAGGAAGACAGCTGCCCACGGTTCCCAGCCCCACCCCTGCCTGTCCTCACCCAGTGCCGCAGTGCCCACGAGTTGTCCCCTCCCTGTTAGGCTCTACCGGACCCCCGAAGTCAGCTCCATCCGAGTGCCCGCCGCCCTCACCCAAACCTAGCAACACAGTCGCGCCGCGCTGGGCGGGAAGCCTGGGGTGGGGGGAGGGGCTGCTCAGAGGCGGCCTGGAGGGCGAGGCGCCCAGTCGCCCAGACATTTCCTGCAGCCGCGTTCAGTCTCAGCCACCACCTCCCGCCGATGGCATTTCCCGGCCTCGCACCCACCCCCTCCAACACCAGCCGCTGCTCTCTCCACGGACGAACGCCGCCTCCAAGGCTGCAGCTCCCGGACGAGACACAGACTGGCTGAGACGCTCGCCACTGCCTAAGGGACCACTTCCTTGACCGACAAGCGCTGTCCTCCGTGGTCGCCTGGGAAGTTAGTTTTCAGGCCCATGCAGCATGCAGAGACCCCCACCCACCCACCGTAACTCCCCGCCACCCGGCGCACCTCCCTGGGTCCATCCTAGGTCCTCCTGGTCCCTTCTCCGAGCAAGTAAACACTCTTCTCTGCCGGCCCAGAGCTGGTCACATGACCCGCCGCCCGCCCCACGTGACCGCGCAGTCAGCTTGCCTGCTGCAGGGATGGCCGCGATCTGCTTCTGGGGCTGAGCTGCTGATACAGGCAGCACGAGCTCCTGACCCTGGCGAACGTGCAGCTGGCCGGAGGGCTGCATTTGGAGACAAAGCTGCCAGTCTTATGCGTGCGCTTTGCTCTGTTAGGGGGCTTGGATGGCTGGTGTGGAACACTCCACGAGGATGTGGGAGATGAACCTTCAATACTTTGAATAATACTCATGCGACATGTAAATACACACACACAGGCTCGGTCTTGAAAAATTTTCATAAGCAAAACATTGAACTCCAGCTTGCACCACCACGATGATCCCTTTTAACATTTATGATTTTTGAAGACAGGCAAAACTGCCATTTTATGTGCCTTTCATAAACCTTCATGTACTACAATCAGGTGGAAAAGTGCAGTTTTCTCCCTCAGAGCAACCAAAAATAAAAGTCACTATTTCTAGTTCATTCCCTGAAAAGAACAGAACACTTTATATATCTTCCCTTATCCTTGACTCCTTCCTAAAACCAACTTTATTCCTTTTTCTCCTGTCTGTAATACTTTTGTGAATGTAAAACACAGAAAAAAGAAAACTGGCATAAACACAAGAACTTCATTGATTTTACTGTTTAAAAAATAATTTTACTATTTTTATTTGGCAAACCAGTTACACTGAAGTTGATGTCTATCATATCATTGTAGAATTTTCTATAATCAAAGTCACTTGCATAAATTCATAAGTTTACTCACACTTAACTTTTAAAATGTAATCATACATGTCTTCTCCATTACACCAACTGTAAAAGCATCAGGGCTTTTCCTAGTTATAAAACCTATATGTCACTTTTAATTGCTCTATGATACTTTCTTAACAGTCGCCATAGGCACAATCCTAATTAAATCATCTTCCTACTCAAGTAGATTCATGTATCTTATTCTTTTACCGTTTAGGTAACTTCAAAAGAATAGTTGTACTTTGATCAGCAAAGTGCATCTTCCCAGCTCTTCAAAACTTATCTCATCCTCTATATCCCTCAACATATTCCTCCTACCCACTCCAGGCAAACTGGATACCTTATCCCCTTAGCACACTTTTTTTGTTCCAACCCCATGCTTTTCTTCACACCAGTGTCGTTCCTACACTTTAAAGTCCAACTTCAGTGGGTCCTTTCTCTCTGACGCATGCCCTGAGTAGTGGTCCCTGGTGACTTTTGTGTTCAAAGTGGAGAAACAGCTTTTCCATGGAGCATATTACACAGATGTTAATTATCTTTATCTCTGTATGTGCTTGTGTGTTTATTTTGTATTTTAAATTCAAGACGGGTGATTTCTGCCAATTTTAACAGAGAACTTTATTGAAACACAAATAAGACTCAAAGAGGTATGTAAACATCAGAACAGCAACTGGAAGGATAACTTATTTATGATGGCTCAGTTCACAATAAGCTCAAATACTAAATATCACAATTTGGACAAGATAAATATCAACAAATGTTTTCAGTTCCAATACTCATTTGGCATCAGAAAATGACCCATCTTATACACAGAGTTGGCAAGTTAATATCAGAATTAAAGATGTATGCTGCAACACAGATTCAACTTTGAAAACCAAAGCATTACTTGAGGATCACAACACAGGAATAAAAGGACAATCTGGCAAGTGATTAGTCATACTAATTTTCCTGGTCTGCTTCGGGGTCATTTGGATCGTCTGGTTTGCTTTGCAGTTCCTTAATAAATTTCTCAACCTCATGGAATGTAGAAATAAGTGGCTCGAGATCGAAATCATCATCAGTGAACACTGCTTCTTTTTTGATATTGTTACCAATATTTTCAAATATTGCAAGAATAATTTGAACATTGTCATTTGTCTCATTCCTGCTAACGAGGCCCATAAATTCTGACATTGCTTCAGCACTGAGTAGTTCTTTTGTCATGACAAGATTTTCAGAAAAATTCAACAGTATTTTCAAAACATGAAACCTTGTTTGGGTATTGCCTGTAGCTAGCAAGGAGAGAAATTCTGACATATAATTGGCAATCAGTGTATGATAGTCAGTAGTACTGGTGAGATGTGTAATCATCCTTATTCCACACAGCTGCTCAGGGGTATCCAAGCCATAAGCAAGGGTTTCCTCACACACTTGACATACATATGTCTGAATCATGTTTAGATTTGGGTAAGGTGGAGTCATGCGAATCATATTTTCCAAAAACCTTGTCCTAACTCGGGAGGATGGATAATTGAGCAAGGCTTGAATAAGTGAGACCACACCTGAATCCCGAATGAAATCTCGGGTAAACTGAGAAGCACTTCTCATCCCCATTGCAATTTTAGATATTTCATAGATGAAAGGATCACGGATTCTGTCCATTAGTAAAAGGAGTTCTTCAAACTCTTCAGAATCAATTCTAAGCTCACACTGTATGCAGCTGCAAGACCAATTCTCAGGCCCTGTACTCTCTTTGTCCCTAAGGTGCTCTCGAATTTCCTGGACTGACCGATAGGAAGGATCATACCGAAATTGGAACTCAGGGTCAGGCTGATCAGGCTGAAGCAAAGATTCCTGCTCTTCCCTTTCCGGGCTAAGTTCCAAGAGCTTGGGCTTTCCTCCAAACATTTCAGAAAACAGAAATACTGCTTCTTTGGGAAAGTTAAAGGTGCTTGTGGATGGGAAGCCAACCCTTCCCCATGGACCAGGCTTGAACTGAATTGTGACCTCATCCCAGCTCTGGGGCCTGCGTGATGGATCAGGCTCCTGCTCAACTGAACACCTGGACTTGCAAATGGCCCTGAAAACAGGGCTTGGATTTGACTCAAAATGAGGCTCATCTCCTGCCCAGAACCAGGACCCCACTATGGCCTCATCTTCATCAGCAAACGTCCTGGACTCACAGTTGGTTCCACTTCCAGTCCCATCATTCTCCTCATTTTGAGCTCCAAACCATGAGCCAGCAACTGCCCCTTCCTCATTTTCCGACTCACAAGTAGCCACAGTTCCAGTCTCCTTAATGGCCTCCTCTCCAGACCACAACCAGGACTCAACAATCATCTCTTCATCATCCTGTGGCGAGGACACATGGCACACACCTGATTCTCCATCACCTTCTTTTGCAGCCCAGAACCAGGACCCAAAAACATTCTCTTCGGTCTCTGACCTTGTTTTGTCTACTGCATGAGACCCAGTTTCTATACTGGCTTCTTCATTCCAGAACCAGGACCCAATGATGATTTCCTCCTCCTCAGTCCCAGGCTTGGACTCAGAGCTGGCCTCTATCACTGTCCCCGTCCTGGCCCCTTCTTCCCAGAACCAGGACCCAACAATGACTTCCTCCTCTTCAGATGTGACACTGGATTTGTTGCAAAATCCAGCTTCTCTCCTAACAGGCTCCTCCCAGAACCAGGACCCCAGAACAGCTTCCTCCTCAGTTGTGACACTATTCTCTTCTCTAACTTTAGGCACTGCCTCAAGCCCGTACTCTTCCCCAGCCAAGAACCAAGAACCAACAATATACTCCTCCTCAGCTGCTGGCCTGGGATCTTCTCTGCTGGTAGTCTCCTGAATGGCTTCATCGTCTTTCCAGAACAAAGGCTTGATTACGTTCTCCCCTTCAGTTGGTAACCTAGCCTCTTCTCCAGTCTCATCATCTATACTGCCACCTTCTGCAGCACATAACGAGGACCCTACAATGGCCCCTGGTCTTGAGTAGTTTTTGGACCAGAAACATGAATCAACAGTGTCCTCTTCCTCCTTTGGTTTAGAATTCCAGCTTCCTCCATCAGCAGGATACATAAAGGGTTTTCCTTTTTCCCAGAAGTAAGATCTATCTTTCTCCTCAGCTCTTGTCATGAATTTGCATCTGGCACCAGCCCCATACTTCATACTGACCTCTTCTTTGACTCCAAACCAAGGTGATACAATGGCCTCTTCCTCATCCTCCAGATTAGACATGCTGTTGACTTCAGCCTCCACCCAAGTGTCTACTCCGGCCCAGAACAAGGACCCAATAATGGGCTCCTCCTCCTCCTCCTCACCCACTGGCACAGTGTCACAGCTAGCTTCATCCCTAGAATCCACAGGGGGCTGGTTTTCAGACCAAAACCAGGATCCAAATATTGTGTCTTCTTCAGATCCTGACTTGGCCTCTTCTCCAACCGCAGCCACTACACTGCCTTCTTCGCCAGTCCAGAACCAGGGACCAACAGCTGCTTCTTCCTCTGACTTTTTCCTGGACTCACAGCTGACTGCAGTACCAGATTCCACACTGGTTTCATCAATGTCCCAGAACCAAGACCCAAAAATGGTCTCTTCCTCAGGCTCTGGGTTGGCTTCTTCACCAACCCAGAACCAGGAACTAACAATGACCTCTTCATCAGCTGCTAGCATAGTTTCAGAAGCACCTGCAGTCCCACTTGCCACACTAGTGTTTTTCACAGCCCCAAGATAGGAATCACAACTAGGCTCCACCTTAGCCCTTGGTATGGATTTACTGGCTCCAGTCCCCAAACTGTCCTCTTCTTCAGTCCAGAACCAACTCCCAACAAGGGATTCACCCTCCATTTGTGAAATGGACATGATATTGGCTCCATCCACCATGCTGGATTCCTCTGTAGCCCAGAGCCAGGTACCAATAAGGACCTCCTCCTCTGACTTGACTTCCCGTTTGGCCTTGGCTCTGGTCTTGGCTTTGGCCTCTTCCTTTGCCATTGCTCTGGCCCTGGCCTCTTTCTTGGTCTTAGGCCATAAAAAGTTACCAGCCTTTTCTCCAGGTAAGAACCAGGGCTCATTTTTTCTTACATCCATGCAGCCAGATATGAAATCCATGCAAGCTTCTTGCTTGGCCCTTTGCCTGGCCCTGGTGTTGGCCTCTTTTCTGGCTCTGGGTTTGGATCTGGATTTGATCCCCTCTCTAGACCAGAACCAGGATTTCATGTGGTCTTCACGATCAGAACCAAAACTGGACTCAACACAGACTTGTGTCTTAGATGTAAACCTGGACCAATTATTGGCCTCTTCTCTGGGCCTGGACCAGGAATATGTCTGGTCTTTGGCCCAGAAACAGGGTATCTTCACAGACTCATCCTCAGAACCAGAACTAGACACAGTACAGAGTTCTTTCTTGGTTTTGGGCTTACACAGAATATTAACTTCTTTTCTGGCCATGTGCCTGGACCTGGTACTGGCCTTTATTCTATTCCTAGGACGAAATTTGGAACTGACTTCATCTCTATTCCAGAACAAGGAACACAGAGACGTTTCTTGTTTGGATAGAGGCTTGGGGCAGTACCAGGACTCAATACCATCCTCTCCCTCTGACCTAAATGAAGGCTGGAATCCTGCTTGGGAGTTGTCCTTCCTTCTAGGAAAGCTCTCAGTGTCCATATTAAGCAGTTCTCTATCCACAGACAGACACTTAGTTTTAGCAACTGATCTAGAAAAAGCACTACTGGTTGGAGACTCTCCCTCAGTCTTCAACATTGCCATAGCCCCACATTCAGCCTGGGCCCATACCTGGGCATCACCCTTAGATTCTGACCCAAGGATTCCCTTAGACTTACTCTTAGAATGTGCCCCACCTCCTGTACTGGCCTTAGTTTTAGGCCGTGCCCTAGGCATAACCTTGGTCTTAGTTTTGGGCCTTGCCCCATTCATTATCTGGGCTTGAATCCTAACCTTGGGTCTGACAACCAAGGGAACTTCATTCTCTCTTTCAGCCCCACCCACAACCTCTTCCCCAGCCTTTGTTTCAGGCTTACTGGGAACACCAGGCTCAATCTCAGCCCCGGTCATGATACAAGTTAGAGAAAGCTCAGTAATAAGTCCCTATCTAAACCACTACAAACACGAATCTGTTTCAAGCTCCATTTTACACTCTAAAAGGCTGTGAACAACATAAAGAGTCAATTATCCTTCTTTTCAAACAGTCTTAGCAACACAGACAAAATTCAGCCAAGCTGGGGGATGGATGGATGGTTCCTGGTGGGTGCAGACCTGCTGTGGTGGTCAGCAGCAACTCCAATACCACCAGAGCTGCCACTGTAGGTGGATCTAGAGAGAGAGAATGAAATGGGGATCTAAATCTGCTCCAATTGCATCACTCCGTGCAGAGACTGGTGTTAAATGCTAGGCTAGGAGACGGTCTCTGTCCTTGTCGTCTGCTACAAAATGGATTTGGCAGTGGCTGGAAGTATTTTGGAAAGAGGAGAGGCTGAAGAGCCCCCAGACCGGACCCTCAGTGCTCCTACAGTAGTGCTGGTCTCCACTACCCCACCCAAAGAGTCCGTTCTTATACCAACCTTGACTGATGTGATGTAATCTCCCCCTGCTTTCCTTGATCAAGTGGTGTCAAGTCCCACAGCTGATGGCTGTGGGGAGGAAGGTCCTACAGACAAGTGAACAGACAGGAGAGAATGGAGTCTGAATGCTCAGTAGGTAAGCACACATCCTGGCCCCTGAAACAAATATCACTTTCTGCTCAGATCAAGGTCTATAGCTGTGCCCTGAATTGTCCCCCTTCGCACCAACCTCCAGACACTTGAGCCAGTCTCTTCTTCCTCTCCCTTCTTGCAGAACTGAGCGGCCTCAAAGCAGGCCTATGGACAAACAGATGGAAAGGTAAGGCAGTCAGGAAATCACAGCAGCAGTTGAAGCCTGGTGGACGGCTGACACCAAGAGTAGGAATTCTCATTATATCTGTCTTTCAGCGTCTGAGGTCGTGCTGGTGGAACCTTCAGGTCTCACTGAGGTCCTGCTGCAGGGTTCCAGAAAGACTGAACACCCTCTCTTGACGTCACACCCTTCCCATCACTCCCTCCTCCAATTCTGGGGATCCACCACTAGGTGCACCACAGCCCCATGTCTTACGCAGCATAAAACAGGGAAAAGGTGTCGCATATTCTAGAAGCAGGTTGTGAAGTGGCCCTTGTAACTGTGACTCCCTCATCCCACACAGCTGCAAAGCCCCCCTTCAGGCCCCCACTTTGGGCGGGTGGGGGAAGTGCCTGGATCGCAGGTAGGGAAGATGAGGAGGTGCAGCTGGATGCCAGACCTCCCCTGGCGGCACTCACCCCCATCCCCATCCCACACACGTCCATAAACCCAAGCCATTTTCTGTGGCTCCTTTGCTCACGCCTCTCCTCTCTAGACCCACACTGTGGCCTGCCAGGATATGCCAGCCCCACCACGCAGACAGGAGACTCTGACATCAACCTGAAACCTGTGGAAAGGGGCAGCACCCAGGACAAGGCACCCAGTGCACCCCTTCCAGCATCAGGGCTCACAGTGGCAAACGCGACCCAGCTCCCCCCACTGAGCTGGCCAGGGAGCTCAGGTGCCCGTCCCCGCCACTACCCGGCCGGCCGGCCTCCCGGGCACCCCCCACCCCAGCTCCTGTTCCCACATTCTCCTGCCCTGCCTCCCCCACCGCCTCCTGGGGCACAGGCACCAGCGAGGGCGGGGCCGGGCGCTGGGAAACCGGCTGGCAGGCTGTCCCCGCAGCTGGTCTTCAGAGGATGTGCCGGTGCCTCTCTGACCACCGCTCTGCCCTTGGCCCTGCCCGCGCGGATCCCTGCTGCCTCCTCCACAGGGGCCACCAGGCACTGCGTTCCACATGGGACCCGGACCCGGGCCAGCTGCGACAGGCTCGCCACCTCCTTGCCAGGCTGCCCGGGTGTGGGGCCAGGCTGTCAGCCGGCCGGCGGCGGTGGGGGGAAGAAGACCCGAACCCCCCACCTCCCCCACTTGCCTTCACTGGCTCAGGGCCCCGGTCTCCAGCCTTGCCCTCCTCGCTTCTCCTCTCTCTCTCTCTCTCTCTCTCTCTCTCTCTCGGATTCCCAGCGCTTTCCCTGCGACCAGAACGGCCAAGCCGCGTCCCGCCCCCCGCGCCTCTGCACCAAACCCGTCAGGGGCTGCGCAGGATGCGGCAGCAACCGCTCGCCGCGAGGGTGTCGGGAAGGGGGCGGAGGGATATGGCGCCAGCGCCTCGACGCCCCCTCCCAGGCCCACCCTCGTTCCCACCCTGAGCTGGGCGGGGCCCGCACTACCGCCAGCCCAGGCCGGGGGCGCTAGCGCGGGGCGCCTCCGGGGACGCCTCTCACGCTCACTGAGCGACCACCACCACAGCTCCGGCGCGCTCACGGGCTCTGGGGCCGGCTGGCGGACGGGTCGGGGGGCGCGCAGCCTGCCGGGGCCGGCGAGAGCCGCGTCGCAGGGCGCAGCGGATGGATACCAGCCTGCCCCTCGGCGCCTCTGCACCCCCGTCTCTGAGCGCCAGCTCCTGTCGCCCCCTCCCCGGGCGCTCATGGCACAGGGGCTGTCAGCACCAAAGCCTGGGAGGGACGAGGCCACCACGGTGGTCCTTCCTTCCTTAACTGCTTCACGGAGCCACGCAGGGGAGGGAGGCACCTCTGCTCGGAGAACTGCTCTGGGCCCCCCATGCAGGGTCACCAGTGCCCCTCTTGTGAGAGAAGTCCACCTGCCCTAACAGACAAATCACAGGTCTGCGCCCTGAGTCTACACTGCCTTTTGCTTATTCCAGAATGGCAGCTCACTTGGTCACTGCTTAGTGCCCACACTTGCCCAAGAAAGTGGACCCTACCCTGTCAAGAGCTGCAGGTGGCCATACAGTCACCCCCTCTGCTGCCCATGGCCAAGTGGCAGGCACCAGGCAGCGCGGGACCTCAGTCCTCTTCCACTGTTCTCTATCAAGTCTCTTCTTGCCAATCACATCCAAGCCCTCCAGGCATTTGGCAATGTGAAACGCAGCAGGGATTCATCCACTTGGTCCTCAGCCCCTTGCTCTAACCACCTGCCTGATTTCACCAGTTACTCTCAGGGAAGATTCCACTTCCCCAAGACAGAACTACCTGGCTGTTTAGGATCCTTTCCTTTCACTCACACTTCTTTACTCTAGAACCCCTCTCTGTCCTTGCTGCAATGGCCAAGGAGAACAATGTGATTGTGCGCAAACTTGATGCTGTTACTGGCAAACATTTTTAAACTCATTTAAAGGGCACATTCATTGTGCTTGGCAGAATAACGGTAACTCAAAGATGTGTGTGTGTGCTGTATTCTGGAACATGGAAACAAGTTTCATTAACTGGCAAAGGAGAATTAAGCTTGCAGTTGAGATTAAGGTTGCCAGTCCAGTGAATTCAATTTAAGATTATGCTGGGTTTTCCTCCCCCATGTCACCACAAGGGGAGGCAGCAGCACAAAGACTAGACATGCTATTGTTGGATCTGAAGATGGAAGGGAGCCAGGAGCCAAAGAATTCAGGCTGCCCCTAGGAATTCGAAATGGCAAAAAAGCATATTATTCCCCTAGAAACTCCAAAAGGAAAGCAATTCTGCCAATGATTTTTGTCCAGTTAAATATGAATCATTTCGGATTTTTGGCCTCCTGGGCTATGAAGTAAAAAAACTTTTTTCATTTTAAGGCACTAGGTTTGTTGAGGATTCTTATAGCAGTAGTATAAACAGAATATAGTCCCCATCCCAACAAAGCCCTATTGCCTTTGATTATGTTTACCTGTGCATCAATCCCTGGGAGGATATATTTTGGGGTTTCTCTCATCAGTACAGCCACCCATCTCCTCTCTGTATTTTAGTTATGCTTGAAATCACACGAGTGCAAGATTTTATTGTAATTCTACAAGTGTTAGGATATTCATATAAAGATAATTACTGGCGGAGGAATGAGTGTACCATATGCTGACAGTTTTTTACTGTATGAGTCTTTGAAGTATTCAGTAATTTGTTAATTCATTTACACAACATGGTCTTTTATTAGTTAAGGTTTATTGAATTGAGAAAGGCCTATTTTGTGATTTTATGTAATTTTGCTCTTTATATGTATGGATCTGATAAAGTATTCTTTTTAAAATGAAAGGGGCTGGCATTTGGCACTGCCTGGGATGCCTGCATCCCGTATCAGAGTGTCTGGTTTGAGTCCCAGCTACTCTGCTTCCAATGCAACTTCCTGCTAATGCATACTCTGGGAGACAGCAAGTGATGGCTCAAGTAACTGGATCCCTGTAACCCATGCGAGAGATCAAATTGCTTTCCAGGCTCCTGGCTTCAGCTTGGCCCAACCCTCACTGTTGCAAGTATGGGCATTTGGGGAGTGAACCAACAGACCTAAGATCTCTCTCTCTCTCTCTTTCTCTCTCTCTCTCTCTCTCTCTCTCTCTCTCTCTCTTCCTTTCAAATAAAACCTTTAAATGAGAAAGCAAATAAGACTTAAATTAGATGCTGACTTATAATCTCACTTCTCAACACTATTTACTTTCACCAAAAATGAATTCCAGCTCAATAGAATGCAATAGCCAAGGTTACTCCCTAGTACCTCCACCAGCACCTGTAAAATCTTGACATGCCCCTGAAACCTAAATTGTAGAAACAATCCACAAGGATTAAGCCTGGGATACAAAGGCAGCTAAGCTCACTCACCGTACCCACCATGCCACCTCCCATCCCCCTCCACCTCCCACATATCTCCTTGCACACTAGCATATTCCTTGAATGTGCAGCTTAAATGATCTCTTGTCCCTCTCAATTACCATGGTACTGCACCTGTTTTTGCTCATTTAGCTTAACTTGCCTCTCTACTGTTCTTCAAATGCCTCAGGAAAACCTTCCTTCTGGGACACCTCATTTGATTTAAGTTGAGGCAAGGCCTGTGTATTCTTAGAATGTATCCCTTCTCCAATTCCTTAATGCCAGGAGCTGAGCACAATAAAATTTCTCTCCAGTCAGGACCAACTAAGCTGGGGTGGGTATGGTGAACTAACTGGTAAAATGGGCCCAGTGGATATCTACTTTTTACACAGGCTGAAGATGCTCTGAGAAATAGCACAACCTGTGTGTACTACTTAAGACACTGTGAATCTGTAGAACTGGTGGGGTTTGCTTCAATAGGATTCTTTCTGAGGGAACATAGCATCAGGTACAATGACCATAGTCCACAAATAATGCTTTGTGATTAGGGAATTATAGCTATTCTAATGGCAACGTTGAGTTCAGATCTTGTTTGTGCCTATTCCAACACATGCTGACATCTGGGAGTCTGCCATGGCTAAGGCTAGTTGATAAATAATTCCCAAAATTACTGTTTCCAAAGAAACTGTTTAACAGTCCAGTGTGCATATCCCATTAATAAAGCATAACATAAAGAGAAGAAAATGTCCTCCTCTCCAAAATGCCTATAAAGTTTTGACTACTATTCAGCTCTGACATCATGAAGACTTTTTATACCAGTGGTGTTTGGGAAAATTAGAGGAGTTTAATGTCTGGAAATAAAGCTTAGGGTAGCAACAACAACTGAAACAATCATAGGAAAACTACTGAAATTAAGGGTGTGGTAAATATTCCCTTCTAATTTTTGAGAACTATAGGAGTTAGGGAGGTGAGTGAGCTAATTAGCGTTGCAGGAACAAGAAATCCTGAATTTCCACAATGCCAGAAAATGTTGGAAATTAATGAAATGCCAAAGTGCTTTTTTTAACTTTTATTTAGTAAATATAAATTTCCAAAGTACAGTTTATGGATTACAATGGCTTTTCCCCCTCAAAGTGCTTTTGAAATAGGAAAATAATGAGAGGCCAGTACTATCTTTTGTTGGTATTTCTCATTACTTAACCATCACTTCCTGCATCAGCATCATGACATGGCCTGATAACAGCATACATCCAGCCAGAAAAGTGGGGGAAAAGTAGAGTAGAGGTAGTCGACTTCCTTCTCAAAATCCTTGGCCAGGAACCGCCCACATCATTTTCACTCACACTCCAGTGACTGGATTCAATCACCATTTATTGATAATATCGTCCTTTCTCTAAAAGTAGTTCTATAACTGAATATCTACATGCAGAAGAATAAAGTTGCCATAGAAAACTAGGAAAATGAGAAATTCTTCAACTTCATAAAGAACATCTATTAAAAATTACAGGTAATATTATGCTTAATGATAAGAAACTAGAATCTTTCCCACTAAGCTTAGGAACAATGTTAAAGATGTTCTGTCACACCACGGCTATTCATCATTGTACTAGAAATCCTAGCTAAAGCAATGAAACAAGAAAAGGTATACCCATGAGGAAGGAAGAAATAAAACTGTCCTTGTTTGTAGATGACATGAGAGCCTGTGCAAAATCTTGGAAAGAATTGACAAAACACCCTCCTGGAACTAGTAAGTGACTATAGCAAAGTTTCAGGATACAATATTAGTATACAAAAGAAATGGCCTGGCCACTGGGGGAATTAGGGGAGTGAATCAGTAAATGGGGTCTTTCTCTTCTCTCTCTAAAATGAGTGGATAAATAAATATGAAAAATATATTTGCATTAATAACTTAAAATGTACTACTTAGCTATAAATGTGACAAAATATGCACAATATTGATGTGAGAAAAACTAAAACACTGAAGAAAGAAATCAAAGAACTAAATCAGTGGAGAGAAATTCCATGTGCATGGACAGGAATATACAATGCTGTTAAGATATCAGCTCTTTTTTTTTTTTTTAAGATTTATTGATGGCCGGTGCTGTGGCTCACTAGGCTAATCCTCCGCCTTGCAGCGCCGGCACACCGGGTTCTAGTCCCAGTTGGGACGCCGGATTCTGTCCCGGTTGCCCCTCTTCCAGGCCAGCTCTCTGCTATGGCCCGGGAGTGCAGTGGAGGATGGCCCAAGTACTTGGGCCCTGCACCCCATGGGAGACCAGGAGAAGCACCTGGCTCCTGCCATCTGATCAGCACCATGTGCCGGCCGCAGCGCGCCGGCCGCGGTGGCCATTGGAGGGTGAACCAACGGCAAAAAGGAAGACCTTTCTCTCTGTCTCTCTCTCTCACTGTCCACTCTGCCTGTCAAAAAAAAAAGATTTATTGATTTACTTTTAAAAAGCAGAGCAACACACACACACACACAGAAAGAGAGAGGGGGAGAGAGAGAGAGAGAGAGAGAGAGAGAGAGCGATCCATTCATGTGTTGGCTCAAAAATGGCTATAACAGCCAGGTCTGGGTCAAGCCAATGCCAGGAGCCTAAAACACTATCCTGGTTTCCCATGTGAGTGGCAAGGGCCCAAGTACTTGAGCCATCTTCCACTGCCTTCTTAGTTGCATTAGCAGGGAGCTGGATTGGAAGTGGAGCAGCCAGGACTTGAACAGGTGCTCCTACATGGGATACTGGCATTGCAAGTGGTAGCTTAATTTGCAGCACCACAATGTTAGTCCCTATGATGTCAGTTCTTTAAAAGCTGATTTACAGATTCATACAATCTCAATCAAAACCCCTGCAAGTTATTATGTGAATATTAACAAATTGATTTTAAAATGTATATGGAAAGGAAAAAAGACACAGAATATCTAACACAATATTGAAAGGGAAGAACAAAGTTGTAGTACTGACACTATCCAACATCAAGACTTAATATAAAGCTATAGTATGTGGTAATGGTAAAAGGAAAATTAAATAGGTAAATGTAACAAAACAGGAGCCCATAATAGGTTCATATAAATATAGTCAACTGATCTTTGAAAGAAGAAAAGACAATGCAATGGAGAAAATATTTATACACATACACATACGTATGTGTGTGTATGCATGTATAAAACATCTGGGTATCCAAATGCAAAAAAAATGACCTTAGACACAGTTATTAAACATTTCTCAGAAGTTAACTCAAAATAGATCACCCACATAAATGCAAAAAGCAAAATGTTAACTAGGTGATAACGTAAATTCTAGATGATCACGTAAATTCTAGATGATCATGGGCATGGCAGTAACTTTCCAACTTCAAAGGCATAAACTAATAAAGAAAGTATTGATAAGCTGGCATTCATTAAAATTAAACACTTGATTTGCAAAAGATCCTGTCAAAATAATGAAAAATGAGTCATAAGCAAGGAGAAAATATTTGCAAAAGATATGTTTGAGGTGCCAGCGCTGTGGCACAGCAGGTTAAAGCCCTGGCCTGAAGTGCCAGCATCCCATATGGGTGCCGGTTTTAGTCCCGGCTGCTCCTCTTCTGATCCAGCTCTCTGCTATGGCTTGGGAAAGCAGTAGAAGATGGCCCAAATCCTTGGGCCCCTGCACCCAAGTGGGAGATCTGGAAGAAGCTCAAAAATGGCCCAAGTGCTTGGGCCCCTGCACCCATGTGGGAGACCTGGAAGAAGCTCCTGGCTCCTGGATTCGGATCGGCCCAGCTCCAGCCGTTGCAGTCATCTGGGGAGTGAACCAGTGGATGGTTCACTACCTCTCTCTGTAACTGTCTTTCAAATAAATAAAATAAATCTTTAAAAAAAGATATGTTTGATAAATAACACTGTGTGTAAAAAGCCACTGCCTACGACGCCGGCATCGAAAGTGGCACCAGTTGAAATCCCAGATGCTCCATTTCCAATCCATATCCCTGATAATTCACCTGGGAAAGTAGTGGCCCATGGCCCAAGCACTTGGGCCTCTGCCATCCACATGGGAGACCTAGATAATGCTCCTGGTTCCTAGCTTCATCCTGGCCTGGCCCAGGCCAGCTGTTGTGGCCATTTGGGGAGTCAATCAGTGGAAGGAAGATCTCTCTCACTGTCTCTCTGTCTCTCTAATTCTGACTTTAAAATAAATATAGACATCTTCAAAAAAAGATCTTCTATACAAAATATCAGAAGAGTCTTACAATTCAACAATAAGAGAAAAAATGATTAAAAACTGGGCCAAAGACCTTAACACATGCTTCATCTAAGAAGATACACAGATGGCAAATAAACTCATAAAAACAGAGTCTTCAAAAAGTTCATGAAAATGTACATTATGAAAATTTATGCATGTGTTTAAAATTTTTGACCAAATGAATTTATCTTTTAAATTATCTTTTTGAAATACCCTCATATGTCATCAGGGAAATGCAACTTGAACCAATGATAAGACACCAGTATATACCTGTTACAATGGTCCAAATCCAGAACACTGACAATAACAAATGCTAGCAAGGATGTAGGGTGAGAGGAATTCTCATTTATTAATGGTAAAGGTGCAAAACAGTATATAGCTACTTTGGGATACAGTTTGGCAGTTTCTTACAAAAGTAAAAATACTCTTAGCATTAAAACCACCAATCACAATCCTTGGCTCTTACCTAAATGAGTTGAAAACATCTGTTAATGTTGAAAAATCTGCATGTGGATGTTTCTAGCAGTTTTATTCATAATCACCTACACTTGAAAGCAACCAAGATTTTTTTTTTTTGATAGGCAGAGTCAGACAGTGAGAGAGACAGAGAGAATGGTCTTCCTTCTCCGTTGGTTCTCCCCCAAAATGGCTGCTACAGCCGGCATACTGCACCGATTCGAAGCCAGGAGCCAGGCGCCTCCCTCTGGTCTCCCATGCAGGTGCAGGGCCCAAGCACCTGGGCCATCCTCCACTGCCTTCCCGGGCCACAGAAGAGAGCTGGACTGGAAGAGGAGCAACCGGGACAGAATCCGGTGCCCCAACCAGGACTAGAACCCGGGGTGCCAGCACCGGAGGTGGGGGATTAGCCTAGTGAGCCACAGCACCAGCCAACCAAGATGTTTTACAGTAGGTAAACAGACAAATTGTGGTGGGGCAGGCATTTGGAACAGTCATTAAGACATCACTTGGGGCTGGCACTGTGGTGCAGCGGATTAACACCCTGGCCTGAAGCGCTGGCATCCCATATGGGCACCAGTTCTAGGCCTGGCTGCTCCTCTTCTGATCCAGCTCTCTGCTGTGGCCTGGGATAGCAATAGAAGTACCCACGTGGAAGACCCGGAAGAAGCTCCTGGCTCCTGGCTTCGGATTTGCCGCAGCTCCGGCCGTTGCAGCCATCTGGGGAGTAAACCAGCAGATGGAAGACCTCTCGCTCTGTCTCTACCTCTCTCTGTAACTCTGTCTTTCAATAAATAAATCTTTAAAAATACATCACTTGAGGGAAGAAAGGAGGAAAGAAATATCATTATATTCTTAGAATTTTATCTACAAAGCACACTGAATCTGTAAAAAAAAACTAATTAAAAATTGAAATAAAAATTTTTAAAAAGACATCATTTGGGATGCCTGCATCCCAAACTGAAATATCTGGGTTCAAGTCCCAGTTCTCCTTCCAATTCTAGCTTCCAAATAATCCGCACCTCCTGGGAGGCAGCAGGTGATAGCTCAAGAACTTAGGTTCCTGCCATCCTCATGAGAGATCGAGATTGTGTACAAGGATCCTGGCGTCATCCTGGTCCAGCTCTAGCTGTTACATGCATTTAAGGAACAAACTAGCAGATGGAAGAGTTCTCTGTGTCTTTCTGTCTCTGTCTCTCTGCCTTTCAAATGAAAAGAAAACAAATAAATAAATATTTTTAAATTGTGGTGCATGCAGACAATGGACTATTATTCAGCACTAAAAATAAATGAGTATCAAGCCATGGGAAGACATAGAGGAAATTTAAATGCATATTATAAACTAGGCAGTCTGAAAAGACCACATACTATGTGATTCCAACTATATGACATCTGGAAATGGTACAACTATGAAGACAGTAAAAAGATCAGTGGTTGCTACAGGCTAAGTGGAAGGAAGGGATTATAGGCACAACACAGAGGATTTTCAGTGTTGTGAAGCTACTCTGTTTGATACTCTAATGGTGTATACATGTCATTAAGTATTTATCCACATCCATAAAACATACAACACCAAAACTTAACCCTAGTATTAACAGTAGAGTTTGGGTAGTAATGATAATCAATATATATTCATCAATTGTAGCAAACAAACTACTGTTACAGGAGATGCTGATAACTGGGGAGGCTATGCTTGAAGGCAGGAGGTTATACATATCTCTGTTGGATCACTTTGCTGTGAACCTAAAACTATTCTTAAAAATGAACTGTTGGGGCCAGTGCAGTGGCCATATGGGCACTGGTTTGAGCCCCAGCTGCTCCACTTCCAATTTGGCTCTCTGCTATGGCCTGGGAAGGCACCTGCCCCCACACCGGGAATTCTGAGGAAGTTCCTGACTTCCAGCTTCAGATCAGCCCAGCTCCAGTCATTGCAGACATTTGAGGAGTAGACCAGCAGATGGGTAACTCTCTCTCTCTCTCTCTCTCTCTCTCTCTCTCTCTCTCTCTTTCGCCCTCGCCCTCTGCCTTTCTCTAACTCTGCCTTTCAAATAAATAAGTAAATCTTAAAAAAATAATAATAGGGGCTGGCATTGTGGCATAGCAGGTAAGGTCGCTGCTTATGATCCAATATAAGCAATGGTTACTGTCACAGCTGCTCCACTTCCGATTCAGGTCCCTGCTAATGGCCTGGGAAAAGCAGCAGAAAATGGTCCAAGTGCTTGGGCCCCTGCTATCCTCACGGGAGACTCAGAAGAAGTTCTTGGCTCCTGGCTTCAGCCTGGCCCACCACTGGCTGTTGTGGCCACCTGGGGAGAGAACCAGTGAATGGAAGATCCCTCTGTCTCTCTACCTCTCCCTCTCTCTCTGTAATTCTGACTTTCCAATAAATAAATAAATCCTAAAAAAACAAAATTAAAACATTTTCTTCTTTTTTGGAATATTCTCATCAGCATTTCAACATACTATACTATTTCCTGTCTTGAAACCAAAATTCTTTATATCATTCCATAGCTACTACCCAATTTTTCCTCTCTTTTTTTGAAATCACTGCAATATTTCATCACCAACATCCAATGAAATTTCATTGCTCTACTGAAAACTGCTTTTGTCAAGACTGACAATAATTCACATGTTACCAAATTCAATAATCAATTATCAATTCTCATCTTGACTTATCATCATTGCAACCATATAATTTATCACCCAAATTAAGACACTACTGAAAGTAAAAAAAAATGTGTTAACAACTGCTCCTGTACAACAGGCATAAACTAGTACTTTCTTGGGAAATTAAGGATATTTAGTCACTATCATTGTCACTAATATTGGACAGGGTTAATTACTCCTTCCTCTTTGAAACATTTTCTTGACTTAGTTTCCAAGATGACTATATTCTAGATTTTCTCTTATTTTACTGGCTATTCCTAACTTGTTGGCTTTTTAAAATTTTGTTTCCAGGACTGGCATTGTGTAGTAGTAGGTAATGCCACCACCAGGCATGGTTCCTGTCTCAGCTGTTTCACTTCTGATCCAGTTCCCTACTAGTGGCCTGGGAAAAGCAGCAGAGGATGACTCAAGTGTTTTGGCCTCTGCCATGCATGTGGGATACCAGGATGAAGTTCCTGACTCATGGCTTCAGCCTGGTCCACTCCTGGCCATTGCAACCATCTGGGGAGTGAACCAGCAGATTGAGGATCTCTCTGTGTCTCTCCCTATCTCTCAGTAGCTCTGAATTTCAAAACAAACAAATATTTGTAAAAATTTGTTTTTATTTTTGTTGATTCATTCTCACCACCTGAATTTCAACACTGAAATATCCCAGGGCTCAATATCTGGACTTCTTCCCTTATGAATCACATCCTTATCTCTTAGTAATCTTATTCAATCTCTTAACTTTCAATACCATTTAAACCTTGATGAATCCCAAATTTGTCCTAGTCTAATCTCTCTCAAAAATCCCAGACTCATATATCTAACCAATCTTCAATCTCCATATTAATGTCTAAAAGACATTTCAAATGCAAGATATCCTGACCCAAACTTCTGATCTTCCCTACAAAAATTGTTCTTCTCAGTCTTTACCCATTTCAATAAATGACATCTTTATTCACTGAGTGGCCCTGAATCATGGTAATCATTGATTCCTCTATCTCTTACATATTCAATCTATCCACATATCCATTGGCTCTACCTCCAAAATATAAACTAAAGCCATACACTACTACTATTTCCACAGCTAACACCTTATTCCAAATCACTATCATTAGCTACCTGGACCACTGTAGTTGCCATTATTCAGCCTGTTTGTACTCCTGTTTTCCAAGAGTCCATTCTCTACACAGCCAGAATCACTCCTTAAAAGCATAAGTCTGATAACACTGACCCCCTTGTCAGAACTCTCTACTGAGTTTTCATTAAGACTTTCAAATATAATCAAACTTTTTCATGGCCTATTTTCACGTGATCTGGTCCCTAGCTACCACTCTAAAAAACTATCTCTGCTCACTTTCTCCTTCCTCCATTTATACCACAAGGGGCTCCATCTATACCACCTCCATTGTTTCCTCCATTTATGCCACAATGGGCTTCTTGCTGTGAACAAGCCAAGCACATTCCTACTCAAGGACCTCTGCACTCATTGTTCCCAAAACCTAGAATGCTTCTCTGGCAGAGAGTTTCATGGTTAGCTCCCCTATTTCATTCATATATTTGTCCAAGGAGAACTTCTCTATGACATCTAAAATATTATTGCTTCTTCCTAAACCTTTACTCTTTATTAAAAATAGACTTATTTGAAAAGTATGGTTACAGAGCAAGAAGTAGAGACAGAGGGATCTTCCATATGCTGGTTTATTCCCTAAATGGCCTCAATGGCCAGGGATGGGACAGATAGAAGCCAGAAGCCAGGAACTCCATCAGGGTCTCCCACATGGGTGCAGGGGCCCAAGGACTTGGGCCATCTTCTGTTGCCTTCCCAGGCACATTAGCAGTGAGCTGGATGGGAAGTGTAGCAGCTGGGACTTGAACTGGTGCTCAACAGGGATTTCCAGCATTATAGGCAGCGGCTTAACCAACAGCGCCATAACACCGGCCCCTCCAAAACTCTCTACCCTCATTCCCTGCTTTATTTTACTGTCATAATTTATCACTACTTAATATTACATATTAATATTTTTAAATTTATTAGGTTTCCTTCTATTCCTAAATGTAAGCTCCATGAGGATGTTTTTATTCTATGCTATATTCCTAGAATTTAGGAGCAGTACCTGGCACATAATAGACTGTTCCATTTGGTAATATATAAAGGCCTCTGGAAGATGGGAATATCTTTTCATTTGTTTTATAAATCATACTAACTTACACTATAGTTTAATCTGGAAAGAAGGGCGATGGGCATTTTGCCTAATGGTTAAGATGCCCAAATTCCACACTGGAGTTACCTGGTTTCATACCTAGTTCCCGACTCCAGCTTCCTGCTAATGTGTACCATGGGAGGCAGCAATGATAGCTCAAGTAATTGGGTCCCTCCACTCATGTGGGATACCTGGATTGAGTTCCTGGCTCTCAGCTGTGGCCCTGACCCTTGAGAGCATTTGGTAGAGTGAGTCAGTGGATGAGAGCTCTGTCTCCCTCCCTCTCAAACAAATAAAAACATGAGTTAGAAAAAAATAAAAAAGAATACAATCTGGGAATCTTATAAGTATCTATCATTGACCAAGCAGGCTAACAAGCACCAGTGTTGTGGCACAGTGGGTTAAAACTACTACCTGCAATGATGACATCCCATATCAGAGTGCTGGCTCCAATCCCAGCTGCTTTGTTTTTGATACAGTTTACTGCTAATGTGCCTCAGAAGGCAGTGGATGATAGGTCAAGTACTTGGGGCCCTGCCACCCATGTAAGTGATCCAGATGGAGTTCATGGCCCTTGCCTCAGCATGGCACACCCCTGGTTGCTCCAACCATCTGGGAAGTGAGCCAGCGGGTAGAAGGGTAGAAGATTCTCTCTCTCTCTCTCTCTCTCTCTCTCTCTCTCTGCTTCACTTTCTGTATGTCTTTCAAATAAATAAATAAATATTTTTTAAAATGTTTAGATGAACTATTTTGTTGGAGATAATATTTTTAGTGTTTAAAATTACAGTTGCTCACCCAGTGTTTTCTTTTTTTAATTTGAATGGCTTCAGAGACACCTGTATACTCCTCCCTAAATTTAATGATCATGCTGCTAATTTAATTAAGATGAGGGAGAGTAGAGATGCTCCAGAAATAATCTTCCCAGAGACACCAATTTCCACAGATATTCACCAAGTCACTTTTGCAAGAGCCATTATAGCCAGACAAGAGACCACAGTGAGTGCCTTTTTTAGTAAAATACTGAGAAAACATGCTCTGAAGAAAGCAGTGAGGAGAGAATTGCCTACATTGTCCCTCTCCTGTCTCTGCAATTTGGAGATGTCTTCTACCCGAGCTGGTGGAGGGCGAAGGAATTAAGTCCAGTTCTAGATTTGAGTCCCAATGCCAGACCCATGATAGTAAAATTGAGAGTAGGACAGGCACTACAGCCCCTGCCACCAGGACCACATCTGCAAACTGAGTATTTGAACACTACATAGATAGGCAGCCAGGGAATGACCTCTGCCACTCCTTCTCCAACATACAGCAAAAAGCCAAGCAAGACTCTTGCTGCTGAAGAATAGTGAAAAAGAAGGAGCACTTAGGACCTTGCTTGAAGCTAAGAGGTACCCTGCTGCCGTGACACCAGGTCATCACAAAGCCCAAAGACTTTCACCCTCAGGCCAGTGATTGCAGGCAGAGCATCTAGACTTGCATCAGCATAAGGCAGAGAACTGCCTTCTGGTGGGATGCACTCATTTATACGTGTTCTACCATCAGCTTCAAGTGAGCCTGACAAACAAGCTAAGACTTTGTAGGGCCTAGTGACTATGACCCTGGTATGACCTAGTCTTGCTCCAGTCTGGGTAGCCAGGGGGCTTTATCACTCCTTTTCTATCCTTGGGCAGAAAGGAAGGATCCATAGGACTGTATCTTGGGACTCAGGACTGGACTGGAAAAGTCCAGCATTTGGCAGATCCTAATGGCCCCCATCCTAAGCCAGTATCTGTAGATAGAATCTCTAGAGTTGCCCCGGCCTCAGGTGGAGACTTGCACCCTGGTGGGACATATTATATTCAGAGTGTAACACTGCCATCCTCGTGTGTTCATGTGGGCCTGGTGTATACCCCCAAGATTAAAGAGGGTCTGATGACTGTGAGACCTAGGGGTAACTTATCTAGTGTCTGGGCAAATGAGAGTCCACCTCTATCACCCCTCCACCAACCTTGGGCGGATATCAGGGAATCATAGGTCTGTCTTGAGACTCAATGCCTGGCTGGTAGAATACAATAAAATCTTGATGGTGTCTATCCAAGGCTGATGTGTGAAGATGGGGCCTCTGGACCTGCTTTGAGCCAAGTGGAGTTCCATGACCTCAGTTGATTAGTCTTATTCTGAACCAGCATCACCAGTAGAGGGCAGGTGTGGTACCAGGGAGTTAGGCCACTTCAGCAGCAGCCAGATATCATAGCACAGAGGGCTTCAGTCATGCTCCAGGCTGCTCTGGTCTTGGTTGGCTGTAGGCCTTGGTTGTGATCTAGCATTATGGCATTGGTAGGCGCAAGACTAGGTGTCTGGGCCTACCTCAACACCAGAAAGATGTTTGTAGGGATGGAAAACATTTTTTAGGCATTTCCCCAGTACCTTCTGAATAACATATCAACTGTGGATTTGGGACAAATCCTGAGTTTATGCAGCATTTCGGGAGTGAAAGCACTGAAAACACAAATAGACCTGAGGCAAACCATGACTTGGGTGCCATCTAGTGCTGACATAGTAGAAGTATACAGAAAGTCAGTAAAATAAACATAGTGCTTCAAATTTCTGGAAGGACAGCCACAAACAAACCCAAATTACTGTAACTAATCCCTAAATGTGCAATGTTGTACACCAGCAAGTGTCAAGAACTTCCAGGGAATCATGAACTTACCTAATGAAGAAAATAAAGTGCTAGGAAACAACCACAACCATCTAAAAACTGAAAGTTTCAAACATTTGAATAAATATTTTAAAAATAGCTGTGTAAAGGAAACTCAGGGGCCAGTGTTGCGGTGTAGCAGGTTAAGCTGCCACCTGTGACACCCGACATCCCACATGAGTGCCAATTCCAGTTCCGGCTACTCCACTCCTAATCCAGCTCTCTGCTAACACACCTGGGAAAGCAGCGGAAGACGGCCCAAGTGTTTGGGCCCCTGCACCCACGTGGGAGACCCAGAAGAAGCTCCTGGCTCCTGGCTCCTGCCTGACACAGCCCCCGGCCATTGCAGCCAGTTGGGGAGTGAACCAACAGATGGAAGATCTTTCTTTCTGTCTGCCCTCTCTCTGTAACTCTGCCTGTCAAATAAATGAATAAAATCATTTAAAGAAGAAAGGAAACTCAATGAACTTCAAGAAATATTTAATACTCTAACAGATGTGACAGAGACATAGAAGTAATTAAAATAAGTCAAACAGAAATTACTCAAATAGTACACTAAAATTAAAACCGTAACAACAGGCAACAATAGCAGAACAGATCAAAAAGAAAGAGTCATGCAGTTCAAAGGGCTACTTGAACGCACACATCTGGAGGGAAAAAAAATAAAAAGAGTAAGAGGAATGAAGAAAGTTTATAGAAAGTTTCAGGACAGTATAAAAAAGCAAATATCCTAGTTATTGAAGAGGGATTTGAGAATGCCAAAGCATGTTGATGAGATAGTAACAGAAAACTTCCTAAACCTAGAGAAAGATACAACTATCCATGTACAGGAAAATCAAAGATCACCAGTCAGATTCAACACAACCAAGTCTACTTACAACCTATTTTAATCAAGATTTCCAAGCTTAAAGATGAAGAGAACATCCTCGAAGCAGCAAATGAGAAAAAAATAACAGATAAAGAGGTCACAGCTTGCTTGACTGCATACTTCTCAGCTGAATACTCGCATAACAGGATGGACTGGGATAATACTTTCAAGGTATGGAGGGGGCAGGAAATGCCATTCAAACAGATTGTAGCCAGCAAAGTTATCCTTCAGATATGAGGAAAAGAGAAAGACATACCAAGACAAACAAGAGCTGGGAAAATTCATTACCACCAGACCTGTCTTGCAAGAAATGTTACAGGTAGTTCTTTAATCTGAAAGAAGGAGACACTAACAAGTAAGTAAAAATATCAGAAGGCAAGAAGCTCGCTGTTCAGAGTATCCACCATACAAACAAATTCAGAATGCACTCCTACTGTCAAAAAGTACTTAAACCATTTATATCCTCAGCTTGAAGAAAAAAACAAAACAATTAAGATAATAACAATGATGCTAAAAGACTAAGAGGGAATACAAAAAGATGTAAAAAAGGACATCAAAATTTTAAAATATGGGGAAGAATGGAGTGCAAGTTTAGAATGTTTTTTGGAATTCTTATCCCTTTTGCTTTTTGTTCCCTTTCCAAACTTTATTAATCAATATTAAGTTGGTATAATTTCAAAATAGCATGTTATGACCAAAGTAGTTTTTGGTAAGCCTCATGGTAACTACAAAGAAAAAAAATCCATATAAGAGACTTCAAAAAAATAAATAAGTATCAACAGAAAACAACTAAACCACAGGAAAATTTTGAGAGGAAGAAGAAACAAAAGAACTACAATAACATTTGAAAATAAGCATCAAAATGGCAGGAGTAAGATCTTATCTATCAATAATTATCTTAAATGTCAGTGGAATGTATCTCCAATTAAAAGACACAGAGGGGGCAGCACTGTGGCACAGTGGTTTTAAAGCCTGGGCTGTATGTAGCACCCGCCTCCCACATTCGCCCCAGTTGGAATCTGGCTGCTCCACTTCTGATCTAGCTCCTTGCTAATGGGCCTGGGAAAGCAGTAGAGGCTGGCCCATGTCCTTGGGCCCTTGAACCCACACGGGAGACTTGGAAGACCTGGAGGAAGCTGCTGGCTCCTGGCTTCGGATTGGTTCAGCTCCACCTTTGCAGCCATTTGGGGAGTGAACCAGCAGATAGAAGACCTCTCTTTCTCTCTCTCTCTCTCTCTCTCTCTCTCTCTCTGTAACTGTCTTTCAAATAAATAAAATAAATCTTAAAAAAAAAAAAGACATACAGGGGCTGGCACAGTGGCATAGCAGCTAAAGCTGCTGCCTGTAGTGCCGGCATCCCATATGGGAATCAGTTTAAGTCCTAGCTGCTCTACTTCTGATCCAGCTCTCTGTTATGGCCTGGGAAAGCAGTAGAAGATGGACCAAGTCCTTGGGCCCCTGCACCCACATGGGAGACCAGGAAGAAGCTCCTGGCTCCTGGCTTCGGATCAGCGCAGCTCCAGTCATTGTGGGCAACTGGGGAGTGAGCCAGCAGATGGAAGAACTCCCCCACCCCCGCCCCGCCTCTCCTTCTCTGTGTAACTGACTTTCAAATAAATAAATAAATCTTTAAAAAAAAAGAAAGTAAAAGGATGGAATAAATAAACAAATAAAAACAAAAATCAAAATGAAGAAGCAGTAGCCACACTTATATGAGTTAAAAATCATATATTTTATCCACAGCAAATATTAATAGACATAAATGGAGATATTGACTTTAATCCAACATAGTCAGGGAGTTTAAACACCTCCTTTCGGGCCAGCGCTGTGGTGCAGCGGGTAAAGCCGCTGCCTGCAGTACCAGCATCCCATATGAGTGCTGGTTTGAGGTTCGAGTCCCAGCTGCTCCACTTCAGATCCAGCTCTCTGCTGTGGCCTGGGAAAGCAGTGGTGGATGGCCCAAGTGCTTGGGCCCCTGCACCCACATGGGAGATCAGGAAGAAGCTCCTGGCTCCTGGCTTCAGATCAGCTCAGCTCTGGCCTTTGCAGTCATCTGGGGAGTGAACTCTCCCTCCCTCTCTCCCTCTCCCCGCCCCCTTCTCTCTCTGTGTAACTCTGACTTTCAAATAAATATATGAATCTTTAAAAAAAACTCCTTACAGAAATGAACAGAAAAATCAAAAAAGAAACAGTAGAGTTAAATTGCACCCTAGATTGACTGGAACTAACAGACATTTAGGGACCCTTTCATCTAACAGTTGTAGAACATACATTCTTCTTAATAGCTCATAGATCATACACCAGGTGAGATTATGGGGCAGGTTACATACCGATTCTCAACAAATTTTCAAAATTAGAAACCACATAAAGTATTCTTTTCTGATCACAATGCAACAAAACTAGAAATGAATAAAAACTTCAGAAACTACATGTAAGCTAAACCACACTCTTGAAGAGCAAATGGATTAAAATAGAAGCTTAAGAGAAAATGAATTTTTTGAAGTAAATGAAAATGGAAACACAACATACCAAAACCTATAGGACAGAGCAAAAGCAATACTAAGAGGGAAGGTCATATAAATCAATTTCTAGGTTAAAAAGTCCAAACTACCTCAAATAATCAACTTTTTGTTGCAATCCAAGAAACCAGAAAAATAATAACAAATGCAACTCAAAATTAGTAGAAATAGACAAAATAAAACTAAGAGCACAAATAAGTCCACTAGAGAGTGAAAATTATTTTTTAAAATAATAACGCAGTTCTTTGAAGATAATTAACAAATCCTTGGCCAGACTAAGAAAAAAAGAGACAAATACATAAAATCAGACATGCAAAGGGAGACATTATAACTGACACCACAGAAATACAAAGAACTGTTACAGCTTTCTATGAGTAATTATGACAATAAATTTGATATAAACTAGAAGAAATGGACAAATTCTTAGACACATACACCTTATTAAGACTGAATCATGAAGAAATGGAATTACCTAAACAGATCAATAATAAGTAGCTAAATGAATCAGTAATAAAAAAAAAGTCTCCCATCAGAGAAAAGCCCAGGACCAGATGGTTTCACTGCTGAATTCTTAGAAACATTTAAAAAAGAATTAGCGCCAGTGCCGCGGCTCACTAGGCTAATCCTCCGCCATGTGGCGCCGGCACACCGCATTCCAGTCCCAGTCGGGGCGCCGGATTCTGTCCGGTTGCCCCTCTTCCAGGCCAGCTCTCTGCTGTCACCAAGGAGTGCAGTGGAGGATGGCCCAAGTACTTGGGCCCTGCACCCCATGGGAGACCAGGAGAAGCACCTGGCTCCTGCCTTCGGATCAGCGCAGTGCGCTGGCCGCAGCGCGCCGGCCACGGTGGCCATTGGAGGGTGAACCAACGGCAAAGGAAGACCTTTCTCTCTGTCTCTCTCTCTCACTGTCCACTCTGCCTGTCAAAAAAAAAAAAAAGAAGAAGAAGAAGAATTAGCACTAATTCTTCTGAAATTATTCTAAAGAACAGAAAAGGAGAGGGACTATCTTGTGGCACAGCAGGTTAAGCTGCCACCTGCAATGCCAGCATCCCATAAATGGTAAAAAAAAATATAGATGTTTATCAAGTACCACGTGTCTATGTTTAAAAATACATAGACTTTGTAAATTGTTAAGGTAAGCTAATTAACATATGGATTACTTCAGATACTTATCATTTTTGTGGTAAGAACACTTAAAATTCACAGTATAAGCATTTTCAAGTATATGATATACTGTTATTAACTATAGTC
Source organism: Oryctolagus cuniculus (assembly GCF_051225735.1). Classification (NCBI taxonomy): domain Eukaryota; kingdom Metazoa; phylum Chordata; class Mammalia; order Lagomorpha; family Leporidae; genus Oryctolagus; species Oryctolagus cuniculus. The sequence goes on from NC_142888.1 coordinate 90,014,339, forward strand.
ACAATGATTTACAACTGATCTCTTGAAATTACTTCTCCTATCTAACTGAAATTCTGTAAAGTTTGATCAGTAGCTCTCCTACTTCCTTCCACCCACAGCCTCAGCAGAGGAGAGGAGAGGAGAGGGGAGGGGAGAGGGGAGGGGAGGAGAGGATAAGGGAGGGGAGGGGAGGATAAGGGAGGGGAGGGGAGGGGAGGGGAGAGAAGAAGGGAGGGGAGGGGAGAGGAGAGGAGAGGAGGGGAGGGGAGAGGAGAAGGTAGGGGAGGGGAGGGGAGAGGAGAGGAGGGGAGGGGAGGAGAGGGGAGGGGAGAGGGGAGGGGAGGAGAGGAGGGGAGGGGAGAGGAGGAGAGGAGAGGAGGGGAGGGGAGAGGAGCGCAGAGGAGGGGAGGGGAGGGGAGGGGAGAGGAGAGGAGGGGAGGGGAGGAGAGGGGAGGGGAGAGGGGAGGGGAGGAGAGGAGGGGAGGGGAGAGGAGGAGAGGAGAGGAGGGGAGGGGAGAGGAGCGCAGAGGAGGGGAGGGGAGGGGAGGGGAGGGGAGGGGAGAGGAGGGGAGGGGAGGGGAGGGGAGAGGAGAGGGGAGGAGAGCACTCCCCAAATGCCCACAACAGCTGAGGCAGAGCCAAGTCACAGGTAGAGAAATCTGGAACTTAGTTTGGGTCTCCCCTGTTGGTGACATGGACCTAAGTACTTGAGCCATCATTTGTGGACTCCCAGGGTACACATTAATAGAAAGCTCGAATTGGAAACAGAGCCAGGACTTGAATACAGGCACTCCAATTTGGATGCACAAATCATAAGCAATATCTTAAATGATGTGCCAAAAACCTGCTCCTCCTTTTCCCAATTTTAAAAATCAGGTTATTTGGGGGGCCAGAGTTGTGCTGTGGCACAGTGGGTTAAACTGTTTGCTTTTTTTTTTTTTTCAACAAATTAAAATTTGTATAGATGTAAAAGTTGTGTACTACACATTGAAAAGTGGATGTGATATAATTAACAAAAACAAATGAACTAAACATTGATGTCTAATGTACCTATGACATTTTTAAAGCTAGATTGTTATCCTAAGTACAGAATTCAGTAACTCTCGTCCTAATACTCATGACTAAATAATGTCAAAAAATGTCTTAATTCCTTTCTTGGGTTAATAATAGAATGCATTTAAAATTGTATTTCTCATCCCAGTCAATGGAAGCCTATACAATGTTATTTCAAGTACAAACCTCAGCTGGAATTTTGTCTGCAGAGCTATGAAAAGAGGCTCCATAATAAACTGTTTGCTTTCAATGCTGGCATTGCACATTGGAGCACCAATTCCTGTCCCCGTTGGTCGGCTTCCAATTCAGTTCCCTGCTTATGTGCGTCAAGTACTTGGTCCTCTGCAACCCATGTAGGAGACCGGGTTGGAGTCCTTGGCCCCTGGCTTTTGCCTGACCCAGCCCTGGCTACTGCAGTCATTTGCAGAGTGAACAAGCAGATCAAAGATCTCTATGTCACTCTGCCTGTCAAATACATAAATGAGAAAATCTGCTTTTTAAAAAAAAATCAGGTTGCTTGCTTTCTTGCTATTGACTTATTGAATTCTTCATAAGCCCAATGATGTTCTTCCCAGAAACAGAAAAGCTTATCCTTTCTAAAATTCATGTGGAATACCAGCTGATTCCAAATACACCAATCTGGGAAAAGAAGAATAAAACTGGAGAATTCATATTTCCTGATTTCAAAGCTTTCTATGTGACTATAATAAACTAAACAGTATGACACCGGGCATAAAGACAGGCATACAAGTATTAAGCCCATGAAATAAAAGAGCCCAGAAATAGGGGTCGGCACTGTGGCATAGAAGGTTAAGCCTCCACCTGCAGTGCTGGCATTCCATATGGGCACCAGTTTCAGTCCTGGCTCTTCCACTTACTAGCCAGCTCCCTGCTAATGCACCTGGGAAAGCAGTGGAAGATGGCCTAAATCCTTGGTCCCCATATGGGAGACTAGAAGTTCCTGGCTCCTGGCTTCAGCCTGCCAGCCCCAGCTGTGGTGGCCATTTAGAGAGTGAACCAGCAGAAAGAAGACCTATCTCTCTCCTTCTATCTCTGCCTTTCAAACAAACACATCATTAAAAAACAAAAGCCCAGAAATAAATCCTTGAATATGTGTTCAGACGATTTTCGCAACAGTATCAAGGCCATTTAATGGGGGAATGATAGTCTTTTCAAAAAATGGTGCTGTGATACAGGGGCCCAAGGACTTGAGTCATTTCTACTGCTTTCCTAGCAACATTAGCAGGGAGCTGGATCAGAAGTGGAGCACCTGGGACTTGAACTGGCACCCATATGGGATGCTTGCGCTGAAGGCAATGGCTTTTCCAGCTAAGCCACAGAGCCAGCTCCTTATTTTACAATTATAAGAAGGTAATGATGTGTCCTTCCTTCCTCTCTCCCTCTTCCCCTTCCTTCTTCCTTCCTTTCATTCTGAATACTATATCTGTATCATATATGTATGCATCTATGCATTTGCCAATATTTTTTCCTGTTCTGTGAATTGTTTTAGCACTTTCTTGATGGATCATTTATGGTTATTTTTAAGGTCAAATCAAATAAGCCTGATAGTTTTGCTCTCAGAGGTGCTGAAGGAGGGGCCACTGTTGTGGCACAGATGGTGAAGCTGCCGCTTGTGACACTAGCATCCCACATGAGCACCAGTTTGAGTCCTGGATGCTCCACTTCTAATCCAGCTTCCTACTAATGCTCCTGGGAAAGCAATGGAAGATGGCCTGAGTACTTGGGCCCCTGCCACTCATGTGGGAGACCCAGAGGAGTTCCTGGCTCCTGGCTTTGGAGAGGCCCAGCCCCGGCCATTGCATCCATTTGGGGAGTGAATCTGCAAATCCTGGGCCACTGCCACCACCTTGGGACAAACCAGGCTCAGCCATTGTAGCCATTTGACAAGTGAACCAGAGAATGAATGATCTCTCTCTCTCTCTCTCTCTCTCTCTCTCTCTCTGTCTCCTCTCTCTTTCTTCCCCCACCCCGTCTCTGTGTGTGTCACTTTTCCCTTCAAATAAATATGTATTTTAATAAAGCTGTAGAATAATATATACACTATGATAATATTCCTTTTTTTGACAGGCAGAGTGGACAGTGAGAGAGAGAGAGCGAGAGAGAAAGGTCTTCCTTTTCCGTTGGTTCACCCCCCAAAGGCCGCTGCGGCTGGCACGCTGCGGCCAGTGTATCACGCTGATCCGAAGCCAGGAGCCAGGTGCTTCTCCTGGTCTCCCATGGGGTGCAGGGCCCAAGGACCTGGGCCATCCTCCACTGCACTCCCAGGCCACAGCAGAGAGCTGGCCTGGAAGAGGAGCAACCGGTACAGAAACCGGCGCCCCGACCGGGACTAGAACCTGGTGTGCCGGCGCTGCAGGCGGAGGATTAGCCTATTGAGCCACAGCGCCGGCCAACACTATGATAATATTCAACATTTTCAGAAATCCTCAGAACACTTGGATATTGTGCCATGTAAGTAATGCCTAGAAAATGCATAAGCTGACAATATTTATTTGTTAAGTCTAAAGCAGTAATTGGGTTAGGGTTTGTAGTTGAAAAGGTCTTTGCTTGTAATGTTCAATCATTTGAAACCAGAACGTATTAAGACATTACATAAGTCAGAATTCCAGAGGCCAAATCAATATCAATTTCTTCGCTCACCCAAATTCTGAACAAAATGAATAGAAGGAGAAAACCAGAGTTGAGTGCTTGGCAGTGATTAAGACGGAACTTGGGGGTCCGGTGCTGTGGCATAATGGGTAAAGCCACTGCCTGCAGTGCTGGCATCCCATATGGGCACTGGTTCAAGTCCCGGCTGCTCCACTTCCAATCTAGCTCTCTATTATGGCCTGGAAAAGCAGGAGGAGATAGCCCAACATGCACCTGCATGGGAGACCTGGAAGAGGCTCCTCCTGGCTTCTGGCTTCGGATCGGCACAGCTCCGGCCGTTGTGGCCATTTGGGGAATGAACCAGCGGATGGAAGACCTCTCTCTCTCTCTCTCTCTCTCTGGCCATTTGGGGAATGAACCATCGGATGGAAGACCTCTCTCTCTCTCTCTCTCTCTCTCTGCCTCTTTTCTCTCTGCGTAACTCTGACTTTCAAGTAAATAAATAAATCTTTAAAAAATAAAATTAAAAAAAATAAATAAAAGATGGCATTTGGGATGACCACATACCATATTGCAGTGTCTTGGCTCAAGTTCCAGCTCCTCTGATGATTTTAGCTTTCTGATAATGCATAATCTGGGAGGTAGCAGTGATGGCTCCAGTACTTGGGTCTTTTGTGCTCATGTGAGAAACCTGGATTGAGTTCCTGGCTTCTTGCTTTGGCCTAGCCCAAACTGTATCTGGGTATCTGGGGAGTGAACCAGTAGATAGAAGACCTCTGCCTCTCTCCCTCTGTGTCTTTCTTCCTTTCAAATAATTAATCAATTTTTGAAAAGTACTAAACCAGATGAGAAATAAACATACCATGTTTGCTACTGACAAATTGGATATAGAATATGACTCAGACCTTTAGGCAAGTAGGCTTCCTAAAAATAAATCCCAGAATTTGACACACTATTCCATCCAATTAGAAACTGGGCCTTGGGGCCTATGCTATGGCATAGAAGTTTGAGGCTCCACCTGCAGCACCAGCATCCCATATGGCTTACGGTTCAAATCCCAGCTGCTCCACTTCTGATCCAGCTCCCTGCTAATGCTCTTGGGAAAGCAGTGGATGATGGCCCAAGTGGTTGGGCCCCTGCACCCACACGGGAGACCCAGAAGAAGCTCCTGACTTCTGGCTTCAGATCAGGACAGCTCTGGCCATTTCGGCCATTTGGGGAGTGAACCAGCAGATGGAAGACCTCTCTCGCTTTCTCTGCCTCTGCCTCTCTATAACTCTGCCTTTCAAATAAATAAATAAATCTTTAAAAAACATCATACAGAATAGAAAGAGATTCAGAATCAGGAAAACAGGAGCAAATGTGGAGTATTAATACTTCCTGATTTCAAAACTTACTACAAAGCTACAGTAATGAATGCCCTGCAGTACTGGCATAAGAACAAACTTACAGATACATAGAACAAAGTTGAGACCAGAAATAAAACCAAAGTGTCAGTGCTGCTGATTTTCTTAATGATGCCAAGTCCACTCAATTGGATTTTCTTATGTAAAAGAATGAAACCAAACCCTTTATTTACACCATGTACAAGAATGAGCTCAAAATGTTCCAACAAACCTAAGCATAAGTAAAAATTATAAAACTCTTAAAACACAGGAGTAAATATTTTTGACCTTGGGTTTGGCAATGTCACCAAAATATCAGCAGCCAAAGGAAAAAATAGATAAATTGGAATTCACTGTAATTGAAAACTTTTGTGTACCAAAAACTTCATCAAAGGTGAACAACCAACCTACAGCACAGGAGAAAATGTCTGAAAATCATATAAAGGGCTTGTATCCAGAGTATATAAAGAACTTGTACAACGCAGCAGCAACAACAAAAATAAACCAATAATCTGAGACAGGGTTTGTGGCAAAGTAGGTCAAGATTCCACTTGGGACACCTGCATTCAGAATGCCAGTGTGAATCCTGGCTACTCCACTTACAATCCAGCTTCCAGCTAATGAATCTTGGGAGGCAGCAGATGATGCTTCAGCTGTCTGGGTCCCTGCCACCTACATGGGAAACCCAGAGAGAGTTCTCTCTCTGGCCTGGCCCAGCCCTGGCTGCCTGTTGCAGGCATTTAGAGAGTGATCCAGTGGATGGAAAATCTGATCTTTATCTCTCTCTGCCTTTCAAGCTGAAAATAAAATTTAAAAATGGGCAAAGCACTTAAATATATACTATTCCAAAGAAGATATGCAAATGACCAAAGAACATGTGAAAAGATGTTCAGCATCATTTATCATTAGGGAAATGCAAATGAAAACCACAACGAGCACCTACAGAATGGCTATTAAATAGTAATGGAAAAGGAGAGTTTGAAACAATGTGGATACATTGAAACCACTATATATTGTTGATGGGAATGTAAAATGGTCCAGCCACAGTGGATAAAAGCTTGATATCAACATATAACATGGTCCAGCAATTCCACTTCCTAGGTATATGTTCAAAATAATTTAAACCAGTGCCTTGGATAGATACTTGTACTCCAGTGTTCATTGCAACATTATTTTTAACAGCCAAAAGATGAAAACAGCCTAAACATACATTAATAGATGATGCTCAGGAACAATTTGAGGGATGATTCTCTCTCCCATAATTCCCACCCAAGGAGAGACCATCAACATCTTGCTTTGACACAAATATACACCCCACACTCACCCTTCTCTTTAATTGACGTTGGAAAATTCCATAGCCATCAACTGCTTAAGTGTGTGCTCCAGAAGGCATTGGAAACACAGACTATTTCCAAAGGGTCTGGTGCAATTGTGTTGTGAAGATCTCCAACACTGAGAACAGTACCCACATCTGGTACTACAGGCTAAGGAAGTTCTGTGGATTAAAAAACAAGTTATCAAGAACTTCAAAAATAATCTAAATTGAAGCTTCACACTGCCAAAGTCTTACCCTGCTTTTTTCCCCTTAATGCCCCGTGTAGTAGATTGTCCTTCATTTTAATTTCTGAATGTATTAAAAATAGGTTCACCCTGACCTTAACATAAATTAAAATATGGATAGCAGTGAAAACTAGTGGTGCATTACACCATGTGGATATTTTTCAGTTTAGGCCTTTCCCCAGTACATTAAAAAGTTAAAAGAGACAAAGGTCAACAGAAAGACCAGCATTTGTGCACTGATCCTAATACCTCTATTTCCCAATTCTGGACAATAAATTAGAGGATACAAACAATAAAGGAGATTTGGGGGTAGAGAAAGCAGAGGTGGCTCTGTATCACAATCTATATTCTGTCATTCTATGCTAACAACCCTGTCCAGAATCTAGCTTTTGTTAAACATAAACAGGAGAAACTGACATTGCATAGATAACATAGCTTCAGCTCTATGAATTGTGCACAGTGAGATTAGGGAAATTAATTTCTTCCTAACTATACACTCCTAAAAGAAATTTTAGTATCCTGTAGCTGTATTATACATAGAGCTGAGCTCCAACCAAAAAAGATCAGCACAAACAAGGAGCTACCACCAAGGACAGGTACAAATCACCAAGTCCAAAACACTGGCCAGAAAACAAAAACAAGGATCAGAGTCGACAGTCACCAAGGCAGGACAGATAAGACTATCACTAGAAAGACCCTCTTCCAAGGCCTAAGACTGCAGGTGGAGGGAAACTCAGATGAAGCACTGAATCTGGTATCCCTGGATGGTGAGAGAGCTGTTGAAGGCACAGTGGGGCCAGATCCCTTCAGAACACATTCTCTGCAGTTGTTCATGGCTTTGCTGAATGGGACTTGTGGACCAGGGGTCCTCTTCAAGGTTAAAAAGCTTCCAGGCATGCTGATGAGACATTCCATATGAAAGTTTTGGAACTCCCACAGGAATGAAAGCAACTGTGCTCCCTTCCTCCTCAATCTGTCCTTACCCACTTCCCCAGAGCTGTCAAGATAAAGCTCCATTTCTCACTTGAAGACCTAACAGAATGAAGCCCTATCATCCAGAATCTACAGCCAGTACCACCTGTCTTATTGTGTAGAAGGTAATTCTGCTCCTTGAACATATTGAAACTAAAACATCTGACACCGTGACCTCATTTAGTTCGTGCCCCACCCCTACAGAAAAACAGACACAGACAGTGGTCTTCACCATGTTTATATTGTTTGTGCTTTTTCCTTCTCACTAGATTTCAACTGAAGAACTAGGACAATGTTTTCACCAGTTTTGGCATGCAACTTTATTAACAATATATAAATGAAATCTCAAAAGGAACATATTTATATCAATATAAGGAACAGATGTATAGCTTATTCATGATGAATAGGTTCATTATCAGGTCATGTTGCAGAAATACTAAAAATATCCCATTTTATTATATACAATAACAATCAACAAATGTACAAGTTCTCAAGGTAAACTGGCCTCCTTCAGTCAACACAAAGAACCTAATTACTGAATTTATAATTATGTGCATTGGTTTCATACTGTAACAACATCATAAAAATGTCAAAGCTTTGAGAGAACATACAGCTATTCAGAGTTTGAGTATTAATCGTATAACTTTATCTCTCACCTCAAGATCACTGTGCTCTGCTAAGTCTTGGAGTTTCTGACCAAACCATTTTGCTTCCTGGAATATGGAAATAAGTTCAGATTTAGTGAACTTTTCCTTGGTAAATAGTTTTACCCTTTTTTTGAACTGGAAATTTATATTCTCAAAAATTTCAATGACATTAAGAATATTGGCCTTCGACTCATTCTTGTTAAAGAGTGCAACCAATGATGATAGTACTTCCCCACTGATCAGCTCTCTTGTATTGGCTTGATTTTTAGACAAGCACATAAATACTTTTAAAACATAAAACTTGATTTTAACACTTCCCTTGTTTAGTAAGCTGAGTAAATCTCGAATGTAATTGGCAATTACATGGTGGTCCTCAAATTTCATACTCAGTTGAGCTAATAATTTTAGTCCAGCCAGTTGTACATTGGAGTTCAAGGGATAAAAAATTATGTCCTTACAAAGTTGATGTATGTATAACTCTCCAATTTTTGTTTCTTCAGAGGACTCAGAACTGTAATCCACTGTATTTAAGGCTCTAGGGTGTTCTTTAACATTGGGATTATTGATCAACTTTTCAATCATAACAGTAATACCTACATCATGAATTATATCCTGGGTAAATGGATAAGCAGGACTGATGCCCATTATCATTGTAGCTATTTCATGAATGAAAGGATCTTCAGTTAACTTAAGGAGGGCAACAAGTTTATCAAACTCTTTTGGTTCTAAACTAAAGGTACGTGATTTGCAGCGACAGGCCTTTGGATTTGGCCCATATTTCTCCCTTTGCCTGATCTGTTTTTTGATCTCAGCTAAAGTCTGGAAGTAAGGTCCATTATAAGGTGGGATCTTGGTGAGAGGCCGAACCCCCAGAGGAGTTTCAATCAGGGTGTCCACCAGGGTCCAGTTCCCTTCTGGAGGTGAGGATCTCTCCCCTCCCTCAACTGGGACTAGGACAATATATCTGCCCCTTGACCATGCTGTTGCTTTTTGTTTTATAGTAAGCGGTGGTTGATGTATGGGCTCAGGAGTCTCTTCAATCTTAGGTGGGGGCTTGTAAACTTGAGGAGGGGTTTCTTCTTCAGGCCAGAACCAGGACCCTACACTAGGCTCTTCTCCGGCCCAGAACCAGGAGCAGGCATTTTCTTCATCCTCATTACCTGACTTGATCCCGATATCGCCTTTTTCCTCAGCTCTGGACTTGATGCTGGCCTCAACACTTGACTCTGGCCTGGACCCAATATTGGCCTTATCATCAGCCTTGGCACAGGATCTGATAAGTTTATCACTGCCATCAACAACCTTGATTTCAGACTTGGTTATAGCACTGACCTTAAACGCAGGCATGGTCTTTGACTTGCTTTGGGGCACTCTACCATGTTCTGCAAGGGGTTTTTCCTTAGTCTTAGTCATGACTCCAGTCTTGATCATATCCTCCATCTTGCTCACTTCTCTCGTCATGGCCACAGCCACAGGCTCAGTGTAGGTCACTGTCTGTGTCCTGACTACTGACCCATTTCCGGTCTTGGCCTGGATTACTGATTCTGTTTTTGGTGCTGCCTCAGCCACTGCCTTCACTTGGGTCTCAGCTTTCACTTTAGTACTGGCAGAGCCACTGACTCTAGCTTTCAGGCCAGCCTCAGTCTCTCCTCTAGCCCTTGTCCTATCCCCAGAGCCAATCATGGTTCAAGTTAAAGATAAGGCCAAGTTATGTACCACCCACCCCTGTCTTAGCCTTGACTGAAGGTCTGTCCCAGGTTGATGTTTTCATTAGAAGTCCAGTAGTCATTCAGCCCCCTCTCCAACTAAGGCTCTACCAATGATACAGACAGCATGCAGAGGAATCTCACTCAAGGTAGGGAAAGATGGCTGTGCTTGGGCGCAGCCCTGTGGAGGGTGGTGGTCTTCAGCCACTCCAAGGCCACCAGATCTGTCACTGAAGTTGGACCTAAGAGTGAAGGAAGGAAATGGGGCTTTGAGTCTCTTCCATTTTTTTCCTCACACTGATCTGTACAGACACAGGAAAGGTAAGGAAATTCAGTGCTACGCAGGAGAGGTACATAAATACATAATCAGCAAACTCTCTCCTTCATTTCACCCACTCTCAATACCTTCAAATGCTACCAGTCTCCATTCTAGGCACTAAACAGGAACACGAACGGTAAGAAAGCTGGATGTGAGTAAGAGAGGCTCAGGAGTCCCTAGACTGGCTCTTGGACCTTGTTGGAGCCAAGCAGATCTCCATTATCCCATTCTTTACATCTACCCAAGAATTCCCCACACTTATACCAACCTGCACTGATCTGGAGTAATTTTCTCCTCCTTTCCTCGTTTCCAGTGGTGACAAGCCCTACAGCAGACCTACAGGCAGACCTAAAGGCAAATAAACAAACAGGAGGATATAGAAATTGATCTCCTGGTAAAGTGGCCTTGGTGCCTGGTTCCTATTCTTGCATTTCCAGATATAATCCATCTCGTTTTTCCCTTCTCTCGTCCCCTCTTCCCTTGCCCTGTTTCAGGCTGCTCTACTTCCCCCCACAACTGCCCATCATCTTCCTCTTCAGGGATTATCCTAGCATTTCCCTGGTTTAGAATTAGCAGGGCAAGCAAGTGGACAGCGGGGAAAGCAGATCTTTAACCACCAAAGTTTATCATGAGTCCAACTAAGTCAGCAGAGGGGAAGGCAGACAGGGGCTATTGGTAAGCTTACAAAATAGAAGAGTTCAAATTCTCTAGTCTCAGGGCTGGTGCTGTGGCACAGTGGGTTAACGCCCTGGCCTGAAGTGCCGGAATCCTATATGGGTGCCAGTTCAAGTCCTGGCTGCTCCTCTTTTGATCCAACACTCTGCTATGGCCTGGGAAAGCAGTGGAGGATGGCCCAAGTCCTTGGGTCCCTGCACCCATGTGGGAGACCTGGAAGAAGCTCCTGGCTCCTGGCTTTGGATCGGCGCAGTTCTGGTCATTGCAGCCATTTGGGGAGTGAACCTTCGGATGGAAGACCTCTCTCTCTCTGCCTCTCCTCTCTCTGTGTAATTCTTTCAAATACATAACTAAATCTTTAAAAAATTCTCTAGTCTCAGTCACACATACCCTTGTACCCTCACAGCAACCTTAACTAATACAGGGCAATTTTCTCTTGTTTGTTATTTTCCAGCTTCAGGATTGGTTACCATTTACAAATCTTCACAACAAATGACAGACCCATAAATCTGGGGACAGATCTAGCTACATAGAGTCACAAACACAGAGACAGATAAATGGAGATGCAGGAGACAATGGAGAATGAGTCCCTGGTAGAGACCAGCACTTGGGGCACCATGTTTTCTGGATGCAGGTATTTGTCAAACATTTTCTACCTCCTTTCTTTCCCACCGCCCAAATCTCCAATCTTCTCTCCTCCATTCCTAAAGTCTGACAATTCTCAGGCAGAAGCAACTCTAACATCCCTGCAAGACAGTAGTGGTGTTAATAGAGATGAAGCTCCCAGACAAATCATGTAAACTGGGAAAACAATTAAAAGCATTTCCAAATTTCTCTAAGTTCCTATGTTTCCTTCCTCTCCCTTAAAGACCTATCGTTTTCTGCCACGTAATACCAATAAGGCAGGACATGTTTGTAAACCTTGCAGAGAAGAGACCTGGAGGTTCCCCTACACCCATATCTGCTCTTGCTGTAACCACCTTCAAACATTCTTACTCCACTGAAAGCAGGCCAATTTGCTTTTCCTTCTCCCTTCCCCTTGGGGTCTTCTGTGCCCTACAGATCTTTACAGAAACGTGGAGTACAGCAAACTTACAAACACATCGACACATATAAATGCACTATACACACGCAAAGACCCAACGAAAAGACAGTGGAAGAAACATAGCTATTAATGGTCAGACCACTAATCAGGACGTGACACACTTTTCAAAATCCAAGGTCTTGGTTACCAAAACATCTACAACCTCTTTTTACACTCTTCCTCAGAGCTAGAAGCCGCTATTACACCCCTTTCCCTTCCCAAACATGGTCTGGAAATCAAGCTAGCAAGAGGCAGATCATTTTATCTTATTCCAGTCTCTCTCCCTCACTGCCCGCCTCCCATCACCTAGTTACATATCCTGCGTTCATTCCAATACCCACGTCCATACTCCCAAGCGATGGCCGCCTTCTCACTAACCTGCTCTGTTTGGATCAGGAGCCGTAGTCTTGTTTCCTTGCCTCAAGGGTGCCGTGCCACACAGGACAGACAGACGTTTCGATGAATACCAGGACCCGAGCAATGGCGGCGACTGTTTGGGTTGGATCTGCACCTGAGACTTAGGAGGAGATACTTGTTTTATCAGCTAAAGGGCCGGGACTGGCAAATTGCTGCCCTGTCACTTTTTGGTATTCCTTGTTCTTTCCCAGGGACTCCTCGGGAACCCGCACGCAATTACTAACAGCTACCTTTTCCTCCGCAGTCCGGTTACTGCCACGTCCCCCTTCCCGAAATCAGCAGCGGGAGGAGCTAAAGGGTGTTTAAGGGGATCCGGCTTGCGGAAGCGGAGTGATACCAAACTTTGCCCAGCGCCAATCGCTCTACGTCAGAGGACTGCGTCCCGCCCCCTCTAAATGCGCAGCAGCGGAATCTGTATACAGCGGCAACAGCGCCGGAAGCAGGGACACGGCAGAATATCAGTGACTCAGTATTAGTTTTTCTCCTTCGGGAGCTGCCCCCAGCAAAGCTTTTTTTTTTTTTTCCCCACTGAGCGGAAATGAATGCGGGTTTCCTCTGGAAATCAGCTCCGGCCTGACAAAGCGGACGAATACCAAAGCGTTCCAGTACTGACAAGTTCACCTTTCCTAACTCTTAAGAACCAGAGAAGTGTACAGTCTGGGGATACGGGAGGGGCCGAGGTAGGATGGTCTGGAAAGGGGCTAGAAAGGATAAAATCTGATGTATTCTCTCTGAGAGAAGCCTTTCCACACCACCTGTTCAAACACTTAGTTTTCTACACGATATGGGCAGAGTTGTGGCTAATCTAAAAAGCTTCTGTGGCCTGATGCGCTGATCAGTATCCAACATCTTGGAATTCTGTTCTGTCCCCTGAATCGTTCGTCCTTATATCCCAGAATATTCTTTGCATTAAAGTGATCAAAGGTAAAGTGGGTTTAAGATATAGAGAAGGCAGAAATGAACGGAGATAAGCCCATTAATACCGAACCATGGCTGTGTACGCGTCTGGTTACCACGATACTCTCCCCCAGCTAAATATGCACAGGAGACAGCCGGAACATGAGGGAAACAAGACTTTTCCCATAGAAAAGGATTACTACGAAAGTGTCTTTGTACCTGTGAACCAACTCCCTCCCCTATTTGTGTGCCCTCTTTAAGCCTGACACTGCATTTTCCCTACCCAAAAACTCAGACCACCCAGAGGCTCTAGGGTGGCTCTCTCATATTCTTTTTTTTTTTAAATTTAGACAGTGAGAGAGAGAGAGAGAGAGAGAAAGGTCTTCCTTCCCTTGGTTCACCCCCCAAATGGCCTCTGCAGCAGGAACTATGCCCATCCGAAGCCAGGAGCCAGGTGCTTCCTCCTGGTCTCCCATGCGGGTTGCAGGGCCCAAGCACTTGGGCCATCCTCCACTGCCTTCCCAGGCCACAGCAGAGAGCTGGACTGGAAGAGGAGCAACTGGGACAGAATCCGGCGCCCCAACCGGGACTAGAACCCAAGGTGCTGGTGCTGCAGGCGGAGGATTAGCCAAGTGAGCCGTGGCGCCAGCGGAAACCACAAGGATTGTTAAAAATATGTTTTGGAAAGAAGCTTAGGGTATATTAATATCTTAAATTCTAATGAACATTTTGGGGGATATATGAAATTTGGATTTGATATTAGTTGGAGAAAACAGAGAGCAGTAAGGAAGTTTTCTTGTTACATAACCTGAATTGAATTTTCATGTTGCTTTAGGAGTGTTCTTTGTTCTCAGAATGATTCAGCTTCTTTTCTACTGAAAATGTTTTCTATTGAAATTTCTGGGCATGACTTTATTTTTCCTATCCTAGAAAAACTAGTAATTATGTGAAGAAAATTTTAAGTACCATATATCCCAACTTCTAACATCATATTGATATATATATTTGTCCCAATTTTTATCAATATTGATATATGTGTACATATAGATATATATATTTACAAAACAAGATTTCATTGTATTTATTTCATTGTAACCAGTTATCTTTCCAGTGGCATAAAGCATGCTATTATTTCTCTTATTTTAAAACACTCTGTCTTGACCCCTCATCCTGTGAAAGACTCTGCTATGCCTTGCTTCAACAATTTATTTATTTATAGTACTTAGCAGTTTGCTTTAAAAAATTTAGAAGTGTTAATAACATAGTTGAGGCTGCCGCCCCAGCTCACTAGGCTAATCCTCTACTTGTGGCACCGGCACCCCAGGTTCTTGTCCCGGTTGGGGCACCAGATTCTGTCCTGGTTGCTCCTCTTCCAGTCTAGCTCTCTGCTGTGGCCCGGGAGTGCAGTGGAGGATGGCCCAAGTGCTTGGGCCCTGCACCCGCATGGGAGACCAGGAGGAAGCACCTGGCTCCTGGCTTCGGATCGGCGCAGCGCGTTGTCTGCAACGTGCCAGCTGTAGTGGCCACTTGGGGGGTGACCCAACAGAAAAAAAAGGAAGACCTTTCTCTCTGTCTCTCTCTCTCTCACTGTCTACTCTGCCTGTCAAAAAAAAAAAAAACCATAGTTGAAAATTCCTGTGAAATTATACCCAGTGAAAAATTATATACTCCAAAATGATTTTATCCAGAATACAAATTATTGAAGAAAGTACATATGTGAAGAAAAATAAAATTTATTTGATGATATGAATTATGTAAGTTTTTACTATAGTTTTATATTCTCCTGTATTTTCCAAATGTCTAAAGTATGTTACATTCACAAAAAATTCAGTATGATTTCTAAATTGATTTATAATTTCTAAAATTCATACAACATAAACTTTAGCATTTTAAATATTATAAAATGTACCACTCAGTTACATTAAGTACATTCACAATGTTGTATAACCAACTCCACTATCTAGTTGCAGAAATTATTCAGAAAAATCATATTGTTAAGCACTTTCTCCGATTCCCAACTTCATCCGATTTCTGGCAACCACTAATCTGCTTTGTGTTTCTCTGTTTTGACTGCTCTAAACATATCATATAAATGGGATCATAAATCTGTGGCCTTTTGTGACTTACTTTCTTCATTTAGCAGATTTACTTTTTTTTGAAGATTTATTTATTTGAAAGTCAGAGTTACATAGAGAGAGCAGAGGCAGAAAGAGAGAGAGAGGTCTTCCATCCACTGGTTAACTCCCCAATTTGCTGCAATGGCCGGAGCTGAGCCGATCTAAAGCCAGGAGCCAGGAGTTTCTTCCAGGTCTCCCACCTGGGTGCAGGGGCCCAAAGACTTGGGCCATCTTCTACTGCTTTCCCAGGCCATAGCAGAGAGCTGGTTCAAAAAAGGAGCAGCTGGGGCTCGAACTGGTGCCCATATGGGATGCCAGCACTGCAGGTGGCGGCTTTACCTGCTTTGCCACAGTGCTGGCCCCTAGCAGGTTTTCAGGATTCATTCCCATGTCATAGGATATGCGTGTACTTCTTTCCTTTTCATGGCTAAGTAATATTCAACTGTATATGTATACTACATGTTGTTTATTTATTCACCTGTCAATGGACATTTGATATGTTTTTGCCTTAACACTATTGTGGCTAATGTTCCAATGAATATTTTCTGTAACTTGAAATGATACACCTTGGTGTAGTTGTCCCCCCGTTTGGGGTTCTCTGATCTTCCTGGATCTGTGTTTTGTGTCTGATGTTAATTCATGCTCATTATTGTTTGGGATATTTATTTCCTTCCTGCCTTCTTTCCTTTTTTCCTTCTTTCCTTCTTCATCCTTCTGTTATCCCTATTTCACATAGTTCCACCCTTTATAGTTTTCCAACAGTTCTTGAGTAGTTTGTCCTATTTTTGTCATTGCTTTTTTTTTTCCTGTTTTCATTTCCACTTTGGAGGTGTCTTTTGAGACATCCAGAAGCTCAGGGATTCTTTAATCAGTTATATCTATTCTATAAATAAGTCCATCAAAGATATTCTTTATTTCTGTTACAGTATGTTTTATCTATGATATTAAAATTCGTTTGATTTTTTCTTAGATTTGTTCATCTGTTTAAATTGTCCATCTGTTATTGTGTAGTATCCACTTTATCCATTAAATCTCATATATTCATCACAGTTGCTTTAAATTCCCAGTTGATAATTCCATCACTTCTGCTATAGGAGTCTAATTCTGATGTTTGCTGTCTCTTCAAATTGTGTTTTGGCCTTTTGATACATCTTGGTTTTTTTAAATGTTTATTTATTTTTTATTTATTTGAAAGACATAGCACCAGAGACAGAATCACACACACACACACACACACGCAATCACAGAGAGAGACAGAGAGAGAGAGAGAGAGTGTGTGTGCACTTCTGCCTATTGGTTCATTTCCTATATTCCCACAACAGCCATACCTGGGCCAGGCCAGTCAGGATCCCAGAACTCCAACCTGTTCTCCCACATTGGTCACAGAGACCCAAGCACTTGAGCCATCTGCTACCTTCCCAGACACATAAGCAGAGAGCTGGATCATAAGCAGCATAGCTGGGACTCAAAGAGGCACTGTGACATAGGATGCTGGTATCACAAGTGATGGCTTAACTGTACCACAATGCTGACATTTTCAATTGTAACTTCTTAAAGATTTATTTATTTATTTGAAAGTCAGTGTTATGGGGAGGGGGTAGATCAAGAGATCTTCCATCTGCTGATTCACTCTCCAACTTGCCGATCAGCCAGGACTGGGCCAGGCCCAAACCAAGAGCCAGGAGCTTCTTCTGGGTCTCCCACATAGGAGACAGGGGCTCAAGTGCTTAGGCCATATTTCAGTGCTTTCCCAGGTGCATTAGCAGGGAACTGGATAGGAAGTGGAGCAGCCAGGACAGGAACCTTGGCCGATATGCTGCACAGGCATTGCAGGTGCAACTTAACCCGCTATGCCACAATGCTGGCCCCTGTATTTCCCCTTTTGACCATTCAGGTCCTTTGTCCATTTCTTAACTGGAATGGTTGTTTGTTGTTATTGAGTTTTTTCAGTTGTTGATATATTCTGGCTATTAACATTTTGTCAGATAAAGCTTGCAAATATGTTCTCCCATTCTCTTGGGTGTCTTTTTACTGTATTGATTATTTCCTTTGGTGTGTATAAGCTTCTGAGCTTGATATAATTCTGTTTGTATAGTTTTGCTTTTGTTTCCTGCACTTTGAGGGTCTTATCCAAGAAGTCATCACCTACACCAATGTCTTAAAGTATATCCCCTACATTTTCTTCTAGAAATTTCAGAGTCTCAAGATTCAATTCAGGTCTTTGATCCATCTTATGTTGATTTTTGTATATGATGAGAAGTAGGGGCCTAACTTCATTCTTCTACATATATACATCCAATTTTTCCAATACTGCTTATTGAAAAGACTGTTATTCCTCCAATATTTGTTCTGGACACGTTTTTGTCAAAAATCACTTGGCTATATGGATTAATTTCAAGGTTCTCTCTTCTGTCTGATTGATCTATGCACTGGGATTTATGCCAGTACCATGCTATTATAATTATTATATATTTGTAGTATGCTTTGAAAGCAGGTATTGTGATGCCTCCAGCTTGATTTTTTTCCCCTCAGGATGCTTTGGCCATATGAATTTTAGGATTGTTTCTTCTAATCCTATAACGAATGTCATTGGTATTTTTATAGGGATTGCATAGGGAATATAGGGAATCTGTAGAACACTTTAGGTAGTATAGACAATTTAATGATATTGATTCTTCCAGTCCTCAATGGTATTTTTTGACTCAATGAGTTCTTTTCTAATATTTCTCTTTTGTTGCTTTTTGGTATCTCTCCCTCTGCTGAATTTATCACTCATATCATCCATTGATTTCCTAATTTCATTTAACCATCTGTCTGCATTTTTTGTGTTCCTTTAAGTATCCTTATTATCATTACTTTACACCCTTAAAACATTTTATATTTATTTGTTTGAAAGGGAGAAAGAGGGGGGAGCAGAAAGAGATCTCCCATCCACTGATTCATTTCCCAAATGCCTACAATAGCCAGGGCTGGGCCAGGAGAAACCCAAGAGCCAGAGACTTAATCCAGGCTTCCCACATGGGTGGCAGGGACCCAACCACTTAAGCCATCATAACTTGCCTCCCAAGATGCCCATTAGGAACAAGCTGGAATGGAGAGCAATGCCGGGGCTCAAATCCAGGGACTCTGATATGAGATGCAGACATCCTAAATGATGACTTAACTGCTACATAAAGGATCCACCCCTATTGAATTCTTTATCAGACATTTCATCAATTTCCCTTTCTTCTTAGTCTGATACTAAAGAGTTGTTGTCTTCCTTTTGAGGTGTCATATTGCCTTGCTTTTTCAAGCTTTTTGTGTTAATTGATTTTTGCCCATTTGGGGGATCAGTTCTGCTCATTGCTTTTTAAAAAATATTTATTTTTATTTACTTAAAAGGTAGAATTACAGAGAGAGAGAGAGAGAGATCTTCCATTTACTGGCCCACTCCCCAAATGACTGCAGTGTCTGGGTCTGGGCCAGGCTAAAGCCAGGAGCTGGGAGCGTCTTGTGGGTCTCCCACATGGGTGCAGGGGCCCAAGCACTTGGACCATCTTCCATTGCTTTCTCAGGCGCATTAGCATGGAGCTGGATTGGAAGTCCAGCAGCTAGCTTTTGAACCTGCACCTATATAGGATGCTAGCATCACAGGTAGAGGCTTAACCTGCTATGCCACAGCACTAGCCCCCTTCGTGTTGCTTTTTTTTTTTTTTTTGACAGGCAGAGTTAGACAGTGAGAGAGATAGAGACAGAGAGAAAGGTCTTCCTTGGTGCCCCCCACCGGGTCTCCAATGCGGGTGCAGGGCCCAAGGACCTGGGCCATCCTCCACTGCCCTCCCGGGCCATGGCAGAGAGCTGGACTGGAAGAGAAGCAACCAGGACAGAATCCGGCGCCCCAACCGGGACTAGAACCCGGGGTGCTGGCGCCACAGGCGGAGGATTAGCCCAGTGAGCCGAGGCGCTGGCCTGGCTTTGCTTTTAAAGAGTGATTTTTACATATTAAAGGCTTTATCCTGTAGATGTGTCTTTATGTACCGGTGTGTGGTAAGTTACTTTGGCTTTAGTTCCAGTTGAATGCTATATATAGTATAGTCCTCCCATGCCTTCTATTGCTGTAGTTAATGGTGGAATTAGTGAGGAGGTGGGGCATTTGGGGGCCATGTGTGTTCCAGTGAGATTACTATTTCCCTATTGTGCAGTCCCCCAGCCACCTCTTGAAGGAGGGAATGGAGTCAGGAGCTCATGCGATACTGAGAGCAGGTTCTGTTGGTGTTGCAAGTGGGATGGGCTTGCAGACTCCAAGGCACCATCCATGTTTGGAGTTGGAGCTACAAAAGCAGTACTGGTGCTAAGAGCAGCCTGGGCAATTGCCAGGAGCACGCCAGCTTCAAAGAGCAGCATTAGCAGGGCAGGCAAACCCTCCAGCTGTTATCTTTTGAAGTGATTGTATCTACAGGAGTGTCCCTGGCTTTGAGAGGGTAAAACAGGCACATCCCTAACCACTGCCTGTGGGAGGGGCCTGGCCCCTGAGCAGCATGCTGGCCCCACACAGAGACTCTGGGCCAGAGCCCTGAGCAAGCATCATGCTGAGCTAGGCATGGTGTGGAACCCCAATCTGTTGTCTGGAGGAGGAATTGGAGCCCTAAGAGTAGCATGCCAGGCTGAGCAAAGTGCAGGAACCTTGGTAAGCTGTCCCATGAAGGAACTGGAGCCATCAGCGGTGCTAGATCTCAAGCTGTGGGCTCCTCATTGCACTGGCATTGGGAGCAGGTTGGGTGCATGTATAGTCCCGAACATGTGCACTGTTTAACTTGTGCATACAGTGCTTAGTGCACACAGCTCTGAGCCATAGTGGACAGATTAGGGGGAGCCATGGGAACTCAGACCTGGAGTCAATGTGCATGAGTCCCAGTAACAATGAGTGGTAGCCTGAGTGGTCAGGGCAGAGGAGAAATTCAGGAGGAGGATGATCCCCAACTCTGAGGTGGGGAGAGGTACCCCTACTTCTAGGCTCCTTCCAGCCAGATCTCCCTGCTTCTCTGCACCGTCTCATGAAGTGCAGAGAACTGTATGAGCTATGGTCATGCTTGCCCTGCTGGGTCTAGTTGGACTTATAAGACTGCAGTCTTCCTTGCCAAAGTGCAGGAATGTCTGTGGGTCCCCTGTGATGGAGATAACCCAGTGGGTTCTGTCTCCTAAAGTAGCACACATTGAAACAGTGACTCCATTCTCAAGTTGGTCCCACACTGATGCAACCTGTGTTCTGGAGGTTGTAGGGGATACAATGGGAGTTACTTCTCTGAAGCAAAGTGGCTGTGTGTTTTCCAGGTAACTCTCCTTGCTGAACTCTTGGTCTTTTTAAACCATCTTCTTCTCCAGAGAAGACTGCCCGTGTAAGGCGTTTGTGCACTTGAGCTTCACTGAGGCTTTCTTGTTCACAATTTCCCTTGCAATGGGATTCCCCCTGGCTGGAGATTTGGGCATTAAGTTACTAGTTGGCTTTGTTCTTCTCTCTATACTGCTACCCACAGTCTCTATGTACTATCAGGTTCCTGTTTTTTCCTTACTGAGTTTCAGTGCTTTTTCTTCGGCACTCATCTCAATATGTAGTTATTTGCCTTCTTCGTTGGTTATTCTGTCTCTTTTTTAAAAAAAAGTCTGGGAGCCAGAGCTGTGGCATAGCGGGTAAAAGCTGCCCCCTACAATGCCAGCATCCCATATGGGCACTGGTTCAAGTCCCGGCTGCTCCGCTTCTGATCCAGCTCTCTGCTATGGCCTGGGAAAGCAGTACAAGATGGCTCAAGTGCTTGGGCCCCTGTACCCGCGTGGGAGACTTGGAAGAAGCTCCTGGCTCCTGGCTTCAGATCGGCACAGTTCCGGCCATTGCAGCCAATTGGGGAGTTAACCAGTGGATGGAAGACCTCTCTCTCTTTCAAATAAATAAATAAATAAATAAATCCTTAAAAATTTCTGAAAACATGCTCATTTCCCTTTCATTTCTTTTAAATTACGACTTTTAATTTAAGATAACTACAGATTCTGAAGTTGTAATCAATAATACAGAGAGATCTCTTAAAAACTTTACTTGGTTTCCCTCAATGGAAATATCATGCAGAACTAGTACATATCACAAGCAATATATCAACATTAATCAAGATTCAGAAAATTTCCATTACAATATAAGTCCCTTGAATTGTCAAGATGTTGACACTGGAAAACAGTTTATGTTTCCTAGATATATTTGTGTATAATATCATACATGTATTTTTTCATTTGGAAGTATCATTTACATTAAAATATCACTAATTGTTACATTTTACAGCATACTAATACAAGTTGCTCCTGTTATATTTTCCCTGTGTCTTGTGATTCATACATTTGATACCTTATTTATCAGGAAAATATATTATAATAGAGGAAATTAAATGGCATTACAGAAGGGTTGTAGAAACTATGAACAAAGCAGCAAAGAGAAATATCTATTATTACTATAAAATTAAATGATTAAAACTCATGTACAGAGGTGGAGGAAGATGGTGGCATTCCAATGAACATATCCCCACAGACACCAATTTGTACAACCACTCATACACAAAGTCACCTTCACAAGAGATATAGAAGCCAGGCGAGAGACCACAGTGCCTGGTTTTAGGTATAATAGTAAGAAACGGTGCCTACATCTCCTATTCCCTACCTCTGAGAATCACATTGAGAGAGACAATGTGCTTCCCACATGGAAGAGGAAGAGCAAATTAAGTCCAGTCATTAGACTTGAATCCTAGTGCCAGTCTCATATTGATAAAATTCAAAGTGAGACCAGGTGCACAGCCCTGTCCCCAAGCCTGTATCTGGAGACTGCGCATTTGGTCTTTCCACAGCCAGGTGAGTAATCAGTTCTTTGTATCATTTATTTTATGTGATTGTGTGTGTGACATGGTGGGGGGGTAGTCTCTATTTGATTTATTTGTGCTCTGTTCCCTTTAAAGATAAGCAAAATTGACAAAACCTCAGACAATAAAAAAAGAAGATTCAAATGCATAAAATCAGAGATGAAAAGGGAGATATTACAACTGACACCACAGAAATAACAAGGGATTTTCAAAGATTACTGTGAATAAAGATATGGCATCAAATTTGATAAGCTCAAAGAAATGGACAAACTCCTGGGCACATACTCCCTACAAGGATTGAATCATGAAGAAATGTAATAACTAAAAAGACCAATAATGCAGAGAAAGATTGAGTCAGTAATAAAAATTTCCCATCCAAGATAGGCTCAGGTTTAGATGGCTTCACTGCTAGATGACACCAAACGTTTAAAGAAGAATCAACACCAATTATTCTTAAATTAATCCAAACAATCAAAGGGGTGGAATTCTTAGAAATTCACTCTATGAAGCCAACATTAACTTGATAACAAAATCAGACAAGGACAAACTGATGAAGAAAACTACAGGCCAATATCCTTGAACAGATAAAAAAAAAATCGTCAGCAAAATACTTGCAAACTGAGGCATAAGTGCATTAAAATAATAATTCACCACAATCAGATGGGTTTCAATCCAGTGAGGCAAAGATGGTTCAACATATGCAAATCAATACATGATATACCACATCATAAGAATGAAGGACAAAATCATATGTTCATCTAAATATAGAAAAGGCATTCGGGGTTGGCACTGTGGTGTAATGGGTAAAGCTACCACCTGCAGTGCTGGCAGCCTGAGTCCCTACTGCTCCACTTCCTATCCAGATCTCTGCTATGGCCTAGGAAAGCAGTGGAAGATGGCCTAAGTCCTTGGGCCCCTGCACCTGCATGGGAAGACGCAGAGGAAGCTCCTGGCTCCTGGCTTCGGGTTGCAGCCATCTGGGGAGTGAACTAGCGGATGGAAGACCTTGCTCTTTCTCTGCCTCTCCTTCTCTCTCTGTGTAATTCTTCCTTTCAAGTAAAATAAATAAGTCTTTAAAAAAACTTTCTAAAATAGAAATAAACTACCTCGTGGTGGGTACTGTCAAAAAAAAAAAAAAAGAAAAGGCATTTGATAAAATGCAACATCACTTCATGATAAAAACTCTGAGTGAACTAGGTATAAAAGAGATTAACCTCACTATTATAAAAGCTGTATTTTTTTAAGATTTTTTTTTGACAGGCAGAATGGACAGTGAGAGAGAGACAGACAGAGAGAAAGGTCTTCCTTTTTCTGTTGGTTCACCCCTCAATGGCCGCTGTGGCCGGCGCGCTGTGGCCGGCGCAGCGCTCTGATCCGAAGCCAGGAGCCAGGTGCTTATCCTGGTCTCCCATGCGGGTACAGGGCCCAAGCACTTGGGCCATCCTCCACTGCACTCCCGGGCCACAGCAGAGAGTTGGACTGGAAGAGGAGCAACCGGGACTAGTACCCAGCACCCCGACCAGGTCTAGAACCCGGGGTGCCTGCGCCGCAGGTGGAGGATTAGCCTATTGAACCGCAGCGCTGGCCATAAAAGCTGTATTTAACAACCAACAATTTACATTCATATTGAAAAGGGAAAAGCTGAGTGCTTTTTAAGAACTGGAATAAAACAAGTTTTTCTACTTTCACCCTCTTAACTCACTGTAGTACTAGACATTCTAGCCAGAACCATTGGGCAAGAAAAAGCAAAAAAGTCTAGAAAAAAGTGATGTCATAAAAGTTAAAAGTATAATATTATTACCAGAGGCTGAGGAGTTAAGGGGCGAAGGAAATATAGTCTAAGGTTTATTAATGGGTACTATATTAGTTAGACTGGAGTAAGAAGTTCTGGTGTTCTGTTATACAGGATGACTATAGATATTGTTAATGTACTATATATTTCTCTAATAAAAATAAGAAGACAGGATTTTGAATGTTTTCCCCACAAAGAAATGTTAAATGTCTGAGATAGACATACGTACCCTGATTGGACATTACAATGCATGCATGTATCAAAACATCCCATGGTTCCCCATCAATTTGTACAAGTTTTATGTTTCTGTTCAAAGTGTTTAAAAATAAAAAAATTGAAAAATGGCAAGTGGTAGCAAATGACTTATGTAAAACACAGAAGGTGAGGCATAATTCGTAAACCCTTGGTAGGCCAACTCAAGAAATTGTTTATAGGCTTCTAACATGAAAACTTAATACTGTTATTATTTTACTTTCAAAAACTATGCCCTCTTGTTGTCTAAAGTACAAGCATTATAGAATGTGGAAAATAAATTGTGTATATATCCTCTTCAACTCTTGCCTATAATTCAGAACTGCTAACTGCCAATTGTTGACAAATGTACCAAAGAACTGAACAGAATGTGACATTCTCTAATATGGGACTCTAGGTGGAGCATCTGACAGTCACACTATCTCCAAAGAGTAACCCCAGGAAGTCACTACCACAGGACAGACATCACAACTACAACATGCCACTCCTTCATGCACGCTGCACTTTCTCATTGGGATTTAGTGACAAACTACTCAGAGGCAAGCCTGACGTATCTGTTAGGGACAGCCAGGTGGAGCAAGGAAATGCAGGGCCTTTCATTCCTGGTCATATTGTTTAATGGTTGGGGCAGATGAAGAGACACACAAGATATAATAATATGAAGTCACTCTTTATTATGAAAAATAAACAACAATATTGAGTGGGAGAAATGCACAGAACAACTGGACTGCTAGACTGTCATGTTACTGGGTCTACAAAAGAACTTTGGCATCTTGGATAGCCAGATCTTTATTTATTTACTTTGACAGGCAGAGTGAACAGTGAGAGAGAGAGACAGAGAGAAAGGTCTTCCTTTGCCGTTGGTTCACCCTCCAAAGGCCGCCGCAGCCAGCGCATTGCACTGATCCAAAACCAGGAGCCAGGTGCTTTTCCTGGTCTCCCATGTGGGTGCAGGGCCCAAGCACTTGGGCCATCCTCCACTGCACTCCCGGGCCATAGCAGAGAACTGGCCTGGAAGAGGGGCAACCGGGACAGAATCCGGCACCCCGACCCGGACTAGAACCCGGTGTGCTGGCGCCGCAAGGCGGAGGATTAGCCTATTGAGCCACGGCGCCGGCCAGATAGCCAGATCTTTAACCCCAGTAATGGGTATGTCCTTAGGCTGGGGAAAAGAGAAACAAAGATGATGTGGATGAAGACAATATCCAAGGGCTCTTTTTAGGGAATTTGCTTGAAGGCCTCCTCCGGGATCCTGCCCTGCCTCTGGAGGGAAGGTGTTGGTACATCAGAGGAGTTAGGTGCCCTAAATTTCATCCTCAGGCCACAGCCTACAACTTCCTATGATCCAAAACTTCCACCTTTTAGCCACTTGCTTCCCAGACCTCACCTGGAGCATAGTAAAGATCTGCGCAGCTGTGGCATAGTTCCACTCGTTGTCTTCAAGGCACCTGGAGTGGGAAAAGAACAGGTGATGTCCATCACTACCACAGCACACAGCGTGCTACTCTTTCACCCATGCTCTTTTTTCACTGGGACACGTGTACCAGAATAAGAACTGTTCTTTTTTTTTTTTTTTTTTTTTTTTTTTGACAGGCAGAGTGGACAGTGAGAGAGAGAGACAGAGAGAAAGGTCTTCCTTTGCCATTGGTTCACCCTCCAATGGCCGCTGTGGCCAACGCACCACGCTGATCCAATGGCAGGAGCCAGGTACTTCTCCTGGTCTACCCATGGGGTGCAGGGCCCAAGTACTTGGGCTACCTCCACTGCACTCCCTGGCCACAGCAGAGAGCTGGCCTGGAAGAGGGGCAACCGGGACAGAATCCGGTGCCCCGACCGGGAGTAGAACCCGGTGTGCCAGCACCGCAAGGTGGAGGATTAGCCTAGTGAGCCGCGGCACCGGCCAATAACTGTTCTAATGATGAAGACCTTTTGAAAGCCACAATGTCTGTCACTAACATGCCCACAAGAATTTACAGCAGAAAAATAGAAGTATTCAAAACAAGGAAGCCTGGTACACATTCTTTAACTGAGAAAACCACAAGTGGAGATTCAAATGATTTCCAGTTCTCATTATAGCTCATTTTTAAATTGAGTTATAAGGCACATAAACAGATTTTACCATTTTAAAGTATACAATTCAGTCATTTTCTAGTATATTCACAAAGACTGTGTAACCATCACAAGTAGTTCCAAAATCTTTTTTGTTACCTGAAAAAGAATCTCCTTAACTGTTAGAGATCATTACCTATTCTTTTTACCCTGGACACTCATGACCACTACTCTGCTTGGAGTTTGTATGGACTTGTCTGTTCATGTATTATACAATATGTGGTCTTTTGTGACTGGCTTATGTTATTCTTTTTTAAGATTTTTTTATTTATTCAAAAGGCAGAATAAAAGAGAGAGGAATGGAGAATGAGAGGGAGAGATAGGAAATTTCCATCTGCTGTTTTATTTCCCAAATGGCTGCAACAGCCAGGGCTAGGCCAGGCCAAAGCCAGGAGCCTGGAACTCCAACCTGGTCTCCCATATTGGTGGCAGCGGCCCAAATACTTTGGCCATCATCCGCTGTTTCCCCAGGTACAATAGCAGGGAGTTTTATTGGAAGCAGAGTGTCCAGTACTTAAACTGGCATTCAGATAGAGGATGCCAGCAATTCAAGCAGAGGCTTAACCCGCTGGTCCACAATACAGGCCCCGTGTGGCTGGCTTATTTCATCTAATACTTTCAAGGTTGATCCACATTATAGCATGCATCAAAACCTCACTGTATTTTATTTCTGAGCAATATCCCACTGTATGAAGATATACCACATTTGATTTATTCATTTATAAATTGAGGGACATTTGAATTTCCATTTTGGGTTATTATGAATAATGGTGTTATGAACTTTGTGTACAAGTTTTTGTGTGAACAAATTTCACCCCAGATGATAGAATTGCTGGGTCATAAGGGTAACCCATATTTAACATTTTGAGAGACTACCAAACTGTTTTACACCATCATTTTCCATTGTCACCAGCAATATATGCAGATTCCAATTTAGCTATATCTTTGCCAACACCTGCTATATTAAAAAAAATAGCCATCCTGGTGTGACTGACATTGCATCAGAGTGTATTTTTGATTGCATTTCTCATTTAATGCTGTTGAGTAACTTTCCTTGTGCTTTTGGACATTTGTATGTCTTTTTTTCATAAATGTATATTTGGACTCTTACTCATGTTAATTCATAGCTTGTTTTTTATTATTGAGTTCAAAGAATTTGTTATATTCTGTATACAAGTCACTAATCAGAAATATAAATTGCAAATATTTTGATTCTTAGGTTGCCTTTTCACTTTATTGATGTCTTTTGATATAAAAATATTTTAATTTTTGAAGTGTACTTTTTCTTTTTTGCTTGTGCTTTTACTCTCATGTGAGAAACCATCTTCAAATTCAAGGTCATGACTATTTACTCTTCCATTTTCTTTTAATATTTCTATTGTTTTAGTTATAACTTTAAGGCTTTTGGTCCTTTTTTAAAAAAAAAAACAGATTCATTTATTTGAAAGACTGCGAGAGATGGGGCCGGGGGAGAGCTTCCATTTGCTGGTTAAATCCCTAAAGGGCCACAATGGCTGAGACTGGGCCAGGTTGAAGCCACAAGCCAGGCACTCCATCCAGGTCTCCCATATAGGTGGCAGGGCTCCAAGCATTTGGGCAATCTTCCACTGCTTTCCCAGGCACAGTAGCAAGGGGATGGATTGGGGGCAGAGCAGCCAGGATCCGAGCCAACACTCTAATATGGGATGTTGGCATTGCAGGCAGCAGCTTAACCTGCTGCATCACAGCACTGGCCTTTTGTTCCATATCAATTTTTGTGTATGATATGATATAGGAGTACAAATTCACTCTTTTGAGGGTTGATATCCAGTTGTCCCTGCACCATTTGCTGAAAATTTGCTGAAAAGGTTCTACACGTTGGCCTTTTTTTTTTTTTTTTTTTGGAATGCTGGTTGAAAAATCAACTGATCATGAAGGTAAAGATTTTTTTTTACTCTCATTTTATTGTATTGGTCTGTATGCTTATTAGTACTGTATCATCTAGCACTGCTTGATTACTATAGCTTCGTAATAAGTTTATAGTGACTTTATAGTGAGTCCTCCAACTTCACACTTCTGTATCAAGATTATTTCTCTATTCGGAGTTCATTATATTTTTTGTTTGAATTTTAGGATAAGCTTGTAAATTTCTATAGAGAACTCAGCTTAGATTTTAATATTAATCACATTTGTCTTGAATGAATATGTATATATAAACTTGTGCTTATTATCATCGTAACAATATTAAGTCTCCCAATCCATGAACAAGGAATATTTTTCCATTTATTTAGATCTTTAAAAAATGTGCTTATACAGTATTTTACAGATTTCAGAGTATTTGTTAAATCTGTAGGTTATTTCTTGATGCTATTATAATGAAATTTTTTTCCTAATTTTATTTTCTGATTGTTCATTACTAGTGTAAATAGAGTTGATTTTTGTATATTGATTTTGCATCCTGAAATAATAACGAACTTGCTTATTAATTTTGATGTTTTTAGTGGTTTCCTTAGGATTTAAAATAAATAATATGTTATCTGAACATTACATTGTTTAAAATTACTTACATTATCACAATAAAATTAGTATGGAAGCATAACATCCAAAGAGTTATTTTTACAAATTACCTTCAAATCTCCATTTTTCATTCCCCTCTCCTCTCAGATCAAGCCTATCCCCTGAGACTCCCAGCACTCACTTCTGAGACCACTCCAAATTCATCCCAGACTGGGTGGAGAAAGCCTTCACCATTTCCATCTTCTCTTGAGAGAGGGTGGGCACAGAGCTGGAGAAGCATGAGGGCAAGGGAGTGGAAAAGGCACTCTGGGTCTCTTTGGGGCTGGCATTCCTCACAATCAGCTTGTCATTCACAATGCATATGCTGTAGGAAAGAGGGCTACTCAGAAAACTGGAGGAACGGGCAACCCCATGCTCCCAACAATGTTCCCATTTCCACTGCCACATAGCAGCCATATTCCTTCCAAATCCCAACTATACCTATACCTACCTCAAAAATGTCCTGGGCTGGTAACCTTTACCACTGCCATGGAGCCTACCTTGGAAACATTTTCTACCAGCTTCACTAGATTCATGTATCTAACCCCAATGCATTTACACTTTACAAAAGAAATGGACCCTCATCCTCATTTTAAAAGGAAAACAAGGGCCGGCACTGCAGCTCACTAGGCTAATCCTCCGCCTGTGGCGCCCTGTTGGGGCGCTGGATTCTGTCCCGGTTGCTCCTCTTTCAATCCAGCTCTCTGCTGTGGCCCGGGAAGGCAGTGGAGGATGGCCCAAGTGCTTGGGCTCCTGTACCCGCATGGGAGACCAGGAGGAAGCACCTGGCTCCTGGCTTCAGATCGGTGCAGCACGCTGGCCGTAGCACCCATTTTGGGGGGGGTGAACCAACTGAAGGAAGATCTTTCTCTCTGTCTCTATCTCACTGTCTAACTCTGCCTGTCAAAATAAAAAAATAAAGGGAGAACAGGGAGTCACAGAGAAGTTTTTTTTAAACTTGATCAAGGTCACATAGCTAATTAGTGAGTGTTGAAGTCAGCAAGATAATTCAGAATTCCGACTCCAGAGACCACATACTTAAGCACTAATCTAGACTTCTCCCTGGATCTACCTGTTGGCCTTCACAGTACTGAGAAGACCCCAAGACTGTACTATCACATTCCTGTATCATTGGCTCCAGGATGAGAAGTGTGTTCTCTTGCAACCCACAACACAGCACTCACCTGGAACTGCTGACAGAAGCCAAGATGAAGATCCTGGTGAAGGCACGAACAATACCCGGGGACTTTCCTTCCACTTCAATGATAACAAACAAAGGTACTCACTTAGAGTCACACACACTTTCCACACTCGCATGGTGGTCCAGATTCATGATCTTACCTGACACTCTTGTGACACCCTGAAGGGGGTCAGATCAGGGCAACGTTTCACTAGTAATCAGAAGGGAGTTTCAGGGACTGAGAGGACAATAGTAGAAATAATCAGCTCCTAATGACAGGATCCTCCCACATGTGTGAAGCATGAAGTCATTTGATTTATTTTTGCAGCTGACTGACTAAGAAATTGGCTTACCAACCCCATTTTGCAAATAAGGGAAGAGAAGGGCTATGTAACAGCCCAAAGTCTGCAAAGCAATAACTTGGAATGAGAGCCATCAAACTACAGTTTGTGTCCATAAAACCTAAGTTATGTGTTGGGGCATGGGAGAAGAAGAAAGATTGAAGGGGAAGGAGCTGAAAGAGTCCTGTGAAGGAGCCCTGGCAACATGAGGAATGGAGGATCTGGGGAGTGGAATGTAAAGATACTCACATTCCTTGAACACACCGCTGACAGAAAAGCAGAGCATCATTTCCTGAAAGTGAAGAATGGTAAACAAGGGCATTCATGCTCTCCCCCAAACTTCCTGCGTACATCTAGGTTTCCTGAGCTGCCTGAGAGAGGAAGCAGGTACTCACTGTCTGAAAACACAGGTCCACCACACAGGAGCTGAAGTCATGCTGAGTTCTGGGCAAGACACTGAGAGAATTCACAATGTCATGCTTTGTGTGCTTCAGCAGCTGCCTCCGCAAGTCTGTGGAGCAGAAATGAAGAGCAGAAGCTGCCATACCCTGGCCCATATACCCTATTACTGATTCTTTTACATCCCCCTTTCCGTGATGGTCTTTCCCCATTATACACTTACATGGGTCCTTGAGCTTCTTCATATTCCTGCTATACTTAAAGTACTCCCATAAGCTGCTTGTAGGGGAAAATAAAAACAGGAGGTGGCATTTTCAGGATCTGACCTGTACCCCTTGGGGAGTTACATGGCTCACATCAGAGTCTGAGCTGCCTTACTTACAATGGATCACCACAGTTGAAGGGGATGGTCAGGGAGAAGCAGGCCTTTTCATGGTAAGCACCAAAGAGACCCCGTCGATCTCCAGAGTCATAAATCACATAATACCTGTTGGGGAGCAATGAAGACAGTCTACCTCTGCGGCCTGGGTTCTCAAAGGACTTTGAAAACTCTGTTCAATTCATAGGCAGCCCTGTTCTTAGGGTAGCCTGTCTTGCCCCAGCCCTTCTCTGCCTTGTGGTCTGAGGGTACATACCGAAGCAGAAATTGCAGGATGAGACTCTTCAGGGTCTCAGATCCTTTATAGCTTTCCTGAAATAAAAAGACACCTTGGAACAACGTGGTTGACAAAACCTCCCTCTAATGCTTTTGAAACATTTACTTAAAGGGAGAAATGTGGGGAGGGGTTTATAATCCACTGATCCACTCAATGCCCACAATGGTTAGGGCTAGGCCAGGCTGAAATCAGGAAACTGGGACTCAATCTGGGTCTCCCATGTGGATAGCAGGGACCCAAACACCTGCTGCCTCCCAGGGTGCTCATTATCAGGAAGCTGGAATCAGGAGCCAAATCCACACACTCTGATATGGAGTGTGAGTGCCCGCAAGTGGCATCTTAACCACTATAACAAATGCCTGTCCCACACATCTAACCTTCATGGGTTCCTCCTCACCTTACAAGGTTTTATTATCTCGGGGACTTCCATATCAATTGCAATTGGTGGTAACTCCTTTCCATCCTGGGAGAAGGGAAGAGGTAGTCATCAGTATACAACAGGGAGGTGGTGTTGGATGAGCAAGGAGATGAACAGGTCTGAGGGGGAAAAGGGCTGGATCAGGTGAGGTGTGAAATAACCTTTGATAGTCAATCAGCAAGACGACAGTTGACATCTTCACCAGTGGATCTTGGGAGTCTAGTATTATATGCAACTTTTGAGTGAAGGGAGAGGGAGACGGAGAGGCAGAAAGAGAGGGAGAGGGAGTTAGTTTATGGTCATATTTTACCAGAAAGAGTCCATTTCATCAGGAATCCGGTTTTCCTAACTTGTTGGGGGGAAAACTGTAAAAATCTAATCTAGGCAGATCCCAGAAAGATTCAGGGAAGTTGTGGAGGTCATGCTTTCAAGAAATGATAATGACGAAGGTAGGTACTTACCAGGCGTAATAACTTGGGGAAACAATTCCGGATGGCCCTGTTCAAAACCAAAAATTGATTGAAATGATTGATGAGTCAGAGTTGCATAGCCTCTCCCTGTCTGCCTCTCCTCTTACACACTGGGTAGCTCTCCCTATAATGATCTAACCCCCTTCTTCCAGGTCATGGTGAACTCCACTGGGCGTCCAGGTTTCTTTCCCCTCGCCGCCTCCATTACTTTCCAAGAAACTTTGGAAATGCTCTTCAGAGAACAAGAAAGGGGTGAGAGCCCAGGCCTCTGCTACTTCTCAGAGTGTCCACCATTCTGTCAAGCATGGACTGGACAAGACCAGCTCATCCCCCAGGGATGGCCCAGGAGGCGGCTGGGTCAGGGAAGGGAGTGAGGCAGGGCTCTGGTGGCAGGAAGAGGAAGGCATAGGGACGATAAGAGAAAGGGAGGGAAGGAAGGTAGGCCAGGGATAGGTGGGGGAGACGGAGAGTAGAGACAAGGGAGGGAGAGGAAGCAAAGAGAAGAGGAAGAGACTTGACCATGGTAGTGGGGGTCAGGGAGGAAGAGAGCAGAGAGTGGCTTCCCTGCTGTAGCCCTTCTCTTCAGCTAATGCTGGGTGGACCTGAAGGCCCAAGATAGGCAAGAAAACAGGCACCTTTTGGGCTGGAGCCCCTGGAGGCAGGTTGAGCCTTTGTCACCTGTATGAGGCCAGTCTGTCACCTGTATGAGGCCAGTCTGAGCTGAGCATGGCCAATAGAGTAGCCACAGGAGACCTTCCTCACAAGCAGTGAGGGGTCAGGGCCCAGGTCAGCACAGGGTAGAGGGTCCTGGAACCTTCTCAGGATCACCATGTTCTCTCCTCCAGATCCCCATGCAGCTGTACTTGAGTCGTTGGTGCCTTACCCTAGGAAACGGACCCATCATGGGCTCCTAGGGATCCCCTGGAGGACGTGGTGAGGAAGAAGGGAGGAGTGGTGCTCTGGACAGGCCTGTCCTTCTCAACTTCACCCTCCACTGCCCTTGACCTCCAACCTGTGCCTTGAGAAGTCCTTTCTTACTGCAGCTGGCCAGCATCTATCTGACCCTTTGACTCAAGGAACCTGAGTTCGTCCTGAAGGACAGCCCAGTTTCCGGCACTGCACCAGAGGAACAGACGTCCTGCTGCCAGCCACCTGGAGCCTCAGCCTTTAGTGTCAGGCATGAAAGCTCCCGTGTCAGCCTGGAACAGGCAGGGAGGACCTCTCTGGAGCAGGGGAAGGAGGGCCCCTCTCAGGACAGGGGAGGGAAGCCAGCCCCGTCTCAGTCCAAGGACAGGAAGCCTGAGTCAGCACGAGGCCCTGGGCTGGAGGACCCACCGGAGTCCATGTCTCCAGCATCTCTGTCCCTGGTGAGGACAGGGAGCCCTGCTTCCCGGAACACAACTACGGGAGGGTGTGCTGGAGGCAGCCAGATGTACAGACGGGAGAAACACACCCGACCAGGTGGAAAGGGGAGCAGCTCAGAGCTGAGGGACAGAGCAGAGGGCAGGGCCATGGACTTCCCAGTGGACCAGGGCTGCCTGCCTACAGGTGGCAAGTGTTGGGGCAGCTCAGGCTGTGGGGGATGAAGGTCCCCACGAGGGTCAGAGGCACCACCACTGACCTTACGTAGGCAGCATGGCTAGGGAAGGTTCTGCACAAGGGGTTCCCTTCCAGCCACAGCTCTTCCAGATCCAGCTCTTTCACCTTCTCCAATTCCCATGCTGTCCTCAGCTGAGAGATACAGGGAGAAAAATGCAAAAGGAGTTCCAGGGAGAGAGAGATCTAGGCCTCTGCTCCTTTAGCTCTCCTCCCTCTCCCACAGGTACTTTTGTCTGCATGTTGTCACCTTCAACCCCTATTCCATCTGGCTCCCTCTTCTCACCTTGTTTGCAGAGAGGTTCAGGATCTTGACTTTGGGCACCTTCCCTATAATGTCAGACAAGCCATCCAGCTGGTACAGCTTGTTGTTACACAAATTCAAGGACAACAGCTTTGTGGGAGAAAGAGTTAGAGTGATAGCAACTATCCAAGAGCCAGGAAGAAAATATTTCCCTTTCACCCAACTCTTCTATCCTTATATCTAATAACTGGGCTTAAGGCCTCACCTCAGAGAAATTCTTTTCAATGATCTGCAGGGCAGCAGTCATACATTTTCTTTCATCCAAGATCATGTCAGTTTCATGGCCTACCAAGTCTTCAGGAAGTCAAGAGAAGGGTATCAGCAAGATGGGGGCAGGTTCTGACTGTACCAGCACCAGCCCAACCCCTCCCCAGGTTGTCATCCCCACATATTCCCTCTGACTTCACACGCCCTGAAATTACTGCTGTCAGCCATACCTCGGTCAAAGCTGAGGCTCTGGAGGTCAAGAGCTTTCTGGGAAACATCATATCGTTTGTTCATGGTCAACTGCAGAGACAGATAGACAGCAGGACTCTGAGATTAAATGGGTGATGGTCACACAGAAGTCAGAAGGGTGGAAGAACATGTGAATCTGGGAAGTGGGTGCACAATGTGCCTTAAATCTGCATTACCATTAGCACCTCCATTTGCTCTGGCTTTAAGTTAGTCTGCACAGAATGAGTTTCAGTGGAAGGTTCAACAAGGATAGATATCTGCAGGAAGGAGAGGCAGAGTAAGCACCAAGACTTCTAATCCGAAAGCAGCCAACCAGCCCTTGGCCTGTCTTCCTGCCTTGGGAATCAACCCAAGGAATGACTTCAGTCCATACCTTTTGATTTTCCTCATCATAAATCTTGTAGTTGATATCCTCCAATGTCGAGGCAGTGCTAGCATCCTGAACAAAGAACTCCACTTGATTTCTGACATACCTGAGCTATGGGGAGTGAAGGCAAAGCAACAGTCTCAGAGTTCAAAACTCCTGCCAAGCCAGGCCTCTCCTCCTCCCCTATGCCCACTCATTTGGCTTCACCATCTTTTCTTACGTTGATTGGGGTGAAAGGGACACTGCAATAGCTCTGGATTGAATTAATTAGCCATGTCTTCTCATACTTTATCCCGTAGGGAATCTAAGTGTTAAAAGAAGGGATGGGAGAGAACAGACAGTATGGAATTAGCCTGGAGAACAGCCCCAACCAAGTGTTTTATCCTGACCTTGCATTTAGTTTTAGAAACTTCTAAGGTAGGGACCACTGACATGATTTCAGTTCTCTTTTTTTGCCAGACATGAGTTTCCTGATTGTTCTTTATCTCCATTTCAACATTTACCTCCCAAATAATGAAATCCAAATGTTCAAAATGATCTTTCTTTTATAAGGTTCCAATAGATTCTATGTACTGAAGACCACACTTGGCCCTCTGACAAGGACTCTAGAGACTGAACATCCCCACATCCAGCTTGATCTAAACTGAGGCATCTAGTGTGGGGCTGCTTCATCTTTGCAGTATTTCCACCTTTACCTTTGGACAATCTTCCCTGCATTCCTGCAATTAGCCTGTTCTCTTTTGTATTTCTTCTGTGTCCCTACCCTTAAATGGTCAGTCCCTGTTTCCCAGCAAAGTACTTAGCATCTTTACATGTGATCAATAGAACTCTCCATGACCTGCCTTTCCTGAAAATTGCCTGGACTCTGTCAGGACACTTACTGTTATCTTGAACAATTTCCTCAGGGCTTCATTATCTGTATTTGCTGTCACAGCTCCCTCTGGAAGAATTCTATCTTGATGTTCATAATGGCATTCCATGCTCCTAATTTTGGGTAGGAAGGTAAAGGTGTTGGTACAATACAATAAAAAGAAGGTATCAATAAATGTGAAGAAATGCTATAAAATCCTCTATATAGTCCTAACTCACTTTTTTTTTGTCAGGCAGAGTGGACAGTGAGAGAGAGAGACAGAGAGAAAGGTCTTCCTTTTCCGTTGGTTCACCCCCCAATGGCTGCTGTGGCCGGCGCACTTCGCTGATCCGAAGGCAGGAGCCAGGTGCTTCTCCTGGTCTCCCATGCGGGTGCAGGGCCCAAGCACTTGGGCCATCCTCCACTGCCTTCCCGGGCCACAGCAGAGAGCTAGACTGGAAGAGGGGCAACCGGGACAGAATCCGGTACCCCGACCGGGACTAGAACCCGGTGTGCCAGTGCCGCAGGAGGAGGATTAGCCTATTGAGCCGTGGCGCTGGCCATCCTAACTCACTTATACAATTAAGACTGTTCAACCTTTACTCCACTTCTGGCATTCTTCAGTTTTTTCAGTGAGAGAAAATCACACACAGTGAAAGAGTTGCATGGTTCCAGGGACTGCTTCATGCCAATGAGGATGCCTGGTCACTTACCGTCTTAGCTGGGGGTTCTCATGGACATCCCTCATCATCCTGTTTCGATCCTCCTGGAGGTTTGAAGACAGAAGCTCACCCACAGCATGTTCATAATGAAAGTTCCCATGGTCAAATTTCCCTTGCAAAGAATCTTCATCATCTTTCTTTTTTCCTTGAGGACAGCCACCACCATTATTGGATTCTGAAATTCGGAACAATAATGCAAATTTAAAGACACATCAGTAACCATACACCGTGAACCGATTCTTGGCCTAGTATCATAGAAAGTACAATTAAACTACCAATCTGCCCTAATGGAACAATCACACAAAAGCAAGTAAGAAAATTCCCAGACTTGACAAGATATGAAAGCCTATTCTCAGAGATGACAAAATTAAGGAAGAGGTCTTGAAAGAGAAGGTAACTGTGTGGAACTCCATTTAGAAAATGGAACAGGCGGGCGCCGCGGCTCACTAGGCTAATCCTCCGCCTTGCGGCGCTGGCACACTGGATTCTAGTCCCGGTCGGGGCACCGGATTCTGTTCCGGTTGCCCCTCTTCCAGGCCAGCTCTCTGCTATGGCCAGGGAGTGCAGTGGAGGATGGCTCAGGTCCTTGGGCTCTGCACCCGCATGGGAGACCAGGAGAAGCACCTGGCTCCTGCCTTCGGATCAGCGCATTGTGCCGGCCGCAGTGCACCAGCCGCAGTGGCCATTGGGGGGTGAAACAACGGTAAAGGAAGACCTTTCTCTCTGTCTCTCTCTCTCACTGTCCACTCTCCCTGTCAAAAAAAAAAAAAAAAAAAAAAAAAAAAAAAAGAAGAAGAAAGAAAGAAAGAAAATGGAACATGGGGCCGGCACGGTGGCGCAATGGGTTAATCCTCTGCCTGCAGCGCCGGCATCCCATATGGGTGCCTGTTCTAGTCCCGGTTGCTCCTGTTCCAATCCAGCTCTCTGCTGTGGCCTGGGAAAGCAGTAGAAGATGGCCCAAGTCCTTGGGCCCCTGCACCTGCATGGGAGACCAGGAAGAAGCTCCTGGCTTCGGGTTGGCACAGCTCCGACCGTTGCGGCCACTGGGGAGTGAACCAGCGGACGGAAGGCCTTTCTTCCTGTTTCTCCCTCTCACGGTCTATAACTCTACCTCTCAAATAAATAAATAAAATCTTTAAAAAAGAAAGAAAATGGAACAGGAATTTATAAAGAAGAGAAGTCATTTAGGAGTTAGACTGGACATTTGCCACATAGCAGGAAAGCATCCAAATTTTGCCTTCTTTCATGCTTCTGTAATCTCACAACCTCACCAAAATTGATAGGCAGAATCTCTCTCACACCTCCGAAATCCATCAGCCATCAAATTGATTTTGTTAACGAGCATCAAGTATAGTTTCTTTTCTAGTAAAAGCTTTAAGGAGCATCAAGTATAGTTTCTTTTCTAGTAAAAGCTTTAACGACCGGATGAGTCAACACAATAGCCTCCTACACTGTCTCCCTGCCACAGTCTTGCCTTCTGTTTAAAATACGCAGAATGGACTTTCTTTTTTTCTCAGCCTGAAATGCCTTTCAGCATTTCTAACTTTCATTGTTCTATAACAAGCATCTGAACAATGAAATGAAGTGACAGGTGTTAACTACAATTTTCAAGTGTTTAGAAATTTTTTTATAGTCAGAGAACATACTCTGAATAGTTTCAGTTCCTTTTGCCTGGTTGAGGTTTCTTTGAAGATCCAGAAGATGTTCTATCCTTGTGAATGTTACCAGACACCTGAAAAAAAGTGTATTCTGCAGTTGCTGGGTCAAGTGCTCTGTACTCATATGAGGAGTCTTCAAAAAGCTCATAGAGGGAGCTGGCCCTGTGGCATAGCAGGTTAAGCCACCACCTGCAGAGTTGGTCATCCAGCATGGACACTGGTTTGAGTCTTGGCTGCTCCTCTTCTGATCCAGCTCCCTGTTAATATGCCTAGGAAAGCAGCGAAGAATGGCCCATGTGCTTGGGCCCTGTACCCATGTGGGAGACTTGGATTAAGCTGTTGGTTTCTTGCTTTGGTCTGACCCAGCCCTGGCCATTGCAGCCATTTGGGGAGTGAACTAGCAGATGGAGGACCTCTCTCTCTCTCTCTCTCTCTCTCTCTCTCTCTTTTTCTGTCTCTCCCTAACTAAATCTTAAAAAAGAAATGAGGTCTATGCTTTCTCTCCTAAAAAAAAACCCCACAGAAACAAATATTTGAACTAAATAAAAACAATAGATTGTATTCAAATGAGCAAAAATAAGATTGATGTATACTTTTTTTTACCTGAAATAATGGCAGGTTCAAACATTTAAAATTATATATCCACAGAAGTAAAGTAAAATGACTGCAGACCTAGAACTCTGTGTTTACAAAATCTTATTTTTCAAAAATTATATTTAAATAGATATTTTAATGCAAATAACACTAGGCAAATTTGTCACCAGACCAGCCAACTTAATAAAAAGTTATCATCAGACCTTAGAAATATAATCCTCCATGGAGGCATGTAGATGCAAGAAAGAATGAATAATAATGACATTGGCAAATACGTAGGAAAATCTAAATGAGTACTGACTGTATAATACAGTTGTAACTTTACTGAAGAATTTAAATCAATAAATAATAAAAATGCACAGCAATAAATTGGGAGGGGTATTAATGGGGTTAAAATGAGTGATGATGTCTGTGTTGTCCAACTAAATGTAAAATAACTAATGTACATTAGTCTGCGATAAGGTAAGAATGCACATAGGAATCTAAAGAGTAAAGATTACAAAAAATGACAAGTCAAATCGAAAAACAGATTATGGGGTGGGCATTTTGGCGCAGAAGGTTAAGCTACCACTTGGGATACATGCATCCCATATCAGAGTGCCTGGTTCAAATTCCCCCTTTCCCCCTCCTCTCATTCTGCTTTCCAAATAAATAAATCTTTAAGAGCAGAAACTATAAGACTAGATCAAAACCATCAATTTAATCAAATACTACTTAAAAGGGACATATATATGCAAAGTATAATACTACAGAGAATCTGAAAGCAATAGTAAAAGACATGCTATTAAAACACTGAACAGGGCCAGTGCTGTGGCACAGTCGGTTAAACCATTGCCTTAGACTCCAACATCCCCTATGAGTGCCGCATCCCCCATGAGTGCCTGTTTTGAGTTCCAGCTACTCCAGCTCTGATTCAGCTCTCTGCTAATGTGACTGGAAAAGCAGCAGAAGACAGCCCAAGTACTTGGATCTTTGCCACCTACATGGGAGACCCGGATGGAGTTTCAGGCTCCTGGCTTTCACCAGGCCCAGCCCCAGCCTTTGTGGCTATTAGGCAAGTAAACCAGCAGATGGAAAATCTCTCTTTTTCTCTGTTACTCTGCCTTTCAAATAAATAAATAAATAAATAAATATTTTTAAAAATATCATTGGTGTAACCAATAGTAAGAAAAATATATATAATATACTTTAGGTAAAAAACACTACTAGACAAAATGAGATATTTCATAATGATATAGATTAAATACTACATTAAGACGTTAAAACAAATTTGCACCCGTCTTTAATGTAACCAGCCAAAACATGCACATCAAAAATTGATAGAAATAAACAGAGAAATTATACACAGTAGAAACTGACAGAAGTAGATGGAGATAGGTATATCCACTGTCTTAGTGGGGAATTTTAACACATCTCACTAAGTGACAGAGAAAACAAAAAGACAAAAAATCTCAGATGAAGGTTTAAACAACATGTGTGACAAAATACACTTAGCAGAATTCTGCATGTAGCAACACAAGCAATAATCAAAAATGGATCATATGCTGGACCTTAAAACAAATCTCAAGAAACTTAAAGGGGTAAAACAGTTGACACTGACTGGTTGCTGTGAAAATTCAAAGGTACTGGTGGCTTCTCTGTTCTTCCTTCACCACCAGTATGAATCCCAAGATTGTCCATTTCCAGTTCTCCCCAGAGCAGAAGATACACCACCCCCAGCAACAACTCAAACTCTGAACTTAGAGTACAACATGGTCCAGACCTTCTCCCTAAGGCAGAAGAACACTCCAGCTCAGCCGTCACCATAGCCACAAGAGGTGAGTTTTTCTAGCTGGGGCTGGGGTGGATGTTTTAAGGCCCTGTGAGTTCACGTCCTCAAGAGAGTGAAAAACTGCCTGGCCCCCTAGCTACTCCCCATTTCAAAGGGAGTCTGTTGGGTGTCCTGTAGGTTGGAGTGGAGCTGGAATCCCTCCCTGCCCTATGGGGGTCCTGAGGCCAGGGCCTCATACTGGTTGACTCACCCATTTTGTTTCCTGAAGGCAGTGACCTGTCACCAGTGTCCTCACCGGCTCTTTTGAGGACAATCTGTGTGGTCCGGAGCTGGGGGCTTGGAGAAGAGTGAAGTGTGGTCCTGAGGGGAACACAGGCGGCAAATCACCTTTCAGGAGCACAAAAACAAGATGGAGTGCTTACAGGAAATTCTGGCCACAAGGGCACAGAGAGGCAAGACCTGGAGGCCAGAGCAAACTTAACTTTCTGTTGTGACTGCCCTCTCAGTTTGCTGCTAGCTTCACTCCCAGGAAGTCTTTTGCTACTGAGCCAACACTGCAAAGGTAGTTAGCTACAAGGAGGAGGCCTGGGCCCCATCTAATCACTACAAATGCAGGGAACTCCCCTGCCAGGCCCTGCCTTGATTTCCTGGCACTGTATTCTTTCTTGGAACACAAAAGAACCTTTTTACTTGAATAACAACTAGTTCCTTGCTCCCCCTGATGTTGCCAAGCCTTCCAGAGATGTAGGAGTTTGTCTGGAGATAATTAAGATGTTACATGGACAGACACACAGTGAAACTGAGGTCTATTGAAGGCAGATAATGCCAACATTCATAACATTAATAAACTCTCCCAACAATACTTAATTTACTTAAAGAGGGTAAAGTTACAGAAAGATATGAAAATAGCCATATGACAGGAAATAATTCCAGCCTATCCCAGAAATATATAAAGAAAATAGTGGGGCCAGTACTGTGGCACAGTAGGTTAATCCTCTGCCTGCAGTGCAGGCATCCCATATGGGCA
Organism: Oryctolagus cuniculus; assembly: GCF_051225735.1. Taxonomy (NCBI): domain Eukaryota; kingdom Metazoa; phylum Chordata; class Mammalia; order Lagomorpha; family Leporidae; genus Oryctolagus; species Oryctolagus cuniculus. The sequence goes on from NC_142888.1 coordinate 90,056,129, forward strand.
CCAGTTTGAGTCCTGCCTGCTCCACCTCAGATCAAGCTCTCTGCTATGGCCTGGGAAAGCAGTGGAATATGGCTGAAGTCCTTGGGCCCCTGCACCCATGGGAGACCTGGAAGAAGCTCCTGGCCCCTGGCTTCGGACTGGTGAAGCTCAGGCCGTTGAGGCCATTTGGGGAGTGATCCAATGGAAGGAAGAACTTTTTCTTTGTCTCTCCCTCTCATTGTCTGTAACTCTACCTCTCAAATAAATAAATAAAATCTTAAAAAAAAAAAAACAGAAAGAAAATAGCAAGCAAAATTGATGGGCACTGGAGGGAGGTGGGGGAAGCCTTTTACTTAAAAAAAGTAATATAGAGGGGCCGGCGCTGTGGCATAGCAGGTAAAGCCACTGCCTCCGGTACAAGCGCCCCATATGGATGCCGGTTCTAGTCCTGGCTGCTTCTCTTCCAATCCAGCTCTCTGCTGTGGCTTGGGAAAGCAGTGGAAGATGGCCCAAGTCCAAGAAATAGAAGAGGATACCAAAAAATGGAAAAATCTTCCATGCTCAAGAATTGAGAGAATCAATATCATCAAAATGTCCATTCTCCCAAAAGCAATTTATAGATTCAATGCAATACCAATCAAAATACCAAAGACATTCTTCTCAGATCTGGAAAATGTGATGCTGAAATTCATATGGAGACACAGGAGACCTCGAATAGCTAAAGCAATCTTGTACAACAAAAACAAAGCCAGAGGCATCACAATACCAGATTTCAGGACATACTACAGGGCAGTTATAATCAAAACAGCATGGTACTGGTACAGAAACACATGGATAGACCAATGGAACAGAATTGAAATACCAGAAATCAACCCAAACATCTACAGCCAACTTATATCTGATCAAGGATCTAAAACCAATTCCTAGAGCAAGGACAGTCTATTCAATAAATGGTGCTGGGAAAACTGGATTTCCACGTGCAAGAAGCATGAAGCAGGACCCCTACCTTACACCTTACACAAAAATCCACTCAACATGGATTAAAGATCTAAATCTATGACCCATCAAATTATTAGAGAACATCAGAGAAACCCTGAAAGATATAGGCACAGGCAAGACTTATTGGAAAAGACCCCGGAGGCACAGGCAGTCAAAGCCAAAATTAACAATGGGATGACATCAAATTGAGAAGTTTCTGTACTGCAAAACAAACAGTCAGGAAAGTGAAGATGCAACCAACAGAATGGGAAAAATATTTGCAAACTATGCAACAGATAAAGGATTAATAACCAGAATCTACAAAGAGATCAAGAAGCTCCACAACAACAAAACTTAAGAGATGGGCCAAGGACCTAAATAGATTTTTTCAAAAGAGGAAATCCAAATGGCCAGCAGACGCATGAAAAAACGTTCAGGATCACTAGCAATCAGGGAAATTCAAATCAAAACCACAATGAGGTTTCACCTCACCCCGGTTAGAATGGCTCACATACAGAAATTAACTAACAGATGCTGGGGAGGATGTGGGGGAAAAGGGACACTAATCCACTGTTGGTGGGAATGCAAACTGGTAAAGCCACTATGGAAGTCAGTTTGGAGATTCCTCAGAAACCTGTATATAGCCCTACCATACAACCCAGCCATCCCACTCCTTGGAATTTACCCAAAGGAAATTAAATTGGCAAATAAAAGAGCTGTCTGCACCTCAATGTTTATTGCAGCTCAATTCGCAATAGCTAAGACCTGGAATCAACCCAAATGCCAATCAACAGAAGACTGGATAAAGAAATTATGGGATCTGTACTCTATAGAATACTATACAGCAGTAAAAAAAAAAGAAATCCAGTCATTTACAACAAAATGGAGGAATCTGGAACACATCATGCTGAGTGAAATAAGCCAGTCCCAAAGGGACAAACATCATATGTTCTCCCTGATCTGTGACAACTAACTGAGCACCTAAAAGGAAACCTGTTGAAGTGAAATGGACACTATGAGAAACAATGACTTGATCACCCTTTGTCCTGACTGTTGAGGTACAATTTATTATTTTATTCCTTTTAGTATTTTTTTGTTCTACTTAACACCATTGGTTGAACTCTATAATTAACACATCATTATTCTTAGGTGTTTAAATTTAATTGAAAAGAGTTCCCTGTTAAATATGAGAGTGGGAATAAGAGAGGGAGGAGATGTGCAATTCGGGACATGCTCAAGCTGACTTACCCCAATCATAGAGTTAGAAACATGCCAAGGGATTCCAACTCAATCTCATCAAGATGGCATGTACCAATGGCGTCTCACTAGTCAAAGTGATCAGTTTCAGTTCATAATTGATCATAATAATAGGATTAAGTGTCAAAGGGATCACATAAACAAGACTAGTGTCTGCTAATACTATCTGATAGAATTAAAAAGGAGAGAATGATCCAACACGGGAAGCAGGATACACCCAGACTCATAGAATGGCAGATGTCCTAAATAGCACTCTGGCCTCAGAATCAGCCCTTAAGATATTTGGATCTGGCTGAAGAGCCCATGAGAGTATTTCAGGCATGGAAAGCCAAGACACTGGGGCAAAAAAAAGACCTAAATGAAAGATCTCCAAGATTCCAGCGGAAAGAACAGGCCATCAAAGAAGGAGGTACCTTTCTCTGAAGGGAGGAGAGAACTTCCACTTTGACTATGGCCTTGTCTAAATAAGATTGGTGAACTCAAGACGCTTCCATAGCCCTGGCAGCTCATGACAAGAGCCTCAGATGAATATTGTCTTTATAAATAAGAGTATCATTTGTTAAATAAACAATGGGAGTCACTGTGTACTTACTCCCCATATAGGATCTCTGTCCTTAATGTGTTGTACTATGTGAATTAACAGTAAAACTACTACTATAATAGTACTCTATACTTTGTGTGTCTTTGTGGGTGCAGTCTGTTGAAATCTATACTTAGTAAATACTAAATTGATCTTCTGTGTATAAAGATAATTGAAAATGAATCTTGATGGATAATGGAATGGGAGAGGAAGTGGGAGATGGGATGGTTGTGGGGAGGGGAGGAAGGTTATGGGGGGGGAGCCACTATAATCCAAAAGTTGTACTTTGGAAATTTATATTTATTAAATAAAAGTTAAAAAAAGAAAAGTATGTACAAGGCATATACCTAAACTGCCCTTATAGAAAAACTGCATTTGTCCTGCATTTTCATAAACAGCTTGCATCTAATAACACTGACAATGAATTTTGGAGCAAGGCTGAAGTGTGTAAAACAGATTTGAAAGACATAAACTAGCGATTAGCACTGTGGAGTAGCAAGGGAAGCCTCTGCCTGCAGTGCTGGCATCTCATATGTGCTCCTGTTCGAATCCTGGCTGTTCCACTTCCCATCCAGCTCTCTGCAGTGGCCTGGGAAAGCAGTCAAGGATGGCCTAAGCCCTTGGGCCCCTGCACCAGCATGGGAGACCCCGGAGGAGGCTCCTGGCTCCTGCCTTCTGCGGCCATTGTTGCCATTTGGGGAGTAGGACAGCAGATGGAAGACCTCTCCATCTCTGTCTCTGTCTCTATCTCTGTCTCTGTCTCCACCTCTGCATCTTTGTAACTCTGCCTTTCAGATAAATAAATAAATATATTTTTTAAAAAAAGACATTAACTCTAAGACTTTAATGAAGTACAAGACCTAACTTCAATAGCTGTTATGAGTCTTCGTGGAGAAATATATTGAACCTACTACACAGAGTACTCTGTAAAGAAAGAGCTTTGTAAAAGTGCTGGTTGTGTTCCTTCCACACACTTCACAACATATGTAGTATTTAATGACACTTTTAAAAACATGACATTCCTGAACATTCCAGAGTGAAATATTCAAGTCTAGGAACATAATTCCTACTCTCTTAGCTAGCCTACACAGTAACTTTATCCTACCTCTTCCACTGTAAGCAGTTTTTAATCTAAAAATGCTGTGGGAATGTGGATCATTTATACAAGTTGTATCTTTTCATTATCACTTAACTCTGACCATAGCCTGCTTTGGAATTAATTCCTACTATAATTTCTTAAGCTCTGTTGCTTCAGGAAGGAATTTCTAAGCTGATCCAATGATGCTATTAGAAATAACCTTTCATTATTTTCTTGTCCACTGTCTCCCTTTGTTTGAAGTGACCTGGTGAAGTTTGGTTAGCAGGAGCTTTCAGAAACTTCAAAAAACCCATTCAGAAGGTTAAGTTGTTGGAAGGAAAAACTGAGAGCCTAAAAATATGTAGGAAAATTCCATGGGCTTGTTCAGAACTTGCTTATATCCTGGACTTAATTAGCAACAATGATCTCTAAGAGAAATGTTCCCAGGGCCAGCACTGTGGCATAGCAGGTAAAGTTGCTGCCTGCAGTGCCAGCATCCCATATGGGCACCGGTTTGAGTCCCGGCTGCTCCACTTCTGATCCAGCTCTCTCCTATGGCCTGGGAAAGCAGTAGAAGATGGCATAAGTCCTTGGGCCTCTGCACCCATGTGGGAGACCTGGAGGAAGCTCCTGGCTCCTGGCTTTGGATCGGGGCAGCTCCAGCCATTGCGGCCAACTGGGGAGTGAACCAGCAGATGGAAGACCTCTTTCTCTCTCTGCCTCTCCTTCTCTCTCTGTGTAACTCTGACTTTCAAATAAATAAATAAATCTTAAAAGAAAAAAGAAAGAAAAATATACCCTGGTCCACTGTTGGTGGGAATGTAAACTGGTACAGCCACTATGGAAGACAGTATGGAAACCCCTCAGAAATCTGAATATAGACCTACCATATGACCCAGCTATCCCACTCCTGGGAATTTACTCAAACCAAAAGAAATCAGCATAAAAAAGTGTTATCTGTAGCACTATGTTTATTGCAGCACATTTCACAATAGCTAAGATATGGAATTGACCTGATGTCCATCAACTGTTGACTGGATAAAAGAAATTATGGTACATATACACTACGGAGTACTATTCAGTTCTTTTCTCTAATTTGTTTTTTAAAGACTTATTTATTTATTTGAAAGTCAGAATTACAGAAAGGCAGAGGTAAAGAGAGAAAAGAGAAGTCTTCCATTCACTGATTCACTCCCAACATGGCTGCAATGGCTGGAGCTGGGCGGATCCGAAACCAGGAGCCAGAAGCTTCTTCCAGGTGTCCCATGCGGGTGCAGGGGTCCAACCACTTTGGCCATCTTCCACTGTTTTCCCAGGCCATTAGCAAAGAACTGGATCGGAAGAGAAGCAGCTACGACACTAACCAGAGCCAATATGGGATGTTAACCAGCACAACAGGCCAAGACTTAGCATATTATTCCACAACTCCAGCCTCAAGAATTATCTTAACACAACATGCAATCTTTGTTTCCTAGGCCAGTTCTCAGATTTAAAAAACTCTCAAAGTTAGGACACCTAACAAAGGCGAAGTTTTTTTTTTTTTTTTTTTTTTTTTTTTTTTTTTTTTTTTTAACTACGGTATTTAATCTTTTGAGGTTTTAGGACAAAGAAGTGACAATCTTATTTATTTATATTAAATTATATTTATTTATATTAAAACTGCTAGACCTTGAAACTAGGCATTCTGTCTATATTTTTCGATATGCCAGTGTTTCCAACTGTGTCCTGTTATGAAGAGAACAAATTCTTATTGAACTGATGAATAAGCACATTGTTAATTCTTAAGACTTTGTTTTCTAAGCACTCAAAACCTAACAAGGACTACAGAGATTACAAGAGAATATCTTGAAAAAACATTAAATTTCTTTAAGATTATCAGGGCCAGAAGACTCCTAATTAGCCAAAATGCAACTTAGTAGGGAGTTTTTGGGGACTGAAGAGAAATTTCCCATATTAGAATCTTCCTGGAGAATGGCACTGCCTTATAAAGAGACAGTGGATGATTAAAACTTTGACTGCTTTCCTCATCTGGGGTAGAAATAATCCTCAGTTGGGCTTCCCAGTGAAGTCTCTGAGAGGGGCAAGCTCCTTAGCATCCTGAGAAGAGTGCTGGTCCTGATTTGCATCAGTCCCCATTACCACATCTTGGGAGAACCTTGGTGCTTGTCATCCTGAAAGACCTCGAGGCATGATGTCCAATTAATAAATTTGGAATGCCAGCATGAATACCTCACAACTTGTCATTTGATCCCATCTTCCTCATGTCCCCAGACCTCTCAGGACAGTAATGGGTGACAGGGTCACCAAGGAAGGCATCAATCCCTGACATCTAAAAGTGAACTCTCAGAAGGATAATTTGGAATATGACCTCCAATTTACATTCAGACCAGGTGGGTCTGAGGGTTGTGCCCCAGTGGGACATGCAGGAATCAGTAGGGTGACATTTCAGGAGGTGGTCATCAAGCAGACCCAAAGGTAAGGTTTGCATTTTGAACAAGTCATTGAGTCCCAAAATGCTAGATACAGCAAGTGTAGAGTTCATTGCAATGGAGTTGGTAGGACAAGTGGCAGAAAAGTAAACAGAGATTAGGACCCTGTCTCCAAGGGAGGACAGTTAGAAAGTATTGATGCTGGCAAAAGAAGATGCTGAATTTGGTAGTGCCATAGAGGGAAGATGAAAGTAAGCTTAATGAGTTGGCCTCCTACAAGGAATGGATTGTAAACCCCACCAGCTCTTCTAAGACAACTGCCAGATTGTAATTGGGAACCATTTGAATCTAGTGATATAGAGGGAACCTCTCATCACCCCAAGAATGGAGGATCCATGGTACCCAATCAAGAGCAAGATTCTTGCCTGTCAAGGAGGTACATAGGTTAAAATGCACAGCAGAGTAGTGTCTCCAATGTGAGGAATGGGAGAGATCATCACTTACCTATTAACACCCTGTACCCCTCCCCTCCCTTCCTCACTGGCTCACCATTAAAGCTGTTATCAGAAAGTGAGTCCAGGTTCTTGATGCTGCCACAAGAAAGAATTCTAGGATGTATCAGGGTTAAGTGTTAATTGAGCAAGCAAGCCAAGTTTATTGTAAGCAAAAGTGCACTCCCAAAAGTAGGTGAGCAGGCAGGTTCAGGGGAAAGAGCATATATGACCCAGGAGTCTGATGAGGTTTTTCTTTTATGTTTATCTTATAATGATGGGGCAGGAATGGGAAGGAGAGTTCTGAGAATAAGGTGGGATTTTCCTGGAATAGAGATGCCACATATTTTCTTTCCTTATAGGATCCTTTTGGATCTGTCATGGGGATTTGGGAGGCAGGTCACAGCCCAAACAGCAGAGTTCTAATGATATTGTACTAAGCCTAAAGATAACTAAGGTAATGAGATGACTGGACTGTACAGCTACCTTTTCTGGGACATTTGCCAACCTTGTAGTTTCTGAGATTTTATGATATGGAAAGTTCTTGAGACTTCCTGGGACATCTGGCATCTGCTCATATTTAGCTGTGTATCTATTCCAATAGGCTGAGTGCAGTAAGAAGTGAGCTGAACAGGAGTATTTGAAGGGTCCAGGAGGTTTGGTTGTGTCCTCTTACTCTCTGATTTGTCCCCCTGGGCAAACACCACTACAGTTTGTACTTGGCTCAGTGTTCTGTGCAGGCACTGCTACTCCTTTTGCACATGGCATGCTCAAAAATGGGCAGTATTTCTCACTACCACCTCCCCATGAAAGTCATATATCAATTGTTGTGGGCGATTCTGGGCATATGTGCAGGTTGGAAAAACCTGCTAATGGCACTGAAGGGAGTTACTTGTGATTAGAGTTTAGGAGATTCTTGCTCCTGATTGGCTGGGAGTTGGGTAGGGTGGCCTTGTAGTTGCAGGTGGGCAAATGGATACATGGTCACATGGTGAAGTTGGAATTGGAAATGTAGCTGGATGGGAAGATGGAGACATGGTCGTGTAGGGTGGGGCCTGAGTGTTTCAGTCCAATCCTGTTTCACTTGTGGGTATTTATATGTCTGTTTAGGGGTCACTAAGTAAGATGACCCAGTGATTATCACTGGCTTCAAAGAACAAGGCTGGACATATCACCAATAGCCAAATTCCAGAATAAAAGCCAAACTTGTAACTATAAAAGTGAATACCATAATGGCATGAAGCAAGGCACAATAGTCTCGCCTTGTCTGTGGTTTTGCTTTCCATGGTTTCAGTTACCAATGATCAAGTGCAGTCTAAAAATATAAATATATGTCTTGACTCTTTGAAGCGATAAGAACACAATCACATAATTATTGTCGCAGTATATTGTTATAATTGTTCCATTTTTTATTAGTTACTTTGTTAACCTCTTATTGTGCTATCATGTATATGCAAGTGTAGAAACAGGCATAGTATGTATCTTCTCCAAAAAAAAAAAAAAAACAACCCTGTTTACCATTGTACTGAGACTAGCAATAGTCAAGCAGTCACAAAGGTAAAAAATGTAGTTTCAATATACTTCTCACAGAAGAGTAAAATGACAAATTCACAGGAAGTCCCATAGGTTTAGAAGTCAAGCAATAGAAATTTTATATCTGAACTCAAGCCTGAGGTAGTCAATGATTGGAAGCAGTAGCTGAAGAAGTATAATATTTTTCATAAATAATGGACCCACATTATTCTTTCATGAGTATGTTAATATTAAAACATATTTTTCAGGGTTGATGAAAAATGAGATTGAATATGGAAAGTGCTGAGTTCAGTGCAGTGCTTGATACAATGCTGGCATTTCACAAACATCTCTTACCTTTCGCCTTCCATAACTGTCAGTATGCTTCCTTTTTCCATGAAACTGGGACTTACACGGGTCTCTCCCTCAGCTTAAATAATTCATCAACATGTATTTTATTACTGTAACTATGGCTTTACCACTTGCATCTTTAGATGATAACATTTCAAATTAAATTTTCTTGAAACAAAGGCAAACAAAAATACTTCTTATTCTCAGGAGATTCTAAAGCTTCCTGATTTGCACCAACATGAAATTATGGTATAAAGTCATCTTTAATTGATTTTATAAAATCGACATGAATGTGTAACACTGTGATTGACCTATTTGGCTCCTGGATTAAAAAATTGAAACAAAGCACATCAATAGAGCTTGGAGGTTAATGCCAGGCCAAATAAGCACTTCTTTCACTGAAGGAGAGTCCCATTCCATAGAGGAAGATAAAACAGAGCAAGAAACGGTGCTGATTCTAATTTTAGATGAAACAAAATTTTTTGATTGTTCGCTCTATGTCATCCAAATGTTTCCTCTCTTGTGTTTATAGTTTAATCTTTTGTTCTAGCTCTTTGATCTGTTGAGATACAAGAATATTTCTGGGACCGGTGCTGTGGCACAGTGGGTTAAAGCCCCAGCCTGCTGTGCCGGCCTCCCATATGGGCGCTGGTTCGAGTCCCAGCTGCTCCTCTTCTGATCCAGCTGTCTGCTATGGCCTGGGAAAGCGGTAGAAGATGGCCCAAGTCCTTGGGCCCCTGCACCCACGTGGGGGGCCTGGAGGAAGCTCCTGGGTCCTGGCTTAGGATCAGCTCAGATCTGGCCATTGTGGTCATTTGAGGAGTGAACCAGCAGAATGGAAGACCTCTCTCTCTCTGGCTGTACCTCTCTCTCTGTAACTCTCTTTCAAATAAATGAAATAATTCTTTAAAAAAAGAATATTTCTTTTACATTTCTACTTTTCAAAAATTTATTCCCTATTTTTAGCAATGATTTCTTTTTTTTTTTCTTTGACGGGCAGAGTTAGACAGTAAGGGAGATAGAGACAGAGAGAAAGGTCTTCCTTTTTCCGTTGGTTCACCCCACAAGTGGCTGCCATGGCCGGCGCGTTGCAGCCGGTGTGCTGCGCCGATCCGAAGCCAGGAGCCAGGCGCTTCCTCTTCGTCTCCCATGTGGGTGCAGGGCCCAAGGACCTGGGCCATCCTCCACTGCACTCCCGGGCCACAGCAGAGAGCTGGACTGGAAGAGGAGCAACTGGGACAGGACCGGCACCCAGGCCGGGACTAGAACCCGGGGTGCTGGCGCCGCAGGTGGAGGATTAGCCTAGTGAGCTGTGGCGCCAGCCATCAATGATTTCTTTCTTGTTCTCTCAATTTATACAAGTATTTTTCATATCTTGTGACAAAAGGCTTATGCTTGTATTTTCTTTTCTGTTCTTCCTATTAGTTTGCTACACCAAAGCTATTCTAGGAGTAGACTGTCAATATAATATTAGTAAAAATATGGTGAGAACTTTCATGTCAGTTACATGTCTAGATGATACACAAGACCCCACCTGATGCTTTATATGCAGTTCAATCTATGCTTATGGGCTCACTCAGAGGAACTCTAGCTTTTATAAGTGTGCTATTTGCTCACATCCACAATATTATTTTTAAAAATATCTATGTATCTACCTCCCTACCTCCCTATGTGAAAGGCAGAGGGAGAAAGACAGGGAGGGAGGGAAGGAGGGCGGGGAGAGGAGGGGAGAGGAGGGGAGAGGAGAGGAGAGGAGAGGAGGGGAGAGGAGCGGAGCGGAGAGGAGAGGAGAGGAGAGGAGAGGAGAGGAGAGGAGAGGAGAGGAGAATGAGAATCTTCTACCCACTGGTTCACTCCTCAAATGGCTACACCAGCCAGAGCTGGGCCAAGTAGAAGCAGGAGCCAAGAACTCCATCTGGATCTCCCACATAATGGGCAGGGACCCATTTACTTGAGCCATCATCTGATGCCTTCCCAGCCACATTAGCAGGAAGCTGGATGGGAAGTGGAGCAGCCAGGACTCTAACTGGCACTATGATATAGCATGCCAGCATCACAGGTGGCGGCTTAAGCCACTGTGCCACAATGCTGGCCCTCACAATTTTCTTTAGTTTTCACATTTCTAGCTTCTCCAAATTAGCAAGAACAAAAACTTATGAATTTTGTAGAGTAATAATTTAGGACTTGTAACAACAAACAAGTTCATCCCTTCAGTGTCTACCAAACAAAATACTCACCGCAACCTGCTGAATACAATGTGGGCCAATCTCCTAGACTTCCTACAGCTTCATTTTTCTAGTACAGAATTGTATCCTTTCCTGTCAACCATCAGGAAACTACAACGTCAAATCACGGGAAATAAGCAGCAGGGGAATCCCATCATATAAAATGAATTCTGAGTCCTAAGTCACCACGAAAGCTCAAAGGCAAATTTCTATCATTTGCCCCAATTACATCTTGCACAATTGTTAACTGTACAATTCAGAACTCATCACACTTTCCAGTATTAGGAGGAAAGAACTATAGATGCTATCTGATCCAAGCTCTCAGTCAATAAGACAATATTGGTAATATTCATGAGTTTTTTTATTTGACAAGTAGAGTTATAGACAGTGAGAGAGAGAGACAGAGAGAAAGGTCTTCCTTCCGTTGGTTCACTCCCCTAATGGCCGCTATGGCCGGCACTGCGCTGATCCGAAACCAGGATCCGGGTACCTCCTCCTGGTCTCAACTCTTGCCATACTATGCAAACCAAGCAAGCCTCATTTTCTGTTTATCACCTTTCATCAGTCCTATCTTATCTTAATTTCTCTATTCCTGTTAACATTTGTGGCCTAAAGCTTAATTCAAAATCAATACTGTTCACAATTCTAGCCAATATTATTTTTTTAAAAGAGAGTTACAGAGCAAGGTAGAGACACAGAGAGAGGTCTTCCATCCACTGGTTCACTTCCCAGATGGCTGGGACGGCTGGAGCTGCGCCAATCTGAAGCTAGGAGCCAGGAGCTTCCTCCGGGTCTCCCACATGGGGTGCAGGGGCCCAAGGACTTGGGCCATCTTCTAATGCTTTCCCAGGCCATAGCAGGGAGCTGGATGGGAAGAAGGGCAGCCAGGACTAGAACTGGTGCCCATATTGGATGCCGGTGCATCAGGCCAGGGTGTTAACCCCCTGCGCCACAGCGCTGGCCCTGCCAATATTATTGATATAATATTACAAATGTATTAGTATTTCTCACTGTCTTCATTGTTGTAGGCCAATTTCAAAGGATTTAGGATGATTGTTATTCGTCATTACACACTGAAAGTTATAATAAATAACTATTTTATTTCACTTCTTCTTCTTGATTTTCCTTGAAGAAAATCACTCATCAAAGTGATCAGTTTCAGTTCATAATTGATCATAATAATAGGATTAAGTGTCAAAGGGATCACATAAACAAGACTAGTGTCTGTTAATACTATCTGATAGAATTAAAAAGGAGAGAATGATCCAACATGGGAAGCGGGATATACCCAGACTCATAGAATGGCAGATGTCCTAAACAGCACTCTGGCCTCAGAATCAGCCCTTAAGACATTCGGATCTGGCTAAAAAGCCCATGAGAGTATTTCAGGCATGGAAAGCCAAAGACTGTTGCAGTTATCCAGATGACAAATAATGGTGGATTAGACCTTATTCATACCACCGGGGCTGTTGAGAAGTGGTTGGATTTTGGATGCATTTTGAGGTGGAGCCAAAATGATTTCCTGATGGATTGGATATGTAGAGTTAGAGAAAGGAAGGTATTGCAGGTGACGTCAAGGTTTTTGGCCTGAGCAGATGGACTTGCCATCAATCAAGGCAGGGAAAGCTGCAGTGTAGAAGAAATAGATTTTGTAGAAAACATTAAGAGCTCAAGCTGTGACGTTCTGAGTTTGAAATGCCTATTAGACATCCGAGTGGAGGTTCTGAGTACACACTTGTCCATATCAGATTTAAATTTAGGATATAGATCTGGCCTGCAAATGTGAATTAGAAAGTTGTCAACCCAAGAATTAAAAAAATAATGTATTTATTGGAAAGATTATAGTTACACAGAGAGGAGAAGGAGAAGGAAAGAGAGAGAGAGAGAGAGAGAGAGTCTGTCTTCCATCTCCTGGTTCACTCCCCAAATGGCCGCAACGGCCAGAGCTGCGCCGATCTGAAGTCAGGAGCCAGGAGTTTCTTCTGGATCTCCCACGTGGGTGCAGGTACCCAAGGACTTGGGCCATCTTCTGCTGCTTTCTCAGGCCACAGCAGAGAGCTGGGTCAGAAGTGGAGCAGCTGGGACTCGAACTGGTGCTCATATGGGATGACTGCACTGCAGGCAGCGACTTTACCTGCTATACCACAGTGCCGGCCTGTCGCTCCCCCTCTTCGTGGAGGAACGACACAGGACCCTGCGTTGTTCTTTTGTCTGCTCTGCCCTCCCCGGGTTTGCTGCTGGTTCTTCCCGGGTTAGCTACCGTCCTTCCACCTCCGTGGAAGGGCGGTTCCCCCTGCCACTTTCCCCACTTCCGCGGGGGAGTGGCACACCGCCGGCCGGCTCTCTCGGGGGCTGCTCAGATGTCCCTCAGGTGTCCCTGGTGCATGTTGTCTTTCTCCTCCTTTATAGTCCTCTTCCACCAATCCCAACTCTGCTAACCACATGCCGAGCACGCTGCTCTCCTGCAATCAGGAGCAAGATCAGCTCCTGCAGCTCAGTCAATCAAATTGGCGAGAGGCAGCTGCATAGAAGCTGTTTACTCCTCTCCCAGCGCCATATTGTGGGAGAGCAGATGCATAGAATAAGTCTTAATTCCAGTAACTTAGTCTAGTCCGAGTTGCTCCCCACACCGGCCCCCAATTCTTTTTTAAATAGCCATTGGACTGAAGATCATCATCAAGGGAATGTGGCTAGAAATCGCTAGAACAGGGACTGAGTTCTGGGGCACTACTATTGTAAAAGGTCAAGAAACAGAAGAGCTAGTAAAGGAAACTGGGTAGTAGCCAGTGAAGTTGAAGGAAACACGAGAATGGGGTGTTCTAGGAGCCACGTGAAGAAAGTGAACCAATGAGAACTCACCATCTGTGCCCAATGCTGCTGATAGTTAAAATAAGATGAGGGATTCAGAATTGATCATTAGATTGAACAATCTGAAAGTCATTCATGACCCTGGCAAAAATAATTTCAGAGAAGCAGAGGTGGATCCAGGATTGGAATGTGTTCAAGACAGAATTGGAAGAGAAAAATCAGAAATAGTGAAATAAAGGCAACTTACAAGGGGGGGGGGAGAGTATTCAATCTGGGTATCTGGGGAAGACTTTTCCTGAAAGATGGAACAGACATCGCAAAGGTCCAAAGACAACAGTGACAGTGCATTGTTTGAGGAACAGCAGGGAGACCTCAGCTAGGGTAGAGTGAGTGAGGAATAGGACAGGCAGAGAGAGGGGGTGGGGTGGGGAGAAGGATGGCCATCTGGGGCTCCCTCTTGACACCAGACTGATGTAGGTAGAGGGCCTGAGGAGTGCAGTCTCAGGCCAGGAACACTGTTTCAAATGATGCCTTATGTTGTGCATGGAAATGTACATCTATGCCACCACATGTCAACTAACAGGAGACCATGGAGTGCAAGCTAAAGACACAGTACTACCTGCATTTTACCATAATGGCTCTAAGATTCTGGGAAAATCTCCAGAAAATGACCTTGAACATTTAGTTCTTTCAAGTAACTGCTAAATCCCTACTTTTGTCTCCAGACTGTTGAAAAATTGTGTTCAATTGTGGCTTTGTTATTTTGATCTACAAATATGTGTTTATCCAGTCTCCTATTGAGAGAGCAAAGTGCTAGGGTCTGTCTGCTATTATGTCCAGGGCCCAAGAAAGTAAAAAAAAAAAGTGACTTTTACTAGGAGAGCACCACTGTCACAGAAATGCATAGCTGTGGGAGTGGATGACTCTGAATCACCCGTCTTCTCCATGAGCACCCTGACTCCATGACCTGCCAAGCACAGAACAACACTGACTGTGGCTTCCAACCCCCCGTTCAGTCATCACGGCTTACCTGTGCTGCACAGCCTAGAAAAAGCCCAGAGTCTGAGCACAGTTCAATCAGCTTGCATCTCTGAGTTCCAGACGTTCGATGATAACTGAGCACCATGTGTTCTACTTATCACAGAGGCCTTGTTACCCCCGGAAATCAGAAAAGACAGGGACTGGGTGTGGGGGGATGGTGTTGACTATGTCATCACCAAGCCCCTGTAGCAGGGGTTGAGAGAGTGAACTCAAGCCTCACAAGGCTAAAGCAAAGAGTAGGGAGCCCGCCAGTCCCAGTGCTGCTTGTCCGACTGCGGATGCAGCTCCCTGCTTAACGCTCCTGGGAAAGCAGCAAGATGGCCCCTGCCACCCACTTGGGAAATAGAGTTCCTGGCTCCTGGCTTGTGGTCATTTGGGGAGTGAACCAGCAGGTGGAAAATCTGTGTGTGTGTGTGTGTGTGTGTGTGTGTGTCTTTCCCCCCACTTCCTCTCTCTGTAACTCTTTCAAATAAAGAAATAAATAAATCTTAAAAAAATATAGCGGAGGGTGGGGCAGGGAAGAGAGTCTGGGAGCCCTCGGCCAATCAGAGAAGGCTGGGGCGGGGCCTGCCGCGGGCTTTATAAGCAAAGGGTTGCAGGCGGGAACCCAGCCTGGTCCTGAGTGAGCCGCGGTGCACGCCCAGAAGGCCGCTTTTGTCCCTTCTTGCGTCCAGGTGAGGCCGGGCGGCCCCGCCGTAGCCAGATGGGAAGGGGATCGGGAGGGCGCCGGCCCGGAGTTGGGAGCGCGGGAGGGGTCGCACCTTCCAGGCCGGCGGGGCCGAGGTTGGGGGTGGCGTGTCGCGGGCGGCGCCTCCGGGCGGCTGGCGCCTTTGTCTTCCCGTGGCGCCGCCTTGGGCGATGCCGCGCCCTCGCGGGGTCGGGCCCTCGGCGGGGGAGCCCCGAAGCGGGCGGCGGGGCCCTGAGGACGGGGAGGCGCGTGGGGCCTCCCGGCAGCGCTGGGGCCGGGGCCGGGCCCTGGCTTCCCCGCGCGGCGGGCGGGCTGGGGGGCGCGCATCGGCGGTCGCGGTTGCAGGAAGCCGGAGCCCAGCCGCTCCCCACAGACTGGCCTATTGTTCAGCTGGTTCCGGCTTCCTCTGCTGGAGACTGGGTTCCGGCTCGCGGCCGCCCAGGGTCGTGGGGGAATCTCGAGCGCAGGGAAGCGCTTGGGGCTCTCCGGCTGCCTGGGGGCGTCCGCCTTCGGTTCTGGGCCCGCGACGGGACGGCTGCGCCCCGGCCAGGGTGGGGCCGGGCACGCGCGCGCGAGCGCTGCCTGCCGGCGCCTGCCGCCTCCCATTGTCTGTTCCCTCCGGGCCCGGCGCTTCCTGGTCCCCGGCCGCGCTTCTCCGAGCCTCCTCATCGCCCTGCTCGCCCGTTCCAGAGAAAACCTGCCGAGCTAGGACTCGGCTCTGCTCGGTTGACTGCATTCTTTGGGGTCCTGGGGCTGAGCCCAACAGCTGGCCCTTCCTGCAGCGTTTACAAACAAATGTGTGCCACAAGCAGCTAGTAGGAGACGTGCCATCACTTAGGATCAGGGTAAATACTCTCCCTCTCTCACTGCAGCCCCTTAGGCTACTGTCTTTGGGCATTTAGCGTGGCAAGAAATGAGTCCAACTATGCCACGCTTCTTTGTGTGCTGCCCCCATGCCAGCCCCACCTCCACCCAAATCCCCAAGCAGAGTAATTGAATGGAAAGTGAAGATGCTCAAATAGCGTGTCTCCTGCTAGCAAACTCACTCCCTGGTTAACCCACTCTTCCTTTTTCCGTCTATGGCTGTCTGCCCCTGGGCTCCTATCACCACCATTTTACCTTTGCAGACTCTGATTTTAAGAGTCAGACATATTGGCTCTGGGTTTCTGGTGTCTTGGTAGGAACCTGATGCAGTAGCATTGGCTGCCTTTGAGAAATGGCCTACTGATGTACAATTGAAACTGTTCTCATAAAAATATGACTTTTTAAACATATCATGCTGTTTTCCTATTGAGACCAGAAGGTAAAATATACAATAAGTGTGAGAATTATTGGGTTAACTTTTTAATCTGATAATATTTCTACCAACTAAGGTTTACATTTCTTTCAGTCTTTTAGCCAAGATGAGTGACAAGCCAGACTTATCAGAAGTGGAGAAGTTTGACAAGTCAAAACTGAAGAAAACGAATACTGAAGAAAAAAATACTCTTCCCTCGAAGGAAAGTAAGTCATGGGGTTTTCTAGTGGAGACAAACAATAGTGTGAGTTAATAGATTCAGTAAATAAAACTGTCTTCTAGTAAATGTTCCCACAAAGTCAGCAATAGTTAGAGAATTATTATCTTTAATGGAACAGTTAAGACTATTAAATCATTGTCTTATTTGGGTTAAATAAAAGGCTCTCACATGGCAGGCACTAGTAGTAATGGGGGAATAAAAAACTAGCTTCTTGTTATAAAATTGCAAAGAAAACCATTAAAACCAATCTTGGAATCTTGGACTTTAAAGAAATATTAGTTTATCTGACAGTTTGAGTTTGTGATTATATCCCTAAAAAACTCAGGGACATTTTTTTGTCATGTCCGCTTTTGGAGTTCCAAAATTACTAAAAATGTTCTGAAAATATACATACTGCTAATAGTGTAAGGGCAGATAAATCTGAAGAAAATGTTTCATGTGTTTCTCAGTTCTAGAATAATATATGGAAAATGGGCAATGCGTAAACCTACCTCTGAAATGAGGGAGTGGAAAAGTTGATGGGGGATACATACAGTTGATGTGAATTCTGGCTAGTGTTCATATGGTCATTATGCATTCAACATGCCTTTGCATTCTCAATTTTAAAGCACATTTGACAGACTTTAATAACTTACCAAAGAATTCTTTTGGAAGAAACTGAACTTTAATATTAGAAGAATACTCTCAATGATTTTTTTTTTCTTTTTCTCCCTAGCTATCCAACAGGAGAAAGAGTCTGTTCAAACATCATAAAATGAAGATCGCCTCCCAAGAGCAAATTTCAACATTGTCCAAGAGTCTTGGTTTTGGGCTTCTCTTTTGTAAACTTATGTGTTTGTAGAGATTTTAGGCACATTCTGATTTCTTATCACCTATGTTCCCTTGCAAAGAGGTCACAATTGTCCCTTGTTTCCTTAAGTTCGTTTTTAAACTTTCCATTTATTATATAAATTCCAGATGGCACGTGCTGTCATTCTCACCATTCATCTGCACCCCTGTAGGATGAGCCAGTTTTAACCTTCTATAAAGATGCTTCCATTACTTCATAATTTTCAGGAAGTTGCATGGTTTTACAGCTTCTCATGATTTTATGTTCATTTCTAATGTAAGAATTAAAATTCTAACTATAAGCATTATTTGAAACTGTTGTGGTTTATTCTCTATAGTCTTCTAAGAAATTAAAGGTACATAGGGTGCCCTTTTCAACCAAACAAAATGGTTGATGTAAGGCCATTTTTTGCAGGTTATTCATGTGAGAAATATTCTTTGTCCAGGTCCAGGAGTTCCTAATTTAGGGATACTAGGTATTTTTCTCCCTAGAATTGGAATCAAAGAATTCGAAAACCTTAGAAAAGGGAACATAACTCATAACACAGAGATGAAGACAGAAATGTAGGGTTTGAAGAGATCTACTCAAAGTGAATAAGGGCTGAAATCCAAACTGCGTTCCTTTGCCTGCTGGAAAGTGGTTTTCTACTTAATGGAAGGGGGAACATGAGGATAAGGTTAGATGGAAAGTTGGCAGGAGGCACTTGCAAACATGTGCTGTACCAAGCACATTACATTTTCTTTTTTTTTTTTTTTAAGAAAAAGATTATTTATTTGAAAGGCAGAGTTACAGAGAGGCAGAGAGAGGTCTTCCATCCGCTGATTGACTCCCCAGATGGCTGCAACGGCCAGAGCTGCGCCGATCTGAAGCCAGGAGCCAAGACTTCCTTCAGGTCTCCCACACAGGTGCAGGGGCCCAAGGACTTTGGCCATTTTATTCTGCTTTCCCAGACCATAACAGAGAGGTGGATTGGCAGTGGAGCAGCTGGGATATAACGCGCCCATGGGGGATGATGGCACTGCAAGTGGTGGCTTCCTATTGAACATAAACTAGAGTAACTAATACCTATCAGTGACTTATAGCATTGGACCACGTGTTTGGGTCTTTCACTGAACAGAATTTGCTGTCTTAATGAACTACACACTTCTCGTGTTCATGGTGAGTGTATGGACTGAATTATGGCCCTCTCAAGTTCATGTTGAAACCCTAACTCACAATGTGACTATATCTGGACATAGGATCTTTAGAAGGTGGTTAAAAGTGAGGTCATAAGGGTAAGGTCCTAATCCTATAAGAGTGTGATCTTAGAAGAGGGAGGGAGGTGGGAGAGACAGAATGAAATCTCCACCATGTGGGTATACAGTGAGAAGTCTGCAAGACGGGAAGAGGCCCCTCATCAGAACCTGACTGCTAGATCTTTCCCTGGGATTTCTAGCATCCACTGTGAGAAAATTGTCTATGGTTCTTTGATATAGCAGCCCAGGTTGACAGATAAAATAAGGAATACATATAAATGGATGTCACAATCTCTGTCCTTAATACTTTCATCACTTTACATTTATAAAAACCAATTAGAATACCAGCAATTAAAATTGTTAGCATTTGGATGTAGACAGCTTTTGATATCCTTGTGTTCCAAGTCTGTGGATTCAACTAACTGGATAAAAAATATTTGGAAAAAAGTTAGATCTGTGCTGAACATGTACAGGTAGATCTGTGCTGAACACGTACAGGTTTTTGGGGTCACTATTCCCTGAACAATACGGTATAACAACTATTTACATAGCATTTACTGTGCATTAGGTATTATCAGTAATTAGAGGTGATTTAAAATATAAGGGAGGTGATGGACATTGCACCTAGCAGTTAAGACAATAGTTAAGGAACCTAAGTCCCAGGAAAGAGTGTTTGGGGTTGATACCTGACTTTGCCTCCCGACTAATGCTCACCCTGGGGGGCAGTGGTGATGGTTCAAGTAACTGTTCCTGTCACCTATGTTGGAGACGTGGATTGTGTTTCTGGCTCCTGGCTTTGGCTCTGGCTCTGGCCAAACTCCAGCCCTTGCAAGCATCTGGGAAGTGAACAAGTGGATGGGAATATTTCCTCTCTCCCCACCCTTTTCTTCTTTCTTTCCCACTCAAATAAATAAAAATTTAAAAATATACAAGAGATTGTGCATAGGTTATATGCAAATATTGTGCCATTTTACATTAGGGACTTGGGCACCAGTGGATTTTGGTATTTGCAGGGGAGTTCTGGAACCAATCCCCCATGCCTACTAAGGAATGACTGTATAGCCACCCAGACTGTACCCATTAATTTCCTATAAAAAGGATTATGCTTTTTGTACCTTCTTGCAACCTGAAGTATTATCTTACTTCTGTTTTTCTAGGGGTTTGCATCCTTAAATAATCACAGGAGTTACAGGAAGTACAAGCTGCTTTCTCCACTATAGCTTAAAATTTCTCAAGTGAAATGGTAGGTGGGCCAACTTTCACCAAGGGCCAGTGAGGTGACACAATCAGCTTAATATGGCCAGAGACGTTGAGCCTCAGAAGCAGTACCTTACCTCCTTCCTCAAACAGTTGTCCAGAAGAGTCACTCAGCCCTTTGAAGTGTCACGTTACTTGCACTGGGCACCAATCTTTGTCCCTGATGCTTCTATTCAGTTGTCCTAGGACATTGCTCTGAAGACATGCATGGTGTAGTTCACTCATCTTAGAGTATTGGAAGTTAGCTGTCGGGTGCCTGACCCCCTACCTTTAAGTCTGCTCCATGTGAGACTTTTCAGATCCTTTGGACCCATGTTACATTGGTGGGGAGCCATCTTGGATGCACTTTGCATGTGTTTAAGTTTGTTCATTATCAAAAGTCTTTGGATCTTGATTGTGTCATTCAACACTTTTTTCTCCTTCCAGCATCACCATTAACAAAACTGAAAAGGTTGTTGTACATCCATGGTAGATTTGCAACCTCAGTAATTGTGCATAATACAATTTAAAGGAAAGCATCAATTTGTCAGGTGAAGATGGGTTTAAACAAAAACTTGTGTTCTGGGGCCGGTGCTGTGGCATAGTGGATAAAGCTGCTGCCTCAGTGCCAACGTCTCATATGGTCACTGGTTCGAGTTCCAGCTGCTCCACTTCCCATCCAGCTCTCTGCTATGGCCTGGGAAAGCAGTACAAGATGGTCCAAGTCCTTGGGCCTGTGCACCCATGTGGGAGACCCAGAAGAGGCAGCTGTTGCAGCCAATTGGGGAGTGAACCAGTGGATGGAAGACCTCTCGCTCGCTCGCTCTCTCTCTGCCTCTCCTTCTCTCTCTGTGTAACTCTGGCTTTCAAATAAATAAACAAATCTTTAAAAAAAAACACTTGTGTTCTGTTGCATCTGATAGCCATCTTTTTCAGTAAAACGTTGATTGCACCCTGGGCAGTATAAATGCTAAACTGAGAGGGAGCAGCTTAGAGGTACATGACGGAAGGTGATGGAGATAGTCGTGCCCTGTATTTTTTTAAATAAATAATGTGGAGCTGCCCTTCTAGCTACAAGTTTCACTTTCCTTTTTCACCAGATGGAGATTTTTCTCTTATGCCTACTACAAGCATAAATACAGATGTGCACCCTGAATTCACTCATTCATTGTAAAATCTGCAGTACTAAGGCCTTGTTGTAGCAATTAATTTTGTGGGGAGAAGACAAAGAGGTAACTTGATGACAGAGCCTAGAGGAGAATTAGAACATGCTACATTGTGGACTTGGATTTGGTAGGTGAAAAAACGGAGGCTCAGAGAGTAAAAGAGAGGTTTTGAAGTCATGAAGAAGGTCCTGCTCAATACATCAAGAAGATAACTTAAGATGGTGAGCCTTCACTTTGGTGTGTGATGGTTATTTGTGAATATATCCAGAAAAACTCAAAATGTGGTTCCTGAGCCAAGAG
This sequence comes from Oryctolagus cuniculus, assembly GCF_051225735.1. Lineage (NCBI taxonomy): Eukaryota > Metazoa > Chordata > Mammalia > Lagomorpha > Leporidae > Oryctolagus > Oryctolagus cuniculus. Next base: position 90,077,829 of record NC_142888.1, read on the forward strand.
CATCAGGAGTGTCCTTGATTATTAGTGTGTGTTCCCAGGCCTGATTCCCCTGAGATCCAGATTCAGTGAGTCCAAAGGATATTCTCTTGTCATATATCATCTTGCAAAGTTATGATGTAGGTATTCCTATATGCTTCCTTTCATGCTCATCTTTTGTATCCAACATCTGTATTCTGAGTCTCTCTCTCTCTCTTTCTCTCTTTTTTAAAGATTTATTTATTTATTTGAAAGCCAGAGTTACACAGAGAGAGGAGAGGCAGATAGAGAGAGAGGTCTTCCATCTGCTGGTTCACTCCCCAGATGGCTGCAATGGCCGGAGCTGCGCCGATCCAAAGCCAGGAACCAGGAACTTCTTCTCTCATGTGGGTGCAGTGTCCCAGGGACTTGGACCATCTTCTACTGCTTTCCCAGGCCATAGCAGAGAGCTGGATCAGAAGTGGAGCAGCTGGGACTCGAACCAATGCCCATAAGGGATGCTGGCACCACAGGCTTTATCCGCTACGCCACAGCACTGGCCTCCTGAATCTCTTTCGTGTAGAATGTTTCCTTCCTCAAAAGTGTTATGACTGATGTCTTGAGAGGAAAAGCAGAGTAATTAATCTGCAGGACTCCAAACGTTGTCCCCGGAATGGCAGAGTAGCATCACCTTGTTAGAAATACAAATTCTTGGTGGTAGAGCATTTGACTGCAGAAATACAAATTCTCGGGCCTTGCCTCAGGCCTAATGAATCAGAAATAGGGGGAGAGGCCCAGCAATTGGTGATTCAGATGAACCTTCAAGTTTAGAAACTAGTGGTTTAGAGAAGTGTTTCATGATTGAAAACACTTTCAGCCCTGGGATATGATAGGGCAGGTTAAGTCACACACCATAAAAGGAGAGAGTACAATGTCACTGTGAATGGCATGTCCTGGGAAATTATTAAATCTGGGAAAGTCTGTTATTTGAAAAACAAAAGGCAGAGTTCTGAATTGTCAGAGAGAGATTGCAGTGGTTCCCTTCTGAATAAGTGTGCTTCCAAGGTAATGCAGTACATTTCTTTACCCCAAGCACGTAAAAAGTGGGGGACTACAGTCAGGTTGTGTATGAACCTCCTCCTGATAGGGAGGAAGTAGGCAAGCTGATTAGGTAGGAATAGTCAAGTGGCATTTCTCCCAGACCTGCATTGTAATTCTGCCCCCTTACCCATCAATCTAGTACACTTGGTTTCCCTTAATGCACATCTGTCTCATCCAAGAGCAGGAAGGAGGAAACGCTATAATGGCTACATGGAGATTAAACTGCATGTGGAAAACTGGGAAGCCTCCAGAAAGCCTCAAGCACACGAAAATCCGCCCTGATTGTATATTCAATCAGGGAACCACTCCCTGTCTCATAAAAGAGACTGATGGTGTTGGAAGGGCCCTTCATTTCCCTTTTGGCCTCTGGATCATGCTTATGGATCCTCCTCTGACCTTTTTCCACTCTCTGTACTCATAGGCAACTCTCTGGCCCACTCATGATGGGTATATCTTCATGTGGAGTGGCCTATGCTCACATGTGAGTGTATATTCACTATCTCAACTCTCTCTGCTTTAAATAAATCCTGCTCTCATTTGTGCACTGTGTTTATACCTCTGCTTTGAATTCTTATCTCTGTGGAGACAGCAACCTAGAATAAAGGCTAAGATACATAAGCCCATAACACTCCCAAGGGACCAGGAGGGAGAACCAGCCTAGTTCTTTTTTTATTTTTTATTTATTTTTTTTGACAGGCAGAGTGGACAGTGAGAGAGACAGAGAGAAAGGTCTTCCTTTGCCGTTGGTTCATCCTCCAATGGCTGCCGCGGCCAGCACGCTGCGGCCGGCGCACCGCACTGATCCGATGGCAGGAGCCAGGTACTTATCCTGGTCTCCCATGGGGTGCAGGGCCCAAGGACTTGGGCCATCCTCTACTGCACTCCCTGGCCACAGCAGAGAGCTGGCCTGGAAGAGGGGCAACCGGGACAGAATTCGGCACCCCGACCAGGACTAGAACCCGGTGTGCCGGCGCCGCAAGGCGGAAGATTAGCCTAGTAAGCCGCGGCGCCGGCCCAGTCTAGTTCTACTTTTACCTGCCAAGACCGCCTAAGAGTATTCTTACCTGGCCCAATATCCACTGGAGCTGCAAGGGGCAAACTGCACTCCATGAAGATCCGATGTTGGCTTCCTGGGTTAAAATTTGCAGCTGTGTAGGGGCTGCAGAACAGGTACTGCAGTCTTCAGCTCTTTTTGTTGGCTCTCTGCTTCCCACATCATTTCCCCTCTCAGAAATTTTCATCTCTTAATTTTTGTTGGGGGTCAGGGGAGGAAAGTCTGTCTTCTGTAGCTTCTTCTTGCTGTGTCAGAGTGTTGTCCCTGCCTAGCCACAGAATGGAAATCCCTTATTTTTAATATAGCAATTCAGTTCAAGGAGCTAGAGGTTTGTCAACAGTCATTGGCAATGGCTGGAATCCTTGCACGAATATAATTTTTAAATGAAACTCGAATTCTGGAAGAGACAAATTTGAGAATTAGGATGAATATACATGGGCCAAAAAGGAGCAATAAAGAACCATATCTTCATTAGGCGTTCTAGTAGCACCTGATGGGGTCTTTCCATTTAGGTTACAGTTCCTCAGAGGGGGATCCTTCTCCCCAAGGGTTTTTTTTTTTTTTAAAACAATGCTCTTTCTCCTGGAGAGATTGGCTGTTCGTGATGTTTGGAATCTGGCACCAAGAGAAACTTGTTGTCATATTCTTTTAGGGCCTTCTGCACCTGACCTAAATTGATAATGTTGTCAGAGATGAAGAAGGCTTTCCATAAATACATATTGCAAGGGGTAAGCTGTCAGGTAGCTTAGGGTGCCATTCTCTTCCTAAGGAGGGCAATAGGTAATAGATTGTTATATAGTCTGGGGTATTAGAACTATTTCCAAAACCTCCTAAGTGGCAGCTTTCTTTGCTGCTCTGTTAAGTGCGTTTCCAGGCACTTTAGCAAGTGGTTTATCAATGAATGGCATTTTCCAACTTTTTAAGGAGGCAACCTAGGGGTGAGTCCATGTGAGTGGATTTTTGAGTTAACCATAGCTGAAAAAGCCCCCTTGTGACCTAAGAAGAGAGTGAATTGGGTCGAACCTGGCGTCCTAGGGTCTTGACCATGTCCCTCAGCTTCCGGGGAATCCCTGGGGGCCCCCTTGTGGATCAGTTCAGGCCTGGCATCCCAGATCACAAATACAATCCGTGATGCCTGCGTATTCATAGGCCCCTTCATGGTGCGTGTACGTGGTGGGTGTATGGGATTGATCATGAGATTTTCAGGACTCAACTTTAATACCTTAGTAAGGTAGCAATCAGCTTAGCTCCCCAGGTTCTGCCAGTAGCAGACTGATATGATGTTTCTGAGAGCCACCAATTAAAGAAAGGTTTAGAAGGCATACAATAAAGAGAGTTTAGCCATAGGAACAAGGAGATCTTCTGGGCAAAGAAACCAAAACCCTCAAGCACAAGGGAGGGGACAGTGAGGAGAAGCTCACCAACTGATGTCTGGGTGGGATTCCAACTCCTGTTTCAGGCTCTTGGCTGACTCACCACTTTGCAAGGTGATCCCCAGTATACAGCCAGCTCAACATGTGGCTGTGGGTCCAGTGAGGTAGGCTGTAGGGCCTCTGGAGCCGGGCCCCATCGCTAGTGCTGTGACCAAAGCCAAGAGGGAAAGTGCTCTTCCTCAAGAGGAGTTGCCTTCACCGTCACCATTGCCCCCTTCTGCCCCATAACTCCAGACCTCAAAACATCTGACAATTTCAACAAGTGCTTTGAAGTGGTCCATATTAACTTTTGTACTTGTTATGCTTTTTTATTCTTTGGGGATCAGTTGGAATCTTTTTTCTACTGACAGCTGTTTTCGTAAGCCCACCAGCACAGTTATTTATCTATCTTGCCAGGATCAACCTCTGTCCTTAGTAAATCTACACACATTTTCCTTGTAGAAAACTTCACTTTGTGATCTTAGACTATTTCATTTTTTGTACCCCTGCTGTCTGGGCTGCTCTCCATGTTGGAGTACCTACTCCTTCTCAGCCCTTTATTATTAAACACCTGAAATGCTATATCTAGCCTTTGATTCATGAGAATCTGGGGTCCCATGGCTAGTTTCTGAAGCAGCACCTTTAGGGTGTATGAGTGTGAATGTGTGTGTGTGTGTGTGTGTGTGTGTGTATAAAAGGACATAGAATTACCTGTAGCTGAGAGTCTTTTGGTAAGCTGTGGAGAGAAAAGGCATGGCTCCGCGTGAGTGCAGTTGTGTTCAAGCACTGGCTTAAACCCTGACATTAGGAGCGATCTGGCATTCCAAGGTCTCCTTCTTGTAACCCATGTTAGGGGTTTCCTGTAGATCTACCTCGCAGCCCTTGCCAGGCTCCCCATAGGTTGATCTAGATCTGAGATCTCCGGATCTCATATTTAACTGCTCAGGGTTTTTTTTTTTTTTTTTTTTTTTTTTTTTTTTTTTTTTTTTTTTTTTCCCCACCACACCTAGGGCTGCTGAGCTCTAGGGGGCACTCTACAGTAAATACGGCTTTTGGACCACAGGGGCTTCCAACATGCCTACAGGTCAACTTGAGGTAAGGAAACATTAAATTATGTCCAGGTGTTCTTAAATCCCAAAGCTTCACTGTATTTGGGGTCTGGGTTGTACCCCCAGGGCAATAACCCACATCCAAGCATCCTCAGGTGGTGGGGTTATAACTTGTGCTCAAGGTTCACTGGAACCTCAAAACTGCCCCACAAGTGGGGATGTGGAGTTGGTCATCAGAGATACCAAACCCCAGCTGAACAGCACCAACCTGACCCATAAGCCAAGAACCGGCAGTAAGGTACACCTACATGTGCCTCTGTGGTCGCAGACTGCAGTCATTCCAGAGAGGAGCAACCTGCACCAACTGCGGAGCCAATAGCCACAGGGCCCCTGGCACATCTACTGCACTAGTCACATGGCCCTGTGCAGACAGCAAGCAAGCCATGGAAGTTTGAGCCTGCTGACGAGGCAAAGGCGGTGGCAGTGTGCGCACCTCAAACATGTCTGCACATCAAGCGGACTATTTCATGCCCAATGGGTGAGTTGTAGTGAATGTGCAGGTTTTGCTGAAACAGGAAGACAGGTTCTGCAGTCCAGTCAACTCTAAAAGCTGGATACTGGATGTTAGGACCGGCCTATGGAAACCAGATCCATGAAAGCAAGACCAGAACTTCCGACTTCCTGGGAATCCTTACAGCCCTAGGAACCAGTTCCGTAAACTCCAGCCCAGAACTTCCGGGTGCTCAAACTTTTTCCTCCATCCCCCCCTCTCAACTACCCCCTCCCCTCGTCTCCCCTCCCCTCCCCTCCTCTCCCAGGAACACCAGCCGGAAGGAGCCATTGGAGAAACTTGTACTGAGGGCAGGAAGAGAAAATATTTAGATCGACCACGTGGGGTTCCGCCCTTGGGGCTCCACCCTAGGAGAAAGCGCTAATCCGCCCTTGGGAAGCCAAAAAATGCCAGCTCCAGGAAAGCACGCCGCCAGGTGTGCTGAGGGCTGGGCGCCCTTGTACTTTGCCTGTGGCTAATTGTGTGTAACTATGCCCATGCACTTTCCCTGCCCGCAAGGAGGTGCTGGAACCGATTAGAAGCCCGCGCTAGCTGCAAGGAGACACGAAATTGGTAAGCATGGTATTAATGGAGTCAGAGATAGATGTGGAGGAGAACAGAAAAAGGAGCTGTAGTGTTACTTTTATCATGTGGATAAAGACAATATTTGGAGTCTGTTTTACAAGCATATTAGGGGCAGGAAAAATGATATAGATTTGTCTTTAAAAAAAAATATGGGCCAGTGCTGTGGCGTAGCGGGTAAAGCCGCCACCTACAGCGCCAGCATCCCATATGAGTACTGATTCAGGTCCCGGCTGCTCCCCTTCTGATCCAGCTCTCTGCTGTGGCCTGGGAAAGCAGGAGAAGATGGCCCAAGTCCTTGGACCCCTACACCTGCGTGGGAGACCTGGAAGAAGCTCCTGGCTCCTGGCTTCGGATAGGCCCAGCTCCGGCTGTTGTGGCCATTTGGCAAGTGAACCAGCGGATGGAAGACCTCTCTCTCTCTCTCTCTCTTTAACTCTGCCTTTGAGAGAGAGAGAGAGAGACACCGACCTTCCATCTGCTGGTTCACTCCTCAAATGGCCTCCAGGTACTTCCGTAGTGCACGTGGGAGACCTGGATTGGGTTTTTGGCTCCTGGCTTTGGACTGGCCAACCCCTGGATGCTGTGGGCATTTAGAAAGTGCATCAGGATGAGAGTGCATTCTGTCCCACTCTCTCTGACCTTCAAAGAAGATAAATGCAATATTTAAAAACACCAAAATAAAATTACCACAGGATCCACTAATCTCACTTTTGGGTATATATGAAAAGGAATTGAAATTACCATATCGAAGAGATGCCTGCATGCCATTGTTTATTGCAGCACTATTTACAGTAGCCAAGATATCAGATCAACCAAGGTGTCCATTGATGGACCAGTGGATAAAGAAATTGTGGTACAGATTATACAATAAGATAATACTCATCCATAAAAAATATGAAACCCTATCAGTTTTAAGAAAATTGATGTGTAAACAGAAGACTTTATTTTTTTAAGATTAATTTATTTATTTGAAAGGCAGTTACAGAGAGAAGGAGAGACACAGAGAGATCTTTATGCTGATTCACTCCCCAAATGGCTGCAACAACTGGAGCTAGACCACGTGGAAGCCAGGAACCTGGAACTCCATCCGGACCTCCCATGAAAATGGTAAGGGCCCAAGCACTTGGGCCAGTTTTCGCTGCTTTCCAGGTACATTGGCAGGGGGCTAGATAGGAACCAGAGCAGCTAGGACTCAAACCATCACTCATGGGATGCTGACTGTGCAAGCGGCAGCTAAAACTGCTATGTCAACAATGCCAGCCCTGGAAGACATTTTTTAAAAGACTTATTTATTTATTTGAGAGGCAGTATTACAGACAGAGGGAGAAAGGTCTTCCATCTACTGGTTCACTCCCTAAATGGCCTCAGTGGCTGGAGCTGTGACGATCTGAAGCCAGGAGCCAGGAGCTTCTTCCAGGTCTCCCACCTGGGTGCAGGGGCCCAAACACTCAGGCCATCTTCCACTGCCTTCCCAGGCCATCAGCAGAGAGCTGGATTGGAAGAGGAGCAGCTGGTTCTAGAATCGGTGCCCATATGCGTTGCTGGCACCACAGGCAGAGGATTAACCACAGCACTGGCCCCAGGAAGACTTTAAGTGAAATATAACAGACACAGGAAGACAAATGCTACATATTCTTTTTTATTATAGGGAAGCTTCAAAAGTTTATGTCCAAGTGGAAGAGAGTAAAATTGTGATTACTAGAAGCTAAGAGTGAGAGGTGAGTGGGAGGATAGAGAGAGGTTGGAAAGGGGTACCAAAATACAGTTAGATTGGAGTATTAAGTTCCAGTGTTCTTTGCACAGAAGGGTGACTATATGGTAACCTGTATTATCTTTGAGAAGAACTGGATGACAGGAGCTCAAAGACTCCATATGTGAAATAATGATAAGGAGACAGAAATGTTAATTACCCTGATTGAATCACTGCACATTTTATTTATATATGTTTATATATTTTCATTTTATTTATATATATATATATATATATAAAATCACTGCACATTTATATGTGTGTGTGTGTGTGTGTGTTGAAATACCGCACTGTGACACTTTGGGCTGTGGTTACTCAGTGCCATCTTGCATGCAAGTGAGTCAGGGAGTGATAGAAAGCAAGAGTGAGAGTGAGAGATTCTTCACCCAGGAATAGGCCTCTTTCTGAATTGCTCCTGAGATACTGCTGCCCTTTACTGTTCTGTCCACGGCTCTGGGGAAATGCTTCTTTTACAGGACCCAATGTCTTGTTTTCTCAAGCGAATGTTCTTTTCTTTGTCAGTGTGTTAGTTTTGCTGGTGCAGAAATAAAGATCAACCAAATGAGAACAAGCCAAGTCAATGTATTCAGAGCTTGCTATAGCAAGGGGTCAGCCTTTGTCACTTGTGTTTTGACAGAAACTCAAAGGCAGCTGAGGAATAGGGAGGTTTTATGGTGGAAAAAGGGAAGGCTTTAGGAAAGCCTTGATTGGGGCCCATTGACCTAGGGAAGCTATAGGTGGGCTGATTAGAAGGGTGACAGTCTATAGGGTTTGTTAGAGGAGCGTATTTGGTTTGCTCTGTTTGATCTGAAGGTGGAAGATGGAACAACTAGGGAAGCTGTCATTATTAATCAAGTCCTGACTATTTGGGTCCAATTGTTACAGAATTTATTGCTTAACTTCTTGGATTGTTACTACAGATAGCAATATGGTTCCCTGGAAGCCTGATTTTTAGCAGGCCACTATCCTGGGTTGTTTATTACAGAATATCTGATTGGTTTCCTGGGAAGGTTGTGGATCACAGTTCTAATTTTGTACAAAGATTATTTTGTAAAAAACCATTTATTTATTTATTTGAAAGTCAGAGTTAAAGAGAGAGAGAGAGAGAGCGCGTGTATCTTTCATTTGCTGGTTCACTCCCCAGATGGTATTAATGGCCAGGCCTGGGCCAGCCCGAAGCCAGGAGCCAGAGGCTTCTTCTGAGTCCCTCACATGGGTGGCAGGGGCCCGAACACTTGGGCTATCATCCGTTGCTTTTTCCAGCCATTAGCAGGGAGCTGGATCAGAAGTGGGGGGGCTGGGACACAAACTGGTGCCCACATGGGATGCCGGCATTGCAGGCTGTGGCTTTACTTGCTAGCCACTTTACTTGCTAGCTCCTTTTTTTTTTTTTTACTTACAATGGGGTTAGATCCCAATAAACCCATCACAAATTGAAATTGAAAGTGCATTTAATACACTTAACGTAGCAAATATTATAGCTTAGCATAGCTTACCTTAAATGTGATCAGAACACTTGTACTAGCCTACAGTTGGGCACAATCATCTAACACAAAACCTATTTTCTAAAAATGTGTGAAATATTGAGTATAATGAGTTGAATACTGAACTGAAATTGAAAACCAGAATGATTGAGTGGGTATACTTTCACACCATTATAAAGTCAAAAAAATATAAGTCAAGTCATCGTAAGTTGCAGACAGTCTGTATATGGTCTGGCCATTGTGCATTGGAAGCCAAGAAGTGAAAGAAAGAAAGACAAAGGAAGAAAGGTTGACTCCAGTAACTAAGAGAGGCCCAACCAGTTTGGCAGGGGAATGTGGCCCATTTTATGTCATTCATCCAATACTGCTGTTTTCCTTTGTAGTTAAGATATTTATGCATATTCACTCATTCACTCATATTTATGCATAATATGTTCTTGGAACAGTAAAGAACAAAATGCACATGGCTCCTACCGTGAGAAACCTTGGTCTCATAGCAGTGTTGAATATTTGCTAAATATCATTTATGCAAATAAATTCCCAACTATAAACTGTGATCATTTTTATCATTTACAAAAGTACAGAATGTTAAGAGAGATGCTAACAGGGAACTCTCCCTAGAAGATTCTCTGGGAAACTCAAGATTTAGAAGTTGAGACTTGAACAGTGAGAAGCCAGTCTGGGAAAGTGGTTTAAAGAAGGAAGAAAGCATCACAGGGAGAAAGAAAAACATGCACGAAACCCTGAGGTGGGAAGGCACACGGCCTGTTAAAGATAATAAAAGGCCAGCATTCCTGGGAACGAACAGAGTGAGATGCGAATGTGGAGATAGGCACTAAATGCTGCTGCCAGAAGCTTCCTCTTCCACTGCTTTGAAACGCCTTTCCTTAAAGATATGTAATGGCGACTTGTCAAGGGAAACACAAACACAGAGACGCTGCGGGTACCGTCTTGATCCTGCCACTGAGATCCAGTAAAAAGGAACAGTGAACACCACGAAATCAGCATGAAAGCCAGGCAGGCCTCGGCTCCAAACTGGTCATTGGAATTTTGAGGTGGAGGTCACCGCGACATTTGCAAAGACGTTTCCCTTGAGTTGTTGGGGAAGGCCTGGAGATTTAGAGGAGTGGTGGGACAACGATGACGCGTGAGCACCAGGTTCCAAGCGCTTAGTCGTGAAAAGGAGAACACAGGGGTGACAAGGTCAAGCCAAGAACTTGAGGAGGCAGAAGCTTCAGCTGTGTGTGCTGAGAGCAAGGGGACATGGTGGCGTTGGACGGACCGCGCACAGCCACTTGTGAACCCAGGGCCAGGGCGCTACCTGCCTGCGCGCACTAGATGACAGAAGCGGGGCCCTTTCGGCTCGCTTCTCGGTCCTATAAGGTGCTGCTTTAAGTACAGTCTCATTTAGTTGGAGCTGCAGGGCAGTGAGGGAGAGGAGGGTAGAAGAAAAAAAAAAGATATTTAATGGCTTCTCCATCCCTGATGCCTCACTTCTAACTTCAAACATTCCCTTCCAGGCTGCTCCCAGATTACCTAGAACCTTCTGATGTTCCTCTTCTATTCTGGGAAGAATATAACCCTACCATTCAACCCAGCCATCCCACTCCTTGGAATTTACCCAAAGGAAATTAAATTGGCAAATAAAAGAGCTGTCTGCACCTCAATGTTTATTGCAGCTCAATTCACAATAGCTAAGACCTGGAATCAACCCAAATGCCAATCAACAGTAGACTGGATAAAGAAATTATGGGATCTGTACTCTATAGAATACTATACAGCAGTAAAAAAAAAAAGAAATCCGGTCATTTGCAACAAAATGGAGGAATCTGGAACACATCATGCTGAGTGAAATAAGCCAGTCCCAAAGGGACAAATATCATATATTTCTCCCTGATCTGTGACAACTAACTGAGCAACTAAAAGGCGACCTGTAGAAGTGAAATGGATACGATAAGAAACAGTGACTTGATCAGCCCTTGTCCTGACTGTCGAGGAACAGCTTACTACTTTATTCCCTTTAGTATTTTTTTTGTTTTGTTTTGTTTTACTTAGTACCATTGGTTTAACTCTTTAATTAACACACAATTATTCTTAGGTGTTTAAATTTAACTGAAAAGTGATCTCTGTTAAATATAAGAGTTGGAATAAGAGAGGGAGGAGATGTACAGTTCAGCACATGCTCACTCAGACTTACCCCTAATGGTAGAGTTAGAAACATGCCAGGGGATTCCAATAGAATCCCATCAAGGTGGCATGTACCAATGCCATCTCACTAGTCAAACTGATCAGTTTCAGTTCATAATTGATCATAATAATAGGATTAAACGTCAAAGGGATCGCATGAACAAGACTAGAGTCAGCTAATAATAACTGATAGAATTAAAAAGGAGAGAACAATCCAACATGGGAAGCGGGATACACAGCAGACTCATAGAATGGCAGATGTCCTAATCAGCACTGTGGTCTCAGAATCAGTACTTAAGGCATTTGGATCTGGCTAAAAAGCCCATGAGAGTATTTCAGGCATGGAAAGCCAAGACACTGGGGCAAAAAAAAAAAAAGACCTAAATGAAAGAACTCTGTGAGTGAGATCCCAGCGGAAAGAATGGGCCATCAGAGAAGGAGGTACCTTTCTCTGAAGGGAGGAGAGAACTCCACTTTGACTATGGCCTTGTCTAAATAAGATCAGAGTTGGCGAACTCAAGAGGCTTCCATAGCCCTGGCAGCTCATGACAAGAGCCTCAGATGAATATTGTCTTCATAAATAAGAGTATCATTTGTTAAATAAACAATGGGAGTCACTGTGCACTTACTCCCCATGTAGTATCTCTGTCCTTAATGTGTTGTACTATGTGAATTAGTGGTATAGCTAGTACTCAAACAGTACTTTTTACTTTGTGTAAAAGTAAACTGTTGAAAACTGTTGAAATTTTTACTCAGTATATTTTAATTGATCTTCTGTATATAAAGATAATTGAAAATGAATCTTGATGTGAATGGGATGGGAGAGGGCGTGGGAGATGGGATGGTTGTGTGTGGGAGGGTGGTTATGGGGGGGGAAGCAGCTATAATCCAAAAGTTGTACTTTGGAAATTTATATTTATTAAATAAAAGTTAAAAAAAGAAAAATAAGAAAAAAACATTAGAGATGAAGATACTTCAGAGTTTGTGGACAATGGAATTAAAAAATACATTTCTTTTGGTTCAGAAATGTTTTGAATCCAGGCCTGCTTAGAACATTCACTTTCCTTTACAGTTATTTAAATGTTATTTTTTTTTCCTGGGGGAATGGAGATAAAAGCTTCAAATAGTTCCCTGCATATGGGAGAATAGGGCTTGAGAACACTAATCTCAAGCTCCTGAGATACTTGACATCTACGAGGGAAGATAGGAGCTAGAAGCCTTAGGTGGAATCTGCGCTTCCTGCCTTTTTCATCTATTGGTTTGACCCTGCTTGCTTTTCTGGCTTTGGAGGCTCCAGAGGCACCCTGAGCACATGATCTGATGTATTACACAGGAAAGTAACTGTCCTTTGTTTATGCGCTTTGGGCTGTACTACCTGGTATCATGGGTAGGGGTGTGCTCTAAGTAGCCCCAAATCATTTCAGTGGTTTCATCTGACCTCCCTCCTGATGACCCCCCCCTTGGTGTTCCTGCAGTGGTATGTCCCAGGACAAGGTTGAGTGGGCCACAGGGGCTTCACTAGCAGACACAGCCGCTGAACAGCAGGTCAAGGACGGGGAAGAGGTGAGGAGCCAGTGATTTGAGTTTCTTGGGGGCTTCCTGCTGCCAGAGTGCTGGCCACTGGTCCTCATCAGGTAGATAGAAGCTGAAGTTGGGAGGAAATGGGTATTCTGAGATCACTTACATGTAGTGGGAGTCAAGGGAGATTCCTCTTCTAGGTTGGCTGGTATTGTACAGGGTGGTATTGTACCTTTGGGTGAGTTGGCCGTCTCTGGACCTTAGTTTCCTGTTCTGCTTGACCAACACTAAACTTCTTTAGTTTCAGTAAAGATGGTCTCACTAGTCCTGCGTTCCTCTTACCCCACCTGGGCCCCTGAAGAACTTGTCTCTAACGCTGTCCAACTGGGAACAGTGAGTTTAGTCACCAGGGAACACAGTTGAAGAGCCCTCTTTTCCCTTTTCCCTTGATCACAGATCTTACACAGCTTACCTCTTTTCTCTCCAATTACAGATAACATCAAGATGCCAAAAATCAATGAAGAATCTGTGCTCCAGAATGACTCCAGTGAAGCAGAGAGTAGGGCTCCTACCCCTAAAACACCGGGACAGACTCAGGAAGATCAGAGCAGCTCTACAGATAACCACCCTCCCGGTAGGTTCAGAATGGTGTAATCACTTCCTTGGGTTGTCCCTGAAAGTAGTGAGGTTAAAGGAAGAGGCAGAAAGCCTGTGGTTTAAGTGTCTTTAAAGAACATAGAAGTTTGATAGGGGCCGGCATGGTGGTGCTAACCAGGGTGTGGGTTGGAGTCCCAGCCATTCAGTTTTCAACCCAGCTCCCCGCTAATGCTTCTGGGAAGGCAGCAGATGGCCCCCAGGTCCTCGGACCTCTCCTAGCCTCTCCCATCCACACAGGAGACCAGGAGTTCCGGGACCCTGGCTTCTGTGGCCTTTTTGGGGAGTGAACCAGCGAGTGGAAGATTCTCTCTGTGTTTTTCTCTCTCTCTGTCTCTCTCTCTCAGTCTGTAATTCTGCCTTTCAAATAAAGAAATAAAAAAGAAACCTTTGTAGTGTTGCATCTTTGCTTTCTTATTGTTCTGCTAGTCCACCTGGATTATTATTTTCCTTGTCTTTTTTTACACTTATCTTTGCATATAGGACCTGACTGGTAAGTACAATTGAAAGATTTTTGGCTGAAAGAAAGAGATCAAAGCATAATTCCTTTTGTTTGACAAGACTTGAGAGTGGTTGTGGCATTTCAAAACATGGGAAATAGATAGCATTTTTGTACTTTGAATTTTAGAATGTGGATGGTAGACCTTGGATAGATTATAAATAATCCAAATTATCTGATGCTGGGATTATGTTCTCTCCTTTTCCAGGGGTGCTTTTGTTGACATAAGAATTATCACTACTCTGAGATAAAATCTTTAGATCTGTAATAACAGAATTTTTATGCAAACTTTGGGACACAATGACTTTTTGACATCTTATGTTAAACATTTGAGGTTTTTATTTCATCCAAATTCACAGAGGCTCAGATTTTCAGGCCCCCTATTAATATTCAATTACTTTTACTAATTATTAATCTGCATTCCTGTTCAACTCGATTTTAAATCTTGAAAACTGAAATTGGGAAAGACTAGTTGGAGATTGTGATGGTATTAAATAACACTTTTCTTTAGTGGCCACTTGAGGTCACTGCTATTAAACAAAATGTCATAATTCTTAGTTTGTAATGTTTTTCAAAGGTCTTAATGAACTGATTGGATGATATATTTTAAATTAGTTGATTATGTATTTGAAAGGCAGATACAGAGGTCTCTTATTTTCTGGTATGTGCAGACACACAGGGAGAGAGGGGGAGAGAGAGGGAGGGAGGGAGGGAGAGAGAGAGGAAGAGAGAGAGAGAGGGAACTCATTTGCTGGTTCACTCCCCAAATGCCTGAAATGGCCAGGGCTGGACCAGGCCAAAGCCAGGAGCCTGTAAACCAATCTGGTCTCATATTGGTGGCTTGGACCAATGTACTTGGGCCATGGCATCCCAGAGTGTGCATTTGCAGGAAGCTGGAATCAGAAGTGGATCTGGGGCTTGAACCCAGGTGCTGCCTTATGGGATATAAATGTCCCAAGTGGTGTCTTAACTGCTAGGCCAAACATTCACCCCTTGATGCTATGTACTAACATATGCAGCTTTTTACTTAAGCTAGAAAATACTCTGTTGGGGGACTGACATTGTGACATAGCAGATAAGGCTGCCTTGTGTGTTGCTGCATCCCATTTGAGCATCCCTTTGAGTACATGCTGCTCCCACTTCCCGTCCAGCTCCCTGCTTATGAGCCTGGGCAAGCAGTGGAAGACTGCTCATTTATTTGGGACCCTGCCACCCACATGGAAGACCTGGGTGATGTTCCAAGCTCCTGGCTTAGTCCTGGCCCATATCTGGCCATTAGGTCCGTTTGGGGAGTGAGTCAACAGATGGAAGATATATATTCCCCCCCTCCACTGTAACTCTGCCTTTCAAATATGGAATAAATCTTGAAAAAATTACCCTATATTGAAGGGCAAATGTCAGCTGGTGAGATTTTTGTTTAATGACTTTTTTAAAATGAAAAATGCAAGTAAGTAAACCATCTTCCTAGAGTATTAGGATTCTTACATGTGAATTTTATTATGTTTTGGGGACAAATAGTTCTCCCTGTATTATGAATTATGAAACTACTTGAAGGTGAATGAGGACATAGTTTCATTGCATGTTTTATTTTAACTTATCAGAAATACCAAGTAATTATTATAATCACTACATATGCTTTTTATGTATTACTGCTGCAAATAGTTTGTCTAATGAACTTAGAACACTGGTTCCCAAATTCCAATGCTAGTTTCTGATATACTTCTTACCAATATTGAATGCAATGAAATAATAAAGATGTGATAATACGTTTTTAAAATAAAATTTAGTTGATTTATTTTAAAGGATTACTCTTAGTGCTGACTTTATTTTCTTTGTGCCTTTTGGAGTGTTAAAATATACTTAGTTTATTAAATGTTTGATGATGATTAAGCTTGGATTTTTGTTTGTTTGCCTTAATTCTATAGGTAAAAAAATAAAAATTGGCAAATAATTGTCAATCACTCATTCTTTTTGAAATTTCCTTTGTCTATTGAATCCCTAGATCCAAAAACAGCTTCAGAAGGATGATTCAGATTTAGAGCCATATAGTAAGATTTGTGGTGTTACCTGTAAGGAGACTTTAGCTCTCATTTGTATGTAGTCTTGGAGGTAGGAAGAAGATAGTAGGAACATAGTAATTTGTAGGTAAATGTCTATTTTGTAAAACACAACTTTATTCCTTGTTTCTTCGCTGCATTTTCTTTACTGTTTTGACATTTCAATGGAAGATTTTGAAATCACTTTGAATTTTTCATAAAGTAACTTCTTGCCATGCCTGACATCTGAGAGTTTGCAGTACTTTTGAAAGGCAAAGAAGTCAGAACACCTCAAATGCTAAAGGAATTGAGTGAGTCTGTGTAAGGTGTGTTTGATGAATCTAAATCTGAGGGCCTAACTTGACTGAAGTGTTGAATAAAATAGAAATTTTACTTGGGTAGGCTCCCTGCTGATGATGGCTATGCCTTTTTCCAGAGAGCCGATCTGCAGCACTTTCTGTCACAGAGCTGATAGAGACAATTAATGAAGTTTCCAAGATGAGCATTGCTCACGAAATCATGGTCAACCAAGATTTCTACATGGAAGAGAGAATTTTACCTCCAAATAGGTAGATTCTACTGCTTTTTCTATTTTACTCTTCCTTGCAGAGGTATACAGCACAAATAGCTTTTAATCATGTTTGACACATTTTATTAATAAATGTAATATTCAGGTATGTCTAAAGTTGTACCATTAAATAAAATGCAAGGATACTTAATGTATTTACTAGTTTAAAGGAATAAAAGTTACAAATTATATTTAAACCAGGAATAAACCAATGCAACTATTGAAAAACAATAAACCAATGCTGCTATTTTCAAAATGTTCATTTTAGGATCTCAGTTATAGTGAAACATAGCAATCTTTTCAGAAAGACTTGAAGGAAGTAGCTCCTAGCAGTTACTCTTTAACTGTCTACGGATTCAGACAGGATAAAGATGAATAACTTATGTCATGATCAGACTTGTATCTTACAAAAATCACTGATTTTAGCTAGAATATATGTCATCTTGGGGGTTAAGACTGTGGGACAGGGTTGCCGTTTGACTATTGCAATAATCCATGTAAGTGGGGTTGGATTCCAGAGATATTTAGGAAGCAGAGTCTCTGGAATTTGATGACCACATGGATAAAAAAGATGAAGGGGAAGGAATTAAGGAGGGTTTCAGTAAACACCAGATAGTTGGTGACCTCTCACAAGTTAGATTGGTATGGTGGGAGAGCTACTTTGCCTGTTTTTTTTTTTTATATTTTTGTATATTTTAGATTACTTTTATATTTCATATTGTTCTTTTATATTTATGTATGTTATTTATATATTTTAAAGGAAAAAGTCTATTGTTTCTGGTTTATGGGGCCAAATATACACAAGAAACAGGTTTGAAGGTTTGGGTTGGATGAATTTGAAGGATCTTAGAGACTTTTAGCTGTCAGCAAGAAGAAAAATGCTTCTAGTTTTCAAGCCTAAAGTGAAGTGATCAACTAGTCTATGGATTAAGCCTATGGAAATGGAAACTAAGTCACCCATCTAGGCTAGACATAGAGTCAGGATTAGAACTTACGGTCTCAACTCTAAGCCCATGATTCTTCCTACTGCAGAGACTTAGCTTCTTTGGAACCAAGGGCCTTTTGAGAGGATTTTTCCAGTGCTTTTGTATCAAACTTAGGTTGATTTAATCATTTTCAGATTTAAATGTGACTTCTCCTGTCATGTCAATTTAATGGTTTCTCATGATTTTAAATGTTCGTTGTGAGATTATGAATCTGTATCAATTATCTAGGTAAAGGGTAATTTTCTCATTTAATCTTCCTGTAGTGTGGAAGGCAGATTTGTGGAGACAATGTACAATGCTTTTTGGGACCATATGGAAGAGCAACTGTCAAGTGCTCCACCCAACTTTGCATGTGCTCTTGAACTACTAAAGGAAGTTAAGGATGTGAGTAACCAACCTTCTATTTGTTGATGTGAAGTTGATGGGCATCCCAGACTCTTGGATTGTTGATGATCACTAATGTGCTAATTAGCACATTCCATAAATACTGTCCACTATGTAAGCAGCTTTCATTTTGCTTGTATAAGGTGAAGCTTCACAATTAGGATATTGCTCTAACAATCCAATATGTCATTAAATTAAACAATTTTCATTTAACTTCTGCTATGTTTTAAGTGTTTCAGAAGCATAAAGGTGAATAAAAGCGTTCTTGGTCACCAAGAGCTTATACTTTTGAGTCAAAAGCTGTATCCAATGACCTTTGATTCTTTGCTAATTTCATCCTTACCATTTGAGTAAAAATAAAAATGTCCTTCTTCTTCATTAAGAACCTCATATCCCTTATGGTGGTGTGTACTTTATACTTCTGCTATCCTACACTTCTTTTTGTCACACTCTTGTTTTTTATATCTTTATCTCATTCTGCCTAGAAAATAATGACTGCCACTATAAATGATCCCAATAGAATGTTAAATTATAATTGTCCTCTAAACAGAGGATAATAATACTTTAGGATATTTAGAGACCCAGTTTCCTGACTCTCAGAAGACATGGCCTGGGGTACCTTTCTCATTGGAGAAAGTTAAGTGTTCAAAACAGAACTTAGCTCTTTTGATTTCTCTGTCCGGCAGATCTTGCTGTCACTGCTATTACCTCGCCAGAACCAACTAAAACGTGAGATCGAACAAGCTCTAGACCTGGGTCTGCTCAAGCAAGAAGCAGAGCATGGGGCCTTGGATGTACCTCATCTCTCTAGCTCCATTCTCAGTTTGATGGGCATGTTATGTGCACCAATTCGAGATGAAGCAGTGCAGAAACTGGAGAGTATAACAGATCCAGTAGAATTACTGAGGTGAGATTCGACATGCTATTCCTTAAGTCGGTCTTAAATACTATGCAGACAGCTCTGAACTAGGTATTGTGACATAGCCTGTGTGTTGTCTAGCTCTTGTTTACTGAACACCCAAACACTTCTTTCCTCCTCCTTGAATTATTGATTTTAATTTTCCAAGGACAATTACTCAAGGTTCCGATGATTACCTTTAGATCATTGGGGCCCCTTTATTTATGACACGTTCCAAATGTTCTCCTATTTGTCCTAAGTCCATAGAAACATAGAAACAATGATTGCCCCCGTCCCAAGACCCATACAAATAAAATGAGTTGTCTAATGAGTTTGAAGTGCAATTACACACATTCTTACTAACCACAGCAGATAACACTTTTGGTGTTCCACTGACGACCTTTTTATTTCTTTTTAAACTATTTTTATTTATTCATTTTGACTGTGTTTGAAAGGGAAAGGGGGAATAGAAGTCTCCCATTCTCTGGTTCACTGCTGAAATGTTCACAACAGCTGGAGCTTGGCCAGGCCAACGCTGGGAACCTGGAACTCAGTCTGGATCTTCCACGTGAGTGACAGTGACTCAAGTGCTTGGGCCATCACCTGCTGCTTTCTGGGGCACATGTTAGCAGAAAGCTAGAAACAGGAAGCTATATTAAGGAGTGGAGGGAGCCAAGACTCACACCCAGTTGCTCTAATGTAGACATGAGGCATCTTGTGCGGTGTCTTCATCTTTCTGCCAGATGCCTGCTCCTCATAGTATAAGTATTCTATTTCTTCCTGTGACAGGGGTATTTTTCACGTTCTGGGCCTGATGAAAATGGACATGATGAACTACACTATCCAGAGCCTTCGACCTTTTCTGCAGGAACATTCTGTCCAGTATGAACGAGCTAAATTCCAGGAGCTGCTTGACAGGCAGCCCCGTATGTATAAAATTTAAGGGCATGAGAGGGGAGGTTTGACTTTGGGCCTACCTTCTTACCAGGAAGTAGAATCTTTTTTACTTTTTGAATATAAAGTTTCTTCCTTGTGTAAGGAGTAGAGAAAAAGAAAAAACCTACAAAATTACTTTTTTTTTGACAGGCAGAGTGGACAGTGAGAGAGAGAGACAGAGAGAAAGGTCTTCCTTTGCCGTTGGTTCATCCTCCAATGGCCGCCGTGGCCGGTGCGCTGCGGCCAGTGCACCGCGCTGATCCGATGGCAGGAGCCAGGTGCTTCTCCTGGTCTCCCATGGGGTGCAGGGCCCAAGGACTTGGACCATCTTCCACTGCACTCCCTGGCCACAGCAGAGAGCTGGCCTGGAAGAGGGGCAACCGGGACAGAATCCGGCGCCCCGACCGGGACTAGAACCCGGTGTGCCGGTGCCGCAAGGCGGAGGATTAGCCTAGTGAGCTGCAGCGCTGGCCACAAAATTACTTCTTAACAAGGAGTATATCTTAAAGCAGGGAGTGGGGAATCTTTTTTCTGCCAAGGGCCATTTGGATGTTTATAACATCATTCATGGGCCATACAGATTCATAGACTTAAAAATTAGCCTGCTGTGGAATTAACTGAATTTTGAGTCTCACCAGTGGGTCTTGGCAGGGCCAGACCAAATAATTTCTCAAGCCTTAAATGGCCCACAGGCTGAGGTTCCACATTCCTGTCTTAAAGCCTTGGTTTGCAAGACATGGAGTTTGAAGATACATATTCCCTTCTTTCTAATAGATCTCCTTGTCTTCACCACCAAATGGCTCACTAAAGCAGCCGCAGACCTCATTACACCATCTGCAAGTTCTGACTCTCCTAGCTCCTCATCAAGCAAGACCTATTCACCCGGAAGTCAGGAAGCTAACAGCTCAGAGATTCCCAGTCCCACAATGGTGTTATACCAGGGCTACCTGAACCTTCTTCACTGGGATCCTGAAAACGAAGAATTCCCTGAGGTAGGCACACATGGCGGAGTGTCGCCCTCTTGTTTTGTATTCACTGCCTCCATTGGAATCCTCGTCCCCTGACACCCTGTTCTTTCCTGCCTCACCAGACCTTGCTGATGGACAGAATCCGGCTGCAGGAGATGGAATCAACAGTGTGCCAGTTAACCATCCTGACTTCAGTCTTGCTAGTGGCCAGAAGTTTCTCTGGTAGTGTTTTATTCAGGTCACCTGAATTTGTGGATAAACTGAAATACATAATCAAGGCCCTGACAGAGGAATTTAACTCCAGGTGAGATTTGTAGAAATCTTTCTTAGCATTGAAAATAATATGTGGTATTTGAGACATAGGTGAGTAGTAATAAATTATTGCTTCTTTTTTTAAAAAAATCATTTGTTTATTTATTTGAAAGGCAGAGTTACAGAAGAAGAGGGGGGGATAGAGAAAGAGATCTTCTATCTGCTCGTTCAATCCCCAAATCGCTGCAGTGGCCTGGGCTGGGCCAGGCTGAAACCAGGAGGCAGGAACTCCATCTGGCTCTTCCACATGGGTGGCAGGGACCCAAGTACTTGGCCATCTTTAGCTGCCCTCCCCAGGTGCATTAGCAGGGAGCTGGATCAGAAGTGGAGCAGCTAGGTCATGAACTGGTGTCCATATGGGATGCTGGCACTGCAGGCAATGGCTTAAACTGCTGTGCCACAGTGCCAGCCCCTGGGCTTACTGTTTGCCACAAAGTACCCAAAGGTCCTTTGGAACCATCTCCAATGATTGCTGGTGTCTTTGATTAGTTGTATTGGGGCTTGAGATAAAGAAAAATAAAACCCTCTGTCCAAAGAAGAAGATGGGAACGTTAGTTTGCTACAAATGTTTATTGTCATGTTTCCTAAAAATGAATCAATCATTGGGGATGGCTCTGTGGCGCAGTGAGTTAAAGCCCTGGCCTGAAGCGCCAGCATCCCATGTAGGTGCCGGTTCTAGTCCCGGCTGCTCCTCTTCCAATCCAGCTCTCTGCTATGGTCTGGGAAAGCAGTAGAAGATGGCCCAAGGTCTTGGGCCCCTGCACCCGTGTGGGAGACCTGGAAGAAGCTCCTGGCTCCTGGTTTTGGATTGGTGCAGTTCCAGCTGTTGCGGCCATCTGGGGAGTGAACCAGTGGATGGAAGACCTCTCTCTCTCTCTGTCTCTACCTCTCTCTGTAACTCTTTCAAATAAATAAAATAAATCTTTTAAAAAAAATGAATCATATGCTCTATAAGATGATAGTTGGTTTGTGTTATGTATGTTCAGAAGTTGATCATTTGATCAGTCATATTTATTGATCATTCATTACATGCAGGGATACCATACCAAAGTAAAAAAAGGAATTAGAGGTCTAAGTCTCTTAATAAATTTTCAAATTTATTGGTGATGTAGGAAAAACAACCAGGAAAATTATCCAAGAGAATCTTAAAATAAAAGTTATGAGACTAAAGAATGCTAAGAGCATCCAATGATGAAAGCATATGGATTAGTTGGTACTTTGAGGGTCACAATGAAACTGTTTCACCTGCCCACTGGCTCCAGTATTACTGGGCTGTAATTCACCCTTAAATGGACTTAGCTTGTGGTATCCGGCTCTTTGGGCTTTGCCCCTGTGCTAGGGCCATTCTGATTTCTGTGTTTCATTATCTAGACCTGAAGAGGCTATGCTGAGTGTGAGTGAACAAGTGTCTCAGGAAATCCACCAGGGCCTTATGGACATGGGCTTCACTGCTTTGAGCAACGAAAATAAGAAATCTCTTGTAGGTCAACTCCAGAACATTGCCAAGAAAGAGAACTGCGTTCGTAGCATCATTGGTAAGAGTGTCTGTAGTAACAGTGGGAAAGAGTGGCAAACATGTAGGTGGTAGAGAAAGGTAGATCTTACTATGGAAGTGAGTTATTCATTTAAAATGAAAAAGTATGTTCATTTGGAAAGGGTTTTGTTTCCTCATCTATATAATATAGACCTCTTTTGGTTTTAAGTTGAATATGTAATTCACAGGTGTGGGGGGCACTGGCCTACCAACACCACTAAGTTATTTCTGGCTATTCTTTAGCAATAGTCTGAGATCTATGGTGCAAAACACTCTCTTTATTCCATGATTTAAGTTACCATGTGGACCTCTACTCCCTTTCATGGAATTGATTGTGAGGCTGTAGGACATGTTCCATGCTAGAATGGAAGCAGTGAATTTCATCAGCTGGCTTTTAACTTTAATGTCTTCCCATATTCTGGTGTGGGTGTCTGACTACGAATTTGGTGCACTGGCTGTAACACGTGTCCTTAGAATTTCAGGTTGTGTCTAGGATCCTCTTGTGAGGTCACATGCTTATTGTTACAGCAATAAGAAAGTGCTACAGTGTATAGCTAAACTAAGACTGAATTATTTCACAAAAACCAGAAAGTTCTTGGTTTAGAAAGAACTAAATCCAGAAAATAAATTAAACAGCGGAAAACCAAAAAATAAGTTATTTTAATATATATATTAAATTTACTTATAGCCCCATGTTCCTGTTCAATAGTTACCAAATGTTATTATCCACCATTTTTTCTGGAAGTTCTCCATCAGGGAGACCTGGTATTTGGGCTCTGTGTTTCAGCAAGGTGGGCCATGCATCTTGTGGTTCTCAGTGGAGGTCATGTCCAAAGTCTGAATCCAGAGGCATTCACTTTTCATGAGGTTCTGTTCAATGGCAGAGAGTATCAGCTCCATCAGGGGGATTGCTGGTTCCCAGGAGCCTCTGCTTTTCTCAGGTGTCTGGAACAGAAGGCTGGATTTCTGGCAAGGAAAGCCAAGAAAAAAAAATGGGATCTCACTTACAGCTATGTAAAGCAATCATATGAGCAACTAGAAATTCTGTAGCTCACCATCTGTTGATCACTTATTATCTTTGGGAGCTTGATAAGATTCAGTCCTTCAAATCGAAATCAACAGTAACATTGTTTATATGGTTTACCCAAATGAGTAGTAGGTCATTGAATAACTCATTTAACTTAAAACTCTGGTGAACAGAGAGTGCAAGGGCACTGTGAATTTCTTCTGAAATCTGTTTCTTCCCCCTTTCCACTGTTTTCCCTGCTCACAGATCAGCGGATCCATCTGTTCCTCAAAAGCTGTCTAGTTCGTGGCATGCAAGAGTCTTTACTAGACTTTCCTGGAGGCCTTATTTTCATCGAAGGGGAATTGGCAGACCTGGGCTGGAAGTTTGTCAATCTGATGCATCACAACCATCAGGTGTTCAGCCCATACTATACTGAGATCTTAAAAAATGTCATTCCTCCAGCTCAGGTACAAGAAACAGAAAAGGAGCCTATTTAATAGTGCTAGAGCCCAGTAACGGCTGTAAGGACCCAGGAAATAGGGCTCATCATGTTCCTGGAATAACATCACCTGTGGCCACCAAAATAGGGTTCCCTCTTTACCACTGCAGCCAGAATACAGGGTTGTGGGAGTCCAGCATATAAACATCACCTGACCATATCCCCTTCATTAATAAACTTCTGAGCTGCAACAAAGCCTCAGTGCCTTCTGAGTTATAGCTGAATTCATGTCCTGTACCTTTATTTCCTGACTAGTTGATAAACCAGTCGGCCCTCTGTTTCTCTTTCATTGTTCTGGATTAAGTAAGCATCAGTGTATCAGTTGGTAACAGTTTTTTTTTTTAATGTAAAATCATTTCATTGAGGGCTATGAAATTTCTGTGATTATCCAGAGTGAGTATAAGGTTTTTTTTTTTTTTTGACAGGCAGAGTGGACAGTGAGAGAGAGAGACAGAGAGAAAGGTCTTCCTTTTTGCCGTTGGTTCAACCTCCAATGGCTGCCACGGCTGGTGCACTGCAGCCGGCGCACCGCGCTGATCCGATGGCAGGAGCCAGGTGCTTCTCCTGGTCTCCCATGGGGTGCAGGGCCCAAGGACTTGGGCCATCCTCCACTGCACTCCCTGGCCACAGCAGAGAGCTGGCCTGGAAGAGGGGCAACTGGGACAGAATCCGGCGCCCCGACTGGGACTAGAACCCGGTGTGCTGGCGCCGCAAGGTGGAGGATTAGCCTAGCGAGCCGTGGCGCCAGCCAAGAATAAGGTTTTTTGAAAGTTATAAAATCACTTAATTGCAGAACAAGAGGGGATATAGAACCTCATTTGCCATAGCAAATCTCTCTGTGATTTTAAAGCCTAGATAGCACAGCAGTACGAGTCGTTTCCTCATGTGTGTGGTTTGAAGCAGTATGAAAACTGGGGACTGACTGAAAGTTGATACACTGTCTGCTAACAAGCATTTAGCTGAGAACAAACCTCAGCTTCCATGGGATTTCTCTCTGAAGTAATCCTAGGGGTCAGGCGTGGAGTGTCTTATATTGTAAACAAACCCAGGCAGTTGAGTCAGTGACTGAATTGTATCAAGGTCACTCTTGGTTCTGTTCTTTTTTTTTCTAACTTATTTATTTTTACTTTCAACTAGTTTTTTTTTTTAAACAGATTCAATATAGTTTGCAGATACAGTTCTAAGAATGTAATGATACTCCCTTCCTTCTTCTCCCCCTCCCTCCTGCTCTTTCCCTCCTACCCTTCCACCCGCCTTCCCTCTTGTTTGTTTGTTTGTTTCCTCCTTCCTCCCCTTGCATCTCTCTCCCTCTCTTCTTTCCTTCTCCTCCCCTCCCCACCTCTCTTTTAGCTTTTGAGATAACATCTTTTAAAGTTACATTACTGTAAAAAGTCTTAATGCTTTACCAAATAAGTTTAGCAAAAACAAAAAGATCCTAATTAAATGGGAATGTGGACAAATGATCATTTCATCCATATACAGTAAATTTTAAAGTAATCACAGGGCATTAAAACTATAATAATATATATATTTTTTGACAGGCAAAGTTAGACAGTGAGAGAGAGAGAGAGACAGTGAGAAAGGTCTTCCTTCCGTTGGTTTACCCCCCAAATGGCAACTACAGCCATTGCTGCGCAGATCCAAAGCCAGGAGCCAGGTGCTTCCTCCTGGTCTCCCATGCGGGTACAGGGCCCAAGCACTTGGGCCATCCTCCACCACCCTCCTGGGCCACAGCAGAGAGCTGGACTGGAAGAGGAGCAACTGGGATAGAACCGGGGCCCCAACAGGGACTAGAACCCGGAGTTCTGGTACCGCAGGCGGAGGATTAGCCTAGTGAGCTGCAGCTCCGGCCTATAATAATATTTTTAACCATTGGTTTGACAAATATATAAATATAGTTTTACAAAATTATGTTTGCAGTAGTACTGTTACAGACATTTCTTTTTTTCTTTTTTGATTTATTTTTAAAAAATTAATTAATTTTTAAGGAATACAAATTTTATATGTACAACTTTAGGAATATAGTTTTCTCCCCACCATACCTGCCTACCACCCACACTTCCACCCCTCCTCCTCCTCCACTTCCAGGCCCTTTCTCAAGATTCATTTTCAATTAGCTTTGTACACAGAAGACCAACTCTATACTAAGTAAAGATTTCAACTTGGCACACCCATGCGCACACACACACAAACTCTTTGAGAACAAGTATCACATTTAACTTTCTTTTTTTTTTGACAGGCAGAGTGGACAGTGAGAGAGAGAGACAGAGAGAAAGGTCTTCCTTTTCCATTGGTTCACCCTCCAATGGCTACTGTGGCCAGTGTGCTGCGGCCAGCACACCGCGCTGATCCGATGGCAGGAGCCAGGTACTTATCCTGGTCTCCCATGGGGTGCAGGGCCCAAGGACTTGGGCCATCCTCCGTTGCACTCCCTGGCCACAGCAGAGAGCTGGCCTGGAAGAGGGGCAACTGGGACAGAATCCGGCACCCCAACTGGGACTAGAACCTGGTGTGCCGGTGCCGCAAGGCGGAGGATTAGCCTAGTGAGCTGCAGCGCCAGCCTACATTTAACTTTAATAATACAACTCATTGAGGACAGAGGTCCTGCATGGGGAGTTAGTGCACAGTGACTCCTGTTGTTAATTTAACAATTAACATTCTTACGTATGACGTCAGTGACCACCCGAGGCTTTTTACGTGTGCTGCCTAGGCTATAGAAGCCTTTTGAATCCACAAATTCGGTCAGTATTTAGACAAAGCCATAAGCAAAGTGGAAGTTCTCTCCTCCTTTTAGAGAAAAGTACATCCTTCCTTGATGGCCACTTCTTTCATTTGGGATCTCACTCACAGAGATCCTTCATGTAGAGTATTTTTTTTTTTTTTTTGCCACAGTGTCTTGGCTTTCCATGCCTGAAATGCTCTCACATGCATTTCAGCAAGACCAGGAAGCCTTAAGGTCTGATTCTGAGGTCAGAGTGTTACTTAAAACAATTTTCATTCTGAGTCTGCTGTGTGGACTGCTTCCCATTTTGGAACATTCTCTCCTTTTAAATTCTTTCTACTATAATTACCCCACACTTGATCCTATTAACATGGTCATTTTAACACTTAATTCTATCTATATGTTCACTTTAACACTTAATATGATCACTTTAACACTTAATATGACATTTTTATCACCCAGCTTAATGGGATTTGAAGTCCAATGACAAGTTTTTAAACTGTATACTTAGAAGTTAGTCCTTAGGAATGTTTGCAGAACTATACAGCATTACAGTTACAAACTTCCTCCTCCCTCTCTTATTCCCACTAGTCTTTCTTACTGAGATTCATCCTCAATTGACTTTTTTCCTTTTTTATTTAATGAATGCATTTTTACATAGATACAACTTTAGGAATACAGTGGTTCTTTCCCCCATGCCCTCCACCCCACTCCCATCCCACCTCCCATTCTCTCTCCCATCTCTTTCTTCATTATGGATCATTTTTAATATGACTCTATATACAGAGGACCAACTCTATGCTAATCATAGATTTCAACAATTTGCCCCCATGCCCACACACAACATACAGAGTACAGTTTGGGGAGAGCATTTGCAGTCCGTTCTCATATTGCAGTTCAATAGGGACAGAGGTCCTACTTGGGGAGCAAGTGCACAGTGACTACTGTTGTTCCTTTAACAATTAACATTCTTTTTTTTTTTTATCATGTCAGTGAGCATCCAAGGCTCTTGTCATGAGCTGTCAGGGCTATGGAGGCCTTGTGTGACCAAAGACTGTGTCGGTATTTGGACATGGACATAAGCAAAGAGGATGGTCTCTTCTCCCTTCAGAGAAGAGCGTCCCCTTCTTTGACTCTTCCTTTCCTCTGAGGTCTCACAGAGTTCCTCCACGTAGGATTTTATTCCACAGAGTCTTGTCTTTCCATGCCTAAGATGGTCTTGCAGGCCTTTCAGCCCGACCAGGAAGCCTTATTAGTTGATTCTGAGGTCAGAATGTTATTTACTGCAAAAGCCATTCTAGGAGTCTGCTGTGTGGACTGATTCCCATGTTGGTCCTTCCTTCCTTTTTTAATTCTATTATTTTTACCGGGTACATGATGTTGCTTATTTCATCACTTTTAAACTTAGACTGGTCTATCTGTTGCCTTTAACATTTAATAGGATCATTGTAACAGTGAAGATGGTGTTTATACCACTGATTCTTATGGGTTTGGAGCCCCGTGATTAGTTCTTAGGCTGTACCCTGAGAGGTAAGTCTATATGCCTCTATGCAGAACTATACTGTTTTACAGTTTTAGACTACTTCCTCCACATCTTATTCCCTCCCTTGTTTTTAACTGGGATCTTTTTTCAGTTGCTTTAAAATACACGTAATTGGCCGGCGCCGCGGCTCACTAGGCTAATCCTCCACGTTGCGGCGCCAGCACACCGGGTTCTAGTCCCGGTCAGGGCACCGGATTCTGTTCCGGTTGCCCCTCTTCCAGGCCAGCTCTCTGCTGTGGCCCGGGAAGGCAGTGGAGGATGGCCCAAGTGCTTGGGCCCTGCACCCCATGGGAGACCAGGATAAGTACCTGGCTCCTGCCATCAGATCGGTGCAGTGCGCTGGCCACAGCGTGCCGGCCACGGCAGCCATTGGAGGGTGAACCAACGGCAAAGGAAGACCTTTCTATCTGTCTCTCTCGCTGTCCACTCTGCCTGTCAAAAAAAATACATGTAATTAATTCTGTGTAATATAGAGAGTTCAACCTATAGAGATGAGAGAGAGAGAGAGAAATAAAACAGAGGAAAGAAAACCGACAACACAAAACAAAAAGGATATACACAGTATAAAGTAACAATAGTTAACTGTCTCTCGACAATCAGGTCAAGGATTCTAGAAGACATTAGTTCTAAAAGTGACTATTTCGCTTCTATAGGTTTCATTTTAGCTGCACTATTAATTCTCCCAAATAAGGGAGAACATATGGTGTTTGTCTCTTTGGTACTGGGTTATTTCACTAAATATGAGGTTTTCCAGATTGCTTCATTTTGTTGCAAAGGATCAGATTTCATCCTTTTTTACTGCTTTGTAGTATTCTATAGTGTACATATCCCACAATTTCTTTATCCAGTCTTTGGCTGATGGACATTTAGGTTGCTTCCATATCTTAGCTATTGTGAATTGAGCTGTGATAAACATGGAGGTGCAGATAGCTCTTTTGTTTACTGATTTCATTTCCCTTGGGTAAACTCCCAGTAGTGAAATGGCTGGGTCATACAGTAGGTCTATATTCAGGTTTTTGAGTTATGTCCATATTGTTTTCCACAGTGGCTTTACCAGTTTACATTCCCACCAACAGTGGGTTAGGGTGCTCTTTTCCCCACATCCTCTCCAGTATTAGTCATTTGTTGATTTCTTATGAGGGCCACTCTAACTGGGATGAGGTGAAACCTCATTGTGGTTTTGATTTCCATTTCCCTGATGGCTAGAGATCCTGAGTGTTTTCATGTGTCTGTTCGCCATTTGCATTTCCTCTTTTGAAAAAATGTCTGTTAAGGTCCTTGGCCCATCTTTTTATTCGGTTGTTTGTTTTGTTGCTGTGGAGTTTCTTAATCATGTTATAGATTCTGGTTGTTAATCCTTTATCAGTTGCGTAGTTTGCAAATAATTTCTCCCATTCTGTTGGTAACCTCTTCACTTTCCTGTTTCTTTTGCTGTACAGAAACTTCTCAATTTGAGGTAATCCCATTTGTTCATTTTGGCTTTGACTACCTGTGCCTCTGGGGTCTTTTCCAGGAACTCTTTGCCTGTTCCAATGTCTTGAAGGGTTTCCCCATGCTCTCGATTAATTTGATGGTGTCGTGGCATAGATTTAGATCTTTAATCCATGTTGAGTGGATTTTTGTATATGGTGTAAGATAGGGGTCTTGTTTCATACTTAAATATGTGGACATCCAATTTTCCCAGCACCATTTGTTGAAGAGGCTGTCCCTGTTCCAGGGGTTAGTTTTAGCTCCTTTGTCGAATATGAGTTGGTTGTAGATGTTTGGATTGATTTTCAGTGTTTCTATTCTGTTACATTGGTCTATCCATCTTTTTTTGTACCAGTACAAAGCTGTTTTGATTATAACTGCCCTGTAATATGTCTTGAAGTCTGGAATTGTGATGCCTCCGGCTTTGTTTTTATTGTGTAGGATTGCTTTAGCTATTTGCATTCTCCCATTCCTCCATATGAATTTCAGCATCATTTTTTCTAGATCTGTGAAGAATGTCTTTGGTATTTTGATTGGTATTGTGTTGAACCTGTAAGTTGCTTTTGGGAGAATGGACATTTTGATGATACTAATTCTTCCAATCCATGAACATGGCAGATTTTTCCATTTTTTGTGTCATCTTCTATTTCTTTAATATTTTGTAATTTTCATCATAGAGGTCTTTGACATCCTTGGTTAAATTTATTCCAAGGTACTTGATTGTTTTTGTGGCTATTGTGAATGGGATTGATCTTAGAAGTTCTTTCTCTCTCTCTCTCTCTCTCTCTCACTGTCCACTCTGCCTGTCAAAAAAAAAAATAAATAAAAAAAAAGAAGTTCTTTCTCGGCCATGGCATTGTCTGTGTATACAAAGGCTGTTGATTTCTGTGCATTGACTTTGTATCCTGCTACTTTATCAAATTCTTATATGAGTTCCAATAGTCTCTTAGAGGAATATTTTGGATCCCCTAAATATAGAATCATGTCATCTGCCAATAGGGATAGTTTGACTTCCTCCTTTCTCATTTGTATCCCTTTAATTTCTTTTTCTTGCCTGATGACTCTGGCTAAAACTTCTAGGACTATATTGAATCACAATGGTGAGAGTGATCATCTCTGGTGCCAGTTTTCAATGAAAAGGCCTCCAACATTTTCCCATTCAATATAATGCTGGCCATGGGTTTGTCATTAATTGCCGTGTTGAGAAATGTACCTTCTAAACCCAATTTGCTTAGAGTTTTCATCATGAAAGGGTGTTGTATTTTGTCAAATGCTTTCTCTGCAAATATTGAGATAATCATACGATTTTTGTTTCTCAATTTGTAAATGTGATGTATCACATTGATTGATTTTTGAATGTTGAACCATCCCTGGGATGGTTCAACCAGGGATAAATCTGACTTGGTCCAGGTTGGATTCGGTTGGCCAGGATTTTTTTGAGTATTTTTGCATCTATGTTCATCAGGGAGATAGGTCTATAGTATTCTTTCTCTGTTGCATCTTTTCTGGGTTTAGGAATTAAGGTGATATTGGCTTCATAGAAAGAATTTGGGAGGATTCCCTCCCTTTTAATTGTTTTGAATAATTTTAGAAGAACTAGGATTAGTTGTTCTTTAAATAACTGGTAGAATTCAGCGGTGAAGCCTTCCGGTCCTGGCCTCTTCTATTTTGGTAGTGCGTTTATTACTGATTCAGTTTCTTTCATGGTTATGGGTATATTTAGGTTTACTTTTCTTTTTATTTATTTTTCTTTTCTTTATTTTTTGACAGGTAGAGTGGACAGTGAGAGAGAGACAGAGAGAAAGGTCTTCCTTTTCCATTGGTTCACCCTCCAATGGCCGCCACGGCCGGCGCGCTGCGGCTGGCACACCGCACTGATCCGATGGCAGGAGCCAGGTACTTATCCTGGTCTCCCATGGGGTGCAGGGCCCAAGGACTTGGGCCTTCCTCCACTGCACTCCCTGGCCACAGCAGAGAGCTGGCCTGGAAGAGGGGCAACCGGGACAGAATCTGACGCCCTGACCGGGACTAGAACCCGGTGTGCCGGCACCACAAGGCGGAGGATTAGCCTAGCGAGCCGTGGCGCCAGCCTGTTTAGGTTTTCTATATATTCATGTCTCAGTTTTGGAAGGTTGTATGTGTCCAGGAATCTATAGATTTCTTCTAGGTTTCCCAATTTGTTGGCATACAGCTCTTTGTAGTGGTTTCTGATGATTCATTTTATTTCTGTTGTGTCTGTTGTTAAATTTCCATTACCATCTTTAATTTTACTGATTTGAGTCTTCTCTCTCCTTTTTTTGGTTAGTTGGGCCAATGGTGTGTCTATTTTGTTTATTTTTTCAAAGAACCAGCTCTTGGTTTTGCTGATCTTTTGTATTGTTTTTTTTTTTTTTTTTGGTTTCAATTCTGTTTATTTCTTCTCTAATCTTTATTATTTCTTTTCTTCTGGTGGATTTGCCTTTGGTTTGCTGCTGTTTTTTAGATCCTTGAGGTTCATAGAGAGGTCATTTATTGGGTACCTTTCCAGTTTCTTGATGTAGGCACCAATTGCTATAAACTTTCCTCTTAGCACTGCTTTTGCTGTATTCCACAAGTTTTGATAAGTTGTATTGTCATTTTTGTTTGTTTTTAGATATTTTTTTATTTCTGTTGATTTCTTCTATGACCCACTGTTCATTCAGAATCATGTTGTTCATTCTCCATGTGTTTGCATATGATGCAGTGATTCTTGAGTTGTTGACTTCGAGTTTCATTGCATTCTGGTCTGAGAAGATGCATTGTATAATTTCAATTTTTTTGAATTTACTGAGGCTCCCTTTATGGTCTAGCATGTGGTCAATCCTAGAGTAAGTTCCGTGTATTGGGGAGAAATATGTGTACTCTGTGGATGTGGGGTGGAAGGCTCTGTAGATATCTACTAGGTCTATTTGGTCTATAGTGTCAATTAGCTATGTTATTTACTTGTTAGTTTTCTGTCTGGTTGATCTGTCCATTGGTGAAAGTGGAGTATTGATGTCCCCTGTTACTATTGTACTTGAGTCTATATCTCCCTTTAAGTCCTTTAGTAATTCTTTCAAGTAGTCAGGTGCCCTGTAATTAGGTGCATATAAATTTATAATAGTAATGTCTTCATGTTGGATTGATCCTTTAATCATTATATAGTGTCCTTCTTTGCCTCTTTTAATAGCTTTTGTGTTAAAGTCTATTTTGTCTGATATTAGGATGGCCACACCAGCTCTTTTCTGGTTTCTGTCAGCTTGGAGTATCTTTTTCCATCCTTTCACTTTCAATCTGCGTGCATCTTTCCTGGTGAGGTGTGATTCCTGAAGGCAATATATAGATGGGTTTGCTGAAGCTGCCCTGCTGCAGCTGCCCCAGTGGCTACCATATTTCACTGGTTCTTTGTTGTGTTCTCTTTCTGCAGTTTGGGCACCTCTACCTTCCCTGGTGTGGTCTCCAGCACTCTCTGGTGTACTCCCGTGCCACCCTGCGCCAACCTTCCGTGGTTCCGTCGCCTGACTGTCCCATCTATTCATCAATCTCCCTCTGTGTGACTCGGCACATCTTGCTTCTATACCGCTGTCTTGGCTTCTCCCTCAATTGACTTTATACACCTATGGTTAACTCTATGCTAAGTAAAGGGTTCAACAAATAGTATGAAGAGCAAAAAAACGAACAAACAAAAACCAAAGCGGTTCCTTAATAGTCAAGACAAGAGTAGCTCAAGTCATCCCTTCTTGAAGTGTCAGTTTCACTTCTTTAGGTTTCATTTTCAGTGCTCTATCCATTCTTACAGATCAGGGAGAATATATGGTATTTGTCCCTTTGGGACTGGCTTATTTCACTAAGTATGATGATTTCCAGATCCATCCATTCTGTTGTAAATGACTGGATTTTTTTTATTACTGTGTAGTATTCCATAGTGTACATATCCCATAATTTCTTTATTATTCTTTGGTTGATGGGCATTTAGGTTGGTTCCGTGTCTTAGATAGTGTGAACTGAGCTGCAATAAACATGGGGGTTCAGATAACTCTTTTATATGCTGATATCATTTCCCTTTGGTAAATTCCCAGGAGTGGAATTGCTGGGTCATACGGTAGGTCTGTATTCAGATTTCTGAGGTATCTCCATACTGTCCTCCAGAGTGGCTTTACCAGTCTACAATCCCACCAACAGTGGATTAGGGTACTTTTTTCCCCACATCCCCACCAGCATTTGTTGTTTATTGATTTATGTATGAAAGCCATCTTAATTTGGTGAGGTGAAACCTCATTGTGGTTTTGATTTGCATTTCCCTGATGGCTAGTGATCCTGAATATATTTTCATGTGTCTGTTGGCCATTTGGATTTCCTGTTTTGAAATATGTCTGTTTAAGTCCTTTGCCCATCTCTTAAGTGGGTTGTTTGTGTTTTGTTGTTGTGGAGTATCTTGATCTCTTTGTATATTCTGGTTATTAATCCTTTATCAATTGCATAGTTTGCAAATAATTTCTCTGATGCTGTGGGTTGCCTCTTCACTTTTCCGAGTGTTTCTTTTGCCGTTTAGAAACTTCTCAATTTTATGTGATCACATTTGTTGTTTTTGCTTTGACTGCCTATGTCTCAGGTATTCTCCAAGAAGTCTTTGCCTGTGCCTATATCTTGCAGGGTTTCCCCAATGTTCTTTATTAATTTGATGGTGTCGTGTCATAGATTTCAAAATTTAATCCACGTTTAGTGGATTTTTTTATTTTTTTATTTTTATTTTTTTGACAGGCAGAGTGGACAGTGAGAGAGACAGAGAGAAAGGTCTTCCTTTGCCGTTGGTTCACCCTCCAATGGTCGCTGTGGCCTGTGCGCTGCGGCCAGTGCACCACGCTGATCTGATGGCAGGAGCCAGGTACTTCTCCTGGTCTCCCATGGGGTGCAGGGCCCAAGTACTTGGGCCATCCTCCACTGCACTCCCTGGCCACAGCAGAGAGCTGGCCTGGAAGAGGGGCAACTGGGACAGAATCCGGCGCCCTGACCGGGACTAGAACCCGGTGTGCCAGCGCCGCAAGGCAGAGGATTAGCCTAGTGAGCCGCGGCGCCGGCCTTGAGTGGATTTCTGTATAAGGTATACGGTAGGGGTCTTGCTTCATGCTTCTGCATGTGGAAATCCAGTTTTCCTAGCACCATTTGTGGAAGAGAATGTCCTTGCTTCAGGGATTGGTTTTAACTCCTTGGTGAAATATAAGTTGTTTGTAGATGCTTGATTGATTTCTCGCAATTTTGTCCTATTCCATTGATCTGTCTATCTGATTTTTTATCAGTACCAGGCTGTTTTGATTATAACTGCCTCGTAGTATGTCTTGAAATCTTGTATTGTGATGCCTACCGGCATTGTTTTTTTTTGTATAAGATTGCTTTAGCTCTCTGAGGTCTCTTATGTTTCCACATGAATTTCAGTATTATTTTTTCTATATCTGAGAAGAATGTCTTTGGTAATTTGATTGGTAGTGCATTGAATCTGGAAATTGCTTTCAGAAGATTGGACATTTTAATGATGCTTATCCTTCCAATCCATGAACATGGGAGATTTTTTCATTTTTTTGTATATTCTTCTATTTATTTCTTTAATGTTTTCTAATTCTCATTGCTGATATCTTTGACATTCTTGGTTAAATTTATTACAAGGTATTTGATATTTTTAGTAGCTGTTGTGAATGGGATTGATCTTAGAAGTTCAGTCTCAGCCTTGGCATTGTCTGTACAAATGCTATTGATTTTTGTGTATTGACTTTATATCCTGCTACTCTACCAAACTCTTCAATGAGTTCCAATAGACCCTTCATGCAGTCTTTCAGATCCCCTATATAGAGAATCATATCATCTGCAAATAGATATATTTTGACTTCTTCCTTCCCAGTTTGTATCTCTTTGTTTTCTTTTTCTTGCCCAATGGCTGTGGCTAAAACTTCCAGGACTATATTGAATAGCAATGGTGAGAGTGGGCATCTCTGTTTGGTACTGGGTCTCAGTGGGAATGCTTCCAACCTTTCCTCAATCAATAGGGTGCTGGCTGTGGGTTTGTCATAAATTGCCTTGAATGAGGAGGAATGTCTATATCCAATTTGTTTAGAGTTTTCTTTTTTCTTTTTTTAAAGATTTTTATTTATTTATTTGAAAGTCAGAGTTACACAGAGAGAGGAGAGGCAGAGAGAGAGAGGTCTTCCATCCGATGGTTTACTCCCCAATTGGTCGAAATGGCCGGAGCTGCGCTGATCTGAAGCCAGGAGCCAGGAGCTTCTTCTGGATCTCCCACACCGGTGCAGGGGCCCAAGTCCTTGGGCCATCTTCTACTGCTTTCCCAGGCCATAGCAGAGAGCTGGATTGGAAGAGGAGCAGCCGGGTCACGAACCTGTGCCATATGGGACTCAGGCACTTCAGGCCAGGGCGTTAACCCACTGTGCCACAATGACAGCCCTTCTTTAGAGTTTTCATCATGAAAGATGTTGTATTTTATAAAATGCTTTTTTTCTGCATCTATTGAGATAATCATATGGTTTTTGTTCTTCAGTTCGTTAATATGATGTATCACATTGATTGATCTGTGAATGTTGAACCATCCCTGCATATTAGGGATAAATCCCACTTGGTCTGGGTGGATGATCTTTCTGGTGTGTTGTTGGATTCCATTGGTTAGAATTTTGTTAAGGATTTTTGCATCTATGTTCATCAGGGAAATTGTTATGTAATTCTCTGTTGCATATTTTTCAGGTTTAGGAATTTTGTTGATGATGGTTTCATAGAAAGATTCCCTCCCTTTCGACTGTTTTGAATAATTTGAGAATTGGAGTTAGTTCTTTAAATGTCTGGTAGAATTCAGCAGTGAAGCCATTCTGTCCTGGGCTTTTCTTTGTAGGGCTGTCCTTTACTACTGATTGAATTTCCAGCTTGGTCATGGGGCTGTTTAGGTTTTCTATGACTTCATGGCTCAAATTAGGTAGGTTGTATATATCCAGGAATCTATCCATTTCTTTTAGGTTTCCCAGTTTTTTGGCATACACCTCTTTGTAGTAATTTCTGATGATTCCATTTATTTCTGTAGTGTTTGTTGTTACATTTGCTTTTTCATTTCTAATTTTATTGATTTGGGTCTTCTCTCCTTTTTTAGATTCTTGGGCCAATGGTGTGTCAATTTTGTTTATTTTTTTCAAAAAACCAACTCTTCATTTTGCTGATCTTTGTATTGTTTTTGGATTCAATTTTGTTGATTTCTTCTCTATTTTTAAT
Organism: Oryctolagus cuniculus; assembly: GCF_051225735.1. Taxonomy (NCBI): domain Eukaryota; kingdom Metazoa; phylum Chordata; class Mammalia; order Lagomorpha; family Leporidae; genus Oryctolagus; species Oryctolagus cuniculus. The sequence goes on from NC_142888.1 coordinate 90,114,749, forward strand.
TATTTCTTTTCTCCTACTAGTTTTGGATTTGCTTTGCTGTTGTTTCCCTAGATACTTGAGATGCATTGATAGCTCATTTGTTTGGTGCCTTTCCAATTTCTTGATGTAGACACCAATTAATATAAACTCTCGTCTTATCACTGCTTCTGCTGTATCTCATAGATTGTGTTGTCAGCACTTGTTTACTGTAATATTTTGATTTCTCTTTTTTTAACTTCTATTTAATAAATATAAATTTCCAAAGTACAGTTTATGGATTACAATGGCTTTTTCTGCCCCATAACTTCCCTCCCACCTGCAACCCTCCCATCTCCCACTCCCTCTCCCATTCCATTCGCATCAAGATTCATTTTCAATCATCTTTATATACAGAAGATCAATTTAGTATATACTAAGCAAAGATTTTAACAGTTTGCACCCACACCGAAACACAAACTGTAAAATACTGTTTGAGTACTAGTTATAGCATTAAGTAACATTGTATAACACATTAAGGACAGAGATCCTACATGAGGAGTAGGTGCACAGTAACAGCTGTTGTTGACTTAACAAATTGACATTCTTGTTCATGGCATCAGTAATCACCGATCAGTTGTCACCGATCAGGGAGAACATATGATATTTGTCCCTTTGGGACTGGCTTATTTCACTCAGCATGATGTTTTCCAGATTCCTCCATTTTGTTGCAAATGACCAGATTTCATTTTTTTTACTGCTGTATGGTATTCTGTAGAATACATATCCCATAATTTTTTTATCCAGTCTACTCTTGGTGGGCATTTAGGTTGATTCCACATCTTAGTTATTGTGAATTGAGCTGCAATAAACATTAAGGTGCAGACAGCTTTTTTGTTTTCCAATTTAATTTACTTTGGGTAAGTTCCAAGGAGTGGGATGGCTGGGTTGTATTTTAGGGTTATATTCAGGTTTCTGAGGAATCTCCAAACTGACTTCCATAGTGGCTTTACCAGCTTGCATTCCCACCAACAGTGAATTAGTGTCCCTTTTTCCCCACATCCTTGACAGCATCTGTTGTTGGTAGATTTGTGTATGTGAGCCATTCTAACCGGGGTGAGGTGAAACCACATTGTGGTTTTGATTTGCATTTCCCTGATGGCTAGTGATCTTGAACATTTTTTCATGTGTCTGTTGGCCATTTTGATTTCCTCTTTTGAAAAATGTCTATTGAGATCCTTGGCCCATCTCTTATGTGGGTTGCTTGTTATGTTGTTGTGGAGTTTCTTGATCTCCTTGTAGATTCTGGTTATTAAACCTTTATCTGATGCATAGTTTGCAAATATTTTTTCCTATTCTGTCAGTTGCCTCTTCACTTTCCTGACTGTTTGTTTTGCAGTATAGAAACTTCTCATTTTGATGCAATCCCAATTGTTAATTTTGGCTTTGACTGCCTGTGTTTCCGGGGTCCTTTCCAGGAAGTCTTAGTCTGGGCCTGTATCTTTCAGGGTTTCCCCAATGTTCTCTAATAATTTGATGGTGTCGGGTCATAGATTTAGATCTTTAATCCATGTTGAGTGGATTATTGTGTAAGGTGTAAGGTAGGGGTCTTGCTTCATGCTTCTGCACATGGAAATCCAGTTTTCCCAGCACCATTTATTGAATAGACTGTCCTTACTCCAGGGATTGGTTTTGGATCCTTGATCAAATGTGAGTTGGCTGTAGATGTTTGAATTGATTTCTGGTGTTTCAATTCTGTTCCATTGGTCTATCCATCTGTTTCTGTACCAGTACCATGCTGTTTTAATTACAACTGCCCTGTAGTATGTCCTGAAATCTGGTATTGTGATACCTCTGGCTTTGTTTTTGTTGTACAAGATTGCTTTAGCTATTTGAGGTCTCCTGTGCCTCCATATGAATTTCAGCATCGTTTTTTCCAGATCTGAGGAGAATGTCTTTGGTATTTTGATTGGTATTGCATTGAATCTATAAATTGCTTTTGGGAGAATGGACATTTTGATGATATTGATTCTCCCAATCCATGAGCATGGAAGATTTTTCCATTTTTTGGTATCCTCTTCTATTTCTTTCTTTAAGATTTTGTAATTCTCATCGTAGAGATCTTTAACGTCCTTGGTTAAGTTTATTCCAAAGTATTTGATTGCTTTTGTGGCTATTGTGAATGGGATTGATCTTAGCAGTTTTTTGTCAGCCATGGCATTGCCTGTGTATACAAAGGCTGTTGATTTTTGTGCATTGATTTTATATCCTGCTACTTTGCCAAACTCTTGTAGGAGTTCCAATAGTCTCTTAGTAGAGTTCTTTGGGTCCCCTAAGTAAAGAATCATATCATCTGCAAAGAAGGATAGTTTGAGTTCTTCCTTCCAAATTTGTATCCCTTTAATTTCTTTTTCTTGCCTAATAGCTCTGGCTAAAACTTCCAGAACTATATTGAATAGCAGTGGTGAGAGTGGCATCCCTGTCTGGTACCAGATCTCAGTGGAAATGCTTCCAACTTTTCCCCATTCAATAGGATGTTGGCCGTGGGTTTATCATAAATTGCTTTGATTGTATTGAGGAATGTTCCTTCCATACTCAATTTGCTTAGAGTTTTCATCATGAAAGGGTGTTGTATTTTATCAAATGCCTTCTCGGTGTCTATTGAGATTATCATAGGGTTTTTCTTCTGCAGTCTGTTATTGTGGTGTATCACATTGATTGTTTTGCACACATTGAACCACCCCTGCATACCACAGATAAATCCCACTTGGTCTGTGTGGATGATCTTTCTGATGTGTTGTTGCATTCTATTGGCCAGAATTTTATTGAGGATTTTTGCATTTATGTTCATCAGGGATATTGGTCTGTAATTTTCCTTCAATGCTGCATCTTTTTCAGGCTTAGGGATTAAGGTGATGCTGGCTTCATAGAAAGAATTTGGGAGGATTCCTTCTTTTTCAATTGTTCTGAATAGTTTGAGAAGAATTGGAGTTAGTTCTTCTTTAAATGTCTGGTAGAATTCAGCAGTGAATAAATCCATCTGGCCCTGGGCTTTTCTTTGTTGGGAGGGCCTTCATTACTAATTCAGTTTCTGTCTCATTTATGGGTCTGTTTAGGTTTTCGATGTCTTCCTGGTTCAATTTAGGTAGGTTGTATGTGTCCAGGAATCTATCCATTTCTGATAGATTTCCCTGTTTGCTGGCATACAACTCCTTGTGGTAATTTCTGATGATTTTTTTTATTTCTGTGGTTTCTGTTATTATGTTTCATTTTTCATCTCTGATTTTATTTATTTGGGTATTTTCTATTCTTTTTTTAGTTAGTTGGCCAATGGTGTGTCAATTTTGTTTATGTTTTCAAAAAACCAACTCTTCGTTTGCCTGATTTTTTGTATTTTTATTCAATCATGTTGATTTCTTCTCTGATTTTAATTATTTCTCTTCTACTAGATTTGGGTCTGGTTCGCTGCTGTTTTTCTAGATCCTTGAGATGCATTGAAAGCTCCTTTATTTGGTGCCTTTCCAATTTCTTGATGTAGGCACCTATTGATATAAACTTTCCTCTTAACACTACTTTTTCTGTATCCCATACGTTTTGATATGTTGTGTTGTTATCCTCATTTATTTCCAGAATTTTTTGATTTCTTCTATGACCCAGTGTTCATTCAGGAGCATATTGTTCAGTCTCCATGAGTTTGCATATGCTCTAGGGATTCCTGAATTGCTAGTTTCCACCTTCATTCCACTGTGGTCTGAGAAGCTGCATGGTATGATTCTAATTCTTTTGAGTTTGCTGAGACTTGCTTTATAGCCTAGTATGTGGTCAGTCCTATAGTAGGTTCCATGCACTGCTGAGAAGAATGTAAATTCTTTAAATGTGGGATTGAAAGTTCTGTAGATATCTGTTAGATCCATTTGGGCAATAGTGTCAATTAAATCTGCTGTTTCCTTGTTGATCTTCTGTCCTGTTGATCTGTCTATTTTTGAGAGTGGAGTATTGAAATCCCCCAGTACTTTGTATTGGAATCTAAATTTCCCTTTAAGTCCCTTAACATATCTTTTAAATAAACTGGTGCCCTGTAATTAGGTGCATATACATTTATAATAGTTACATCTTCCTGTTGAATTGAACCCTTAATCATTATATAGTGCCCCTCCTTTTCTCTCTTAAGAGTTTTTGTGTTAAAGTTTATTTTGTCTGATATTAATATGGCTACACCTGCTTTTTTTGGTTTCTGTTGGCATGGAATATCTTTTTCCAACCTTTCACTTTCAGTCTGCATGCATCTTTGTTGGAAAGATGTGTTTCTTGTAAGCAGCAAATAGTTCCTTAATCCATTCAGCCAGTCTGTGTCTTTTAACTGGAGAGTTGAGGCCATTTACGTTCAATGTGACTATTGATAAGTAGTAATTTTGCTCTGCCATTTTCCCAAAGATATTTTCTAATATATGCTTTGAACTTGCTGTGATCTTTTACTATGAGGTTTTTTTTCTTTATCTTCTTTTTGGCCGTGTTTCTGTGTTTCTGTGTGTAACACATCTTTAAGCATCTTTTGCAGGGCTGGACGAGTGGCATCAAATTCTTTCAATTTCTATTTACTGTGAAAGGTCTTTATTTCACCTTCATTCACAAATGATAGCTTTGCAGGATATAATATTCTGGGCTGGCAGTTTTTCTCTCTTAGCACCTGGGCTATGTCTTGCCATTCCTTTCTAGCCTGTAGGGTTTCTGATGAGAAATCTTCTGTGAGTCTAAATGGAGATCCTCTGTGAGTAATCTGGCATTTCTCTCTTGCACATTTTAGAATCTTTTCTTTGTGTTTCACTGTGGTGAGTTTGATTACAACGTGTCGTGGTGAGGATCTCTTTTGGTCATGTTTACTAGGGGTTCTATGAGCTTCCTGTACTAGGATGTCTCTGTCCTTCTCCAAACCCAGGAAGTTCTCTGCAAGTATCTCACTAAAAAGGCCTTCTAATCCTTTCTCTCTCTCCATGCCTTCAGGAATTCTAGAACCTGAATGTTGGTTTTTTTAAATAGTATCCTGTAGATTCCTGACAATATTTTTTAAATTTCTAATTTCCTCTTCTTTTCTTTGGTTTGACTGTATACTTTCCTGTGCTCTGTCTTCTAAGTCCGATATTCTCTTTTCTGCTTTACTCATTCTGTTTTTAAGGCTCTCTAATGTGTTTGTCATTTGATCCATTGAATTCTTCAATTCATTATGATTTCTCTTCATTATCACAATTCCATGTTCTACTAGTTTCTTCATTTCATTTTGATTCCTCCTTAAGATTTCATTTTCACAGGAGGGATTTTCTATCCTGTCCAGTAAGGATTTCTGTAGTTCAAGAATTTATTTTTGAGAACTTCTAGATGTTTGTATCATAAATTTTTTGAAATCCATATCTTGCATTTCTTCTATCTCCTCATCTTCATAATCTTGAATTGGGGTGTCTAGTTCATTTGGGAGCATCATAATGTCTTCCTTGTTCTTGTTTCCTTGGTTTCTGTGTTTGTTGCTTGGCATTGTGGAGATATTCTTTGGTTTCTTCTTTTTTCTTTTTCTTTTTCCCTCGCTGTGGTGGATTTTCTCGGTATACTATTTCCCAGATTAAGTGGACTGTCTGCTTTTGATGGATCCTTAGAGGCTTGTGATGGGTGTGGCTAGCGAGCTCTGTTCAGTTCTTCAGTGTTAAGGGTGTGCCAAAGGTGACACACCCAGGTTAGGCATGGTAAATCTCTTTCTCTTTATTCAGAAGGGAAGTAAATCTGCACAGCTGAGCAGAGTTGAAGGCAGTACTGAGCTCTGAGCTCTGGTCTCTGTGGGTATAATATTTGTCTTCTCTGTCCCTAGGACCACACAAAGGATCTGTGCAGTCTTCAGTGTAAGCTCAAATTCCCGTGTACTCCCCCACTGGGTTGCCAAGGTTACCGAGATTGTGGCGTCTGGAGAGTACTCACTTCTCCAGTACTCCATGAATCCTCTCACACACTCTAGGTCTTTTTTTTTCACTTTTAGTTCATTAGTTCCACACATTCACTAGGTCCTAACCTCCTGTTATTTCTCTGCATCAGAGTTGGATTTTTCTGTTGGCTGATTGCAGGCGCAGCTTTTACATATATCCAAAATGGCGCCTGCTCTTTGTTTGCTCGCCTTTGTAAGGTGACTGGAGAGAGAGAATTGTGTCCGTACCAGTCCCTTTAAATTTATTTATTTTATTTATTTATTTTTTTCCTCTCCTCTAGTTAGCCTGGTGAACTTTCCCCCACGGGGCTTCAAGCCTTGTTCCCTCTAGGCTCTTCCTGCTGCTTCCCTGCCAGTGTCTCTGGCTACTGCAGTTTTGCCTCACCTCCCTTTCCAGCGCTGGTGCACAGACTCTGCGGCTGGGGTCCCAAGCCGTGGGAACCCGTGTCCTCCATGTATGTCCACCTTGTCCACCAGTTTTGGAAGAGTTTCCTCTGCAGAATTTCCCTAACTTTTCCACGAAACTACAGTATTTCCACTTTTATTAAAGTATCTTTTCCCAGACTATCAGTGTGCTCCCTCCCTATTCATCCATCTTGGAGGACTCTCACTTGCTTTCTCTTTTGATTTCTTCTGTGACCCACTGTTCATTCAGGAGCATGTTGTTCAGTATTCATGTGTTTGCATATGTTTTAGACATTCCTGAGTTGTTGATTTGTAGCTTCATTCCATTGTGGTCAGAGAAGATTCATGCATGGTATGATTTTGATATTTTTGAATTTGCTGAGACTTGCTTTACGGCCTAGCATGTGGTCAGTCCAAGAGGAAGTTCCATGTACTCGTGAGAAGAATGTGTATTCTGCAACTGTAGGTTGAAAAGTTCTGTAGATATTTGTTAGGTCCATTTGGTCTATATTGTTGATTAACACTGCTGCTTCCTTTCTGATATTCTGTCTGGTTGATCAGTCCATTGCTGAAAGTCGGTTATTGAAATCCCCCATTAATATTGTATTGGAGTCTATGTCTCCCTTTAGATCCTTTAACATATCTTTTAAATAAACCGGTGCCCTGTAATTAGGTACATACATGATCATCATAGTTACATCTTCCTGTTGGATTGATCCCTTAATCATTACATATTGCCTTCTTTGTCTCTTTTAACAGTTTTTGTGTTAAAATCTATTTTATCTGATATTAGGATGGCCACACCAGCTCTTTTTTTGGTTTCCATTAGCATGGAATATCTTTTTCCATCCTTTCACTTTTAGTCTGCGTGCATCTTTGTTGGTGGGATGTGTTTCTTGTAGACAGCAAATAAATTTTTTAAATATTTATTTATTTATCTGAAAGTCAGACTTATACAGAGAGAGAAGGAGAAGCAGAGAGAGAGAGAGAGAGAGAGAGAGAAAGAGAGAGAGGTCTTCCATCTGCTGATTCACTCTCCAACTGGCCAAAACACCTGGAGCTGTGCTTATCTGAAGCCAGGAGCCAGAAGCCTCTTATGAGTCTCCCACATGGGTGCAACGGCCCAAGGACTTGGGCCATCTTTTACTGCATTCCCATGCCACAGCAGAGAGCTGGATTGGAAGTGGAGCAGCCAGAACTCGAACCAGCACCCATATGGGATGCTGGCACTGCAGGCAGCGGCTTTACTTGCTACACCACAGTGGCAGCCCCAGGTTTTGTTGTTTAATCCATCAAGCCTGTCTTTGTCTTTTAACTGGAGAGTTGAGGCTATTTACATTCAACGTGACTATTGACAAATAACAATTTTTCCCTGGCATTTTTCCAAATATATTCCTATTTTTTACTTCAAATTTCCTTTGTACTTTTGTTGGAAGATTTCCTTCCTTTATGTTTTTTTTTTTTTGTAGTGATGACCATATTTCTGTGTTTCTGTGTGTAGCACATCCTTACACATCTTCTACAGGGCTGGATGAGTGGTGACAAATTGTTTCAATTTCTGTTTGTTATGGGAGGTCTTTATTTCACATTCATTCACAAATGAGATCTTTGCAGGGTATAGTATTCTGGGTTGACATTTCTTTTCTCTTAAGACTTGTAATATATCTCGCCATTCTCTCCTAGCCTGTAGGGTTTCTGATGAGAAGGCTGCTGTGAGTCTAATTGGAGATCTTCTGAAATTAATCTGGCATTTCTCTCATGCACAGTTTAGAATCTTTTTTTTATGTTTTCGGTGGAAAGTTTGAATACAATGTGTTTTGTTGAAGATCTTTTCTTGTCATGTCTACTAGGAGTTCTGTTTGCTGCCTGTACCTGGATGTCCCTTTCTTTCTCCAAATTAGGGAAGTTTTCTGTTATTATTTCACTAAAAAGGCCTTCTAATCCTTTCTCTCTTTCCATGGCTTCAGGAACTCCTAGAACCCGTGTGCTGGGTTTTTTGATAGTATCCAATAGATTATCAACAGTACTTTTTAGTGTTCTAATTTTTTCTTGTTGTGTTTGGTATGACTGTATAATTTTTTGTGCTTTTTCTTCTAAGTCAGATATTCTTTCTTCTGCTACTGATTCTGCATTACATTTGTTATTCTATTGAATTCTTCATTTCATTTTGATTTCTCTATAAGATCTCAATTTCCTGGGAGGAATTTTCTTTCATGTCATGTACAGAATTCAGTAGCTCATTCATTTGCTTCTGATTAGTTCTGTGTAATTTTATGATCGATGTTTTTTAATTCCATTTCTGGCATTTCTTCAATATCATCTTCACAATCTAGTATTAAAGTGTCATGTTATTTTGGGGGCATTATGTTGTCTTCCTTATTCTTGTTTCTTGAATTGGTGCATTTGTTGTTTGGCATTTGTGGAGATTCTCATTGGTTTCTTTTTTTCTTCTTTGTCTGTGGCGGCTATTATTTATTTTTTTAAAGATTTATTTTATTTATTTGGAAGACAGAGTTACAGAGTGAGGTAGAGAAAGAGAGAGAGGTCTTCCATTTGCTGATTCAGTCCCCAGATGGCACAATGGCTGGAACTGCACGGATCTGCAGCCAGGAGCCACTTCTGGGTCTCCCACATGGGTGCAGGGGCCCAAGGACTTGGGCCACCTTCTACTGCTTTCCCAGACCATAGCAGGGATCTGGATCAGAAGAGGAGCAGCCGGGACTTGCACCAGCACCCATATGGGATGCTCGCCCTCAGGCCGGGGCTTTAACCCACTGTGCCACAACCCCGGCCCCTCTGTGGCGGCTTTTATCTTTGTACTATGACTCTGTAAATAAGTGGAATGTCTGCTTTCAGTGAATCTCTAGAGGCTTGTAGTGGGTGTAGCCAGGGAGCTCTGTTCAGTTCTCCAGGGTGAAGGGTGTGCCTAAGGTGACACACTCAGGTTTGGCATGGTAAATCTCTTCTTTTTATCAGAAGGGAGATTTATTCTGCTCAGCTGAACTCCTCTCTTCAAAGGAGACCAGTGCCTTAGCACTAGCCCCAGTGGGTGTAATATTCGTCTGCCCTATCCCAATTACCACAAAAAGGATCTGTGTAATCTTCAGTGTAAGCTCAAATTCCCCAACAATGTACCTTATCAGGTAACTAGGAAGCCCTGGAGTCTCCTACAGTGACTGCCCAAATCCCAGCCACACTGTGAGTCCTGCCACATAGCCTATTCTGGCACACAAGTCTCCTACATTCAAGAGCACTCATCTCCATGTTAGTTCTCCCCACTAGAGTCAGGAGTCTCCACTCAGCTGATTGCTGGGCTTTGACACTGGCTGGTGCAGCTGCAGCTGTTATGTGTGTCCAAAATGGCACTGCTCTATCTGCTTGTAACAGGACACCATTGTAAGGTGATCAGGGACGGAGAAATGTGTCTCTCCCCCACTTTTTTTCTCTAGTTTGGTAGGTACACTATCCCCCACGGGGCTCCAAGCCGGGTCCCCTCTAGGCTCTTCCTGCAGCTTTATTGCCAGTGGCTTGGGCTGCTGCAGTCTGGTCTCACCTCCCTCTCCCACGCTGGTGCAGAGGCTCTTAGCTGCTGGAATCCTGAGCCATGGGCATGCACGCCCTCCACCCTAGGTCCACTGTGTCCCTCTAATTTGTGTAGTGTTTCCTCTGCTGTTCTCTCCCTAACTCTTCCCTGAGACTGCACTCTCTCCACTTTTTTTTAAAGCTGTCTTATCCTAGACCAGAGCAGTAGGCTCCCTCCCTACTCTGCCATTTTGGAACCTCTCTCTCTCTTTCTTTTAATGAATGAATCTTCCACTTCCACATCTCTAGGCTTAAAACACCCCATGAATGACAGAGTGATGTGATTTGTTCAAGGGTGGGGAAGCCCCCATGCTTTTTCACACTCTAGTCTGGGACTCTTAACTGCTAGGTTTATTATTGTCTGTTAAATTACCATCACAAATGGCAAAATACTCTAGGTCCATAAAGACCTGAGCTTATTTTTCTGAGATTATTGAGATTTATACCCTCATTCTCAGGTCAACTACAAAGACCAACAGTAATCTAGAAAATTAAGAAGATTCGGGTTTGTATTGAGACCTCATTAGAATGAATAGGGGAAAGTAGAATTTTACTTACAGGTTATCCTAACTGGGTGAAAAAAACTATGTCTTCACCATTTCAAGGGATAGGAGAAGAGTAGAGTATAACTTACTTACCCCAAGAAAAAGAACAGACAATATTTGAGTTCCAGTAGTCTCAAGGTAACTTCCTAATTGATTTTTCTGGAAGGTGGATTCCAGATGGGTGACACTGCTAGGTTTTACGTTAGGCAGAAGTAAAGCATGCAGATAAAGCTGAATAATGGATTATTAAAAGTATTCTAATTTTGTGATTAGGTAGTCTTGGGAAAGAAACTGAGGGAAGTGAAAGTTGTATATATAATCAATATATAGTGAAGCTTGCCCAGGTGGATTTTCTAGTATGATTGCCCAATTTTAGTATAATTCTTAAGGATTTATTTTATTTATTTGAAAGGTTAAGTGACAGAGGAGAGACAGAGATCTTCGATCTGCTGATTCATTCCCTGAATGGCGACAATTGCTGAAGCTGATCTAGGCCACAGCCAGGAGCCCGAAACACTATCTGGGTCTCCAAAATGGGTGGCAGGAGCCCAAGAAATTGGATCATCTTCCCCTGCTTTCCCAGGCACATTAGCAGGGAGCTGGATTAGAAGTGGAACAACTAGGAGCCAGCATTGTGGCATAGTGGGTAAGGCCACTGCCTGCAGTGCTGGCATCCCATATGGGTGCCGGTTCTTGTCCCAGCTGATCCAGCTCTCTGTTACGGCCTAGAAAATCAGTGGAAGAGGTCCCAAGTCCTTGGGCCCCTGCACCCATGTGGGAGACCTGGAGGAGGCTCCTGGCTCCTGGCTTTGGATTGGCACAGCTCTGGCCTTTGTGGCCAATTGAGGAGTGAAACAGTGGATGGAGGATCTCTCGCGCTCTCTCTCTGCCTCACCTTCTCTCTGTGTAACAATGACTTTCAAATGAGTGAATAAATATTAAAAAAAGAAGTGGAGCAACTGGGACTCAAACTGGCATTCAGATTCGGTATGCTGGTAGCACAGATAGCAGCTTAACCTATTGTACCATCATATTGGCCTCAAGAACAATTTTTAAAAATCATAATTTTGGAAGCCAAGTTGTGTAAGAGATAAATGTGTTCGGAAAGAATCCCTATGAAGACAGCTGAGTAGTTTATTACACATTCTGAGCTGAAATGGAACTTGCTTTATACTTTATAACTGAAATATGACATGTTTCATTTCTTTAGATTGGATAGTTCTCTTGTGCTTCCACTTGATGGAGATAGGAATTCTTATTCTAAAAAGGAAAGATATCCTATACACCTCTTAGGGAGGAAGGAAGGGGTGGGTGGATGTATAGGTGATAGATGGAAATACACATGGTTTAAAATGACATGTAGTGAAAAATTGGTTTCTCTTTCACCCCTGTATCTAATTTCCTCTACCCACATGAAACTATTACTATATTTTTGTGTATAATTCCAGAGATAGTCTATGCATATGCAAGTACATAATAAAGTCGCTCATACTTATGAGTGTATATATGTCACTCACTTTTGTTTGCTCTTCATATATTATTTATCTTATCCAACAATTTGTTTCAATCTACTTCCCAATTCTATAGCAGTGTGGCACAAGGAGCTCCATTTGTGAATAAGAATCTAATCTATGTTTTACTTATTTTTTTTATAAGTGAAAATCATTTAATTTCAGGGGAGCTTTTTCTAAATCTATAAAATTGTGTATTTGACTAAATTTTTGACTTTATTAATCTCATAAGATCATTTTTAAGAGCAATTTCAAGAAGGCCATGAATAAGAGATCATAGCTAGGCAGCTTGAGTTCAACTAGAGCTGGAAGAAGGATTTTTTAAAAATTAGTTTATTTGAAACTCAGAGTTACAGAGAGGGGGAGAGGCAGAGAGACAGGGAGAGAAAATCTCCCAGTAAAAGTGCAAAGAAAATTCAAAGTAAACACTAGGAATGCTTATGGAAAAGTGGCAGGGCCACGTCCTTACTTACCAGTAAAAACCTTGAATATAAATGTCCTCAACTCTCCAGTTAAAAGATACAGGTTGACTAAATGGATTAAAAACAAGACCCATCTATTTGCTGCCTATGAGAAACACATCTCACAAAGATAGCTGCAGACTGAAAGTGAAAGGATGGAAAAAGATATTCCATAATAAAGGAAACCAAAAAAGAGCTCGTGTGGCCATCCTAATATCAGACAAAATAGACTTTAACACAATAACTGTTAAAAGAGACAAAGAAGGACACTATATAATGATTAAGGGATCAATTCAACAGGAAGATGTAACTATGATAAATGTACCTAATTACAGGGCACCTGGCTATTAAAAAGAAATGTTAATGGATCTAAAGGGAAACATAGACTCCAATACAATAGTAATGGGGGACTTCAATACTCCACTTTCAGCAATGAACAGATCAGAAAATCAACAAAGAAACAACAGAGTTGATTGACACTATAGACCAAATGAACCTAACTGATACCACAGAACTTTTTATCCCACAGTTGCAGAATACACATTCTTCTCATCAGCGCATGAAACTTTCTCTAGGATAGACCACATGCTAGGCCATAAAACAAGCCTCGGCAAATTAAAAAAAAATCAAAATCATACTATGACTCTTCTCTGGATCTAGGACATGGCTACTTTCAGAGTCTATATTCAGCTTACCATCCTTTGTCCTCTGATTCCCAAAAAATGCATGTCCATTCTACTTGGAAAATATATTCTTCTCATCCCAATATCCCTTAAATTCTCAACACATTACATATCAACTCATGGCCAAAGTCTGCTTTGCAAATCATCTAAATCAGATAGGAGAGAGGATCTGGATATGATCTTTCATCGGGCAAAAATTCTCTTTACCAGAGGACCTGTGGACTAGAAAAAACATTACCCCTTCTTTGATTATAGTGGTGGCACAGACATAGAATAATAGTAACGTTCTCACTCCAAATGGGAGAAAATGAAAGGGTGAAAAGTATAACCAGCTTCAACTGATCCTGAAATCCAGTTGTGTAAACTTCATTCGATTTCAAGGGCTGGAAATACTCTTCTGTAGCTAGAGGCCCTACACTCTGTGCTTGAGTCTTCACCATTTACATCTAAGGCTCTATCCTCAGTCATCTTTCCATTTTTCTTGAAGGGGGGTGTACATGTTTGCAATGGTGCACTTTTATCAGCTTGCTTACTGCCTGTAGAGTTTTGGGAGTCCAACAGCCTTCCTTTATTACATCCTTTCTCTTTCAGTTCAAGTTGGCAGTATTTCTGCTGGCATCGTCTTTAGAAATCTAAAATCTGTATGTTTTGAGAATAAACTCCATGTGACAAAAAGATCCTTCACAGATAATCCCATTGCTATTTCTGGATAGTGTTGAGATAGTTGAAGGGATCCATGAGTCGCCTGCTTAATTTCAAAGAGACCTCTGTGTTAATGACTATTCTGATCTTTTCATCTTTACAAAAATCTTGAAAAATATAGTCCAGCCATATCCTTGGCTTTCTCTTTAGGGCTTGCTTTGCTAATAGTAAATTTCATAATTTTAGCATGTTGTGCAATCTGTGTGGACTCAGAATTTCCCAAATCATGAAGCCTTCCTTCCTTTTTACTTAACAGCTCTTAAAATTTATCTCTATACTCTTATATTTTACTATAAACAATGAGAAAAAACCATGCCACATCTTCAGCACTTCACTTGGGAATCTCAAATATTTAAGTTCATTCCTTACAAATTCTTCTCACATGAATGTAGGATACGATGGAGCTGATCTCTCTGCTGCTATGAGAACATAATTTCTTCTGGTCAACATAAACTTGTTTTCTGATTTTCTTCTATAAAGTAACAGTATAATCAGGAGTGCCTGTTACATGCATATTTCTACCAACAGTTTGTGACAATTTAGATATCATCTAGGACAATACAGACTCACTGCTATGCAATTAACTTACTTCTGTGATTTTTATTGAGCTATAATTCATGTAACATAAAATCTTCTATTTAAAAATGCACAATTCTGTTTTTTAGTATATTCACTGTGCTGTGCAATCATTACTGCAGTAGACTTCAGAAATATTTGTATCACCCTATAAAGATTAGCAATCAGTCTTAATACCCCTCTGCCCCCATCCTTGGCAGCCACTAATCTATATTTCCAGAGGCACCTCTGTGAGCTGTGTTCCTTGTGGCCTCATAGTGGCTTAGACCTGGGATGAGCCTAGCAAAGAGAGGTATGCAGAGCAAAGTACTACGCCTGATGGCTGTCTACCTTGTGTGGGAGTGGTGGACCGCCAAAAGCTAAGGACTTCAGCAGCAAGATAAGTAGTTAAGAGGAAAGTTTTCAGAGGGCCTATCTCTCTGGAAGTGTAAAGAGACCCTCATTGTATGTAATCCCATCTCAAGACCTCAAATCCTAGGGCTAGAGAGCCTTGGTAACTGAAATCTATATATCTCTTCCTACCAACTTGAAGTGAAGCTCTGGTTTGGAAGATTTTGTTTCAGTTCCCAACTGCAGAGTTTCCAGTTGGCCTGGACTTCTGGACCTTTTGGGCCTTCTGGGTTAGCTGATAGGCCAACTTAAATACCTGCCCTGAAGTCACAATGGTTTCTTATGTCAGATCCTGAGAGGAGACAGATAACAATAAAAAGGATCTGAGATTCGAGAATTGATTCTTCTATTTCCAATGCCCATACTGATACCATACAGTATACATACTATACAGAGCATCAGGCACTACCTTTACAAGAGAGATTACATGAGCTGTGTCAACTATACTTACATGATATGTAATTAAAATATTTAATACAACCCCATAAAGTCAGCTGTATTACATTAATCTTTTTACAGATGAGGAATTATCACAGGATAAGGATAAGTTGCACAAGATCATAACAGCTAGTTTGTGGCAGAATCCAGAATCAAATAGAGGTACTCTGTTATTAGGGTCTGTATGCCATGCTTAAGCATTACACAAGTGGTAAAGTTTGGGGCATACAAGGTCCCAATGATGCTAGGTGTCCCAAGAGTGTTCTGGATTCTGGAACCACAGATCTTTTGGAAAAAGTTATTTTCTTTGATACTGAACAGCAACATCCACCAAACACTCAGGAGAGAAGCCTGCCAAAAAGGTGGATTAGAAGGTGGATACAAGGGCCAGTGTTGTGGTGCAACAGGTTGGGTTGCTGCTTGCTTGCAATGCTGGCATCCCATCTGAGTGCCAGTTTGAGTCCTGGCTGCTTCCCTTCTAATCCAGCTCCCTGCTGATGTTTCTGGGAAGGCAGCAGAAGATGGCCCAAGTACTTGCTCCCCTGCCACCTATGTAGAAGACCCAAATGGATTTCCAGGTTAGCAGATAGAAGATATCTCTGTCTCTCTCTCACTCTCACTTTGCCTTTCAAATAAAGAAATCTTTAACAACAGAAGCTGTATCCATTTTCTAGGGTACCACAATGAAGTACACAAACTGGGTAGCTTATACAACAGACATGTATTGTTTTGCAGTTCTGGAGACTAGGTATCTGAAATTGTTATGTCAGCTGGGTTGGTTTCTTCGGAGGGTTGTGAGGGAAACATCTTTCTGAGGCTTCTCTTCTTGGTTTATAGGTGGCTATCTTCTCCCTATGTCTCTTCATAGCATCTGCACGTTAGCATCACTCTGTACAAATTTTCTCATTTTATGAAGACGTTAGTCATATTTGTTAGGGGCTCATCTAAATTAATTACAGTTGCCACACCTGTATTTCATAATAAGATAATATTCTGAGGTGCCTGGGGGTTTGAATTTCAACCTCTTAATTTTTCAGAATATACACTTTAACCTATAAACAGAAGACATCTTGCTTCATGAACACTGTTGTTATCATTCTTCCATCTCACTGTAATGTGTGTAACTCCCTCTTCAGAGATTGGTGGCATTTATAAACAAGCTGGAGCAGAAATTTGGTGAAAGAAAACCTGTTGCAAGAGAAGGAAATCTATGTCCCAAAGAAGAAATTTGGGGTGTGTTTCAGATAAGCAATCAAACTGAAGGTTTGGTGAAATAGAGCCAGTATGTTGCCAAAGAGGGAGGCTAAGCAAGATAA
Source organism: Oryctolagus cuniculus (assembly GCF_051225735.1). Lineage (NCBI taxonomy): Eukaryota > Metazoa > Chordata > Mammalia > Lagomorpha > Leporidae > Oryctolagus > Oryctolagus cuniculus. The sequence continues at coordinate 90,131,278 of NC_142888.1, forward strand.
AGGCCTTGCCAGATCTAGGAAATTATCGTGTAGAAACTGGAAAAGTTGTCACTAAAATGTTGAGTAAGCCCCTTCTTTCTTCTGATTTTAATGTCATCAGTTGTTATATACTGATAGCATTTCTATATTGAAACAGTCATATCTTGAAATGACATATGTTGAAATCCTAACTCCCAGTGTCTCCCAGTGTGACCGTAATTGAAGTCGGGGCTTTTAAAGAGGTAATTATGTTAAAATGAAGTTATAAGGATGTTTCCTAATCCAATCTGTCTACCGTTCTTGTAAGAAGATGAAATTCAAACAAAGATTGGACACACCAGGGATGAACACACACAGAATGACTACCATGTGAAGAGGCAGCAAGAGAGAGGGCATGTGAAAAGAAAGCCAGGAACAAAGATCTTCAAAGAAACCAAGCCCATTGACCTTGATCTTGGATTTTCGGCTTCTGGAGCTAACAGAAAACAAATTTCTGTTACTTAAGTCTGTGGAGAAGCCGGTGCCATGGCTCACTAGGCTAATCCTCCACCTGCGGCGCCAGCACCCCAAGTTCTAGTCCTGGTCGGGGCGCCAGATTCTGTCCCGGTTACTCCTCTTCCAGTCCAGCTCTCTGATGTGGCCCAGGAGGGCAGTGGAGGATGGCCCAAGTGCTTGGGCCCCTGCACCTGCATGGGGGACCAGGAGGAAGCACCTGGCTCCTGGCTTCAGATCAGCGTGGTGCGCCGGCCACAGCGGCCATTGTGGGGTGAACCAACGGAAAAAGGAAGACCTTTCTTTCTGTCTCTCTCTCACTGTCTAACTCTGCCTGTCCAAAAAAAAAAAAAAAAAGTCTGTGGAACTTTGTTGTGGCATTCCTAGCAGACTAATACACCATGGAATACAAAGGAATTGGATTGAGTTATAGCCAGGGTTTCTTTTATGCAGGCAAAAGTGCTGGTGATGAGACCATACTGCAGGTATCATGCTCAACAACGGCACTTAGGGAGCAATCAGGATCTTGGATTCCCTGGCTGCTCACCTTCTTCGGGGCATCCCTTTATTACAGTCCTCTTCAGTGTCTATACAGTATGCCCTGCTAATATTACATCACTCCCTTTCCTTGATGCAGGTTAGGGTAATGGCAGCAGATAGATACCACTTCTCTCTATTTTATTCCAGTAGGATTTGGGGGAACAATGTCTAACCTTGCTTGCTCTGAGTTTGTGGTTCCTGCCTTTGGATATGCTCACTGAGGAGGTGAAATGTTCATATTCAACCACTGGCTTTCTGTGGCACAGGTTACTGGAGGGTAAGATCAAAAGACACAGTGCATATAGAGGTATTTGGTGGTTATTAAGGAATTATGCCATTTCAACTTCATGAACAGCCAGCTGGAGTCAGAGGAATCCTTGTTTAGGAATATTATCAGCAGTTATGCACTAAGGTTGGGGGGAGAGGCTATAGGCAGGGGCCTTGGAGTGACCAGAAAATGGAGATATCAGCCGATGGTGCAGGTTTCCAGACCACAGAGTGGTTGGCCCATAGTGCTGCAGATCTAGGGTAGGAGTTCTTTGTGGGAAGAGGAGGTGGGCTCCTTTGGAGGTGTGATTTTTATCCACTTTCCTAATAGTGCTGACATTACCTGGGGCCCACTGTTTCTTTCAGGGGTTATATTTGGCTCTGTGCCTCTGTTGCTGAGCAACAGCCTGCCTCTGAGTTATGACCATGATTCAGGGAAACTGGTCTGGACATCTGTGTCCATAGCAACCTGGGAAGATGATGACAGGTGGGCTGGGGAGATGGTCTGGGGAGCTTTGCAGGGGTGGGCACCTGGAGTCTTGGATGGCCTGCTCTGCAGTGTGTACATGTCATCCAACAGTGGTGAGGGAAGAGTGAGTAAAGGAGAAGGTCAGTGAACAAAATGTAGATGATCAGATGAAGCTCATCTTTAGTCTTTCAAAGCAAATAGGAGTTTTCCAGAGTTGACAGATACCCCCCCCCCAGTTTCATGAATTATGTAGCTTTGGTGCCCTTGTCAAAAAATTAGCTTTCTGTATATGCTTGCTTTATTTCTGGAATCCTGTTAGGTTCTTTTATTCTATGTGTCTGTTTTTTTTTTTATTTGACAGGTAGAGTTATAGACAGTGAGAGAGAGAAAGAGAGAGACAGAGACAGAGAGAAAGGTCTTCCTTCCATTGGTTCACTCCCTAAATGGCTGCCATGGCCGGCGCTATGCTGATCCGAAGCCAGGAGCCAGGTGCTTCCTCCTGGTCTCCCATGCAGGTGCAGGGGCCCACGCACTTGGGCCATCCTCCACTGCCCTCCTGGGCCACAGCAGAGAGCTGGACTGGAAAAGGAGCAACTGGGACTAGAACCTGGCACCCATATGGGATGCTGGCACCGCAGACGGAGGATTAACCAAGTGAGCCCCGGCACCAGCCCCCTATATGTCTGTTTTTATGCCAGTACCATACTGTTTTGATTACTATAGCTTGGTATTATATATATTTTAAGTGAATCCCTTGGCATCATTTGTCCTCATCTATGTTGCTTCTTAAATGTGCTTTGTATTTCAGGCTAATCACTTTCAGCTTGATAGATATTTACTAGGTGTCACTATGTTGCACTCTAGAGTGGCTACACTCTTACTAGGGGCACATTCCAGTTTTCATTGCTCAAATCATGCATCTACAAGGTTAGTTGTGGTCCTGGTTCTAAACATGGGCCCTGGTGTCAAACAGGGATGTGATACTGGGTCTTAGTGGCAATATGAACCTGAGAAATTTGCTTAATCTTTGATCCTTACCTTTCTCATATATAAAAGGAAATTACCATATCTGAAGGTGGCTTTTTGAGGGTTTAACTGGAAACCTTGGTCCAGATCCCAACACATTATTTGGTGAATCTTCCACAAGGACAATATTTACTTCCTTTCCACTCTGACTTCTCTGAATTTTAAAAGGGATGTTGTTTATTAAAGTCAGTGTCATCAGGATTTTGTAGTGAGTGAGAAGATAAGAAGAGGGGAGAAGAAGGGAACCACATACACTTACGTGCATTACGTAGGAAATTCAGTGCCATCTCTGGGTTGTGCAGTGTAATAGTGTTGGGCTGGAGGAAGGGTCCTTACCACTTTCCATTGAATTATTGTGCTTTGCCTATTCTCATTTGGGGATTCTGAGTTCCCATTAGATGTGTACATGATCTGGGGCTCTGGAAAATTCTTGGAGCTCCAGGAAGAGGTAACTGTGGATGTGCAGGGAGATACAAGAATGAGTCAAGGCCGGCGCTGCGGCTCACTAGGCTAATCCTCTGCCTTGCGGTGCCAGCACACCGGGTTCTAGTCCCGGTCGGGGCGCCGGATTCTGTCCCGGTTGCCCCTCTTCCAGGCCAGCTCTCTGCTGTGGCCAGGGAGTGCAGTGGAGGATGCCCCAAGTGCTTGGGCCCTGCACCCCATGGGAGACCAGGATAAGTACCTGGCTCCTGCCATCAGATCAGCGCGGTGCGCCGGCCGCAGCACACTGGCTGCGGCGGCCATTGGAGGGTGAACCAACGGCAAAGGAAGACTTTTCTCTCTGTCTCTCTCTCTCACTGTCCACTCTGCCTGTCAAAAAAATTAAAAAAAAAAAGAATGAATCAAGAGGTTTTCCTGGTTCCCAGTGTCTGAGCCTTTCCACGATGAGTTCCTTCTTCCTGGATCTTGACGATCACACAGGTGTTCACTGAGTATCTGTCACTCTTCACATTTCTAGGGACCAGAGGTTGGGGAGGTCAAGGCAATTACTGTACAAGAACCACCTTAATATATAAGAGCATGACATCCTCACTGGAGTCATTAGAGACTCAATGAGGAGCTGGGCCTGATACCATGGCAGGACTTGTGGGGGCTGAGTAAGAGGGAGAGGATTGGGGTTTAGCCTGACTTGCAGAAGGAAGTGGTGGCCTCCCAGAGGAGCAGACATGGCTCTGACATAACTGACCGGATGTTCCAGAGTCTAAGGCCATACAGATCTGGTACAGATTGAAGGACTGTTATTCATTTATTCTTTGTGATTTTGTAGGGCCAAGAAGTCTGTGTGCAACCAGACTTGCCTCATTTGGGAGACATTTTCTTAGAAGTGTGTCCTGCTAGCATTATGGCAGTAGCTTTTCTGATGCAGGTTGAGATACCAACATCTTCCAGACTACTTCTCCCCACTTTATTTTACTTTGTTGAGTGTAAGGGACAGTGTCTAACCTTGTCTGCTCTAGGTTTAAGGTTCTTGCCCAGGATATGGCTCCTGGGATAACATTTCATAGTTAACAATGGTTTTTCTCCAGTAAAGGGATTACAGGAAGATGGGTCCACAAAGGCCAGAATACAGAGGGAAATTCTGTCTTCATTAAGAGAATAATGCCATTTAAACCTCACAGGCATCCAAATAGGGTCAGTGGAATCCATATTTAGGAAGATGAGTAGAAGTCATACATGAGGGTTGAGGGTGAGGTCTAAAATCAAGGATCCCAGCATTTAGAGCATCAGTTCAAAGACAAGTTCTGGGACAAAGAGTAGAGGGTGGGGATGTATACACAGGACCCTGAGACAGTCTGAGGAATACAGTTTGTTGGCGATGAAGGCTGGCAAAGGGCATCATCAAGGCTCCTCTTCTGGAGTTCCTGCCATTGCTTCTGGGGATTTGCCCATGGAGGCTCTGATGAGGATAAAGAGGGGTCCAACTCCACCACATACACTCTACCACAGTGCTTTAAAGAAGTATACCTTGGGACTGGCACTGTGGCATAGCAGGTAAAGCCGCTGCCTGCAGTGCTGGCATCCCATATGGGTGCCAGTTCAAGTCCTGGATGCTCCACTTGTGATCCAGCTCTTGGCTATGGCCTGGGAAAGCAGTGGAAGATGGTCCAAGTGCTTGGGCCCCTGCACCCACGGGGGTGACCCAGAGGAGGCTTCTGGCTCCTGGCTTCATACCGGTGCAGCTCCGGCCATTGCAGCCAATTGGGGAGTGACCCAGCGGATGGAAGACCTCTCTCTCTCTCTCTCTCTCTCTTTCTCTGCCTCTCCTTCTCTCTCTGTGTAATTCTGGATTTCAAATAAATAATAAATAAAACTTTTAAAAAAGAAAAGATGACCCAAGTGTTTGAGTCCCTGCACCCACATGGGAGACCCAGAAAAAGCTCCTGGCTTTGGATTGCCACAGCTCCAACCATCGCGGCCACCTGGGGAGTGAATCAGTGAATGGAAGATCTCTCTCTCTCTCTCTGCCTCTGCCTCTCTGTAACTCTGTCTTCAAATAAATAAATAAATCTTTTTTTAAAAAGAAGTATACCAATGGGTTGGTGTTGTGGCATAGTAGGTAAAACCACTGCCTATTATGCTGGTATTCTGTATGGGTACCAGTTCATGTCCTGGTTGCTCCACTTCTGATCCACTTCTGCTAGTGGCTTTGGAAAAGCAGAGAAGATGGCCCAAGTACTTATCCCTGCTACCCCTGTGGGAGACCAGGATAAAGCTCCTATCTCTTGGCGTTGGGCTGGACCACACTGGCTGTTTTGGCCATCTGGGAAGTGAACCAGTAGATGGAAGGTCTCTCTGTCTCTCCCTTTCTTTCTGTAACTTTGACTTTCAAATAAATAAATAGATTTCTCAAAAACAAAAAAGTATACATCATTGGAATTACATGTTCTTGATACATTTGTGTGTGATAGGCCATAAGAGAAATGACATATTAGAAATGATGCCATTTCTTAGTGCTAAGCCCACATAAATTCCATATCTGTTCTCCTATATCAACAAGAGTGTGCCAGGACGAAATGAACAGAGCAGGTATTGCTGGATCTTTCTGGCCATGCCTGCTATTTGATGCCTTCCATCCTCATCAGCCCTCCCACCCCACACTCCACACCATACCGCAGTGTTCTGCACCTTGATGCAGACACCCATGGCATTTTCTGTCACTCACAGATCTGTGATAAACATGGAACCCAGACACCGAAACATGATTAGGAGACCCTGCATTACTACCCAGGTGTGGCCAAACATTTCAGAACCATTTTGCTGCCAGTGTACTCTAAAGACTATCAATGACACACTTGTAGTCAAAGTTTTTTATTTTCATAAAGAATAAAATGTTTGCAGGTATCTCTGAGGAATCAATCAATAGAATCTTTATATATACATTTTTGGATGGGGGATGGCAACTTTTGAGAAGGATCAGGACAAGATCATAAAACTGGGATCAGACATGGGGGAGTCTCACAGTTTTTAAAGTGGTTATGACTTCTTTAGAGTTCTGGAATAGTGGTGAGACAAAGACGTGGGTGTCAGGATTTGAAATAGCCACTTCATTGGGATCTTATCTTGGTTGTTACCTTCCTCGGTCGGGACAAGTTTTACCTAGAAAAGTGAGTTCAGATGGGTTGAGGGTTTTTACATACAGCCAATCCCCTAGGCTAACCCAGGGGTCTGCCTGACTGGAATGAATAACTAGAAGTCACAAAATGGTTGGGATCTCAGGAGAGGGGTTAGTAATACAGTACAGACATTTACAGTTCTACTTTTTTTTGAATTCATTTTTTTATCTTTTATTTAATGAATATAAATTTCCAAAGTACGACTCATGGGTTACAATGGCTTCCCCCCCATACCGTCCCTCCCACCCACAACCCTCCCCTTTCCCACTCCCTCTCCCCTTCCATTCACATCAAGATTCATTTTCGATTATCTTAATATACAGAAGATCAGCTTAGTATACCTTAAGTAAGGATTTCAACAGTTTGCTCCCACACAGAAACATAAAGTGAAAAATAATAGATGATTTTTTTAAATGATGATGAAATTAGATCAGACCTATTGTCATGTTTAATCCCAGTGAGAGTCAAGTTGGGAATTGATAATTTCTTTTTTTTTTTTTTACAGAAGATCAGTTTAGTGTACATTAAGTAAAGATTTCAACCGTTTGCACCCCCATAGAAACACAAAGTGAAATATACTGTTTGAGTACTCGTTATAGCATTAAGCCTCAATGTACAGCACATTAAGGACAGAGATCCTACATGAGGAGTAAGTGCACAGTGGCTCCTGTTGTTGACTTTACCAATTGACACTCCTGTTTATGGCATCAGTAATCTCCCTATGCACCAGTCATGAGTTTCCAAGGCTATGGAAGCCCCTTGAGTTCTCTGACTCTTATCTTGTTTAGACACGGTCATAGTCAATGTGGAGGTTCTCTCCTCCCTTCAGAGAAAGGCACCTCCCTCTTTGAAGACCTGTTCTTTCCACTGGGATCTCACTCACAGAGATCTTTTTGCCAGAGTGTCTTGGCTTTCCATGCCTGAAATACTCTCATGGGCTTTTCAGCCAGATCCGAGTGCCTTTAGGGCTGATTCTGAGGCCAGAGTGCTATTTAGGACATCCGCCATTCTATGAGTCTGCTGAGTATCACACTTCCCATGTTGGATCACTCTCCCCTTTATTTATTCTATCGGTTAGTGTTAGCAGGTACTAGACTTGTTTATGTGCTCCCTTTGACTCTTAGTCCTTTCATTATGATCAATTGTGAACTGAAATTGATCACTTGGACTAGTGAGATGGCATTGGCACATGCCACCTTGATGGGATTGAACTGGAATCCCCTGGTATGTTTCCAACTCTACCAATTGGGGCAAGTCAGCCCGAGCATGCCCCAAATTATACATCTCTTCCCTCTCTTATTCCCACTCTTATGTTTAACAGGGATCACATTTCAGTTAATTTTCAACACTTAAGAATAACTGTGTGATAATTACAGAATTAAACCAGTCATATTAAGTAGAACAGACAAAAAAAAAATACTAAGAGGGATAATGTATTAAGTTGTCCATTAACAGTCAGGGCTATGCTGATCAAGTCACCATTTCTCATAGTGTCCATTTCACTTCAGGAGGTTTCCTTTTTGGTGTTCAGTCAGTTGTCACCGATCAGGGAGAACATATGGTATTTGTCCCTTTGGGACTGGCTTACTTCACTCAGCATGATGTTTTCCAGATTCCTCCATTTTGTTGCAAATGACTGGATTTCGTTGTTTCTTACTGCGGTATAGTATTCTAAAGAATACATATCCCATAATTTCTTTATCCAGTCTACCGTTGATGGGCATTTAGGTTGGTTCCAGGTCTTGGCTATTGTGAATTGTGCTGCAATAAACATTAGGGTGCAGACCGCTTTTTTGTTTGTCAATTTAAACTCCTTTGGGTAAATTCCAAGGAGTGGGATGGCTGGGTCGAACGGTAGGGTTATATTCAGGTTTCTGAGGAATCTCCAGACTGATTTCCATAGTGGCTTGACCAGTTTGCATTCCCACCAACAGTGGGTTAGTGTCCCTTTTTCCCCACATCCTTGACAGCATCTGTTGTTGGTAGATTTCTGTATGTGAGCCATTCTAACTGGGGTGAGGTGAAACCTCATTGTGGTTTTGATTTGCATTTCCCTGATTGCTAGTGACCTTGAACATTTTTTCATGTGCCTGTTGGCCATTTGGATTTCCTCTTTTGAAAAATGTCTATTGAAGTCCTTGGCCCATCTCTTAAGTAGGTTGTTGGTTTTGTTTTTGTGGAGTTTCTTGATCTCTTTGTAGATTCTGGTTATTAACCCTTTATCTGTTCCATAGTTTGCAAATATTTTTTCCCATTCTGTCGGTTGTCTCTTCACTCTCCTGACTGTTTGTTTTGCAGTACAGAAACTTCTCAATTTGATGCAATCCCAATAGTTGATTTTGGCTTTGACTGCCTGTGCCTCCCGGGTCTTTTCCAGAAATCCTTTGCCTGTGCCAATATCTTGAAGGGTATCTCCAATGTTCTCTAATAACTTAATGGTGTCAGGACGTAGATTTAGGTCTTTAATGCACGTTGAGTGGATTTTTGTGTAAGGTGTAAAGTAGGGGTCTTGCTTCATGCTTCTGCACATGGAAATCCAGTTTTCCCAGCACCATTTATTGAATAGACTGTCCTTGCTCCAGGAATTAGTTTTAGATCCTTGATCAAATATAAGTTGGCTGTAGATGTTTGGATTGATTTCTGGTGTTTCAATTCTGTTCCATTGGTCTATCCATCTGTTTCTGTACCAGTACCATGCTGTTTTGATTACAACTGCCCTGTAGTATGTCCTGAAATCTGGTATTGTGATGCCTCCGGCTTTGTTTTTGTTGTACAAGATTGCTTTATCTATTCGAGGTCTCTTGTGCCTCCATATGAATTTCAGCATCATTTTTTCTAGATCTGCGAAGAATGTCTTTGGTATCTTGATTGGGATTGCATTGAATCTATAAATTGCTTTTGGGAGAATGGACATTTTGATGATGTTGATTCTTCCAATCCATGAGCATGGAAGATTTTTCCATTTTTTGGTATCCTCTTCTATTTCTTTCTTTAAGATTTTGTAATTCTCATCGTAGAGATCTTTAACGTCCTTGGTTAAGTTTATTCCAAGGTATTTGATTGTTTTTGTAGCTATTGTGAATGGGATTGATCTTAGCAGTTCTTTCTCAGTCATGGCATTGCTTGTGTATACAAAGGCTGTTGATTTTTGTGCATTGATTTTATATCCTGCCACTTTGCCAAACTCCTCTATGAGTTCCAATAGTCTCTTAGTAGAGTTCTTTGGATCCTCTAAGTACAGAATCATATCATCTGCAAAGAGGGATAGTTTGACTTCTTCCTTCTTGATTTGTATTCCTTTGATTTCTTTTTCTTGTCTGATGGCTCTGGCTAAAACTTCCAGAACTATGTTAAATAGCAGTGGTGAGAGTGGGCATCCCTGCCTGGTGCCAGATTTCAGTGGAAATGCTTCCAACTTTTCCCCATTCAATAGGATGTTGGCTGTGGGTTTTTTATAAATTGCTTTGATTATATTGAGGAATGTTCCTTCTATACCCAATTTGCTTAGAGTTTTCATCATGAAAGGGTGTTGAATTTTATCAAATGCTTTCTCTGCATCAATTGAGATAATCATATGGTTTTTCTTTTGCAGTCTGTTAATGTGGTGAATCACATTGATTGATTTGTGAATGTTGAACCATCCCTGCATACCAGGGATGAATCCCACTTGGTCTGGGTGGATGATTTTCCTGATGTGTTGTTGTACTCTATTGGCCAGAATTTTATTGAGGATTTTTGCGTCTATGTTCATCAGGGATATTGGTCTGTAATTCTCTTTCAGTGCTGCATCTTTCTCTGGCTTAGGGATTAAGGTGATGCTGGCTTCATAGAAAGAATTTGGGAGGACTCCCTCTTTTTCGATTGTTCTGAATAGTTTGAGAAGAAATGGGACTAGTTCTTCTTTAAATGTCTGGTAGAATTCAGCAGTGAATCCATCTGGTCCTGGGCTTTTCTTTGTTGGGAGGGCCTTTATTACTGTTTCAATTTCTGTTTCAGTTATGGGTCTATTTAGGTTTTCTATGTCTTCATGGTTCAATTTTGGTAGATTTCATGTGTCCAGGAATCTATCCATTTCTGATAGATTTCCCTGTTTGCTGGCATACAGGTCCTTGTAGTAATTTCTGATGATTCTTTTTATTTCTGTGGTGTCTGTTGTTACGTTTCCTTTTTCATCTCTGATTTTATTGATTTGGGTCTTTTGTCTTCTTTTTTTAGTTAGTTGGGCCAATGGGGTGTCAATTTTGTTTATTTTTTCAAAAAAACCAGCTTCTCGCTTGGCTGATTTTTTGTAGTGTTTTTTTGGATTCAATCCTGTTAATTTCTTCTCTGGTTTTAATTATTTCTCTTCTCCTACTAGATTTGGGTTTGGTTTGCTGCAGTTTTTCTAGGTCCTTGAGGTGCACTGAAAGCTCATTTATTTGGTACCTTTCCAATTTCTTGATATAGGCACCTATTGCTATAAATTTGCCTCTCAATACTGCTTTTGCTGTATCCCATAAGTTTTGATATGTTGTGTTGTTGTCTTCATTTACTTCCAGAAAGTTTTTGATTTCTCTTTTGATTTCTTGAATGACCCAGTGTTCATTCAGGAGCATGTTGTTCAGTCTCCATGTGTTTGCATACTTTCTGGGGTTTCCTGAGTTGCTAATTTCCAGCTTTATCCCGCTGTGGTCTGAGAAGCTGCATGGTATGATTCTAATTCTTTTAAATTTGCTGAGACTTGCTTTATGGCCTAGTATGTGATCAATCCTAGAGAAGGTTCCATGCGCTGCTGAGAAGAATGTGAAGTCTGTAGATGTAGGGTTGAAAGTTCTGTAGATATCTGTTAGATCCATTTGGGCAATAGTGTCAATTAAATCTGCTGTTTCCTTGTTGATCTTCTGTCCGGATGATCTGTCTATTTCTGAGAGTGGAGTATTGAAGTCCCCCAGGACTATTGTATTGGAATCTAAATCTCCCTTTAAGTCCCTTAACATATCTTTTAAATAGACCGGTGCCCTGTAATTAGGTGCATATACATTTATAATAGTTACATCTTCCTGTTGAATTGAACCCTTAATCATTATATAGTGTCCCTCTTTGTCTCTCTTAACAGTTTTTGTATTAAAGTTTATTTTGTCTGATATTAATATGGCTACACCTGCTTTTTTTTGGTTTCTGTTGGCATGGAATATCTTTTTCCAACCTTTCACTTTCAGTCTGCATGCCTCTTTGTTAGAGAGATGTGTTTCTTGTAGGCAACAAATAGTTGGGTTGTGTTCTGTGAGCCAGTCAGCCAAACGGTGTCTTTTAACTGAAGAATTCAGACCATTAATGTTCAATGTGACTATTGATACATTGTGACTTTGCCCTGCCATTTTCCCGGAAATATTTTCTAGTATATGCTTTGAGCTTCCCATGCTCTTTTACTGGTAGGTGTTCTTCCTTTCCCTTCTTTCATATTGATGGCCGTGTTTCTGTGTTTCTGAGTGTAGCACATCTTTAAGTATCTTTTGCAGGGCCGGACGAGTGGCCACAAAGTCTTTCAATTTCTGTTTGCTATGAAAGGTCTTTATTTCACCTTCATTCACAAATGAGAGCTTGGCAGGATATAATATTCTGGGCTGGCAATTTTTCTCTCTTAGCACCTGTGCTATGTCTCGCCATTCCCTCCTAGCCTGTAGTGTTTCTGATGAGAAGTCAGCTGTGAGTCTGATTGGAGATCCTCTGAGAGTAATCTGACGTTTCTCTCTTGCACATTTTAGGATCTTTTCTTTATGTTTCACTGTGGAGAGTTTAATTACCACATGTCGTGGTGAGGATCTCTTTTGGTCATGTTTATTGGGGGTTCTATGAGCTTCCTGTACTAGGATATCTCTGTCCTTCTCCAAACCTGGAAAGTTCTCTGCAAGTATCTCACTAAAAAGGCCTTCTAATCCTTTCTCTCTCTCCATGCCTTCAGGAACTTCTAGAACTCGAATGTTGGTTTTTTTAATAGTATCCTGTAGATTCTCAACAATATTTTTTAGATTTCTAATTTCCTCTTCTTTTCTTTGGTTTGACTGTATGTTTTCCTGTGCTCTATCTTCTAAGTCCGATATTCTCTCTTCTGCTTCACCCATTCTGTTTTTAAGGCTTTCTAATGTGTTTGTCATTTGATCTATTGAGCTCTTCATTTCATTTTGATTTCTCTTCACTATAACACTTTCCTGTTCTGCTAGTTTCTGAGTTTCATTTTGACTCTTCCTTAAAATTTCATTTTCACGAGAGAGATTTTCAATCTTGTCCATTAAGGATTTCTGTAGTTCAAGGATTTGCTTTTGAAAACTTCTAAATGTTCTTATCATAAATTTTTTGAAATCCGTATCTTGCATTTCTTCTATCTCATCATCTTCATAATCTTGGCTTGGGGTGTTTTGCTTATTTGGAGGCATCATAGTGTCATCGTTGATCTTGTTCCCTTGATTTCTGTGTTTGTTACTCGGCATAGTTAATTCTTCTTGCGTCACTGTGCGTTTTTTTTTAAATTTTTTTTTATTTTATACTGTGTCCGTGTTAAGTGGACTGCCTGCTGTTGGAGGAGCCTTGGAGGCTTGAGATGGGTGCAGCCTGAGAGCTCTGCCTGGTTCTTCCTGGTTAAGGGTGTGCAAAGGTGACACCCTCAGGTTATGCGTGGTAAATCTCTCTCTTTTTATTTATTTATGTATTTTATTTATTCAGGGGGTAAGTAACACCGCAAGGCTCCCAGTCTTTGGCTTCTACCGGCAGAGTCCCAGAGTCCGTTAGGCTCCTCTGGACTCCCACTGGGTTGCCTAGGCTACTGAATTGTAGTGACTCAGTTCCTTAGCTCTCCCCCATTGGTATGTAAATCCAGAGAGGAGGCCTGCTCTTTGTCTCTTGGGAATTCTTCAAGCCTTGCAGCCTTGTAACCTTTGCAAGGTTAGGGGGAAGAGAAACCCCGAAGCTTTTTTTTCCTTCTTTCCGGTAGTGAGTTTGCTGCACTTTCCGGCCCCCCTCTAGATTCTGACCCCCGTTTCCCCACCAATGTCTCGGGTTATTGAGCTCACCTCCCCTTCCAGCGCCGATGTGTGGACTCGGAGCTCTGAACGTCCCAAGTCTCCCCGCTGTTGTCTGTGTGGCATGCACTCCCCTTCGAGCACTGGCGCACAGACCCTGGGGCTTCTTCCGCGGCTCGGTCCCGCGGCTTGGCTTCCGCGCGGTGGGCGACCTTGTTCTCCCAGTAGGTCCTCCGATTCACGGCCACTCGATCCAGAAGAGTTTCCCCTGCAATATTTTCCTGGTTCTTTTTTCTGAGGCTACCGTAACTCCCCTTTTATTAAACTAAATTTTCCCGGACTATCGGTGCGCGCCCTCACTATTCCGCCATCTTGGCTCCAACAATGACCTGGTGCCATCCTCCCATTAGCAATACTGGGCTAAATGAAGGGCTTCTGTAGTTTATGGCCAACAGGTTTTGGGATTAGGATCTGAGAGTCCTTTAACCCTTGGAACAGTCTTATTTTTAGTGGCCACGTTTCTGGCAGAGTAGGCAGGGCCTCCTTGGAAGCCAGCCTCTGTCACAGTAACTGGTTGTCTGATGCTGTAGCCTTTAACATTGAAAATGGGTGCCATTTGGAAGGTGAACTGGACTTGATAGGTCTCTTTGATAGCTGATCACTGCATAAAGCAGCTATTATCTGAACCTTTTTTCTTATGTCGGGAGTGACCTGGGCCAGAAATCTACAGTCATGGGCATGAGTTAAAACAGTACCCATGAGGAAAACTATGTGCTTTCAGGTAGGGCCAGGCATGTCAGTCACCTTAAGCCATGCATCTATCTGTCCATTTATTAGGGTCCTCAGGGAAGCGTACCATCCCCCCTTTTATCTGATTTTAGCCTTGTGTTGTAAAAGGGATTCATATTCTGACAGTGCCATTTGGTCCTGCTCTCTCTGGTAGTGATGTGGGATAAGGCAGGTAGCTAGATTAGGACCATGAGCTGGAAAACACCTCATCCCACCTAGGTAATCTTATCTGCCTCCCTGTCAGTCAAATAACCTCTTTCCCAGGACTTGGGGGTGTCATGTAACCACTCCCCTTTCCAACCTCATAAGGCTGGCATTGTGGCTCCCTAGGCTAATCCTCTGCCTGCGGTGCTGGCACCCTGGGTTCTAGTCTTGGTCAGGGCGCCAGATTTGTCCCGGTTGCTCCTCTTCCAGTGCAGCTCTCTGCTGTGGCCCAGGAGTGCAGTGGAGGGCCTAGGTCCCTGGGCCCTGCACCCGCATGGGAGACCAGGAGGAGGCACCTGGTTCCTGGCTTTGGATTGGCGCAGCGCGCTGGCCGCAATGCACCAGCCATAGCGGCCACTTGGGGGGGTGAACCAACGGAAAAAGGAAGACCTTTCTCTCTCTCTCTCTCTCTCTCTCTCTCACTGTCTAACTCTGCCTGTCAAAAAATAAAAAAAAAGCCAGCAACTGAGAGGGACCCCATCCTTTTCCCTTCCTGGCCCATTCTATTCCTAAGCAATGCCCACATGTGTGTGTGTGTGTGTGTGTGTGTGTGTTCTTCACCTTTATCACTTTGTGCACCATATTTGTGCCTGTACTTAGAACACTTCTCCAGGTAAAAGGCAAGGTCCTGGAATAGGAATTTAGACCCCACCTCGCCCACAACATTGGGAGACGGGGAGCACATTTCAATGGCTTTTACTATCAGGGCCAAGGACAGACTCTTAGAGCAAGGGAAAGCAGCTGGCAGCTTGAATGGGGTAAAAATGCCTGTTTACAACTTTCTCTTTATCTGGCCATGGTGCACAGCTGGAAAGACATATGTATGCCTCTCCTATGGCTGCTAGGTAAAACTCTGATGTGGGTGTACTGCTTTAGAGGTAGAGACTCCCCAGGAATGCTACACTGACAGCAGAATCTTACCCCCAGGATTTTAACCATTGGTGCCAGGATGTGCTAGGTGGAAAAGGGTCGCAAGCAAGGATGAGACTATAGTGGGGTAGGGGTAGTTAACTACCTGTCCCAGCACCAACTGTGCCCTAGGTTGGATGCTGAGGGTGGGGGAGAGAATGTACATTCCCACTACCACCATGATCATGCAACCAACATAACATGCAGGACAAGCTATGTCTGGTGTAAAGTCATGGGACGGAATAACATCCCATGACCCCAGAGCACAAAACATGCGACTTTTATATAAGCACACATAAGTTTGGCATTATTGTATTGTCAAAGGTTTAAACCTCTTGATCAAAACAAAAATAATTCATTTAATCTGAGTGTTTTAAACAAAGCTGTGAGCCAGAATTCATCAGAGTTAAATTGATCACTCAAAAGCTTTAGAATAGGCAAATAATATTAACTTCTTAAAATTCAGTTTTTAAGCAATTAAGACTCAATAAATTCAGCAGAAAACATGGAATCATATATATATGTATATATATATAAAACCTATGTAATTATGAAAACAGAAAAATCTTGATGGGAAGGATTAGTATGCAACATCAGCTTATGAACTGAGAAAATCAGATAATCCTGTTATCTGGACTTTTAAGATATAAGAGCTAACTTTAAAATAATTTTCCTTTAAAAGAACATATGGAATTTTAGCCCGTATTTATTTTAAAGCAGTTTTTGAATTTTGGAGGAATTAAGTAGAAAACAGGTATACAATTATACTTTATCAAAGTGTGTGAACTCAGTGTTACATCTTTGTCATGGGAATCTGCTTCCCCTGCTCTGTGGACTTGTTGCTCAGTATAGAAATAAAGAGAATAGCCCGAAACAGAGTGCAAGAGTGAAAGCGAGTTTATTTGGTAGAAGTGGCAAAAGTTCTCCCGTGTGTGGCATTCAGGGGGAAGGGCCCCAGAACTGGGAATCTGGTGGTCCTGCAGGGCTGGTCTCCTTTATGATTTTTCTTTCTCTCTCTGCCCTTAAATGTGATATACTGTCCCTTCACTTAGGCCATCTGTTACTGGTCATGGTCATGGAGGGGAGGGCGGTTGCTGCAGCAAGTTTCCTGGGTTCTTTTCCTCAGTTCAGTATAGAAATAAAAAGCTGGGAAACAATTGGCAAAGAAGCAGAAACTTTTATTTGATTGGCAAGCGACAGAAAAGCATCTGATCCGAGATGAGACCAGGCAGAGTGCCTGAATGGGATATTGGTTTTCAGGAAGTGCCCAGGGTTTTTAAGGCATTATTTGTTTTTTCATTGGGTCATTCTATTGAACATCCATTGGACGGGAGGGGGTTATACATACTGTTTGTTGTTTGGCTTGGGGCTCATGGAGATAATGGGAATCTCTTGGAGACAGTCTGATTCTCCTTAGGGACTAAGACCCCTCCTCTGCTAACTCTGTGTGGAAGATTGCAACCAAGCTGAAGATGTGATTTAAAACCACAAGGTCACACATGCAGCACAAGAAGCTATAGTGGAAGATATGCCAGCAGGTCTGGAACAAGCTTTCCAGCCACAGCTGGTGGCCTACTTGTGAAGGACATTCTACCTACCTCTGAGGGGCCCACAAACCACTCAGTCCCACTGGATGGCCTCAAATCCCCACCCATTTTAATTCATACCCTACTACTCTAAGAACTTGGGGTGTTCATGTCATTCTGGCTACTTGCTGCTGACAGGGGTGGTCATCCTAGGGGCCTTTAAGGTGTGGGAAGTCAAGGGTTGTGGTGGTGGTCATGTGGAAGGCTCCAAGCGGGGTTCCATCTGAAGGAACATTTGCAACTTGATGGATTGTAAACTTTGAGAGACAAATTTGACATGGAAGTTAAGGATACATGGGACAAATGTTAAAGAAAGAAGTAGTGGGGATGGCGTTGTGTGGTAGCAGACAAAGCAGTAAAGCTGCTGCTTGCAGTGCCGGCATCCCATATGGGCTCCGGTTCAAGTCCCAGCTGCTCCATTTCCTATCCAGCTCTCTGCTATGGCCTGGGAAAGCAGTAGAAGATGGCCCACGTCCTTGGGCCCCTGCACCCACCTGGGAGACCAGGAAGAAGCTCCTAGCTCCTGGCTTTGGATCGGCGCAGCTCCAGCCATTGCGGCCAACTTGGGAGTGAACAGCAGATGGAAGACTTCTCTCTCTCTGCCTCTCCTTCTCTCTCTGTGTAACTCTGACTTTCAAATAAATAAATAAATCTTTAAATAAATAAGTATCACACGGAATAGGCCCAGCAGAGAAAGTACCCATGCTGTGGATGGTAACCAGGATTTCATTTGTTCCCAAACCTGACCTGTCAGGTGGGTTTTAACTGACAGGCTTTTTATCCACATCGCATTTTGTAGGATATGATCAGTCCATGTGTCTGCAGCTCCTGAGGTATTTATATAGAAGCAATAAGAGGTGTCTGCTACCACACATATTCCTCCCTGTTGAGCTAACATATTATCCAAAGGAAGTCTGTGGTCTGGGACCATCTGGGCTTGTGAGTTTAGAGACTTTTATAAACCTCTGAAATTGAAGCCAACTTCACCCACAGTGGTGGTGATATCTGAGACATGCAGGTGAGTACTAACCACGCCATACATCGGCCCAGCCATGGATGCCACCAGGCCAGTAACACCTAGTGCAATCAAGGTCACTGGTTCTCTTTTTACTGTGATTTTAGAGTTAGTATTGAGAGGGCCTGATAAGTCTCTTCAATCACTGTTTGATTCAGAAAGAAGAATCCATCTGAGTTTGGCACCAATTGGCCTAGTGACCAACATCCTTGAGTGTTTCCTGGATGTAGACATCTTACACCATGACCTTTTTGACTGGCTGTTATAGCCCACAAAGAGCATTCTCAATGGGAGGCAGATGAGTTTGTGTTGCTTTGGGCCTATGGCCCTGGGTTTTAGGTCACCAGTGATGTTAAGGAGTTCAGCTACCTTATTGTTAAGAATGTTATTGCCTCCTTCCCCTAGGGTATTTCTAAGGTATTGGTTTTTCTTTGAAAGTGTGTGGTTTATATTATCCCTGCCTTCACTGTTCTGAAACATTTTAGGTACTGTTTCACTTGTCAGGTGAGTTGTAGTTTAATTTTCAAAAATTTTGTTGCATTTTGATGGGCCAAAAATAGAAGTATAGCAATACAGCCCTCCTATAACTACACAGGAAGTCATTTCCCCCTTCCACGAGAGCTGTTCTATGAGAATGATAGGGTTAAGAAAGGACAGGCCGGTGCCGCGGCTCACTAGGCTAATCCTCTGCCTAGCGGCGTCAGCACACCGGGTTCTAGTCCCAGTCGGGGCACCGGATTCTGTCCCGGTTGCCCCTCCTTCAGGCCAGCTCTCTGCTGTGGCCAGGGAGTGCAGTGGAGGATGGCCCAAGTCCTTGGGCCCTGCACCCCATGGGAGACCAGGATAAGTACCTGGCTCCTGCCATTGGATCAGCGTGGTGCGCCGGCCGCAGCACGCCTGCCCCGGCGGCCATTGGAGGGTGAACCAACGGCAAAGGAAGACCTTTCTCTCTGTCTCTCTCTCACTGTCCACTCTGCCTGTCAAAAAAATAAAAATAAAAAAAAAGAAAGGACAAATATTTTTGGTTACAGAAAGGGCAGATCCATTCCAAGGTCGTACTTTAAACTACCAGGGCTCAGTTGTTGTTCATAGAGAAGAAAAACACATCCAGCGATTGCTTAGGTTAGCAGCTACACTTGCTAAATGGATGAGGGAGTAGTGCTCCACCCTGTTTGGAGAGTGCCAGCAGCTAGTGAAACAGCATTAAACAGAAGACAGAGAGCACGGGAAGCAGTGTGCCCTAACGTGAGTCCCCCTAGCAATCCCATAAGGGATGTAAAGCATGCAGCCAAGAACAGCTTTAGAGGGTATCCCCAGTTTTTTGTGGCTGCCTCAGCCAGGCTGAGAGATAAGAATGATGAGTACTATCACCAGCCCCCAGGAGAGAAGATGGCATAGCATGGGGTGGCAGTTAAGGTATTTATCACTCAGGTGTCTTTTTGAAGAGTAGCATTCGGCCTTCCAGCAATTCACAGGTGTAGGTGGACTCTGGAGGGTTGAGCTGATCCAAGGCCTCTGGCATTGGAGTGGTCTCAGTAGCCGTCCACATTTTCACTCTGGAATGATGTATCCAGGTGTCTATTCCAGGGATCATAATGGTGGTGGAGGTGGACAAGGTGACAAGGAAGGGCCCCTTTCAAAGTGGCTTTTATGTCCCCTTTTCTACTGCCATTATCAGGACTAGATCTGTGGGGAGGAAAAGAGGCTTTCCTTCTCCTGGTGGGGGACCCTCATGTAACTCACTTAATGCCTGCTGAAAGGCTGATAGTTGAGTAACATAGTCAGTCATCCATTGGACCGCTTTATATAGGACTATGTCATTAGTAAGAAAAGGTCTCCCAAAAAGTTACCTGAAGAGGATGAGGCTTAGGCTTCCAGGGATGTTGTGACTCCAGATTAGGGTTAGAGGTAGAAGCTGCCACAAGGGGTTTTGTACCTTCTGAGCTAACTTAATAATATGTCTCTTTAGAATGCTTTTGGCCTTTTCAACTTTCCTTGAAGACTGAGGGTGCCATCCATAGTACAGATTAAAGTCAACACCTAAAGCCTGAGTTATTCCCTGGGTAACCTCTGATTTATAGCTGAACCACTATTGCTCTGCAGGGAGCGAGGAATCCCAAAACGTGGAATAATCTCATTTAGCAAAACTTATATTACCTCAGTTGCCTTTTCTTTTTTATTACATTTTATTTAAGTTATACAAGTTTCATGTATCTCATATATACAGATTGAGGAACATAGTGACACCTCCCCCTACCCTCCCTCTCACCCATGTGACATCCCTTCTTACTCCTCCCTCTCACATTCCCACTCTTAAATTTTACAAAAATCTATTTTCAGTTTACTTAAAGATCATATAGTTAACACTACACTTATTAAAAGAGGCAACAAATAGTATGAAAAAACAAAAGACATTGTTCCTCAACAAAGAGAGAAGGGGTATAAAAATCATTGAATCTCAAAATGTCTACTTTGTTCCAATACATTAGATGTCAGGTATTCTATTAGTTACCTCAGATCAAGGAAAATATATGATATCTGTCTTTTGGGAACTGGCTTATTTCAGTAAGTATAAGGGTTTCCAGTTGTGTCCATTTTGTTGCAAAAGATAGGATTTCATTTTTTACACCTAAGTAGTACTCTAAAATGTATATACACCATAATTTCTTAATCCAGTCAACAGTTGATGGACATATGGGTTGATTTCATGTCTTCACTATTATGAATTGTGCTGTAATGAACATGGGGGTACAGATAACTCTTTCATATGCTGATTTCTTTTGGTTTGGGTAAATTCCCAGGAGTGGTATGGCTGTATCATATGGTAGTTCTATATTCAGATTTTTGAGGTATCTCCATACTGTTTTCCAGAGTGGCTGTACCGGTTTACATGGACAAGGGTACATTTTCCACCACATTCTCACCGGCATTTGTCATTTGTTAATTTCTATATGTTATCCATTCTAATTGGAGTGAGGTGAAACCTCACCATGGTTTTGATTTGCATTTACATGATGGCTAATGATTCTAAGCATTTTCTCAAGTTGGACATTTGAATTTCCTCTCTTGAAAAATGCCTGTTCAAGTCCTTTGCCCATTTCTTAACTGGATTATTTGTTTTGTTGTTGTTGAATTTCCTGAGCTATTTATAAATTCTTGATGTTAATCCTTTATCAGTTATGTAGTTTGCAAATATTTTCTCCCATTCTGTTTGTTGCTGTTGCCTCTTCGCTTTGTTGAGTGTTTCTTTTGCAGTGCAATAGCTTCTCAGCTTGATGTAATCCTATTTGTGATTTTGTGCTTTGAATGCCTGTGCTTCTTGGGGTCTTTTCCAAGAAGTTTTTGCCTATGCCAATGTCTTGCAGAGTTTCCCCAGTGTTCTCTAATAATTTTATGGTGTCAGGTTGTAGATTTATGTCTTTGATACATTTTGAGTGGATTTTTTTAATATGTAAGGTATGAATCAAATTCCATACTTCTGCATGTGGAGATCAGTTTTCCTCAGCACCATTTGTTAAAGAGACTTTCCTTGCTCCATGGATTGGTCTTAGCTCCTTTGTCAAAATAAGTTGATTGTAGATGCTTGTATTGATTTCTGCAGTTTCCATTATGTTCCATTGGTCTGCAAGTCTGTTTTGTGACAATACTAGGCTGTTTTGATTATAGCTGCCTTGTAGTATGTCTGAAATCTGGTATTGTGATGTCTACAGCTTTTGTTTTTTATTGTATAAGATTGCTTTAGGGGCCAATGCCATGGCTCACTTGGTTAATCTTCTGCCTGTAGCTCTGGCCGTAGCCGCCATTTGGGGGGTGAATCAATGGAAGGAAGATCTTTCTCTCTGTCTCTCTCTCTCTCACAATGTATATCTCTACCTGGCAAGTAAATAAAAAAATTAAGATTGCTTTAGCTATTCGAGGTCTCCTGTGTTTCCACATGATTTTCAGCATCGTTTTTCTATATCTGAGAAAATGTCTTTTGTATTTTAATTGCTGTTGCATTGAATCTATAAATTGCTTTTGGGAAAATGGACATTTTGATGATATTGATTCTCCCAATCCATGAACATGGAAGATTTTTCCATTTTATTGTATCTTCTTCTATTTCTTTCTTTAATGTTTTGTAATTCTCATTGTAGAGATCTTGACATCCTTCATTAAATTTATTCCAAGGTATTTTTGTAGCTGTTGTGAATGAGATTGATCTTAGAAGTTCTTTCTCAGCCATGGCATTATCTGTGTATACAAAGGCTGTTAATTTTTGTGAATTTATTTTATATCATGCTACTTTACCAAACTCTTCTATGAGTTCCAATAGTCTCTTGGTAGAGTCTTTTGGATCCCTTATATATAGAATCATGTCATCTGCAAATAGGGATAGTATGACTTCTTCCTTCCAAATTTGTATTCCTTTGACTTCTTTTTCTTGCCTAATAGCTGTGGCTAAAACTCCAGGGCTATATTGAATAGCATAGTGAGAGTGGGCATCCTTTTCTGGTTCTGGATCTCAGTGGCAATCCTTCCAAATTTTCCCCCTTCAATAAAACGCTAGCCATGGGATTGTCATAGATTACTTTGTGTTGAAGAATGTTCCTTCTATACCCAATTTGCTTAGAGTTTTCATCGTGAAAGGATGTTTTATTTTATCACTTTCTCTGCATCTATTGAGATACTCATATGGTTTTTGTTCTTCAGTTTGTTAATGTGCTATATCACATTGATTGATTCGCAAATGTTAAACCATCCCTGCATGCCAGGGATAAATCCTACTTGGTCTGGGTAAATGATGTTTCTGACTTGTCGTTGGATTCAATTAGATAGAATTTTGTTGAGGATTTTTGTGTCTATGTTCATCAGGGAAATTAGTCTGAAATTCTTTTCCAGGTTTAGGAATTAAGGTGATTCTGGATTCATAGAACGATTTTTAGAGGCTTCCCTCCCTTTCAATTATTTTGAATAACTTGAGAAGAATTGGAGTTAGTTCTTCTTTAAATGTCTGACTGAATTCAGCAGTGAAGTCATCCAGTCCTGGGCTTTTCTTTGCTGGGAGGGTCTTTATTACTGATTCAATTTCTGTCGTGGTTACGGGACTGTATAGGTTTTCTATGTCTTCATGGCTCAATTTATGTAGGTTTTTTTGTGTCCGGGAATCTCTCCATTTCTTCTAGCTTTCCTGGTTTGTTGACATACAGCTCTTTATAGTGATTTCTGATGATTCCTTTTGTTTCTGTGTTGTCTGTTGTTGCATTTCATTTTTCATCTCTAATTTTATTGATTTGGGTCTTCTCTCTCCTTTTTTCGTTAGTTGGGTCAATGATATATCAATTTTGTTCATTTTTTTCCAAAACCAGCTCTTTGTTTCGCTGATCTTTTGTATATTTTTGTTTCAATTTTGTTGATTTCTTCTCTAATTTTAATTATTTCTTTTCTTCTACTAATTTTGAGTTTGGTTTGCTATTTTTTCCCTAGATCCTTGAGACACATGGATAACTCATTTATTTGGCGTCTTTCCAATTTCTTGATGTAGGCACCAGTTGCTATAAACTTTCCTTTTAACACTGCTTTTCTTGTATCTCATAAGTTTTGGTATGTTTTTTGTCATCTTCATTTGTTTCCAGTAATTTTTTGATTTCTTTTTTTTTTAAGATTTATTTTATTTATTTGAAAGACAGAGTTACAGAGATAGGTAGACAGAGCGAGAGGTCTTCCAACCACTGGTTCACTCCCCAGATTTCTGCAACAGCCAGAGCTGTGCTGATCCAAAGCCAGGAGCCAGGAGCTTCTTTGGGGTCTCTCACTTGAGTGCAGGGCCTGAGGACTTGGGCCATCTTCTACTGCTTTCTCAGGCCATAGCAGAGAGCTGGATCGGAAGAGAAGCAGCCAGGACTAGAACTGGTGCACATATGGGATGCCAGCGCTTTAGGCAAGGGCTTTAACTGCTGCACCACAGCACTGGCCCCAATTTTTTTATTTCTCTTTTGAGTTCTTCAAAGACCCACTGTTGATTCAGGAGAATTTTGTTCAGTCTCTATGTGTTTGCATATGTTCTAGAGATTCCTGAGTTACTGATTTCCAGCTTTAATACATTGTGGTCTGAGAAGATGCATGGTATGATTTTGAATTTTTTTTAATTTGCTGAGACTTGCTTTATGGCTTAGCATGTGGTCAGTCATGGAGAAAGTTCCATGCACTTGTGAGAAGAATGTTTATTCTGCAACTGTGTGTTGATAAGTTCTGTAGATATCTGTTAATTCCATTGGGTCTATAGTGTCAATTAACTCTGCTGTTTGCTTGCAGATTTTCTGTCTGGGAAATTGATATATTGCTAAAAGTAGAGTACTGAAATCCACCATTACTATTGTATTTGTGTCTATGTCTTCCTTTAGATCCCTTAAGTTTTCTTTTAAGTAGCCAGGTGCCCTATAATTACATGCATATATATTTATAATTCTGACACCTTCCTGTTTGATTGATCACTTAATCAGTACATAGCGCCCTTCTTTGTCTCTTTTAACAGTTTTTATGATAAATTCTATTTTGTCTGATATTAAGATGGC
The DNA here is from genome assembly GCF_051225735.1 of Oryctolagus cuniculus. Lineage (NCBI taxonomy): Eukaryota > Metazoa > Chordata > Mammalia > Lagomorpha > Leporidae > Oryctolagus > Oryctolagus cuniculus. The sequence continues at coordinate 90,155,717 of NC_142888.1, forward strand.
CATACCAGTTCTTTTGGTTTCTGTAAGCATGGTATATCTTTTTCCATCCTTTCACCTTCAGTATGCGTGCATCTTTGTTGGTGAGTTGCGTTTCTTGTGGGGAGCAAATAGTTGGGCTTTGTTTTTTAATCCATTTATCCAGTCTGTGTCTTTTAACTGGAGAGTTGAGAGCATTTATATTCAAGGTGACTATTGATAAGTAACGACTTTGCCCTGCCATTTTTCCATAAAAATCCTGTTTTTTTTTTTTTTTACTTTGGATTTCCTTTGTACTTTTACTGGGAGATTTCTTTCCTTTTCCTTCTTTCATAGTGATGACCATATTTCTGTGTTTCTGTGTGCAACACCTCCTTTAGCATCTTATGCAGGGCTGGATGGGTGGTTACAGATTCAATTTCTGTTTGCCATGGAATATCTTTATTTCGCCTTTGTACATAAATGAGAGCTTTGCAGGTTATAGTATTCTGGGTTGACATTTCTTTTCTCTTAAGTCTTGGACTATATCTTGCCATTCTCTCCTAGCCTGTAGTGTATCTGATGAGATGTCACTTTGAGTCTAATTGGTGATCCTCTGATAGTAATCTGGCCTTTCTCTCGTGCACATTTTAGAATTATGTTTTATTGTGGTGAGTTTGATTACAATGTGTCGTGGCGAGGATCTTTTCTGATCATGTCTATTAGGAGTTCTGTGTACTTCCTTTTCTTGGATGTCTCTTTCTTTCTCCAAATTGGAGAAATTTTCTGTTATTATTTATTGAAAAGGCCTTCTAATCCCTTTTCTCTTTCAACGTCTTGAAGAACTCCTAGAACCTGTGTTTTATAGTATCCTGTAGATTATCAACAGTATTTTTTAGTTTTCTAATTTCTTCTTCTGGTGTTTGGTATGACTGTATAATTTCCTGTGCCCTGGGGGGGGATGTAATGATGGGAGGGCAGACCTGGGCTGTGGATGGACCTCAGGATGAATCCTGGATCCCCAGCTGGTATTAGCTTCTATTTTCTCAAATAAGAGCAGCAGTAAGTCTACCTGGGTGGTAGACATAGACATAGCATCTACACACCTACACAGAGGGCTTGGGGGACCAAGATGCAAAAATGCTTCTGATGTAACAAATGTTATAGGGATGTCATTTTCCTTTCTCCCGCCCTTTAGTAGGAGCCTGAGTCTTCACAACCAGCCCCAGCATTCATCTCTTCTCAAAGGCTCTGGCCTCAGTTTTCACTTCAGAAACATTGGGGTAGAAATGACAAGCAGAACAGCAGTGGACAGCTGCTCAGGCAGTGCACTGCATGATTCCAGGAGATATTATCTGTGAGAGGCACCCCTGGAGCTGACAGAGCTCTGACCCTTGGTACATAGGTGTACTATGAGAATTTCACCAGATTGTGTTAAAACACTTGGGGAGATGTCAAAGACTATGTGAAGATTGGCCACCATCACAACAAGTATTTAAAGAAGTTCTAGGGGCTTGTGCTTTGGCGTAGAGGGTAAAGCCACTTCCTAGAGTGTCAGCATCCCATATGGGCACTGGTTCAAGAACTGACCGCTCCACTTCCCATCCAACTCCCTACTAATAAGCCTTGGAAAGCACTAGAAAATGGCCTAAGTTCTTGGGCCCTTGATTCCATACGGGAGACCCAAAGGAAGCTCCTGGCTCCTGGCTTGGGATCAGCCCAGCTCCAGCCATTGTGGCCATTTGGGGAGTGGACCAGCAAATGAAATATCACTGCCTCTGCCTCTCTGTAACTCTGCCTTTCAAATAAATATATAAATATCTTTAAAAAAAAGAGAAGAAAAAAGAGAGATCACGATGAGGGAGATGTGTTGAAGTTCAGTGGGCTAGGCCTCCACCGACAGCACCAGAATACCATGTGGGCTCTCGTTCTAGTCCCGGCTGCTCCACTTCTGATCCTGCTCTCTGCTATGGCCTGGGAAAGCAGTAGAAGATGTCCCAAGTCCTTGGGCCCCTGCGCTCACTTGGGAGACCCGGAAGAGGCTCCTGGCTCCTGACTTTGGATCAGCCCAGCTCCAGCTCCTGCAGCCATTTGGGGAGTGAACCAGCAGATAGAAGACCTCTCTCTTTGACTCTCCCTCTCTCTGACTGTAACTCTACCTCTCAAATAAATAAGAATCTTCTTAAAAAGAGAGATAAAGAGATCATGATGGAGAAATATCCAAAAGATCAATCTCCTAGTGCAAGCCCCTCTCTCTTTTCTTATTTTCTCTTGGAATGTAGAATATCCTGAATTCTAGTCTCTCAGGAAGTGAAACTAAATGAGGTTTTTCAATTTTTTTTTTTAAATTGGGGGTTGGTGTTAGTGTAGCAGGTTAATCCACTGCCTGTGACACCAACATTCCATATGGGTGCTGGCTTGTGTCTCAGCTGCTGCACCTTTTTTTAAAGATTTATTTATTTATTTGAAAGTCTGAGTTACACAGAGAGAGAAGGGGAGGCAGAGGCAGAGAGAAAGAGAGAGAGAGAGAGAGAGAGGTCTCCCATCCACTGGTTCACTCCCCAGTGGGCCGTAATGGCTGGAGCTGCGCCGATCCAAAGCCAGGAGCCAGGAGTTTCTTCCTGGTCTCCCAGGTGGGTGCAGGGGCCCAAGGACTTGGACCATCTTCTACTGCTTTCCCAGGCCATAGCAGAGAGCTGGATTGGAAGTGGAACAGTGGGGACTCGAACTAGTGCCCATATGAGGTGCTAGCCCTGCAGGCAGCAACTTTACCCATTATGGCACAAGGCCGGCCCCAAGGTTTTTCAATATTTTTATAACTCTGTTATGTTTTCATCTAGATTATAAAAAGCAGCTATTTTGCCTCATTAGCCATAATACTTCTTTAGGAATTTGGTTTATTGCTCAGAACATTCAGCTGAAGCACAACCATCAGGTTAATTCATTTCAAAGAGTATGGGGCCAGCATGTCAAAATGTCAGCTTATTTTCCCAGGGAAGTAGGACAATTAATCTAAAACATTGCAGTTTGGGCATTCATCCTTCATCCCACCAGAAGCAAGAAGGATATGTGACATTGGTTGATGTCCAGGTGGGCTTCTGTGTAAGAGAGTGTCTATTCACATGATTGCAATGTAAGCAACAGAACAGGTAGCCCTGTATTTATATCATTTTTGCTTTTTCAACTTGTCAGAATGAGGAATACTATAAACTGATTAATATTTGGGAAAGCTTGATCATGGCTGTGGTAACAGTGGAGCAAACATGACTAGAAGACTTTCTTAGCATTCATGAACTTCATTCTCTCCACCTCACTCACTATCTCAAGTTATCTTCCCAAAGGAGAGGCTAGTGACTTTTCAAGGCCATGCCCATGGTAATATGTAGAGAGACAAAATTCCTCCAAAGAGAGACGTGTAAGAGAACTGGCAGGATGCAACCTCAGGGAGCCAGTTTGAGATTACAGCAAATGATTGGGAAAGTAAAAGGAATGCATAGGGATAGTGAGTCAGAGAGTTATACTGATCTCATGTGGGGATATGTGGTGCCCTGATGAGGGCAGGGGAGTTTGTAATCTTGTCCATTTATTACTAGAGTTAATATACCCAACTATCAAAGGGCAAGTACAAAGAAATAATAATGAGAACAAGCTTACTGCAGGAAGCCTGGGAAAGGTTATCCAAAAAGATTGTTGGTGCTTCACCTTCCTGGATTGTTACTATGAGGAAAACAAGCCGTGTTCTTTGTCTAGTAGGCTAGCACTGAATTGTCACTGAAGGATGTGAGCCACAGGATTTCTGATGATGAAATCTGAAAGGTGTGTGCTGAGAATATTGCCTCTACTGATTCCTGAGGCCAGGGGCTGATGGTCTTCTTTGGTATTAGAGGCCTTGGTGTTTACCAGTTCCTCTTTTCATAGACAGCTATCTTCATCAATTGCTCTGCTATCCCCTACTCCATGCAGAATAATTTGAAGCTGGAAGAAGTGGTGCAGTTAAGTTAACGCATACCCAAGGCACACACCCCATACCCAACTCTTCTGCTTACAGCCACAGATGTCGGTGTCATCAGCACCCCCACAGCCTCAGAGTGTCCTTTCCACACCTGTCTCTGCAGCTTACCATGAACAAAGAGTATGATGTCTCCCAGAAAGCTCTTACCTCCAGAGATCCTGCTTTTTATTTTTTCTTTTTCAACTTTTATTTAATTTCCAAAGTACAACTTTTGAATTATAGTGGCTTTTTCCCCCCTTAACATCCCTCCTACCCACAACCATCCCATCTCCCACTCCCTCTCCCATTCCATTCACATCAAGATTCATTTTCAATTATCTTTACATACAGAAGATTAATTTAGTATTTACTAAGTAAACAATACACCCACAGAGACACACAAAGTATAGAGTACTGTTTGAGCAGTAGTTGTACCGTTAATTCGAATAGTACAACACATTAAGGACAGAGATTCTATATGGGGAGTAAGTGCACAGTGACTCCCGTTGTTGATTTAACAATTGACACTCTTATATATGATGTCAGTAATCTCCCAAGGCTCTTGTCATGAGCTGCCAAGGCAATGGAAGCCTCTTGAGTTCACAAACTCTGATCTTATTTAGACAAGGCCATAGTCAAAGTAGAAGTTCTCTCCTCCCTTCAGAGAAAGGTACCTCCTTCTTTGATGGCCCGTTCTTTCCACTGGGATCTCACAGAAATCTTTCATTTAGGTCATTTTTTTTGCCACAGTGTCTTGGATTTCCATGCCTGCAAAACGCTCATGGGCTTTTTAGCTAGATATGAATGCCTTAAGGGCTGATTCTGAGGCCACAGTGCTGTTTAGGGCATTTGCCATTCTATGAGTCTGCTGTGTATCGTACTTCCCATGTAGGATCATTCTCTCCTTTTTAATTCTATCAATTATTATTTGCAGACACTGTTCTTATTTATGTAATCCCTTTGACACTTAATCCTATCTTTTTGATCAATTATGAACTGAAACTGATCAGTTTGACTAGTGAGACGGCATTGGTACATGCCACCTTGATGGGTCTGAATTGGAATCCCCTGGCACGTTTCTAGCTCTACCATTAGAGGTAAGTCTGAGTGAGCATGTGCTGAACTGTACATCTCACTCTTATATTTTTTTTATTTTTATTTTTGACAGGCAGAGTTAGACAGTGAGAGAGACAGAGAGAGAGTTATGGACAGTGAGAGAGATACAGAGAGAAAGGTCTTCCTTCCGTTGGTTCACTCCCCTAATGGCCACTATGGCCAGTGCTGCGCCGATCCAAAGCCAGGAGCTGGGTGCTTCCTCCCTGTCTCCCATGTGGGTGCAGGGACCCAAGCACTTGGGCCATCCTCTGCTGCCCTCCCAGGCCACAGCAGAGAGCTGGACTGGAAGAGGAGCAACTGGGACTAGTACCCGGTGCCCCAACCAGGACTAGCACCCAGGTTGCCAGCACCGCAGGCAGAGGATTAGCCAAGTGAACCACAGCACCGGCCCCCACTCTTATATTTAACAGAGATCACTTTTTAGGTAATTTTAAATGCCTAGAAATAATTTCATGTTAAATAATTTAATCCATTCAGCCAGCCTGTGTCTTTTAACTGGAGACTTGAGGCCATTTACATTCAATGTGACTGTTGATAAGTAGTGACTTTGCCCTGCCATTTTTCCAAAGGTATTTCTAATATATGCTTTGAACTTCCTGTGATCTTTCACTGAGAGATTTGCTTCCTTTACCTTCTTTGGTATTGATGACTGTGTTTCTGTATTTCTGTGTGTAACACATCTTTTGCAGGGCTGGACACGTGGTGACAAATTCTTTCAATTTCTGTTTGCTATGAAAGGTCTTTATTTCACCTTCATTCACAAATGAGAGCTTTGCAGGATATAATATTCTGGGATGGCAGTTTTTTCTCTTAGTTCTTGGGCTATATTTTGCCATTCCCTCCTATCTTGTAGTGTTTCTGATGAGAAGTCTGCTGTGAGTCTAATTGGAGATCCTCTGAGAGTAATTTGGCATTTCTCTCTTGCACATTTTAGAATCTGTTCTTTATGTTTTACTGTGGTGAGTTTGATTACAATGTGTCATGGCGAGGATCTCTTCTGGTCATGTTCATTGGGAGTTCTGTGTGCTTCCTGTACTTAGATATCTCTTTCTTTCTCCAAACCCTGGAAGTTTTCTGCCAGTATCTCACTAAAAACAGCTTCTAATCCTTTCTCCCTCTCCATGCCTTCAGGAACTGCTAGAACCCAAATGTTGGTTTTTTAAATAGTATCCTGTAGATTCCCAACAATATTTTTTAGATTTCTAATTTCCTCTTCTTTTCTTTGGTTTGACTCTATACTTTCCTGTGCTCTGTCTTCTAAATCCAATATTCTCTCTTCTGCCTCACTGATTCTGTTTTTAGGGCTCTCAAATGTGGTTTTTATTTGTTCTATTGAATTCTTCATTTCATTTTGATTTCTCTTTAATATTTCAATTTCATGTTCTACTAAATTTCTCATTTCATTTTGATTCCTCCTTAAGATTTCATTTTCATGAGAGAGATTTTCTGTCATGTCCTGCATGGATTTCATTAGTTCTTGCATTTGTTTTTGGTAACTGCTAGATGTTCTTATCATAAATTTTTTGAGTTCCATTTCTTGCATTTCTTCTATCTCATCATCTTCATAATTTTGTATTGGAGTGTCATGTTCTTTTGGGAGCATCATGATGTCTTCCTTGTTCTTGTTTCCTTGGTTTTTGCTTTTTTTGTTTGGCATTGTGGAGATATTCTTTGGTTTCTTCCTTTTTTTCTAGCTGTGGTGGCTTTTCTTGTTATACTATGACTCTATATTAAGTGGACTGTCTGCTTTTGGTGACTCTCCAGAGGCTTGTGGTGGGTGTGGCCAGAGAGCTCTATTCAGTTCTTCAGATTAAGGGTGTTCCAAAGGTGACACACTCAGTTTTGGCATAGTAAATCTTCATTCTCTCTCTCTTTTTTTTTTATTGAGAAGTGAAGTAATTCTGCTCAGCTGAGCTCTTATCCTCAATGGCAATCGGTGTCTGAGCACTAGCCCCAGTGGGTATATTTGTCTGCTCTGTCCCAAGGACCACACAAAGGATCTGTGCAGTCATCAGTGTAAGCTCAGATTCCCCTGCAATGTCTCTCACCGAGTAACCAAGGCCACCGAAGCTTGTGGTGTCTCCCACCAAGATGTGAATCTCAGCCACACTGTGAGTTCTCCCACATACCCTCAGTTTTTTTTTTTTTTCACAGTCCCGGTTCATAAGCTCCACACATTCACTAGGTCTTAAGTCTCCTGTTATTACTCCCCACCAGAGTCAGGTTTTTCTGTTTTGCTGAGGGCGGGCACAGCCCCGAGCTGGCACAGCTGTTACGTATGTCCAAAATGGTGCCTGCTCTATTGTCTTGCACGCCTTTATATGGTGAGTGGAGAGAGAGAGAGTTATGTCCATACCGTCCCTTTTATTTTTTTCTCTCCTCTAGTTTGGCTGGTACGCTTTCCCCCACAGGAAAGCCTTGTTCCCTCTAGGCTCTTCCTGCCACTTTTACGCCAGTGTCTTGGGCTACTGTGGTTTCACCTCACCTCTCTTTCCAGCGCTGGTGCATAGACTCGGAAGCTGGGGTCCTGAGCCATGGGCACTCGTGCCCTCCATGTAGATCCATCGTGTCCCTCTAATTCCAAAAGAGTTTCCTCTGCAGTTTTTCCCCTAACTCTTCCCTGAGACTACAGTATCTCCACTTTTATTAAACTATCTTTTCCTGGACTATCAGTGAGCTCCCTCCCTATACTGCAATCTTGTAGCTGACTCCAGACCCTGCTTTTAAAAAAAGACTTATTTTATTTGTTTGAAAGGCAGAGTGTCGCTCCCCCTCTTCGTGGAGGAACAACACTAAACCCTGCCTAGGCTTCATATCCGAGTCACGGCACCATTATGTCGCTCCCCGTCTTCATGGAGGAATGACACAAGACCCTGCGCTGTTCTTTTGTCTGCTCGGCCCTCCCCGGGTTTGCTGCTGGTTCTTCCCGGGTTGGTTACCATCCCTCCCACCTCCGTGGAAGGGCGGTTCCCCCTGCCACTTTCCCCACTTCCGCGGGGGAGTGGCACACCGCCGGCCGGCTCTCTCGGGGGCTGCTCAGGTGTTCCCTCAGATGTTCCCCTTAGATGTTCCTGGTGCATGTTGTCTCTCTCCTCCTTTATAGTCCTCTTCCACCAATCCCAACTCTGCTACCCACATGCCGAGTACGCTGCTCTCCTCCAATCAGGAGTAAGTCCTACAGTTTATTGGTTGAACTGGAGGCAGCTGTGTAGAAGCTGTTTCTCCCTTCTCAGCGCCATATTGTGGGAAAGCAGATGCATAGAATAAGTCTTAATTCCAGTAACTTAGTCTAGTCCGAATTGCTCCCCACAGATCCCCCTTTCTTTTTATTTTTTTGGCGTTGATATGCGCCTGTCTTCGGTGCCCCGCGGCACACACTCTGCTCTGCTTGCTAGAGTTGCCCACAGGTGCTTACAAGCCCTATCAATCAGGCAAACCGAATCTGGGTCCTCTCTTCGCCATGTTGTGAGGAGGTTTTTAGGCGCTGATGTGTGCCTGAGTTCGGTGCCCTGCAGTGCATGCTCTGCTCTGCTAGAACTGCCTGCAGGTGCTTACAAGCCCTACCAATCAGGCAAACCGAATCCAAGCCTTCTCATTGCCGTATTGTGGGGAGACTTATTGGTGTTGATAACGTGCCTGTCTTCGGTGACCTGCAGCCGCCCACAGGTACTTATCGTCTTACTAATCAGGTAGACCGAATCCAAGCTCTCTCATTGCTGTGTTGTGGGGAGGCCTTATTTTTCTCTATTTCTCTATCTCCGGGCATTGCTATTTCTCCCATTTTACTTCTATCTGCCAGCATTCCTATTTCTCTCATTTTACTTCTAAACTTCTGTTTCTCTTATCTTCGCGGTTTCCCGGCGCCTGCCCCAAGGCTGCTTCTTGGCGCCTCGCCGCCCCATGGCGGCTTCCCGGCTTTGCGCCGCTTCAGCCCACGCTTCTCTCATCTGCGCGGCTTCCCAGCGCCCGCCCTGCGGCGGGCTCCCGGCTCTGCGCAGCTCGGCTTTGCAAGCTCCGCGGTCTCCATGCCCTTCGTGCCCGCACCACGGCCTTCGCGCCAGCCCTGCGTTCCCTATCTATTCATGCCCCGTGCTCTCTCTGCACGCAGTGGCTTCCGCGAGTCACACAGCCCAGCTCACGTTTCCGCCACCGGCATTCAGTCCAAGTTCCCAGGGCTAACCTGGCGAATTCAACCTGGCGGCCCACGTCTCTGCCTCTGGTTCCAGATTTTCACCTTTTGCTCCCCGGGCTGACTTGAAGAATTCCAAGATAGCTTACGTCTCCACCTTGGCCTGCCCCCGCGGCTTCAATTTCCCTAACATTTTTCTCTACCCGGTATGTTTCCCTAAGTTTTCTTCCAACAATATTCCTCCCTCATTTCTCCTGGCTTCTCCCCACAGTCCGTATCCGAGTCTAAGTTTCTTCTTGCTTTCACTTTAAATCCTAACTTCTTTCCCACAGTCCGTATCCGAGTCTATGCCTAGGCTTTCAATAGCTTCTTCCGGCACCTTTTCCGTCCGGCTTTTCCCTAGGCTCTTTGCTAGTCTCTCTCCGGTATTTTCCCGCTTCTTCCCGTTTCTTCCCTCCTAGGTTTCCTATCCGAGTCACGGCACCATTATGTCGCTCCCCCTCTTCATGGAGGAACGACACTAAACCCTGCCTAGGCTTCATATCCGAGTCACAGCACCATTATGTCGCTCCCCGTCTTCGTGGAGGAATGACACAGGACCCTGCGCTGTTCTTTTGTCTGCTCGGCCCTCCCCGGGTTTGCTGCTGGTTCTTCCCGGGTTGGCTACCATCCCTCCCACCTCCGTGGAAGGGCGGTTCCCCCTGCCACTTTCCCCACTTCCGCGGGGGAGTGGCACACCGCCGGCCGGCTCTCTCGGGGGCTGCTCAGGTGTTCCCTCAGATGTTCCCCTTAGATGTTCCTGGTGCATGTTGTCTCTCTCCTCCTTTATAGTCCTCTTCCACCAATCCCAACTCTGCTACCCACATGCCGAGTACGCTGCTCTCCTCCAATCAGGAGTAAGTCCTACAGTTTATTGGTTGAACTGGAGGCAGCTGTGTAGAAGCTGTTTCTCCCTTCTCAGCGCCATATTGTGGGAAAGCAGATGCATAGAATAAGTCTTAATTCCAGTAACTTAGTCTAGTCCGAATTGCTCCCCACAGCAGAGAGAGAGAGAGAGAGAGAGAGAGAGAGAGAGATTGTTTCCATCCAGTGGTTCATTCCCCAAATGGCCACAATGGCCAGGGCTGCGCCAGGCCAAAGCCTGGAGGCAAAAGCTTCCTCCAGTTGTCCCATGTAGGTGGCAGGGGCCCAAGCAAATGGACCATCCCCCACTGCCTCCCCAGGTGCAGTAGCAGAGAGCTGGATTGGAAGTGGAGCAGCCGGGATTCCAAGGTGGAGGTTTAACCCATTACACCACAATGCTGTGCCCCAGAGACCCCTGCTTTGCCCCAGATGTCACTGACAGCAGCAATTCCATGGCAGGTGAAGGCAGGGGGCCTGCCTGGGTAGTAGACATAGCAATGATAGCTTGGGAAGGAGTTGGTGCTGGCTCTGGTCCTGCTGGACCCTTCTCCTTCTGATTTCCTTCTCTTGGCTTCCCATGATATTGGGCCATGATATTGACATGATACTGAATCAAAGACACTGCATGGCTGCCACCCTGCAGATCATTGAAAAGGAATTCCCTGCACTGAGGTCCTAGGTCCAGGCCTGCTATTTAGGTCAAGGGGGTGATAGGGTTCCCTGTAGATAGTGACCATCATTCTAACTCTTCTTTCCCAAAAAGTCATCTTTGAACTTGTGCAACAGGAGACTGTACCAGCTGGAGGACCTGTATGACAATATAGAGGAGGCTCCTAAATGCATGAAGGTGGTGGGCATGCACATTGGGTGACAATTACATGCAGATAAAGGTACCTGTGGATGACGGTGGGGACTGGTGCATGTTCCCAGATGTCTCTCTCTCTCTCTCTCTGATTCATTTTCCAGTTTCCTCTGTTTTTCTCAGCTGAAGACAGCATAGGAACTGGACAAGATGAAAGAGCTGAAGCTTGAAGAGTGTGGCTTGAAAGAACCACCTGTGTAACACCTTCCTTGATCACAATGCCTATGTAAGGCCACTGGGTGTGCCTGTCACTCTTCTGTGGACATTCATCCCTTGAGAGCCTGAGCCACCCCTGAAAGTTCCAGTGCAGGAAGAGGCAATCCCAATTCTCTGGGAAGTCCATAGCCCTACCCTCTCCTCTCTATTCCTCAGTTCTGCTCTGAGATCTCCTTTCCTTCTGGTCTTCTCCCCTTTCCCCCTTCCCTCTTGTCAGTGGGCTTCTGGAAGCAGGGCTCTGTGTCTTCACCATGGACAATGGTATTCAGTGTTGAACCAGATGCTTGTGCCCTGGACTGAGACAGGTTTTCCATCACAGAGCCTCATGGCTTACTCAAACCTGCCTGCCTCAAACTGGCTTCCTGCCTCTGTCCTGAGAGGAATCCACCTAGTGTGCTGAGGGGGCTCGTCCCTGGGTGGCTGTCATCATGAGATTTATTTCACTGACCCAGTGCCGGAAGCTAGGCCCTTCTTCAGTGGGCCAGATGTGGGCAACCAGCAGTGACATAAGGCAGAAGAGATTGAGGATATAGAAGGAAAGGCCTGATGGTGTGCTGCCCCTCCCTTCCTCCTCACTCTGTCAATCTGCCTGGGCCTCCAGAGGAGACCTGCGTAGTCTGTGTTGGATGTGATTCCTCAGGTAAGGCACTGATGACTCAGGCACAGTTGCACAGGGACCATCAGGACAGAATAGGGTGATCCTAAGACCACACCACTGACCCTGAATCTCATGCTGAGCTGGGCTCTAACCCTTCCCTCCTGGCTTTTGTGGATACTGGGGAGTGAACCTGTAGATGGGAGATCCCTGTCAGAATTTCTCTTTGTATCCTTCAAGTGAATAAAAATAAATAACCAGAGCCAGTGCTGTGGCATAGCAGGTAAAGCCGCCACCTGCAGTGCCAGCATCCCATACGGGTGCTGGTTTGTGTCCTGGCTGCTCCACTTCCCATCTGTATCTCTGCTATAGCCTGGGAAAGCAGTGGAAGATGGCCCAAGTCCTTGGGCCCCTGCACCTTCGTGGGAGACCTGGAGGAAGCTCCTGGCTCCTGGCTTCGGATCTGCGCAGCTCCGACCATTGCAGCCATCTGGGGATTGAACCAGCAGGTCTTTCAAATAAATAAATAAATCTTTAAAAGAAATAACCAAATTTTAACAAAAATACTCAGCCACAATATTTGTTTTGTAATGATCTTCATATGAAGAGGGTTTTCCCACTACACTGGAGAGTCGTGTCCTCACAGAGGCAAAGCTCTCGATTAAACACCAAGTATGTAATTGTGCCAGCGCCACGGCTCACTAGGCTAATCCTCCGCCTTGCGGCTCCAGCACACCGGGTTCTAGTCCTGGTCGGGGCGCCGGATTCTGTCCCGGTTGCCCCTCTTCCAGGCCAGCTCTCTGCTGTGGCCAGGGAGTGTAGTGGAGGATGGCCCAAGTGCTTGGGCCCTGCACCCCATGGGAGACCAGGATAAGTACCTGGCTCCTGCCATCGGATCAGCGCGGTGCGCCGGCCGCAGCCCGCTGGCCGCAGCGGCCATTGGAGGGTGAACCAACGGCAAAGGAAGACCTTTCTCTCTGTCTCTCTCTCTCTCTCACTGTCCACTCTGCCTGTCTGAAAATAAAAAATAAAAAAAATAAAGAAACACCAAGTATGTAATTGTAATCCTGACCTTCTTACTCGTCTCCTCCTGTGCCTGAAGGAAGATTTCATTGTGGATGGAATTTGGTTATTTGCAAGGTCTAGTCGTCCACTATAGCTAAAGCTGAGCCTATATGCTAAAGCTGTTGAATTTTACATTAAATCAAGGGAGGGCTTTCTGGGCATTTTGACAGGGAGCAATATCTGCAACTGTTCTTTTGTTTTCCATTGCTTAACACTGACATTATAGCTTCTTTTAGCCAAGTTAATGAAATTTACAAAGAAATAAGGAAATATGCTTTGAATAATTTTTCTATAGTGATAGAACCCCATCCGGTGGTTTTCCCTGTACGTTATTGCTAGACAAGTCAAATTTTCTTTGTGAAAATAAATTTACACAGGACATCTAACTAAGTAGTACATTTGTATGTTCAAATTAAAAGCATTTGGAATTTTATCTTTAATTTAACAGCATCATGACAGATGTTACCTATTTTATAGATTTATTTTTATTTGTTTGAAAGACAGAGTTACAGCAAGAGGTCGAGCCAGAGAGAGTTCACTCCCTAGATGGTTGCAATGGCCAGAGCTGCGCAGATCTGAAGCCAGGAGCCAGGAGCTTCTTCCAAGTCTCCCATGTGAGTGCAGAGGTCCAAGGACTTGGGCCATCATCTGCTGCTATCCCAGGCCATAGCAAAGAGCTGGATCGGAAGAGGAGCAGCCGGGACTAGTACCAGCACCCATATGGGATGCTGGCACTTCAGGCCCAGGACTCTAACCCACAGCACCACAGCACCAGCCCCAAGATTGTTACTCTTTGTTACTCTTCTCTGCTAGGTTAGACCACTCTTCTTAAATGCTAATCTCCAAAATTTCCATCATAAAGGAAAAAGGTGAAGGAGAGAAAAGTCGTTCCAATTAAACCTTACTAAATTACATGCAGGATAAAATGGCTTCTCTAACCTGCTTCACATGAATAAATGCAGTACCTAAACTGGGCGCCAGACACAGATCTTTATTCCCACTCACCCTTTATATAATAGAGAGAGCAGATGGGCCCCCACTGATATACTTTTTAAACAAAACCTTTAGAAACTGGATCATCATAGGGGCCGGCGCTGTAGCGTAGTGGGTAAAGCCACCTCCTGTAGTGCCGGCATCCCATATGGGTGCCGGTCCAAGTCCCGGCTGCTCCACTTCTGATGTAGCTCTCTGCTATGGCCTGGGAAAGCAGCAGAAGATGGCTCAAGTCCTTGGGCCCCTGCACCCGCGTGGGAGACCTGGAGGAAGCTCCTGGCTCCTGGCTTTGGATGGGTGCAGCTCCGGCCATTGCGGTCATTTGGGGAGTGAGCCAGCAGATGGAAGACCTATCTCTCTCTCTCTCTCTGCCTCTCCTTCTCTCTGTGTATAACTCTGACTTCCAAATAAATAAATCTTTAAAAAAAAGAAAGGATGGCTCCAGCTTGACTTTTTTTTTTTTAAAAAGAAACTCTGGATCATCATCTCACAGAGAGTGAAAGGTAGGAGTATCAGCTCTGACAGAGCGAAATCTAACATAAAAAAGAGTTACAATTAGAACTCTAGGATTTCTCTTTTGGTGAAAAAGACGTTGACCCCAGTCACTACTAATTAAGTGTAAGTCCAGTTGAGCATAGGTGGGCTGGATGCAATTCCTCTGTGTCTTTCACTGAGGATTTATTCATATGTGTGTAGTTATAGAAACCAGGATTAGGACAGATACTTGCTCTTGTAGCAGGAGTCTATCCTGTGACTCTAATTGATGATTTATAAATCCAACTTGAAAATTCCTTATTGTGCATTTACTTGCGTCTCATACATAATTCCTGAAGATTGTCTAAGATGATCTGATTTTTCCAAATACTGTCTTCTCTTCCTAGTCTTCATTCCAGTAATCCTGGATATCTTCAGTAGGCTTAGGACCACATATACAGTGTGATGTCCTCACCAGTATATTCAATTTCAGCTGTGGTGGGAATATTTGTGCAGTTTTCCTCCGTTGTTTCCTTTACATAACCATGCAACATCTACCAAAATAATCTCGAAGTTTGTGTAGCATCATTTACCAAAGCAAACAAACCAGAAGGACCTCACTGGAATTATTTTGGACATACAAACCCAACTACAGTTTCCCACGCCAATCAGCAGAAGAACTGTTTGTGAATTTCTATCAAAATACTCTGAAGTATGTATTCTCCTTCTCCTTTCTCTGTCCTTTCTAGGAATTCACAGAAATAATATAGACACAGCAAAATCAAATTCTGGGAATTCACAGAAATATACATTCAGATGCCACTCATTTATATTTCCCCTAATTCAGATAAGAACCAGTTATGATGCTTAAACAACTTGCTAATGTTTCTCTTTTCAATGCTTTTGTTTATCATTTTTATGGAACCTAATAGTTTTCAGTTAACTTTTAGTGTCTTATACCATCTTTTATACACAAATATTTTATATATTGATGATAGGTTTATATGTATACATTAAAATAAATGTTCTTCTGAGGTCTTTAATTAGATTGTATGTTGATTGGCGCTAATTACTAATAGTATTTGAAATTATTCCAGCAGTATTTCAAAGAGAACTTTCACAATGTCAAATCAGGGGCTGGCTTCAAGTTCTTGTGACGTAGTAAGACTGAGTTAATTTGAATTTCCTTTGGGGAATCTGGTGGGTATCAAGGACACAGTCTGGTGCCAGACTGTCTGGAGGAGCTATTTGGTTCTCTACCTAAAATGCCTAGGACCTCCTAAGAAACAGAATTTCTGTGCTTTAACTTCCTTACCTGTAAAATTCTATCATAGCATCTAATTCAAAAAGTTACAACTCTTAATCTCATTTACCCTTTGAAGTTTGTGGCCCATAATAGTCACTATACACATTTTCCTTTTCAAACTAATGACTTAAATTCAGTAGGTTCAATTTCCTTTGACTCTGTATGAAATTAAGTTAAAATATATATTTGTGCTGCCTGTTTAGGCTCTTAATGTTGTTTCTAAAACTATGGTTTTAGGGAGGAGATATCTCATTGTCAGGTATTAATTTGTTATGCATTAAATGTCATGTGTTAGAAAGAAACAAAACAAACAAATGAAGCTTTGTACGGCAAAGGGAGGAAACTAAAAGCCCAAGTTTGTGTGCTGCACAAGGTCACCCAGGGATACCACCATCAGTGAGGAGCCCAGGACCGTGGGCAATGTCAGATTTCCAGTTCTCATCCAGAGCCTGGTCTCTTGATTACATGCAGATTACGGAAATCATGCTGTCAGCAAACCCTACTGGAAAAAGCTGGCTCAACCCTCACAGGCACATGATTATAAATATTGTACGTTCCAAAGGCTATAGGTCTCATGGGTGCTGCCATCACATGGACACTACAATTATGTGCCAAGCCCAGCCCTATTGGTCTTGTCAGCACTACGGGCTCTTAAATGCTGAGGTGATGTCATCTGTCTGGTTATGATGTCCCTTCTATGGTTGTGAGGTAACACCAATTCTTCCATGTGGGTTCTTCCTTTATGTGGCTTTTTCTGCACTCCAGCATGTGGCATCCTGAGCACTCGAAGACATTAGAGGCGACCTATTATGTAGGTCATGTGTAGGCTATAGACACATAAGCCCTCCACATCCCCACCCCAACACAGGCACGTTAGCAAGCCCAGCCTCTCAACCAAGGGAACATTTGTTTTTGAACTGCTGAACTCTGTGGACGTTCGCATGGACAGTTACTTAGTTACAAACATCACGCGGTAAGGTGGGGCTGTGGCATCCACGTGCGCACCACAGCCCTGCTACGGAAGTTATTCCTATTGGTTGCACGCGACCTTTGGGTCACGTGAGGCTCCGCCCTCTGCGTAACGTAAGGACTGAGCGTGAAAACGCTGAGTGTTACGTAGTTCGTGAGACCGCGAGAACAAACTACGAAGTAGGAGGAGCCGCCATTGACGCAAGTGGAGAGTCCTGTTAACTTCACCCCCGAGGTATCCGACTGCGGGTGCAGAGGACATTCAGAACCCGGGTGGGCGTCGTGGCTGGGGCGGCAAAGTGCCCCCAGAACGCACCTGCCTGGCCGTTGACTCCCTTCCTGCCGTGGTGGGCGATGTTCTGGTAGGAGGGGCACGAACTAGCCGATACTGGACGTGTACTCTGAGATGTGGCTTTAGGGGCAGGCAAGTGGCTTCCGAAGGGCGGAGGGCTCCAGAGGGTGTGCGTGGATATAGGGGGTGCGTGGATATAGGGGGTGCGTGGATATAGGGGGCGGGCTTGGCTTCCCGAAGCGACCGAACGTTTGTTTCCTCACAGAGAAAATGGGGGTTGGGGGGCTACGTCTCAGCCTCGACGCCTGGGAACCTGTGGTGGAGCAGGTGTAAGCACAGGAGCTGAGGTGGGGTGAAATGTGGCGGGAGAGTGGGGGCGAGGGGTACGGTGTGGCGGCTGCGAGTGGGCAGAGCAGGGAGAAAGTTTTGGGGGGAGGGGAGGCGGCGAGGTTCCTGAACTTGTAAGTTTTCTCTCCGGGCCGGGGCTCTGGAAGTTATGTAAGACCGCTTCCCACCTTCGCGCTCTCACTGAAGCCCTAACCTGGCCTCTCACCCTGCCTGTTTCGCTGTCTCTCCTTGGCTCCTTCCTGCCGATGTTGTTATTAGGGACACTGCAGAATTCCTAGGTGCCCGCTGATGGAGGTGACTGCGTATGCGGTCCTAATTTGTCTCTTAATTGGTTGTGTAAATGTTTTCTTCCCTTTCTTGGTTTATTTTCTCAGAAAACATTATTTTTTAAAGATTTATTTATTTATTTGAAAGAGAGAGAGACACGCATTTGTAGAAAGATGTTCCATTTGCTGTTTCCCTCTTCATGTGGCTATCTGGAACTCCATCCGGGTCTTCCACGTGGCTGCAGGGACCCAGTTACCTGAGCCATCTATAAAGGCTGCTTTCCCAGGCACTTTAGCAGGGAGCTGGATAGGAAGTGGAGCAGCCGGGACTCGGGACTCGAACCGAAGCCTATATGCGATGCTGGCAGCACCGGCCCCCCAGAAAACATTCCAAACCTGATCAGGGGAGATGCAGGAGAGAGAGGGACTGGGGAGACACTGGGTTTCTTCCACATAATTTGATATTTCTATAAAAGCTGGATAGCTTCAACGATATGAAGATTCAGAATTTATTTGTTATGCTTTATTTAAGGTTCATACAAAATGCATTTGGGAGTGGGGGCAGTTGTTTTGTGCTTAAATCTCAAAATGGCTTCAAATAGTCCAGCCAGGCACCATTTCTTTCTCCACACCTCCTCCCCTGAATTTCTATGCGTTGCTTCTAAACTTCTTTCCTGTGTGCTCTCTCCTCTTCTTCATATGGCAATAGTGAACATATTAAAGGGGAAAAAAAAAAAACAAGTGAAATCGTAGTTGATAGATTTGATGTACCCTGGCAGTGGCTTTGTAAAGTTGAGCAAATACTGAGATTGTGCTTACATTTATGAGGCTTTGAAGATTGCTTGACTGATGGTAGAAAAAAATTGTTCTTGTTATTTTAGCCTCACATTATATGTACCTTAATCTATTTTTCCTCAGCTGTGCATTTTGGAGATCTACAAAACACTCCAGCCAAAAGACAGCAACGACAAACATGTCATTTACTCAAAGGAAGAGTGGTGCAAACCAGCGTGAAGGTAAACAAATTTCCATACTATAGAATTTTTTTAGGATAAAGTGCTAACATACAGCATGAATCTCAAAGGGAGGGATAGTTTCCCTAGCTTACATGGAATGCACTATTTTCCCCACAGAGCATTTAAAGTACTAGTGTTCTTCACTATTCAAATTAAGTAGTCTGCCACTTCAGTGTATGTGCTGCCAACATCAGCATGGTCTCTACCACTTTCAAACCTTGTACCATTGTGCAGGACGAAGAATGGCATGCATCTTTATAATAATTATTGTATATTCAAAAAATAAAAAAAAATTATCGTATAGTCTTGTCATAAAGAAAGTGTATATTCTCTGCAATTCATTTTATATCAGTTGTCTTTCTGCTAATTGAAGCTTTGCACATTTTCATTACTCAGTGATAACGCCCAAGTGTTAAGCATGTTTCTGATATCATTGTGGCAGAAACTATGTATTAAATGTACCATTAGGAAACGTTGATCTATAACAAAAAATAAAGTGCCCTACTCCTGATAGCAGGATAAATCTTACCTGTTAAGATAAGCAGAAACAATACTTTTCATTTTATACAAATAATTCACAGGTTTCTTTAAAAAATTATTTAATAATTATAGCTGCCATGTTTTGAGTCCTTATGATGTGGCGTGTACTTGATAACCTTGTCATGTAAGTTTTCTCATTTAACTCTGAGAAAAATCGTGAGAAGGCACTATATTAACCTGAAAATGAGACGAGTTAGCAGAGGTCAGGTAGTGCTGGACTTCAGCATCCTATTTCCCACTCCTGGTACATGTCCAGGGCAAGTTCATGTCCTTCCTCGGATGATGAATATTAGGATTTATTTATTTTTCAGGACAAGTTGCATTTTTTAAAGGTTTATTTATGTGTTTGCAAGTCAGAGTTACACAGAGAAAGAGGCAGGGGGAGAGAGAGAGAGAGAGAGAGAGAGAGAGGTCTTCCATCCAATGGTTCACTCCCCAACTGGCCGTGATGCCCAGAGCTGTGCCAATCTGGAGCCAGGAGCCGGGAGCCTCTTCCAGGTCCTCCACGTGGGTGCAGGGGCCCAAGGACTTGGGCCTTCGTCCACTGCTTTCCCAGGCCATAGCAGAGAGCTGGATCAGAAGTGGAGCAGCTGGGACTCGAACCGGCACCCATATGGGATGCTGGCACTGTAGCTGGCAGCTTTACCTGATACACCACAGCACCAGGTCCATGACTTATTTTTGATTTGCAAATGTTGCCATACCCTTGCATTCCAGGTAGAAATCCCATTTGATCATGATGTGTGATCTTTTTGATGTAGTATTTTATTCAGTTTGCTAATATTTTGTCGAGAATTTTTGCATCTATGTTCATCAAGCATATTGGTCTGTAGTTTTCTTTTTTCCGTCGTCTTGATTTTGTCTTTGTTTTTGGTATCAGAATAATGCTGGCCTCATAAAAAGAGTTAGGTAGAGTTCCATCTTTTTTCAGTATTTTGAAATATTTTGAGAAGTATTTGAAACACTCACCCTTTAAGTGTTTTTAGAACTCAGTTGTAAAAGCCATGGGTTCTGGAATTTTCTTTGATGGGATACTTTTAATTACTGCTTCAATATGAATACTCTTGTTAGTGTGCTGTTTAGTTATATATCTTCTTGTTTTAATCTTTTAGGTTGTATATATTCAGAAATTTGTCCATTTCTCCCACATTTTCCAATTTTTAACATATAATTGTTCATACTAGTTTCTTATGATCTTTTGTATTATGTGGTATCAAATGTAATGTATCCTTTTTCATCTCTAATTTTATTTGAGTTTTTCCCTTTATTGTTTGTTATTCTGGCTAAAAGTTTCTCCATTTTGTTTATCTCTTTTAAAACATTAGCTTTTCTCTTTATCATTTTTATTACTTTAAGTTTTGGTTATTTCTGCCTCTAATTTTGGGAGCCAGAGTTCTTAACTGCATTGTTAGATTGTTTATGTGAAATCTTTTTTTTTTTAAAAAGTGTACAATTATTGGGGTAAACTTATCTCTTAATACTGCTTTGCTGTGTCCCACAGATTTTCATATGTTGTATGTTTCCAATTTGATTAATTTGAAGAAATTTTTATTTCCTTTTTAATTTCTTTAGTCATACATTGGTAATTCAGGAGCATATTTTTCATTTTTCATGTATGTCAATGTTCTATTTTTCTTATTGTTGATATCTTGTTTTATCTCTGTGGTCTGAGAAGATATGTGATATGATTTCGATTTTTTAAAAATTTGCTGAGACTTGATTTGTGGCTTAATATATGGTCTATCATAGAAAATCTTCCTTGTGCAAATGAAAAGAATGTGTATTCTGTAGCTGTTGGGTAAAATATTCTATAAAATTCTGTTTGGTCCATTTGATTCCTATTACAGTTTAATGCTCACATATTTTTGCTGATTTTCTGGATGATCTGTCTATGATGACAATGAGGTGTTGGAGTCCCTTATTATTGTATTGGGGTCTATATCTCCCTTTAGGTCTAATAATATTTGCTTTATATATCTGGGTGGTCTTGTGTTACATGCATCTATATTTTTGATTTTTATTATTTTCTTGCTGAGTCAATCCTCATCAATACATAACGTTCTCCTTTGTAAAAAGAGATTTTTAATGATTTCTTTTTGTTGAATTTTTCATTTAGAATATCATGTATTATTTTCCTCACTTCCTAAACAGTCTGTATTCTCCTGCATCTCATTGAGTTTTTCTAGGATAATTATTTTGAATTCTTTTTAAAAAGATTTTATTTATTTGAGTGGTAGAGTTATACACAGAGAGAGGGAGAGACAGAGAGAAAGGTCTTCCATTGGCTGGTTCACTCGCCAAATATCCACAATGGCCAGAGCTGAGCAGATCTGAAGCCAAGAACCAGGAGCGTCTTCTGGGTCTCGCACGCAGATGCAGGGTCCAAAGCACTTGGGCCATCCTCCACTGCTTTCCCAGGCTGTTAGCAGAGAGCTGGATCAGAAGAGGAGCAGCCGGGACACAAAATGGTACCCATATGGGATGCTGGCACCATAAGTGGAGGCTTAGCATACTATGCCACAGTGGCAGCCCCTTGAATTCTTTTTCAGACATTTCATAAATTTCCTTTGAATTAAAACCTGTTTCTGGAGAACTGTTGTATTCTTTTAGAGGTGTCATGTTTCCTTGTTTCTTCATGTTTCCTTTCTCCCTGCATTTACATCTGAATATCTTGTGTAATATTTCCTTCTTTATGGAGTATGTTTTATTGGGAAATACTTTTGTTTATATGGAATTGAGGGTATAACTTGGGTTGTTGTTTTGCTTTTAGTTATACATGAACCCAGAAGTATAACATTTAAGTGGTTTATTCAGCAGTAATCAGTGTCAGAAGTGTCTGTGACAACCACAGTTGTCTAGTCTGCAGCAGTTCATGAGGGAAGAAGTATGAATTTGAAGCGAGTATATGCATATCTTCCTAGTATGTATAGCTTTAGTGCCCAGAGAGAGGGGTGTCAGCCAGACTAGGGTTTGTGATGGCTGGAGCCTCGTTCTTGGAGCTGAGGAACACAGAAGGGGCTATGTGCTTGTCCTGCCAGGCAATCTTGAATGATGCTGGGGTTTGTGACACCAATATCTGTGAAACTGATGGGACCTTTCTCCTTTCCTGTTGGGAGGGTATGACTGATGCTTGCATTTAGCACCCCAAATTCCTATTCCTGTCATTGATGGATGTGAAGGGGACCTTTCCCCAATCCTATGGGATTAATACAGATTATCCTGGAAATTTTGCACTGCAGGTGTTGGTCTGGAGTGCTGAAATGCTGACAGTTCTTCCCTAGGTCCTATAGGATAGAATCAGGAGAACCTGAAGAACCTAGTACAAATAGTCACAATCTTAAAGCTTTACAGTGAAGTGGGATCATTACCTAGATCTCACATTGTGAGAACCAGTATATACAGGGGATTGTGGACTGGGAGGCACTAGACAGAAGCAGAAGAATGCAGGTAGCAATCCCTGGAGACCACAGGTGACTGTGTATTACTCCTGAGGTTGTAGTACTGACAACAATATTTCCAGAGCTATATAGGACAGGGAAAACTACCATGTCCTGTAGATCATGAAATATTGACTCTGGGATAGTCAGCACCGTATGGACACCGGTTCTAGTCCTGGCTGCTCCTCTTCTGGTCCAGCTCTCTGCTATGGCCTGGGAAAGCAGTAGAAGATGGCCCAAGTGCTTGGGCCCCTGCACCTGCGTGGGAGACCAGGAAGAAGCATCTGGTTCCTGGCTTCGGATCGGCACAGCTCTGGCCATTGCAGCCATTTGGGGAATGAACCAGTGGATGGAAGACCTCTCTCTCTCTTTCTCTCTCTCTCTGCCTCTCCTTCTCTCTCTGTGTAACTCTGACTTTCAGATAAATAAATAAAATCTTAGAAAAAAGAGAGAGATGAAGATGGAGGCTTCCTTATGTCTGTTCCTCTGGGATTTTTTATGGGGTTTTCTTGGTTCAAAGCCCTGAGAAGCCAAGGAGAACTTTCCCCAGATCACATAGAATGAGTGAGCGGCTGGCGCCGTGGCTCACTAGGCTAATCCTCCACCTCGCAGCACCGGCACACCGGGTTCTAGTCCCGGTCGGGGCGCCGGATTCTGTCCCGGTTGCCCCTCTTCCAGGCCAGCTCTCTGCTGTGGCCAGGGAGTGCAGTGGAGGATGGCCCAAGTGCTTGGGCCCTGCACCCCATGGGAGACCAGGATAAGTACCTGGCTCCTGCCATCGGATCAGCACGGCGCGCCGGCTGCGGCGGCCATTGGAGGGTGAACCAACGGCAAAGGAAGCCCTTTCTCTCTGTCTCT
Organism: Oryctolagus cuniculus; assembly: GCF_051225735.1. Taxonomy (NCBI): domain Eukaryota; kingdom Metazoa; phylum Chordata; class Mammalia; order Lagomorpha; family Leporidae; genus Oryctolagus; species Oryctolagus cuniculus. The sequence continues at coordinate 90,179,048 of NC_142888.1, forward strand.
CTCTCTCACTGTGCACTCTGCCTGTCAAAAAAAAATGAGTGAGCATGGCTCTGGGGCTTGGAAAATCCCTAGGCTGGTGCTCAGAAATCCTACAGGGTGCAGGGTGCCTACTCTCTGCCCTGCAAAGCACCTTGTCTATGGATCTGGTAAATTCTGGTGACAACGGGGCTGCTTGCTATCTCCAAATCAGAATAGAGTTTAGCAGTGGCTAAACCACAGCAGCTTGAATTTGGTACTTTGCAGATGGAAGGTTAGAATGTGGATTCCTTTTTTGGAGTAAAGTGGCTGCTCGACCAGCCCTCTACACTGGATTTAAAGTCTGTGAGGACAGTTCAATTTTCCTGCAGTTATGGTTGTTGGTCTGTGGCAGTTGTGGGGATCATGGCATTTTGAGCATACCTTTTCCCCCATAACATGGTGTTCCTGCAACCAGGGAGACAGCATAGGAGGTGGGGTGGCAGTGGAGTGTTTTGTGTTCTCCCTGTTGCCTTTTCAAGTCTCTGTGCTGTTTGACATCCCTATCACTTCTTTACTGAAATTTTCCCTCAGTCAGTCTCCTAAAAAGATAGGTCTTCCTTTTTTCTGGTATTTTTCTGTGGCTAAGGTGAGTGCAGATCTCTATTTAACCATCTTGAACCTGCCTTGGGTTCCAGTTTTGTGTAGCCATGCATTTACAAACATGGATGAATGTATCTTTAATGCATATACCTTTAATTATAAAAACATAACTTAAAATGGGAACTCATGCGTGTGCATGCTACTGCACACACACACACACACACACCCTTTCCTTTTTCTGAGACAGGGGAATGCTTCTATCTGTCACAGGGTTGAATTACCACAGACATGCCTGCAGGACTTCTCCTCATTTCTGCCACCACTGTTTGTAGAAGACCCCTTTGATATCATCAAAGATTCAGTTTCAGCATTAGTGTGCAAGGAGCTTCTTGGTCATGTTTCAAAGGGTATGCTAACCAAACACATTAACTCTGCAAAACCAGAATTAAATTTGTAATAATTTTTACAGGCAAGTTACAAAACAGTCTGTAGCACAATTGTGTCTAGAAGAAATAAATAAAGTAGAAATGGTTGAGATGCATGTACTCTCAAAAGTGGTTTTGTTGATGATTCAAACTTGCATCATGTGCATTAATTCAAGACATATTATTTAGGCTCTTATTCTATGCCAGACCCTGTCAGTCAACAGTGATCCCTAATATGCAAATATCGTGTCCCAAACAGACTTACCTTGTTTGTGACAGGTATCTCCACCTGGTCTTATCGACCTGCTCCCCATCTCTACAGGACTGTAGCAGAAAACATTTCCCTAGCCTGCTTATTGAAACCTGTCTGTGAGATGGAAGCTCACTAATTAGAACAACCAGTGCAGTCATGAGGGAAGCACTCAGAGTGTGGGGGGCAGACAAATGGATGAGGAAACACATTCTATTCTGCCACATTTTGACTAAGACATGCTGGGAGATATACCTAATGTTATAAAGGATGTTCATTACTGTTTCTTTGTGGGAGGATCAACTGACACATGGTAGACCCTGAGGGAGCATTCAGGTAGTTCAGGCAGTTTAGGAGAGGGCCACTGGCAACTTTCCAACAGTGTTGGTATCATCCTTGATTCTGACAGCACAGCTTTGGGACAAATATTGTACCGAGATGCAAGAATTCGGTATGCAGATGTACCAGTCCATATTTTGTTTTTGGAGTCTATGTCCTTTGGGTCTCTCTCTGGCTTTGTATCACTTATACACTGTCCTATGTGATTGTCTTTTTTAATGATTTATTTATTTATTTGAAAGTCAGAGTTACACAGAGAGAGAAGAAGAGGCAGAGAGAGAGAGAGAGAGAGAGAGAGAGAGTGTCTTCCATCTGCTGGTTCATTCCCCAATTGACTGCAGTGGCCGGAGCTGCACCAGTATGAAGCCAGGAGCCAGGAGCTTCCTCCAGGTCTCCCACACGGTTGCAGGGGCCTAAGGACTAGAGCCATCTTCTGCTGCTTTCCCAGACCATAGCAGAGAGCTGGATTGGAAATGTAGCAGCCAGGACTTGAACTGGCACACATATGGGATGCCAGCACTGCAGGCAGCAGCTTTTACCCACTGTGCCACAACTCTGGCCCCTTGATTGTCTTGCCTGAGATTGTAGCTGTTGGCTGTTCGGTAGTTCATTTTCACGTTTTTCCCTCAGGAACATTATTTCTGAAAGAAAGTTGGTTCCTTCCTATACTCCATACTGTTATCATGTGCCCTTAGCCATCACTTTAATATTCGAATTTTTTCATTTCATGGAAATGAGTTGCTTTCCTGGGACTCTCCAAACGTCAGAAGTGAGGTCCTTTGTTGTTGTTTTTGAGAATCATATGGACGTACGGCTTTTGAACATATTGAAGGGAGCTTCAAATCCCTATTATAGGACTTTGAGCAGGGGAATGGAAGGATTTGACTTAAATTTTAAAACAACTCTCTGCCTGCTGTGTTGAAAAAGGATATTAAGGGAGTATAAAAGCAGAAGTGCTTTTTGAAGGCAGTATAGTACAGGGCAGGGTGGTATCAATGGAAGAGCCAAAAAGTAGGTGGACTCTGGATATGGTATGAAAGCAGACCTGCTGAGAGATGTAAAATATAAGGGAAAGGGCACTCCAGGCCACTTCCAAGTTCTTGAGAGCTAACAAGTGGAATGTGTGGGTTAAATATTCCATTCACATTTTATTTCGCTTTCGCTAATATACTGGGAAAGTCCCAAAAGTTATGAGTAGCAGAATTGTTTTGGCCATATGTCACTCAGTCAAATTAATGGTTCACCCCAACACACACTCTACCACCACTACCACCACCAAGGAGTTAATCTGAGATCTGGATGTAATCAGCACATTATAAAGTGATCAGGAGTGAACCAAGGTTTCTTCACAAGTGTGCCCTGAATTAGTGTGGAGTAAGTAATGTACAACAAGCATAATAGAAAGACTCAAGTCCAAGAGGAAGTTGGTTTATTTTTTAAAGATTTATTTACTTGAAAGGCAGAGTTACAGAGAGGCGGGGGGTGGGGGGGTGGTCTTCCATCTGCTGGTCCACGCCCCAAATAGCCACAATGTCCAGAGCTGTGCCAATTCGAAGCCAGGAGCCAGGAGCATCTTCTGGGTCTCCCATGCCGGTGCAGGGCCCCAAGGACTTGGGCCATCTTCTACTGCTTTCTCAAGCCATAGCAGAGAGCTGGATCAGAAGTAGAACAGCTGGGACAGAAACTGGTGCCCCTGTGGGATGCCAGCACTGCAGGCGGCGGCTTTACCCTCTCTACACCACAATGCCGTCCCCAGGACGTTGGTTTATAACAGTCTAATTACCTCAACCACCTCTCCAGAAACCAACTCCTGTTATCATCTGCTGATATATCATTTCAGTTGACTCTGGTAAAATAAAATACCCTTTGAGGATCTACGTATGAGAGAGAGAAGTGAGATGGCATGCTAAGTCTCACCACAGGGTGAATTGGGTATTGGGTATGATGTTGGTGAACCTGGGGGAGTGGTGATGGGGAAATGTGCAGAACTGTTGATGTGGATCAGCAACATAACTCCAAGGAATGAATACAGAGTGAAATATAACTCAAAGCATTTTATAAGCATACCTGAGGCTGCACTCTTCAATAAACTTGATGTCAGTGCAAAGAAAATTATAGAGATGCAAAGTGAGACAATGCATGACAAAATAATCAATCCACCAAGAGTTTGTAAGGATCCTGTGTGTGTAAACTCAGAATCTCAAAGTACACAGTGTAAAAACTGATGGAGTTAAAAGAAGTAGCCAAAACCACAATTATGGTTGGGTACTTCCACACCTCCCTCTGCAAGTGATATAATTACTAGACAGACACACAGGAAGAGAGTGGAAGCTCTAAGTAGTGCAATCAATACAGTGATGAGATGTAAATGGAATATAAGCAGAATGCTGCATGTGACTACAATAACTTTTGGAGGGTTTTGGTTTTTCTTTTTCTTTTTCTTTTCAAGTATCTGGCAACATTTGTGACAGTAGACTGACTCCTGGGCCATAAAAAAATTGCAGCAATTCTAAAAGCACTGAAATCATACTTACTGTGTTCTGTGACCATGATAGAGTCAAACTACCAATCAACAACAGAAAAATAATGGTACCAGTAGCCCAGTCCTTGTCAATGATGCCAAAGCAGAATAATATGGATAAAGTTTGTGGGTAAAGGAAAGAGAAAGCTTACTAAACCAGTGAGAAAGGTAGCAGATCAGTGCCTCAGAATTACCGTCTTCTTCAGTGAGGGCAGTCTTGAAGGAGTACAAAAGGGAGTTTGGAATGCTGGGAATGTGACTAGTGGCAAGTCAGGATATATAGTTACTGAAGTTTGTTATGGGGTTGACAATGGTATTATGTCAATCTTGGGCATCAGTGGAGTCCCTTGAGAAACCTGAAGATGGCTTGACTTTATTATAAAGAGTACATTACAGGGTGTTCTGCACAATTAAGCAGCTGTGAAATGTTATTTGGCTGGGATATGAAAGAGGCAAAACATTAAGAGATTCCAAAGTTTCATTAACCAGGATGAGGCCCACTCAGCCTATAGCCTATGGGTATTTTGCATTACTTATTTGTACTCCTTTATATTTTGTTACATAAGTCCAATTCTCTGGTCATGCTGACCTGGGAGGGCCAGATTACTTGGTAACTTCAGCTGGCTTTCCCCAGGCCAGTTCCTAGAATTCACAAGCAAGCATTCTTTATCTGTCAAATTTAACAAACACTAATTAGGCACAAGCTTAGTAGTTAGCTTTTGTTCCAGAACATGAAAAGAAAATGAAAGATGCATTGGCGCATTTAAAATAATAGGGACTTTCCAAACATTTGGAAATTTTAGTTGATGCATTACCATTCCAGTTGGTCATTTAGATTCTTGTTATAGAAGAGTACAGTTTAGAAAGCGTTGACCTCTGGAATAAAAGCATTTCAGGGTGGGACAACAGAAAGCTTGCTCCAGATATTTCAAACCAAGTGCAAAGATGGAAGCAGAGGAAGAAGTTAGGAGGCTGTTGCATCAGTCTCACCTATCCTTAAAGCTTGCATTATACCAGCAAAGAAAGTTCAGCTTGCACAGAATCAGTTTGGTGGCTGATCGTATTTGGGAGGCTCGATAGAGTTTGTCTCCCAGGTTATGGCTCAGTTGTCAGTTTAGAGAAGACTGAGAGAAGAAGGCAAGAATAGGACAACTCCTGGTGTGTGGGTGGTGCCCAGTCTAACCGATTCGGGTATGGATGATCTGGTTTATAAAGGTTCCACACAGATGCTTCCTCCTCCTTGTAGATTTTTCTCTTGTGCCATATGTAAAATATCTGTACAGGGAGAGGATTTCTGTTTTCTGGTGTTTGTGTGATTGGTCCCTGGGGGCAGATTAGTACCTTGAATGCCCTGCTATGGTGTTAGCCTATGATATGGTACACAGCCTTTGAGCACTGATGTGTCTTCAAACTTGTTTATTTGTTCCCAATTTCAGAACGCAGTGGCAGCAGTAGTGTTCATGAAGGAAGAAAGAGAAGTTGGGGTTCTTTCCAGGGTAATTTTTCTGGGAGGAACCTTCTTTATGAACATAGTAGGCATGAGCATTTACGTTCACACCGCCATGATGATGATGGAACTGTAGCAATGAGGAATGTACACCAGGAACCCCAGTTAAGACGGTAAGTGACTGAGGAACTTGATTTGCATGAAGCAGCTCCTAAGAATGCAAAACTCTCATTCTCTGTGGTCCTGCTCTTCTTATAATGGAAAGACTGAAGAATGCTGTAAGTGGAGTGATGGCTGAGAAATCCTATCTGTAGCCCTGGTATCAGTAATGGGAAGCGTTGCAGAATACTGTCTACTACCTACCAAACTCTGCTTCTGTCCCTTTCCTCAGCACTCCAAATAATATGCAATACAGCAAGAGGAGACTGAAATATAATCATGACCATGTGGATGCGTATGGATCTAAGAAATGTCCAGAGGGAGAAATGGAGGATGGAACTGTATCATGCTGGTTCAAGGTCACAGTGAGTGTCTTGTCCGTGTCTGCATGTGGAGGTGAAATATTGTAAAAAATCTCATAAGGAGGAAGTTTGCATAAAAGACCTTCAGTTGACTTGGTGGAGGAGAGCTTTTAAATGGGGAAAGAAGAGAGGTCTGCAAAACCCATATTTGGCATAAAAGCAAGAAATTCTCTCAGCAGTATCTTCTTCAGGTGTCTGTTAAAGCTAGTTAGAAGGTCCCAAAAGAATACTTGGTTGAGTCTATTCTCCATCCTTAATTCTGTGTTGTCACTCACTGCTTATTTCTGCCTTCTACACTTAGGTTCCCAATGGGAGAAAGTATAACAAGAAATGGCTGTTGAGCTCAATCCAGAGCGAGTCCACTGTTCACTTCACTCCGGTTGATGTAAGAAGTGTGGTGAAGCCAGGTGGGTGGGCACAGGGGAGAGAGGAGGCTTGGCTGTGAGACTAGTGTTTTTCCCTTCATTCCCCATAGTTTCATTACATCAACAATCAGGCTCGGTTCTTTGTGCAGTATTCTGACACTGCATCTGCACTGAAGAATGTCAGCCACAAGATTTGTGATGACGAGAACCGAAAGGTGTGTGCTAAGGACATTGCCTGTACTGATTGCCAGGGTCAGGGGCTGATGGAGTTCTTTGATATTAAAGGCCCTGGTGTTCACTCCCCGACCCCTGCACGCACCTCCTTTTCCTAGATACCTATCTTCGTCAACCGCTCTTCTGTACCCTACTCTGTGAAGAATAAGTTGAAGCCAGAGGAAATGGAGCAGCTAAAGGTAATGTGGACTCAAGACATGTTGTGTAATTTACACCTCCCCAGACCCACCTCTTCTTCCTGCAGCCCCAGAATTCCCTGTCACCAGCACTCCCACAACTTCAGAGCTGTGCGCTCCGCATTTGTCTCTGCAGTTGACCTTGAACAAGCGATATGATGCTTCCCGGCAAGCTCTTGACCTCCAGAACCTCCGCTTTGATCCAGGTACATCTCATAGGAAAATTCCTGGGCAGCTGAAGGCAGAGGGTCTTATGTGGGAGGGAGACAAGGGGATGACAACTTGGAAAGGGTATTGTGCTGATGCTGGTCTTTCTGAATGCCTCTACTTCTGATTCCCTTCTCTTGGCTTCCCAAAGACTTGGTTGGCCATGATATTGATATGATTCTGAATCGAAGACAGTGCATGGATGCCACACTGAAGATCATTGAAGGAAATTTCCCTGAGGTGAGGTCCTACACCCAGTGCTGGAATTCAAGTTGAGGTGTAAAGGAGAAGATGTGGAGGGCAGAATTGGCTCCCAGGTCATAGATGGTAACAATTACTTTAACTCCCCCTTCTAAAAAGCTGTTGTCTTTGAACTTGTGCAACAACAAACTGTACCAGCTGGACGGCCTGTGTGATATTATAGAGAATGCTCCTAAAGTCAAGATCCTGAACCTCTCCAACAATGAGGTGAGAAAAAGATGCTAGATGAAATCGGGGTTGAGCGTGAGTAGGAGTGCACTTCAGATGACAACAATATGCACATAAAAGTACATGTGGGTGAGGATTGGGGCTAGGGGTGAAGGGTCCTTGATATCTCTCTCCCAGTGACTCAATTTCCAGTTTCCTCTTTTTTTCTCAGCTGAAGACAGCATGTGAATTAAACAAGCTAAAAGAGCTGAATCTTGAAGAGTTGTGGCTAGAAGGCAACCCATTGTGGAGAACCTTCCCTAACCACTCTGCCTATGTAAGGTCAGTGGAGGTGCCTGTCACCCTTCTGTGGACATTTATCCCCTGGGAGCTTAAGCTGCCCCTGAAACTACCACCTGCAGGAGGCCACCGTCCAGTCCTTTATGGAAGACCACAGCCTTGATCCAGACGCTGGTGATATGGACTGAGGTGGATTCTTCAGTACAGACCCTCATGTTCACTCAGGCCTTCCTGTCTCCAGGATGGGATGGAGCTGGCTTTTTCTCCTGTGCCCTAAGAGGGGCCATCCTTCCTTTGCTCCAGAACAGGTCCCACACCCTGTCCCAGGCTGACATGGGACTTACTTGCCCTGTACTATCGGCCGAGGTTCTAGATGGCTGTTGTCATGACACCTGTTGCACTGCCCAGTGCTATGAGCTGGGCCCTCCTTTGGGAGAAATACAGTTTCCCTGAGTCAGGGGGTCAGATGTGGGCCACTGACAATGAGAGAGGGCTTCTTGAAGCAGGAGTGGAAGGCTGAGGGAAGAGGAGTTTGTGGAGACAGAAGGACAAGCTGACGGGAGAACTGCCCCTTCATTCCTCCTCATTATGTCATCCCACCCAGTCCTCCAGAGGATCCCTGGATAGTCCATGATGGATATAAATCCTTGCTTTAGGCATTGATGACTCAAACAGGCACAGCTACATGGGGATCTTGAGAAGAAAACAATGATCCTAAGAGGGGCCAAGACCCTCCACCTCATGCTGAGCTGGGGTCTGGCCTTCTGGGGAAGGCCTCCTGCCCCCATGGCTGCTCCATTGGCCATGTCCAGCTGCGACTGACTTCACATGGGTGACAAAGGTTCAACCTTCATCTAGGGGCCCAAGCCCAATAGATGACTGTCTCCATGCCTATCTCATTCCCAGGGCCCAGCCATGGGCCACTGAAGGAAATAGCTGTAGCAAGTGAGCTGCTTTCTGCTCTCTGCTCTCTTCCTCTCTGACCTCAACACCATGGTCAAGCCTCTTCCCCTTCCATTTGCTTCCTGCTCCTCCTTTGTCCCTATTATGTCTCCCCCACATCTCCTTGGCCTACCTTCACTCCCTCTGTCTCATCATCAACATGCCACCTTCTCCCTGCTACCTGAGCCTCACTCCCCTCCCTGATCCAGTCTCCTCTTGGGTCATCTCTGGGAAGATGAGCTGGTCTAGTCCCAGCCATGCCTAAAAGAATGCTGGACACTCAAAGAAATAGGTGCGACCTGATCTCCCATCCCATTCCCTACTTCCTGAAAAGCCTCTGAAGGGACTTAGAGGGCGGTAATTGAGACAGGGAAGGGAAGGACACCTGGACTCCCAGTGATGCTTTTTGTGGCCATAGAGAAGAGTGTCAGGACAATATAGATGGGAGGTACATAGGCAGAAGGAGAGGGAAGAGGGAGATGCAAACGGGGAGAAGATGTGCAAACAAAACTGTCAATCGCTTCATTCTCTTTTTTTGACTTGGACAGTGCCATGCAGGACTGCTTCCCTAATTTGTTACGCTTGGTAAGTACCTGTAGTTATCATTCTCCCCTCTTGCTATATACCCAACATCCATACCTGCCCCCTAAGCACTTTGGGCTTTACTAGATACATATTTGCTTCAGCACCTCATCTGATGAGAACTTGGATTCCTGAAAAAGCCATGATTATTTCCCTGGGTATGTGTCCATAGAGACACACAAAAACAAGTGCACATACACATGCAAAGCCCCAATTGCATATGATCGAAAAGCTATCCAAAACTCCATGAAGTGGCTGTCCACTGTAATCTTGTCCACGAAATTCCTGGGGACACTTCTTCCCTAGCTGTGACCCTTGTTCCCTTCCAGGCCTGTTCATCTCTTGTGTAAACCAGTGTCACTTTCATGGTCTCCACTGATTACTTCCTCTTCTCTTCTCCAGGATGGCCGAGAGATTGCCTCACCTGTTGTCATTGATGTTGGTGCTCCTAAGTTAGTAAAACTCTCCAAGGTAAGGAAGAAAGACAAAGCAGGATTTGAGATGTTGCAAGGGAGGTTTATCAGTCACATCATCAGATGATTTTATTCCAGGAAATCCCAAAAGGAACTGAAATGCTGAAGAGTCTCGTCCTGCAATTCCTGCAGGAGTAAGTATGCACAGATACCACGAGGAAGGCGAGGAATAGGACAGGCATCCCACCCAAGCACAGATCTGCTCATGGGAGTTTTCAAGTCTCATTTGGGCCCTGAACCACAGAGATAACCTTTCCTCATTGCTCCCCGACAGGTATTACTTCATCTATGACTATGGGGATCGTCGTGGTCTCCTTGGTACTTACCATGACAAGGCCTGCTTCTCCCTGACCATGCCCTTCAACTCCATGGACCCAGTCCCGTGAGTACTGCAGTTCAGCTCAGTTTGTCTAGGGCCATGTAGCTCCCAGACAGGCACCGGTCAGCTCTTGTGAACAGCAACACTGCCTAGATCACTATTTATTGTTCCTCATCCTCTAGGAGCGGCCTGTTTGTGTACTTACAGAACAGCAGGAATATCAAAAATGTCACGGATCCCCGTAAGTGTGTGTATACCCGTAAGTGGGTAAGAGGGTATAGAGGGGACAGTTACAGGGTCCCAGAGACAGAGTGTGGCAGTTAACGATCTTCTGTTCCCTTCCCGCACAGACTTGCGAAGGCAGCTATTGAAGCACACAAGCCGTGACATAGTGGATGCTCTCAGTGTGTTGCCAAGAACTAAACATGACTTTAGTTCTTTCTCAATAGACATGTGGTTCCATACGGTGAGCATCTGCCTTCTTCCATCGAGCAGGCCCCAGGAAGCTGGAGCTGGATGGGAGGTACAGGGGGATCCTGAGTGTCTGAATTCTTCTCTTTCAGGAAACTATGCTTTGCTTTTCTGTCAACGGGGTATTTAAGGAAGGTGAGTGTAGTCACCTCAGAGGCCCCACCACTCCCTTCTTCCAACTGGCCTGCCCCTCAGAACTCACCCAGCCTTCCACAATCTGTTCCCTTCCTTCCTATTCTCCCTTTCATGTTCTGACCCCATTCTGCTCATAAACCACCCTAGGCCCATGACTTCCTCCCTGCATAGCTCAGGTATCAGGGATATAAGCTGTGGAGGCTTTTCTTTTAAGATTCATTTATTTAAAGGGCAGCTAGAGGGAGGGAGGGAAGAGAGAGGAGAGAGAGAGAGAGAGAGAGAGAGAGAGAGAGAGAAATTTCCATCCACTAATTCACTCCCTAGGTGACCACAGTGGCCAGAACTGGGCCAGGCCAAAGCCAGGATCCAGGAACTTCATCCAGGTGTCCCATGTAGGTACAGGGACATGAGGACTTAGGCCATCTTCCACAGCTTGGACAGGTGCATTAGAAGAGAGCTGTCAGAAGTAGAGTATTTGGGACAGGAGGTGATGCCTATATGGGATGCCAGTCACAGGTGGCAACTTATCAAACTGTGCTACAACCCCAGCCTCAGGCTGTGGAGTTTGATGGTGCCATTTCAAGTGCTTACTTTGTGTCCTTGGGCCAGTTATCTTACCCCTCATTTTTTCCATACACAAAATGGCGCTGTACTAGCTGTCTCTTGGCCAGGTGTGAAACAGGAATCAAGTGAACTTGTGAGGTGATTGGTCACATGGGAGCCCTACCACCAGGAGTGAAGTCTTCCTGTTGTTACTTCCCCCATTCCCACCAGCTGTCCACCCAGCTTCCTAACACAAAGCAAACATTTGTCTCACCTTGAATCCCTTGAGTGTAGGACCTGGACTGGGCATGGTGTGTGAGCGGATAAAGCACGTACAACTCTATATTTTTCTTACTGCCCTTTAAATAGAAAACGGTTCTCCGGATTCTGTGTTTGCCTTCACCCGGACCTTCATCGCTATCCCTGGCAGCACTTCCAGGTATGTGCTGTGTTGCTGGTAAGAAAACCCATTCCTCCATGGGGCCAGTGTTGTGGGAATGTGCTGGTGTAGTAATGAGGATATTCACAGTATTAGGAAGGGTTAGAGGTTAAGAGCATGGTCTCTGAAATCAGAGTATGGGTTCTCTTCCTGACTGCAACACTGCCTATGTGATGCTAATTAATTACTTGAACTTGAACTTTCTGTGACTTGGTGCCTTCTAATATCTCTTTCCACTCCCTTTCACTGTAAGACTACAGATGAAGTATAGGTGGTAAACAGTCTCTCCAACTGGGGCGGATAGAGAGTAGTAGCCTAGGGACTTGGGAGGTGCGAACAGTGGGGATAGGCAAAGTATTCGGTTGCTGAGTGGCAGTGGCTATGGGGGATGCTGTTGATGGGAGTCTGGGGATGTCCACCTGTGCAGTAGTTTGAGAACCTGCTTTTTAAATTATAGTCTCTGCATCACGAATGACCAACTGTTTGTGAAGAACGTCAGCAGCAGCATGTTGCAGTGCACCTCCTCCATCCCAGGAGCCACACCAAGCTCCAGTTGCACACCCGTACTCTCCCAGCTGCAGCTGCAAATGGTGCAGTCTTTCTCCACCCAGTCTGGGATGAAAATTGAGTGGTCTCAAAAGTGAGTTCTGGGTGGGCTTGGGAGAGGGAAGTTGGAGACTGGGGAATGGGAAGTTGGAACAGCAAGGGTATGCAGAATAGAAACACATAGGCAATTTGGGGAAGCAACTATGTGATTATTTTGCTGTCATACAAAACTAGTGGGCCTGAGAAAAAGGTGTCATGCTTTTATACAGATAGATGGAAAGAAATAATATGAACTCACAGCCAGACTGAATCTATTCAGAGAAAATAAAACCACAGAGGTCGATCAACTGCCATCATGCTCACAGACCAAACACCTGGCAGAGGCCCAGACCCCAGCAGGCTGGCCTTTTTATATCATAGGTGGGCTAGGGGTAGGGGTGAGTAGGACAGCAGGCAGAGGTGAGCTTCTCCGTACTGGTTCTTCAGGTTTGGCCCACTGGCTTCCAAACCTGGGGAAGAATGCAGGGTGGGGTGGGGAACAATACAGGGTATGAGACAGATATGACCTCTTGAAAGAAGGCAGGGGTAACAAGAAACCTAAAATGGCTGAGGCTTATGTGCTTGTTCCGTCAAATGGACACTGTTGAGACAGTTAAAAGCCACGTGACAGAATGAGACACGGTATTTGACAGTCACATATCAGACAAAAATATATGAACAAACTTCACAATCAACAATAAAAAGAGAGACATTCCAAATTTTAAAGTGCAGAAAAGTTTTTGAATGGGCATTTCTCCATAGAAGACATACAAATGTTCTACAAGAACATGGAAAATTCTGGTCATCATTAGTAATTAGGGAGGTGTAAGTAAAAATCATAATGACTGACCACTTCACATCAACTAGGATGACTTAAACAATAAAATGATGGGTACTAACTGTTGGTGAAGATGTGGAGAGATTGGCAATCTCTTGTGTTACTGGTGTATGTTTTCCCACTCCAGGTGCCTTGAGGAGAATGAGTGGAACTACACCAGAGCAGCACAGGCCTTCATTAACCTCCAGGTGAGGTCCAGGAAGCAAGTGGGTAAAAGATGGATGGCTCTGGGCCTTCTGGAAGGTGGAGGTCAGGTGGCTTGATGGTATAACTCTGAGCTCCTGGCTCTTCTGATGTCCCAATTCCTTCCCTCCAGACACAGGGCACGATCCCAAAGGAGGCCTTCCAACAGAGTGTCTAAAAGGAGCCGTTGGATGTTGTCTTCATCTCTGTCCGTATCATCTTTGGTTCTTTTTTCCAGCAATATAAAGCCACATTTGTGAATAAGATTGGAGACTTATCCATCTGAGAGGCAAAGAGTTCATTGTAGGAATGGTAAAATAACTATTCAAAAGATCGAATATTCTTTCTTTTTTCTCTACTAAATATTGCTGGTTTTGTTCATAATAAAGAGTGGCATTGTGTGTTGTATGTTTTGTGTCCCAGATTGCTCTTCTTCTGCCCTAGCCATGAACCAACAAGGGCAGGGATGAAAGCCTCCACTCCTTATTGACCTACATCTTTCTCTTTGGCTGTCCCTAGCAGATACAACAGACTTACCTCCCTGGATAGTTTATCAGTGAATTCCAATGAAAGGAACACAGGCTACTTCCAGGGATTGCCTTGCAGACAGTGTGACTCTGCTAGATGCTCTGCCTGGAGGCCTACAGAAACAGGCATGTAACAAGACACAAACAAGAATTCTGCAGGGGATGTCTCCTGTCTACTAAAGACTAAGGAAGCTGGGAATGCAGGAGAGGGGAGGCAGAGAGGATAGGAGAGAAATGCATTTTCAAAAGATTTATTTATTTGAAAGATCTGCAGAGAGAGAGAGAGAGAGAGAGAGAGAGATCTCCATCCACTGATTCACTTGCCAGATGGCCAGAACACTAGGGCTGAACTAAGAACCAGGGTCTTCACCTGCATCTCCCACGTGGGTGCAGGCATCCAAACATTTGGACCATCTACTGAGGTTTTTCCCAGGACATTAGCAGGGAGCTGCATAAAAAGTGTAGCGGCTAGGATACAAACTGGCGGCTATATGGGATGCCAGCATCCCAAGTGGTGGCTTTACCCACTATACCACAATGCTGGACCCCAAGAAATACATTTTAAAATTTACTTCTTATTCCTCATATTTGAACATTTTCACAAACTGAGAAATGGATGAGAAATGGGCCTTTTCACAGCTCTCACTGGGATTATACCTACCCTGCCATACACTGACAGGCTTGTTCCCCTTCCTGGCTGTGCAAGGGGGTCTCATATTTGCACTTACAGTGTGGTGTGAGTCAGCCTATTTGCCAAGTGCATTTATCAGAGAGCTGACACCATGTACTCTGTCTTAAGGGAATTCAGCTAGTCATTTTCACTTCCAAAAAAAACAGTAGTACAGAATATATTCTGGTCAGCTCTGTGGGACCTCTCAATGGTTGGCAATTAGCAGTTTCAAACTTTAGACAGGAGTTGAAAGGGAAATTTGCACAATTTATTTTCACACTTCTGTAATGCTTTCACTTGAGTCTGGTATAGTTTTTTTTTTTTTAAGATTTATTTATTTAAAAGGCAGAGTTGGGGGGGGGGTGGTCTTCCATCCGCTGGTTCATTCCCCAAATGACCGCAACAGCCGAAACTGGGCCGACCCGAAGCCAAGAGTCAGGAGCTTTTTCCACATTTCCCATGCAGGTACAGGGGCCCAAGGACTTTGGCCACCTTCTGCTTTTCCAGGCCATAGCAGAGAGCTGGACTGGAAGAGGATCATCTGGGACTCGAACTGGTGCACATATGGGATGTTGACACTGCAGGTGGCAACATTATCCGCTATGCCACAGCACTGAGTCCACCAGCATAGTGTTTTAAAGTAACTTTAATACATTTTTTTAAATTTATTTGGAAGGGAGAAAGATCCAAAGAGAGACAAGAAAGGTTTTCCATCCACTGGTTCACCCAAGAAATAACTGCAAAGCCAAAGGTCAAGCTAGGAGCCCAAAACACAACGCGGATCTTACACATGGGTGATAGAGTCCCAAGTACTTGGCGATATCAGCTGATTCCCATAGTGTGCCTTACCAGGAAGCTAGAGTTGGAAGCTGAATGGAGACCGTCACTCCGTTATGGGATATAGATGACTCAAATTACAGGTTACAATCCTATAAACCCATAGGTAACATGCCACCTGTTTAAAATTATGATTCCTCTTTCATATTTTGCACAATGCATTTCCTATACTTGAACATTTTTTGTTTCAATTTTGATACATTATGGAGGAAAGAGCACTTTAAATGCATTTGTTAATATTCTAATAGTTTTAAAGTTACAAGCATTATAAAGTAGTAATAAAAGTGTTTCCATGTACTCCTCGCCACACTTAGTATTTTTTTTGACAGGCAGAGTGGACAGTGAGAAAGAGAGAGAGACAGAGAGAAAGGTCTTCCTTTGCCGTTGGTTCACCCTCCAATGGCCGCCGCGGCCAGTGCGCTGCAGCCAGCACACCGCGCCTATCCGAAGGCAGGAGCCAGGTACTTATCCTGGTCTCCCATGGGGTGCAGGGCCCAAGGACTTGGGCCATCCTCCACTACACTCCCTGGCCAGAGCAGAGAGCTGGCCTGGAAGAGGGGCAACCGGGACAGAATCCGGTGCCCCAACCGGGACTAGAACCCATACACTTAGTATTAATATCTCATGTTAGTATATTTGTCACAATTAATGAACCATATACAAGTTCCTCTATTTTTTAAAGGTTTACTTATTTATTTGAAAGAGTTACACAGAGAAGGAAAGGCAGAGAGAGAGAGAGAGAGAGAGAGAGAGTCTTCCATGCACTGGTTCACTCCCCAGATGGCCACATGGCGGGAGCTGGACAGATCCAAAGCCAGGACCCAGGAGCTTCTTCTGGGTCTCCTACATGGGTGCAGGGGCCCAAGGACTTGGGCCATCCTCCACTGCCTTCGCATGCCATAGCAGAGAGCTGTATTAAACCGGCACCCATATGGGATGCTGGCACTGCAGGCAGTGGCTTTACCCACTACCCCACAGTGCCGGCCCCTCTGTGTAATTGATATTAGTCATTCTGAGAGGGGTAAGTTGATACCTCATTGTGGTCTTGATTCACATTTCCCTGATGACTAGTTACATTGAGAGTTTATTCATATATTTCTTGGCCATTTGTATATCTTCTTTTGGGAACTATCTATTAAGTTCCTTTGTCCATTTATTCACTTGATTTTTGTTGTCAATTTTTTTGAAGTCATGATTTATTTTGGATATTGATTTTTGTCAGCGTGTGAATATTTTTTCCCGTTTTTTTCAGATACCACTCCACTTCCTTGATCAATTCAATTGCTATACAGAAGCTTCTGATTTTGATACCATTTGTCTCATTTTGCTTTTTTTGACTGTGATTTTGGGGATATTATCCATTGAATCATCTCCTATACCAATGTCTTGACATGTTTCTCCTATGTTCACTTCTATAAATGTCATAGTTTCAGATCTTACATTTAGGTCTTTGATCTATCTTGAGTTTATCATTGTATATGTTGAGGGGGTAGGATCTAATTTCATTCTACATCCAGGTTTGCCAGCAACATTTATTGAAAAGACTGTCCTTTCTCCAATATATTTTATCAGGAAATTTATTTATTTTTTAAGAGTTTATTTATTTGAGAGGTTTAGTTACAGACAGAGGGAATGACAGAGACAAAGGTCTTCCACCTCCTGGTTCACTCCACAAACGGCTGCAACAGCCAGAGCTGGGCCAATCTGAAGCCAGGGGCCAGGAGCTTTCCAGGTCTCCTATGCAGGTGCAGGGGCCCAAGGATTTGGGCCATCTGCTACAACTTTCTCAGGCCATAGCAGAGCTGGATCAGAAGAGGAGCAGCTGGGACTAGAACCAGTGCCCATACGGGATGCTGGCGCTGCAGGCGGAGAATTAACCTACTGCATTTCAGTGCCAACTCCAAAGCGAATTTTAACTTTCTACTTGCCCTCCACCCCCAATAGTATTTCTTTTTTTTTAGAAAACTTTTATTTAATAAATATAAATTTCAAAAGTATAACTTTTGGACTATTGTGGTTCTTCCCCCCATAACCACCCTCCTACCCACAAACCATCCCATCTCCTACTCCCTCTTCCATCCCATTCTTCATTAAGATTCATTTTCAATTATATACAGAAGATCAGAAGAAAAATCTTTACAGAAGTAAAGATTTCAACAGTTTGCACCCACACAGAAACACAAAGTATAAAGTACTGTTTGAAGACTATTTTAACCATTATGTCTCATAGTACACAACACATTAAGGACAGAGATCCTACATGGGGAGCAAGTGCACAGTGACTCCTGTTGTTGATTTAACAAATGACACTCTTATTTATGATGTCAGTAATCACCTGAGGCTCTTGTCATGAACTGCCAGGGCTATGGAAGCCTCTTGAGTTCCCAAACTCTGACCTTATTTAGACAAGGCCATGATCAAAGCAGAAGTTCTCTCCTCCCTTCAGAGAAAGGTACCTCCTTCTTTGATGGCCCCTTCTTTCCACTAGGATCTCACAGAGATCTTTCATTTAGGTCATTTTTTTGCCACAGTGTCTTGGCTTTCCATGCCTGAGAAACTCATGGGCTTTTTAGCTAGATCCAAATGCCTTAAGGGCTGATTCTGAGGCCAGAGTTATCAGCAAATTTATAAGAAATCAGATGGCTCTATGTACAAGGATTAACTTCTGGGCCCTCTATTCCGTTCCATTGATCTATGTGTCAGTTTTTATGCCAGTAGCATGCTGTTTTAATTACTACAGTTGTGTAGTATGCTTTGAAATCTGATACTGTGAGAAGACCTCCAGTTTGATTTGTTTTTGTTCAGGATTACTTTGGAAATTGTGGGCCTTTTGTGGTTGCATATGAATTTTATAATTTTTTTTTCTAATTCTGTAAAAAATACCATTTTAGTTTTGATAGATTGCACTTGTTTGTACATTGCTTTAGGTAGTGTGGATATTTCAATGATATTAATTCTTCCAATGCATGAATAAGGAACAGTTTTCTATTATTTTTTGTCCTTAGTAGTTCCATCAGTGTTTTATAATTTTTTGTTATAGAAATCTTTCATTTCTTTGGTTAAATTTATGTTTAAGTACATGATTATCTTGCAGCTACTGTGAATGCCATTTCTTTGTTGGCTTTCAGGGAGATCATAACTGGTGTAGAAAAATGGTACTTTTTTTGTACATTGATTTTGTGTCTTTTTAAAAGATTTATTTATTTATTTGAAAGTCAGAGTTACACACAGAGAGAAGGGGACGCTGGGGGAGAGAGAGAAAGAGAGAGGGAGAGAGGAGAGAGGGAGAGAGGGGAGAGAGAGAGAGAGAGAGAGAGAGAGAGAGAGAGAGAGAGATCTTCCTTCTGCTGGTTCACTCTCCAATTGGCTGCAACAGCTGGAGCTGTGCTGATCTGAAGCCAGGAGCCAGGAGCTTCCTCAGGGTCTCCCAGGTGGGTACGGGGCCCAAGGACTTGGGCCATATTCCACTACTTTCCCAGGTGCATTAGCAGGGAGCTGGATTGGAAGCGGATCAGCCAGGACTTGAACTGGTGCCAGCACTGCAGGTGGCAGCTTAACCCACTATGCCACAGCGCTGGCCCCTGTACATTGATTTTGTATCCTGTGACTTTACTGAATTGGTTTATGAGTTCTATCGTTCTATCAGCTCTACCAGGAGTGTTTTGGTTTATTTATGTTCACAATGTCATCTGCAAATGTGGATATTTTGAGTTCTTCCTCTCCAGTTTTGACATCCTTTATTTATTTCTCCTCTCTGATTGTTATTGCTAATAATTGCAACACTATATTGAAGAAGAATGGTGTTAGTAGACATCCTTGTCTTGTTTCAGATCTGAAGAGAAATGTTTTCAACTGTTCCCCAATCAGCACGATGTTTGTCGTATGGGATGTTTTTCATTTATAGCCTTTGTAATCTTGAGGTATGCTCCTTCTATAAACTATTTGCTGAGATATTTTTCATGAAGTAATGTTGAATCTTACAAATGCTTTCTCTGTATCCGTGGAGATGATCATGTTTTTTGTTCTATGTTCTGTTGATGTGATTTATGAGGATGATTGACAAATGTTGAACGACACTTGAATTTCTTGGATAAATCTCACATGGTTGTGATGTATGACTATGTTGATTTTCTTGTGTTGGATTCAGTGTGTTAATATTTTGTTGAAAACTTTTGCATCTGTGTTCATCAAGGATGTTGGTGTAGTTTTCTTTTTGTGTTGTGTCTTTGGTTTTGGGATTGCAGAAAGCTGCCTTTTAAAACCGGTTTGACAGAGTTCTATCCTTTTCAATATTTGAGAATAGTTTTGAAAGTATTGGAGTTAGTTCTTTTTTAAATCTTTTGTAGATTTCAGTTTTAAATTCAGAGGTCCTTGGGTTTTTCTTTGATGGGAGATTTTTAATTACTACTTCAATCTTGCTGCTTATTGTAGATCTGTTGAAATGTTTTCATTTTGATTCAGTTAGTTAGGTTATATGTATCCTTGAATTTATCCATTTCTTTTGAGATTTTCCAATTTGTTAGCACATAGTTATTCATAGTAGTTTCTTTTCTATTTATTTATTTCAGATATTTATTTTTTACTTGAAAAGCTCAGTTACAAAGAGAGAGAGAGAGAGAAAATCTGCCACCCACTCTTCTCCACAGGAGTATCAGGGGCCCAAACTTTTGGACCACCTTCGTCTGCCTTTCCAGGAACATTTCAGGAAGCTGAGTGAGAAGCAGAGCAGCTGGGACTTATACTTCAAAAGCTCTCCAATATGGGAGCTGCTATTGCAAGCAGCAGCTTAACCCAGTATGCCAAAATGCCAGCCCCACACAATAGTTTCTTAACATCTTGTGTATTTCTGTGGTACCAATTAGAATGTCTTAGTTTTCATTTTTCATTTCATTTGTTTTACTTTTTCTCCTTTCTTTGTTAGTCTGGCCAAGTTTTATCTATTTTATCTTCTCAAATAGCTTTTTTGGTTACGTGTTATATTTTGAAGTGTCTATTTCATTTATTTCTGTTCTGATTCTTACATTTCTCACCTCCTGCTCATTTTTGTTTTGTTTTTCTCTTGCTTTTTAAAATCTTTGAGATGAATCATTAGATTGTTTGAGATCTTTCTATTACTTTCTTTTTTTATATATACAGGCAGAGTGGACAGTGAGAGAGAGAGAGAGAGAGAGAGAGAAAGGTCTTCCTTTTGCCGTTGGTTCACCCTCCAATGGCCACTGTGGCCGGCGCGCTGCGGCCAGCACATCGCGCTGATCCAAAGGCAGGAGCCAGGTGCTTCTCCTGGTCTCCCATGGGGTGCAGGGCCCAAGTACTTGGGCCATCCTCCACTGCACTCCCGGGCCATAGCAGAGAGCTGGCCTGGAAGAGGGGCAACCGGGACAGAATCCGGCGCCCAGACCGGGACTAGAACGTGGTGTGCCGGTGCCGCAAGGCGGAGGATTAGCCTACTGAGCCATGGCGCTGGACTCTATTGCTTTCAACGTAAGCTTGTACTGCTGTAAACTTTCCTCCTAATATTGCGTTTGCTGTATCTCACAGGTTTTAATATGTTGTGTTTTTCACATCCTTTCTTTTTTTTTCAAGAAATTTTGTAATTACTTTTTTTATTTTCTTCAATGATTTTTAGTCATTTTTAAAAGATTTATTAATTTACTAAAAAGGCAGAGTTACAGAGAGGCAGAGGCAGAGGCAGAGAGAGGTCTTCCATCTACTGGTTCACTCTCCAAATGACTGCAATGGCCAAAGCTGGGGCAATAAAAAGCCAGGAGCTAGGAGCTTCCTCCGGGTCTCCCATGTGCAGGGGCTTTTTAACATATGACAACTTGATTATAATAAGCCTTGGATGGATGTCTTTTTGGGTCGAGTCTGGTTGGGGTACTTTGAGCTTCCAATATCCAGATGTCTGTATCTATTTCAAGATTTGGGAAAATTTCAACTATTATTTTGTTCAGTAGAATCTCAATGCCCCTTTCTGTGTCTTCTCCAGATATCCCTAATAAATCAAGTATTTGTTACATTAATAGTATTCCATATTGCTTTTTTTGGACAGGCAGAATGGACAGTGAGAGAGAGACAGAGAAAGGTCTTCCTTTGCCATTGGTTCACCCTCCAGTGGATGCCACGGCCAGCGTGCTGCGGCTGGCACACCATGCTGTTCCGAAGGCAGGAGCCAGGTGCTTCTCCTGGTCTCCCTCCATATTGCTTTGTAGACTGTGTACATTTTTTTAAAAAACAAACTTTTCTCTTTATTTTTTATTAATGGATTGCTTACTTTTAAAAAAATTTTATATAAAGGGAACAAATTTCTTTATTTTGTTTGTTTTTTAACTTTTATTTAATGAATATAAATTTCCAAAGTACAGAATATGGATTACAATGGCTTCCCCCCCCATAGCGTCCCTCCCACCCGCAACCCTCCCCTTTCCCACGCCCTCTCCCCTTCCATTCACATCAAGATTCATTTTCGATGCTCTTTATATACAGAAGATCAGTTTAGCATACATTAAGTAAAGATTTCAACAGTTTGCTCCCACACAGAAACATAAAGTGAAAAATACTGTTTGAGTACTAGTTATAGCATCAAATCTCAATGTACAGCACACTAAGGACAGAGATCCTACATGAGGAGTAAGTGCACAGTGACTCCTGTTGTTGACTTAACATATTGACACTCTTGTTTATGGCATCAGTAATCACCCTAGGCTCTTGTCATGAGCTGCCAAGGCTATGGAAGCCCCCTGAGTTCACCGACTCTGATCATATTTAGACAAGGCCATGGTCAACGTGGAAGTTCTCGCCTCCCTTCAGAGAAAGGTACCTCCTTCTTTGATGACCCATTCTTTCCACTGGGATCTCACTCGTGGAGATCTTTCATTTAGGTTTTTTTTTTTTTTTTTTTTTTTTTTTTGCCCCCAGAGTGTCTTGGCTTTCCATGCCTGAAATACTCTCATGGGCATTTCAGCCGGATCCGCATGCCTTAAGGGCTGATTCTGAGGCCAGAGTGCTGTTTAGGACATCTGCCATTCTATGGGTCTGCTGTGTATCTCACTTCCCATGTTGGATCATTCTCTCCCTTTTTTATTCTATCAGCTAGTATTTGCAGACACTAGTCTTGTTTATGTGCTCCCTTTGGCTCTTAGTCCTATCATTATGATCAATTGTGAACAGAAATTGATCACTGGGACTAGTGAGATGGCATTGGTACATGCCACCTTGATGGGATTGAATTGGAATCCCCTGGTATGTTTCTAACTCTACCGTTTGAGGTAAGTCAGCTTGAGCATGTCCTGAATTGCACATCTCTTCGCTCTCTTATTCCCACTCTTATATTTAACAGCAATCACTTTTCAGTTAAGTTTCAACACTTGAGAATAACTGTGTATTGATTACAGTATTCAACCAAAAGTATTAAGTAGAACAAACAAAAAAATACTAAGAGGGATAACATATTAAGTTGTTCATCAACAGTCAGGGCGAGGGCTGATCAAGTCACCGTTTCTCATAGTGTTCATTTCACTTTAACAGGTTTCCTCTTTGGTGCTCAGTTAGTTGTCACCTATCAGGGAGAACATGTGGTATTTGTCCCTTTGGGATTGTCTTATTTCGCGCAACATAATGTTTTCCAAATTCCTAACAGGGATCACTTTTCAGTTAAAATTTAAACACCTAAGAATAATTGTGTATTAATTACAGAGTTCAACCAATGGTACTAGAACAAAAAAAATACTAACATGGATAAAGTATTACATTGTACATCAACAGTCAGGACAAGAGCTGATCAAGTCACTGTTTAAAGTGAACAAATTTCATGTATTTCATATATATAGTTTTAAGAACATAATACTTCTCACACTACGCTCCCTCTCTCTGTCACTGCCTCACTCCCTTCTCCTTCCTTTCTTATTTTTGTTTTAATTTTTGTAATGACATGCCTTAAATTTGCTTTATAATCACAAGCTTAACCCCGCAATAAATAAAAAATTCAACAAGTAGCAAAAGATCACTGTTCCTCCAAAGTATGATTAAAGGCTATAAACATTAATCAAATCTCAAAATGTCAGTTTCATTCACATACATTACATTTTTGTACTCTATATCAGTTACTAAAAATCAGGGAAACTATATGATGTTTGTCTTTTTGGGACTGGCTTAATTCACTGAGCATAATGGTCTCCAGTTGCATCCATTTTATTATGAATGGATTTTCCATTGTTTTATGGCTGAATAGTATTCCATCGTGTATATATACACCACATTTTCTTATCCAGTCATGAGTTGATGTACATCTGAGTTGATTTCATATCTTAGCTATTGTAAGCTGAGTTGATGTAAACATGTGGGTACAGATAACGCTTTCATATGCTGATTTCATTTCCTTTGGGTAAATTCTCAGGAATGGCATGGCTAGGGCAGATGGTAGATCTATTTTCAGATTTCTGAGAATCTCCACATTGTCTTTCATAATGTTTGTACTAGTTTACATTCTACCAACAGTGCATTATGGTGCCTTCCCTGCATCTATGCCAGCATTTTTTTTTTTTATTTTTGAGTGATAGCCATTCTAACTGGAGTCAAGTGAAATCTCTTTATACGTTTTATTTGCATTTCCCTGATGGCTAGTGATCCTGAGCATTCTTTCAAGTGTCTATTGGCCATTTGTATTTTATCCTTTCACAAATGTCTGTTCATATCGTTAGCCTATTTTTTTAACTGGTTTACTTGTTTTTCTGTTGTTTAATTTCTTGATCTCCTCATATATCTTGGATATTAATCCTTTATCAGATGTATAATTTGCAGATATTTGTCCCATTCTGTCAGCCTCATCTTTACTTTTTTGAGTGTTTCCTTAGCTGTGCAGAAGTTTCTTAGCTTGATAAAACCCCATTTGTCAAATTTTGCATTTCTTGTCTGTGCTTCTGGTGTCTTACCCAAGAAGTCTTTGCTTATGCCAATATCTTGCAGTAGTTCTCCTATGTTTTTCTCTAGTAATTTGAAGATTTCAGACCTTAGGTTAGATTCCTGATCCATTGTGAGTTGATTTTTGTACAGGCTATAAGGTATGATTCTTATTTCATATCTCTCCACACAGAGATCCTATTTTTCCAACAAAATTTCTTGAAGAGACTGTTCTATCTGCAGGGAGTGATTGTAGCTCATTTGTCAAAGATTAGTTAGCTGTAGATGTGTAGATTAATTTCTCAAGTTTCTCGTCTGTGCCATTGGTTGATATGTCAATATCAAACTGTTAGGATTACAACTGCAGTGTAATATATTTTGAAATCTGGTATTGTAATAACTCTAGCTTTATTTTTATTGGATAGGATTGCTTAAGATATTTCAGATTTTTTGTGATTCCTTATGAATATTAGCATTATTTTTTCCATATCTGAGATAATGTCTTTGGTATTCTGATTGTGATCACAATGAATCTGTAAATTGCTTTCTGTAGTAAAGACATTTTGATGATATTAATTCTTCCAATCCATGAGCATGGAAAAATTTTCCTTTTTATGATGTCTTCTTTTATTTCTTTCCTTAATAATTTTATAATTTTCATTGTAGTAATGTTTGATATCCTTGGTTAAATTTATTCAAAGTTATTTCAAATTTTTGTAGTTATTGTGAATGAGACTGATCTTACAAGTTGTTTCTCAGCCATGACATTGTTTGTGTACACAAAGGCTATTGATTTTTGTGTGTTAATTTTCTATATTACATATTTGTCAAACTTTCTTATGGATTCCAATAACCTCTTAGTAGAGTATTTTTGTTTCCCTGTGTACAGGATCATATCATCATATCATCTGATTTCCTCTTTTCCCATTTGTACCCCTTTGATATTTTTTCCTTGCCTAATGGCTCTAGCTAAAACTTCTAGAACTGTACTGAATAGTAACTGTGAGAGTGGGCATCCTTGTCTGGTTCTCAATCTCAGTGGAAGTGGTTTAAGTTTTTTTTTTTATTTTTTTATCATGAAAGGATGTTGTATTTTATCAAATGCTTCCTTTGAATTTACTGAGATAATCATATGGTTTTTAATCTTCAGTTTGTAAATGTGATGTATCACATTTATATATTTGTGTATGCTGAAACATCTTTACATACCTGTGATAAATTCTATTTGGGTGAATGATCTTTCTGATGTGTTGTTGGATTCGATTGGATAGTACTTTGTTAAGGATTTTTGTGTCTATGTTCATAAGGGAAAGTGGTTTATAATCTCTTTGTTGTATATTTTTCTGGTTTTGGAATTAAAATGAACACTGGCCTTATAGAAGGAATTTTGGATGATTCCCTCCCTATCAGTTGTTTACAATAGTTTGAGAAGTATGTGAGTTACTCATTTAAAAATGTGGTAGAATTGTTTTAATATTCACCTTTGTTATTGGTCTATTCAGGTTATTTATGTCTTCATGACTCAATTTTGGTAGATATTTTTAAAAAGATTTATTTATTTATTTGAAAGAGTTACACAGAGAGAGGAGAGGGAGAGGGAGAGGGGGAGAGAGAGAGAGAGAGAGAGAGGTCTTCCCTTCTGATTAAAAAAGAGAGAGAGAAGATTTACCATGCTAAACCTGAGTGTGTCACCTTAGGCACACCCTTCACCCTGGAGAACTGAACAGAGCTCTCTGGCCACACCTACTACAAGCCTCTAGAGATTCACTGAAAGCAGACACACTGAAAAGCCACCACAGCGGAAAAAAAACACAAGTATCTCCACAAATGCCGAACAACAAATGCAACAATCTAAGAAACAAGAATAAGGAATACAGCATGATGCTCCCAAAAGAACACGGTACTTCAATACTAGATTATGAAGATGATGAAATAGAAGAAATGCAAAAAATGGAACTCAAAAAATTGATCATAAGATTACAAAGAACCAACCAAAAGTAAACGCAGACACTGCTGAAATGCATGCAGGACATGAAAGAAAATCTCTCCCATGAAACTGCTAATTGCCAATCTTTGAGTAAACTCCTAGGAAGCTGAATAGAATGTAAAATTCTGTGCTGTGTTCTTTTTTTGAAGTGAAAAATGACTGGCTGAATCCGCTTAACAAGATGGAACACCTAGTGTCACATTTCTGAGGAATGCACTGGTCAAATAGTCTGACCTGCACCACACTACATGGGCAAATGTTCAGAAAGCAGAAAAATTGTATGGGAGGACAGTTGGAATCCCTGTGAGAGCTGCGATAAAGTCCATTTCCAACCCACTTGTGTGCAAATCCTAAAACTGATCACAGCCTATAAAGACACTCACACATTAGGAATATGAAGTGGATTTGAACATGTGTCTCTCTCCTCCACTTTCCTCCCTCCCCTTCCTTTCTTCTCTCCTCCCTTAGTCCTCAGTATCCAGGAGGCATTCCTTGCCAAGCCCTTGTTTCTGTCATGTCACAAGTCTGCTTTTGCAGGCTTCCAGTCAGAGCATCTGTTAGAATCACACTGTCTCCAGATGCAGTTCCTGGAAGCAGCTTGTCTCCTTCTCATTGGAATTTGTTAACAAACTATCCACAGAAGCTAGCCTGATGTATCTGTAGGGACAGCTTGGGAGAAGGGTATGCAGAAGGGAGGAACTGCAGTTTCATCTCTGCCCCTGTTGGCTCATGGCTGGGACAAAGAAGAACAATCCATGACACACAACATATAAATGCTATGCCATTCTTTATTATGAACATTAATAGAAATCTCTACTAGGGACAATAAATATTTGCCTTTTGGTTGACTATGTTACCATGCCTGCAATGAAGTCTAGCATCTCAGAAAGACTGGTCTCCAACCCCAGTAATGAACACTGCCTTATGTTGCAGGAAGAGACCCAGGAACAATGTGTCTGATGATGCAGAAGATACCCTCTCAGGCTTCTTTTAGGTACTTTTTTTTAAGTCCTCCTCTGGGATCAGGCCTGGGATCTGTCAGGAAGGAGTAATAAGAGAAGAGTAGGAGTCCCACATTCCACTCCCAGTCCACCTGCCCCTATCTTCCTGAAGGCCCAGAGACATCCACCTTTTACTCACTTGTTTCCAAGACCTAACCTGGTGGATAAAGAAGGCTTGCATAGCTCTAGTGTAGTTCCACCCATTATC
Organism: Oryctolagus cuniculus; assembly: GCF_051225735.1. Taxonomy (NCBI): domain Eukaryota; kingdom Metazoa; phylum Chordata; class Mammalia; order Lagomorpha; family Leporidae; genus Oryctolagus; species Oryctolagus cuniculus. Next base: position 90,206,434 of record NC_142888.1, read on the forward strand.
CTCAAGGCCCCTGGGATGGAAGAACAGGTGACCTCTGTCACCTCCACAGAACAAATACACTGGGCTCCACAGAACAAATACACTGGGCACAGCATGCCACCCGTTCATCCATACCACTCTTTCACTGTGACACATGTGGCAGAATGAGCACTGCTCTAACAACAAAGGAGACCTTATGACAAACCACTATGTCTCTAACATTCATGCCGCTGGAAATCACAGCAGAAAAATAGCGGTGTATTCAAATCCAGGAAACTTAGTACATTCTGATTTTTAAAAGGATGCTCAAGAAAATAACAATTCAAATGATCTCCAATCAGTTTTCAATTGGGCTATGAGGCATATAACATTGAAAATAACATTTTATGGTATGTAATTCAGTGGTTTCCTAGTATAGTCACAAGATCGCACAGCCACACCCATCCCAAAGTAGTTTTGTCTCTCAAAGAACTCCCTTAACTGTTAGAAATTGATTCCTAGTCTTCCTCTATCTCCATTTCCCTGGAAAGCACGACTCTGCTTACAATCTCTCTGTATTGACTGAGTCTGGATTTTTCTTATAAATAGAATCTTATAGCATGTGACATTCTGTGACTGGCTTCTTTCACGTACCATAATATTTTCAAGATTAATCCATGGCACAGCCTATGTCAGAATTACAATTCTTTTTTTAAAGATTTATTTATTTACTTGAAAGAGTTACACAGAGAGAGAAGGAAAGGCAGAGAGAGAGACAGAGAGAGAGAGAGAGAGGTCTTCCATCCGTTGGTTCACTCCCCAGTTGGCTGCAATGCCTAGAGCTGTGCCGATCTGAAATCAGGAGTCTGGAGCTTCTTCCAGGTCTCCCACGTGGGTGAAGGGGCCCAAGGACTTGGGCCATCTTCTACTGATTTCCCAGGCCATAGCAGAGAGCTGGATCGGAAGAGGAGCAGCTAGGACTTGAACCGGAGCCCGTATGTGATGGCAGCATTACAGGTGGTGGCTTTATCTGCTAGGCCACAGTGCCGGCCCCAGAATTATAACAGCATTCATATTCCACTGCATAGATTGTCCATATTTATGGATCCATTCATCAGCTAAGGGAAATTTTAGTTGCTTTCATTTGGGGTAATATGAATAATGCTGCTACAAACATTCATGTGCAAGACTTTGGATGAACACATGCTTTCATTTCTCTTGGTATATATTTAGGAAAGCAGGAACTGGGACTCCAACCAGCAATCATATGGGAAGTGTGTGTTGCAGGTGGCAGATTAACCTTACTGTACCACATGGCTCCTGAATACATTATTTTAAAAGATTTTATATGCCTAGCAACATAAAAGTATCTCTGTTCCACATCCACAGTTTTTATATAGAAGCAAAATATTCATAGTTTTTCCAATTGCATTTGAGTTTTCATTTTTCACACCCCTACTGTCCCTACTTAGCCCCCTTTGTCTCAGGCACACCCAGTACTCACTTCTGAAACCCTGAAACCACTCAAGTTTCATCGCAGAATGAGTGAAGAAGGCTGGCACCAACTCTTGCTGCAGTTGGGAGAGGGTGGGTGTGCAGCTGGAGCACAGTATGGCTTCCATCATTGAGACATTGATAGAGTCGGGGTTCTTCACAAACAGCTGGTCATTCAGGATGCATGGACTGGAGGGAAATCAGGTTCTTAACTGCACATGCCCAGACTCTCAACAGGCTCCTCCATAACCACTGCCACTCAGTTACCAGGTTCTTTGCATATACTTACTGTTTCTGTTTCCCCAGTCTCTTGGCTGGTATCCTCTGACCCATCCACAGAGCCCACATTTGGAGGGACTGTATAACACCTGCACTCAACCTGTGGACTTCACCACATTGCATTTTTCCTGTGCAGCAGCACAAGGGTGTGCATCCAGTTATCCTCACTTTCAGTGAAGGCACAGAGTCCAAGTAATTGATCAAGGTCCCATATATAGTGTGGGTGGGTGTCAGGAAGAGAACCCATATTCAGACTCCAGAACCAATGCTCTTAACCTATAAGCCACACTACCCCCTTGGATCTACTGTTGGCCATTTCCAATAGGAAGAGCATCCTGATTACGATACAACCACTTTCCCTCGCCAATGGTCCCAGGCAGAAACGGGTGTTCCCATCAGCAACACAGCACTTACATAGAAGTGACCCTCAGGAAAGTGACAAAGGTCCAGATGAAGGAAAACATTCTGGGCCTAGAAACTCACCTCAGGGAATTCTTTTTCAGTGATCTGCAGGGCGGCAGCCATGCAGTGTCTTCGATTCAGTATCATGTCAATATCATGATCCAACAGGTCTTCAGGAAGCCAGGAGAAGAGAATCAGCAGGAGGTGGGCACAGCAGCACCAGGGCCAGCACTAACCCTTCCCAAGTTGTGATGGCTGTGTCTACCACCCAGGCACACCCCTTGCTTTCACCTGCCACGGAATTGCTGCTGCCAGTTGCACCTGAATCATAGCACAGTCTCTGAAGATCAAGGGATTTTGTTCAAGGTCACCTACAGAGACAGATGTGGAGAGCAGGGCTCTGTGGTTGTGGGGGTGCTGGTTGTGGGGAGCAACTGGGAGCAACTCGGACTAGACTAAGTTACTGGAATTAAGACTTATTCTATGCATCTGCTCTCCCACAATATGGCGCTGAGAAGGGAGAAACAGCTTCTACACAGCTGCCTCCAGTTCAACCAATAAACAGCAGGACCTGCTCCTGATTGGAGGAGAGCAGCATACTCGGCATGTGGGTAGCAGAGTTGGGATTGGTGGAAGAGGACTATAAAGGAGGAGAGAGACAACATGCACCAGGAACATCTAAGGGGAACATCTATCTGAAGGAACACCTGTGCAGCCCCCGAGAGAGCCGGCCGGTGGTGTGCCGCTCCCCCGCAGAAGTGGGGAATGTGGCAGGGGGAACCGCCCTTCCACGGAGGTGGAAGGGACAGTAGCCAACCCGGGAAGAACCAGCAGCAAACCCGGGGAGGGCCGAGCAGACGAAAGAACAGCGCAGGGTCCTGTGTCGTTCCTCCACGAAGACGGGGAGCGACACTGGTGACAGGGGAATCTGGGGCTGTGGGGAGAAGAGGTGGGTCCAGGGAGTGGGTACTACACGTTTCTTTTTTTTATTTGACAGATAGAGTTAGACAGTGAGAGAGAGAGAGAGACAGAGAGAAAGGTCTTCCTTCCATTGGTTCACCCCCCAAACGGCCGCTACGGCCGGCGCTGCGCTGATCCAAAGCCAGGAGCCAGGTGCTTCCTCCTGGTCTCCCATGCCGGTGAAGGGGCCCAAGCACTTGGGCCATCCTCCACTGTCCTCCCGGGCCACAGCAGAGAGCTGGACTGGAAGAGGAGCAACTGGGGCTAGAATCCAGCGCCCATACAGGATGCCAGCACCGCAAGGCGGAGGATTAACCAAGTGAGCCACAGTGCCGGCCATTACACATTTCTTGAGTCTGCATTACCTTTAGCTGCTCCATTTTTTTTCTGGCTGCAACTGATTCTTCACTGAATATGGTATAACAGAGCGATTGACGAAGATAGCCATCTATGAAAGGAGGTGTGCCTTAAGCACCAAGGCCCTTTATCCCATAGAATACCGACATTGCCTGTCCCTAGCAATCAGTACAGGCAATGTTCTCAGCACACAACATTAGGTTCTCATCCTCAGAGATCTTGTGGCTCACTTCCTTCAGTGCAGATGCAGTGATAGCATCTTGGACAAAACTCTGGGCATGTTGTTGATGTAACATAACTAAGGGGAATGGGAGCAACAGAAACAGTCTCACAGGTTAGTGGTCCCTGCTGAGCCAGGGCTGCTCCTCCCCTGTGCCCACCCCTATGTCTTTACCATGCTATCTTGCGTGAACGGCAGTGAATGGACAGTACAGTGACTCTGAATTGAGTTCGCTAGTTTTGTCTTATAGTTCCTCTCATGCTGAACCTAGGTATAAAGGGGAGGAGTCAGTGATGAGAGAGATAACATTGAACTAAGGGTAGAGAAAAGGTTCAACAGAATGTTCTTTTCAGACCTCCTCACTAGCTTTAAAGGTCTCCTGAAGAAGGAGTGCTCATAGAATCTCTTACTTTTTACCAAATATGGGTTTTTGGACCCCTTTTCATTCTTCATTCAGAATCTCTCCTCCACTGAGTCAACATAAGTTCTTTTATAAAGCAGTCTCCTTTCTATAAGGTTTCAGAATATTCTACCTCATGCTGACATTGACAAGACACTCACTGTGGCCTTGAACCAGCATGATGCAGTTCCATCCTCTTTCCTCCCCTCTTTCTAGTGGAATGTTTATATCTGCACAAAGCCACATGGAGTTTGTCATGATTACATTTCACTCTCTTGTTGCATCACATAATATTTGGAGTGCTGGGAAAGGGACATAAGCAGAGCCCTACATAGCTGCAGGTAAGATTTCTCAGCCATCACTCTACTTCTAGCATTCTTTGCTTTTCACATCAAATAAGAAAAGGAAGATCACACAGAATGGAAGAGTTGTATTTTTTTGATGGGTACCTTCATGTAAACCTAGTTGTCCTTTCGTTTTTTTTATTAAAGATTTATTTATTTAATTTGAAAGAGTTACAGAAAGGCAGAGGCAGAGAGAAGAGAGAGAGGGAGAGAGAGTGGGAAAGAGAGAGAGAGAGGTCTTCCTTCTGCTGGTTCACTCCCCAAATGGCCACAATTGCTGGATCTGGGCCGATCTGAAGCCAGAAGCCTGGAGTTTCTCCCAGGTATCCCACACAGGTGCAGGGCTCAAGGACTTGGGCCATCTTGTACTGCTTTCCCAGGCCATAGCAGAGAGCTGGATCAGAAGTGAAGCAGCTAGGACTCGAACCAGTGCCCATATGGGATGCTGGCACTGAAAGCGGTGGCTTTACCTGCTGTGTCACAGTGCCTGCCCTATAGCTGTCCTTTCACTTGCCACTGTAATTGTGCTTCCTGTTGGGCATCCACTATTGCCTTGATATCATCCTTCGGGTGGTGTGCCCATGGAGGCTTGCAATTACCATGCTCATAATGAATGTTCCCCTGGCATACATAATCAGAGAATGAATACCAAGCTTTGTTCATTCCTTGATAAATGCTGTTACCACCACTGCATTCTGAAATTCAGAATAAATATATAAAGTTGAAAGCACATCATTTTCAGAGGCACTACATCATGGTCTAACACCATGGTTAGTGCAAGAACTGTGCAAATCTGCCCAAAGGGAGCAATCACTCAAACCTCAGAAAGCAGACACCTTTGCTGTCTAGAATCTCACAAGTAGCACAATCAGGAGAGAAATCTTGAATGAAGAAGTATTTGTGTCAAATTTTTTATAAACAGAGCATGATTTATAAAGAACAGAACTGGGGCCGGCGTTGTGGTATAGCAGGTAAAGCTGCTGCTTGCAGTGCCAGCATCCCGTATGGGCACCAGTTCAACTCCCAGCTGCTCCACTTCCAATCCGGCTCTCTGCTATGGTCTGGGAATGCAGTGGCAAATGGTCCAAGTCCTTGGGCCCCTGCAACCATGTGGGAAGCTCCTGTCTTCTGGCTTCAGATCGGTGCAGCTCTGGCGGTTGTGGCCAATTGAGGAGTGAACCAGTGGATGGAAGACCTCTCTCCCTCTCCTCTCCCTGTGTAACTCTGACTTTCAAATAAATAAATCTTTTTTTTTAAAAAGAGTAGAATAGTGTTCACACATAGGATAGAGTGAATACCAACAAGCTGTCCTAATCTTACCTTCTTCTCTCAGTTGTTAATCTAACAACAGCACCAAAAACCAGGAGGCAACCACCCTCCAAATCCAATTGAGCACCACACTGATTGTATGCAAGCTGATCTTCCTTTCCTGGTATAGTGCAAGCTTTAAGGACAAGTGACACTGATACAGCAACCCCCTAAAATGTGCCATTGTTTTCATAGTTGCTTTCAATAATACTTGGTTTTAAATATCCAGAACAAGCTTTATGTTGGCCCACCCTGAAATGCTTTCAGCCTGGGACACAACACTTCTTAAACTCGACTCTTCTATAACAAAGTTCTGAGCAACAACCTAAAATTGTAAGCATCAACTTCAATTTTCAAATGTTTGGAGACTTCCATGTTCTCTCTCTTGTTTTAGTTCTAGTTTGATTCTTTTATGATCAGAGAACACTTTCTTTGCTTTGAGGTTTGTTTGATGGCTCCCGTGAAGATCCACTCTTGTGAATGTAACAAGACACTTAACAAAACGAAAAACCAAACAAAAACACAGAGACTGCTCCTTTCACATGTGGCACTCTATTCATGCCATTGTCATCATGTCAGTGCATAAGTTATGGTATTCAGAGCTTCTATATTCTTGCGGCTTTTCTGTCTAGTGACTCTGACACTTGTTGAAAGGGGGTGCTGAAGGTTCCAACTATAAATGTGACTTTGGCTAACTCTCCCTTCAACTCCATCAGTTTTTGCTCTGTATACTTTGAGGCTCTTAGTTTGATGGACACACACTTAGGATCCATGGGAATTCCTGGTGAACTACTTCTTTTATTGTCATGGAATGCCCCACCTGGCATCTCACAAATTCTCCTTGCCCCAACATCTAGTTTACTGGAGAATGCATTCTCACTTATGCTTATAAAATGCTTTAGTTTATATTTCTTTTTTAAAAGATTTTTATTTATTTATTTGACAAGTAGAGTCATAGACAGTGAGAGAGAGAGACGGAGAGAAAGGTCTTCCTTCCATTGGTGCTTCCTATCCTTGGTGCTTTATTTCTGATCCAGCTCCCTATTAATGGCCCGAGAAAAGCACTGGAAGATACACCAAGTGATTGGGCCACTGGCACTAATATGGATGATGGGAAGAAACTGGCTACAGCCTGGCCCAACCAGCCATTGCAGCGACCTGTAGAGTAAGTCAACAGATGGTAGATCTCTGTCTTTCTGATCTCTGCAACTCTTTCTTTAAAAAAAAGATTTACTTGTTTGACAGTGTCACACAGAGAAAGAGAGGCAGAGAGAGAGAGAGAGGTCTTCCATCTGCTGGTTCACTACCAAGATGGCCACAATGGCCGGAGCTGTGCTGATCAGAAGCCAGAAGCCAAGTGCCTCCTCCTGGTCTCCCATGAGGGTGCAGGGGCCCAAGAACTTGGGCCATCCTCCACTGCCTTCCCAGGCCATAGCAGAGAGCTGGATTGGAAGAGGAGCAAGCGGGACGAGAACCTGGTGCCCATATGGGATGTCGGCATCGCAGGCGGAGAATTAACCTAGTGTGCCATGGTGCTGGCCACTTTAGTTTATATTTCACCCTGTATTCACTCCTGGGAATTCTGTTGCTGTTCAATACCACACTTACACACATTCCTCACCACCAGTCAGGTGGGTTCGCAAGCATGACACTTAGCATGTCATCTCACTTCTCTCCTCTGTAGGTAGATCCTCAAAGGTTATTTCATTTTACCATAGTGAATGGGAACTATATAGCAGCAGATTGTAATAGGAGTCCTTTGTGGGGATGTGGCTTAATGTAATGAGATTGTTATAAATCAATTTTTTCTTGGGCTCTGATAGTTTAGGTTCTCTATCACTTTCTGTTATGATTTTTTTGTATAATACTGGTTCCACTTTTCTTCAGGGCACACTTACGAAGAAACCTTTGTTCACTCCTGATCGCTTTACTGCGTACTTATTACAACCAGACTTAAGATTAACTTCTTGGTGGTGGTGGTGGTGGTGGTGGTGTGTGAGGGTGTGATCATTGCTTTGACTGTGTGACCTATGCCCAGGACAACCCTGCTACTCACAGTTTTGAGACTTTCCCTGTGTGATTGGAAGTGAAATCAAATGTGAGTGAAATATTTAACCCACACATTCCACTCAGAGCTCTCAAAAACTTCAAAGTGGCCTGGAGGCCCCTTTCTCTCATTCTCCACCCCTGTCAGCAGGTCTGCCTTCAAACTTTATCCATGGTCCTCACACTTTTCAGCCCCTCCATTGCTACTACCCTGGCCTGGAATGACCTGCATTGTACTGCCACCCAACTGTACTTCTGCTTCTATACTTCCTTAATATCCAATTCCAACACAACAGGCAGAGAGCTGGTTTAAAGTTTAAGTCAAATCCTGTCATTTCTCTTCTCAAAATCCTAAAACAGTGAATCCCAGAAAAGCAACACATTTTCATAAAAGTTTATACATATACATAAAGGAAAATATTCAGGTATTAAAGTGAGAGTTCAGGGCACATGATAAAAATATGAAGTACAAGAAGGGGCATTTTGGAGAACCAACATTCTTTCAGAAATAATGTCACTGAGAGGAAAGTGTGGAAGTGAGCTACCTGACAGCAACGATACAATCTGAAGCAAGGCAACCACACAGGACAATGCACTAGTGATACAGAGCCACAGAGAGACCCAATGGACACAGGTTCCAAAGGCAAAACACACACTGGCACATCTAATTACTGAATTCTGGCATCTCAGTACAATCTTGCAGCTGATCTGCCAGAACCACGGTCAATACCAGCCTTGTCAAAAAACAGCCAGTGCTGCTCTCCTAAACTGCCTGAAAGCCTCCTCAGGGTCGATGGTGTGTTTCTTTATCCTCTCACCGGGAAATTGTAGTGAGTATTCTATGACATCATATGTGTGCCTACTGGTACTTCCCAGGTCATTTTGTAATTCTGCCTACACGACTGCCATGTACTCCTATGATAGAGAAAGAATGGAGTGAGAGGGAAGCCCAACCATGCCCAGTAGCATCTAACATTGACTCAGGTTGGAAACACTCTCTAGGATTCTTCTGCCCTCCTCATAGAAATGTCATGAGGGGGCTGGCACTGCAGCGTATTGGGTAAAGCCGCCGCCTGCAGTGCCGACATCCCATATGGGCACTGGTTCTAGTCCCAGCTGCTCCACTTCTGATCCAGATCTCTGCTGTGGCCTGGGAAAGCACTAGAAGATGGCCCAAGTCCTTGGGGCCCTGCACCTGTGTGGGAGACCCGGAGGAAGCTCCTAGCTCCTGGCTTCGGATCGGTGCAGCTCTGGCCATTGAGGCCATCTACGGAGTGAACCAGCGGATGGAAGACCTCTCTCTGTGTCTCTACCTCTCTCTGTAACTCTTTCAAATAAATAAAAATAAATCTTTATTGTGTCCACAGAAAATTTTTGGATCAGAAATTTTAAGTTCACATAAATTAGGTACTTTTCCTAATGTGTATCGCTCAAAATAGTGGCATAATTGAAATTGTGTCCTCACCTTTTAATTTTTAATTGTGCAATAGTGTTGGATCATGGTGTTTTTTTTTTTTTTTTTTTTTTTTGGACAGGCAGATTTGGATAGTGAGAGACAGAGAGACAGAGAGAAAGGTTTTCCTTCCATTGGTTCACTCCCCAAATGGCCAGGAGCCAGGTGCTTCCTCCTGGTCTCCCATGCGGGTGCAGGGCCCAAGGACCTGGGCCAAACTCCACTGCTCTCCTGGGCCACAGCAGAGAGCTGGACTGGAAGAGGAGCAACCAGGACAGAATCCGGCGCCCCAACTGGGACTAGAACCCTAGGTGCTGGCGCCACAGGCAGAGGATTAGTCAAGTGAGCCGTGGTGCCGGCCTGGTTCATGTTTTAAATCTATTGAGCCACTCTATGTATTTTTATTAGAGAGTTCCACTCATTTATATTCAAGGTTATTATTAATTGCTAAGAAATTACTAGGGCTGGCACTGTGGTATAGAGGGTAAAGCCACCGCCTTCAGTGCTGGTATCCCATATGGGCACCAGTTCGATTCTAGGCTGCTCCACTTCCAATCCAGCTCTTTGCTATGGCCTGGGAAAGCATTAGAAGATGGCCCAAAGACTTGGGCTCCTGCAGCCATGCAGGAAGACCCAGAAGAAGCTCCTTGCTCCTGGCTTTGGATCAGCACAGCTCTGGCCGTTGCGGCCAATTAGGGAGTGAACCAGCAGAACCTCTCCATCTCTCTCCCTCTCCTTCTCTCTCTGTGTAACTCTGACTTTAAAATAAATAAACAAATTTACTCCTGCCATTTTGTTAATTATTGTATGGATATTTTGTATATCTTTGTTCCTTTCTTTGTTTCTTGTTGTCAATTTGCTGATTTGATAGTTTTCTGTATTACTAATTTTTGATTATTTTCTTTTTCTAATATGTGTGTCTGTATAGAATTCTACATCAGGAATATCTTGAGAAGTACAAAAAACAGCTTATAGTTATGATAGACTGTTTTATATTGATAACAACTTAACTTCGGTTTCATACAAATACTGTAAAATTTTCCCTTTCAACACAATTTATTTTTTGTTCTCCAGATTCACATTTTTGTATCATATATTCCCTAGGTACTTATTGTACCTATAGTTTTATTTCTTATTTTTTAGTTTCCAAATTAATCATTTTGTGCAACAACATTTATTTGAGGACAGAGACAAAATTAGAAAAATGAAGACCACCTTCACCTGCTAGTTCACTCCCCAAATGCCTGCAGCAATCAAGGCTGGACTGGGGCTTATGCCAGAGAACTAGAAACCCATTTCAAGCCTACTAAGTTAGTAGCAGGAACCCAATTACTTGATCCATTACCCTCGCCACCCCAGTTATGCAGTATTAGGAAGATATATTCAACACCTGGAGCCAATAACCAAACCCAAGTACTCTGATGTGAGATGGGGTGTAGTAATCACTAAGCTAAATGCTTGCTCCTATAGTTATTTTTGAATACTGGCCCTTTGTAATGTTAAGATTTTTGTTTGTAACCTGTTACAACTAAGTCTTCTAGATTTCTACCATGAGATGCCAAATGGATTCGGGTAGGCAATCATTAATTTATGGCACCTACATTTGATTATGCCAGATAATAAAAGAAACTTTTGGAGAGATCCAAGATGGCTGAATGTGGAAAAGACATGCTGATTTTGACCATTGAAGTTACCTAAACAACAGGGGAGGAATCAAATGCATTCCTAGGAGTACAGTTGGAGAGAAGTTTGCAGTGGAAAATCAACAGAAAGAAGAGAGACATGGTGCAGACACGGTCCAATCGCACAGCAGTGAGCGGGACACAGCTAGTGAAACCTGAAGCCTGTGGCTGGAGGGACATCATCTTTGCGATGATATTGCCTGAGTGAGAACCCCACGGACCCCACTGGGAAGACCAGGTACCTGGAGTCTCACAGGGCTGAGACAGGATCTCCTGCTCCCTGTGACAGTGGGAGCCCTGTGCCCTGTGTCTGTGGGAATCCTGTGACTGTGTGATAGTCTGTAGGGTGTGGCTGAATCTTTGGGAAGTCACTCAGTCTGGTTTCAGAGGCTCAGAGCTCCCTGAGTGCTGGGGTGGGTGATTGTAGAGGGCTCTGTGATAATACTAAGGAGTGTGCATATCCTTTATGTGATTCATATGCCCGAGTAGGTGGAATGTGCAGGCCCTGTGTGATCACCTGGACAATTCGTTCATACACCATCTGACAGGATTATACCCTCCCCCCTGCGGATGCTAGAGATCTACCACGCCCAACTTGGTGTCACTCTGGACTCTTGCCCCACCCTTGCACACTGGACAGAGCTCCCGACTCTACCCAACACATACTCTTGATATCTACTGAGGAGGCAGACAGTCCCTTCAAAAAATGGTGCTGGGAAAACTGGATTACCACATGTAGAATTATGAAGCAAGACCCCTACCTTACACCTTACATAAAAATCCACCCAAAATGGATTAAAGACCTAAATATACGACCCAATACCATGAAATTATACATCTATTATCTACCTGTGTAGTGGAACATTATTGCAACTTAGAACATGGAAATCTCACCATTTTGCAAACCTGGATGGATCTGGAGGACATTATACTAAAGAAAATAAGCTGGGGCCAAACTGTGGCGCAACAGGTTAATGCCCTGGCCTGAAGCACAGGCATCCCATATGGGCGCCAGTTTGAGACCCGGCTGATCCACTTCCCATCCAGCTCTCTGCTCTGGCCTGGGAAAGCAGTAGAGGATGGCCTAAGTTCTTGGGCCCTAGCACCCATGTGGGAGAAACAGAGGAAGCTCCTGGCTCCTGGCCTCGGATTGGCACAGCTCCAACTGTTGCAGCCAATTGGGGAGTGAACCATCGGATGGAAGACCTCTCTCTCTCTCTGCCCCTCCTGTCTCTGTGTAACTCTGATTTTCTAATAAATAAATAAATCTTTAAAAAAGAGAAAACAGGGGCCAGCGCTGTGGCTCACTTGGTTAATTCTCCACCTGCGGCACCAGCATCACATATGGGCGCTGGGTTCTAGTCCCTGTTGCTCCTCTTCCAATCCAGCTCTCTGCTGTGGCCCGGGAGGCAGTAGAGGATGGACCAGGTGCTTGGGTGCCTGCACCCGCGTCGGAAACCAGGAAGAGGCACCTGACTCCTGGCTTTGGATCGGCATAGTTCCGGCTGTCGCGGCCATCTGGAGAGTGAACCAACGGAGGGAAGACCCTTCTCTCTGTCTCTCTCACTGTCTAACTCTATCTGTAAAAAAAAAGAGATAAAATACGCCAGACATAGAAAGATAATACTGCACCTATTACAAGGCAGGATACATTTTTAGCAAAATCCTTATCAATATTTCAATGGCATTCTTCATACAAACAGAAAGATGATTCTAATATTAATATGAAGGTAAAAAAATGCCCTTATGGTCAAAGAAACATTGAGAAAGAAAAATAAAGTTGGATGGATCACACTTGCTAGTTTAAAATGGTATTATAAAGCTATATTAATCAAAAATATATACTACTGGCATAAACACAGAAACCTAGACCAATGGAACAGAGTAGCAAGCACCAACGGGGTATAATAGGGAAAGGATAGGATCTTCAGTACACAGTGCTGAGGAAAATGGATTTTTCTCACACAGGCGAACTAATTTAAATTTAAGATGCTTATCTTAAATCATATACAAAAATAAACTCAAGTGCATGAAAGCCGTAAATGTAAAACCTAAAGTGATAAAACTCCTACAAGTGAATATAGGGCAAAGTTTCTTGACATTGGACTTGACAAGGATTTTTTTATTTTTTTCACAGAAAGCAGATGCTATAAGTTAAAATATAGACAATTGAGATTATACTAAATTAAAAGATTTTTCACAGCAGAGGAAATATTAAAACAATGAAAAGTTAGCATACAGAATGGAAAATATTTGCAACTACACATGTTATAAGGGATTAACATTAAAAATTCCAAGAGGACTCTTAATAGCAGAAAAATAAATAATGATTAAAAATGGGCTGAGGTTTTGAGTAGCTAATTCTGCAAAGAGAACACAAAAATGGACAACAGACACTAATCTTCAGTAATGAGCAAATAAAAAAATAAAAACCCTTTAGATACCACATTATGTGCTTCAAGATGGCTACAATCAAAATGAGAAGAGATAACCAAAACTGGCAAGGGTGTGCAGGAAAAGAAACCCTAGCACACTGTTGGAGAGATAAAGATAAATACACCTACTCTGACCCAGAAAATTAATATATATGTTCATTCATGGACTAATGGATAAACAAAATGTTAAACACACACACACACACACACACAGACAAATATGATGTGGTGTCTCTGGAGCATTTGGTTTGCATTTCACTGAAAATTAGTGAGACTGAACACCTTTTCATGTGTCTTTTGGCCATTTTATGTTCTATTTTTAAGAAATGTCTTCAGGCCGGCGCCGTGGCTCACTTGGCTAATCCTCCACCTGTGGGGTTCTAGTCCCGGTCAGGGCGCCGGATTCTGTCCCGGTTGCTCCTCTTCCAGGCCAGCTCTCTTCTGTGGCTCGGGAGTGCAGTGGAGGATAGCCCAAGTCCTTGGGCCCTGTACCCCATGGGAGACCAGGAGAAGCACCTGGCTCCTGCCTTCGGGTCAGCGCAGTGCGCCGGCCGGGGCGGCCATTGGAGGGTGAACCAATGGCAAAGGAAGATCTTTCTCTCTCTCTCTCTCTCTCTCTCTCTCCACTCTGCCTGTAAAAAAAAAAAAAAGAAATGTCTTCAAATTTTTGTTCATATTTTATATACATGTATATTATATACATATATATATCAGCCTTCTGAAAGGATATTCTGCCATTTGCCACAGATGGTTGGACCTATGAGACTTTATGCTAAAGGAAATAATATAGACATGGAAATGAAAATATTACATGATCTGATTTATGTGAAGAAACTTTTGAAATATTTTTTTAGAAAGTCAAATACACAGACACAGAGAATGAAACATTATCAGGTATAGCAGCAGGGAGATGAGAGTAGGGAGATATATGTCCAAGAAAATGATGCAGTAGATTACAGGATGGAAAAAGTATAGAGGGTCTGTGGTAGTGGCACAGTGGTTAAGCCACAGCATAGAATTGTAATATCCTGTATCAGAGCTCTGGTTTGTGTCCTGGCTGCTCTGATTCCAATACAGCTACCTACTAATGCAGCGTAAGATGGCCCAAGTTCTGCACCCATGACATCCACATGGGAGACCCAGATGGAATTCCTGCCTCCTGTATTTGGTTTGTTCAAGGCCCAGTTGTTGCTGTTATTTGGGGGAGTCAACCAGCAGATGGAAGATCTCTTTCTTTGTCTCTCCTTCTTTCTGTCACTCTACCTTTCAAGAAAACAAATATTTTTTAAAAGAAGAAAAAATGTGTAGTTCTAATGCTACCTCTTGGAGTCTATTGTTAATTAAATTGTATGAGGGATTTCTATTAAATAGGTAGATTGCAGATGCTCTTCTCTTATAGAAGTAGCTATATGAGATGATAGATATGTTCATCTGATATATAATAGTAAGCATTTTATTATACATATGTATGTTATAACATCATGTAAAATTAAAATATACACACTTTTATATTTTCTTTTGATAATTTTTATTACAATAAACAGAACAGATTTCATGTATTTCATAGATACAGTTCTAAGAAAATAACCATACTTCCTTCCCCCTCTCTCCTTCCTTCAATTCTCCTCCTTCCTTCCTTTATTTTTTTCTTTAATTTTGAAAGACAAAATTTTAACCCACCCTATAATCACAAGCTTATTTCATCAATAACTATAATATTCCACAAGTCCAGTTTATTCAAGTATAAAGTCAACTGTCTTCATTTAGAATTGTTAGTGCATACAAATCAATGATTTATTAATAAAATGAACTAAATCTAGTAGAACAAATTTAACTAAATATAATTAATAATATAATTCTAACAGGAAGCGTTTTGCTTTCTTTCATAAAAATACGAGTTTTGTTGGTGTTCAGCTACACATTGGTTGCATCAACTGGCATTTCTAAAATATGTAATGTCACCACATCATACCTAAGACCCGATAGCACTTCTAGCTTTGACTCATTTGCCTAGTTTCTCAGTACAGTGCTTTCATATATTAAATTCCAAGAGTTCAATGTGTCTTTAGCATCCATTTATTCTCTCTGTAACCATTCCTACATGAGACATGATTAATTCCTTCTTCATTAACAATCCTCACCATTCTAAACCATGAAATTCATCTTCTGGATAATTGACAAAAACTTTTCTTTTTAAAATATTAATCACGACAAATTTATATATCATGATGTGAAAATAGTTTTGTGAGAATGCATGAAAAATTATCACAAAGTACTCAAGTCCTGAATTCTGGCACCTGGCTGGATTCTCCACATAGGATATCGTAATCTGAAACCAAGTTGCCAGCTGGGATGAATTCCGACTGGAGGCTGAGAAGAAAAAGTCTGCGTCCAAAGCCATTCCTTCTGTTGGAAGTGTTAGTTCATTTGTGATAGCAGAATTTAGGTTCCCATTTCCTTGTTGACTGTTGGATATGACTACTCTTGGATCTGAGGGGTTATGTACCTTCCCTCTTGCCACTTAGGCCTCTCCATCATTCAACCCAGAACAAATGTGTGAAATCATTATCATGCTTTAAAGCCCTGAATTCCCTCACACTTCCAGGCCAAGATTTAAAGAACCTACATATTTAGGTTAGGCCCATCCAGAGGACCTCCTTTTCAAAGTCAGCTGTGCCAGGTAAAATACCCTAATCCTGGCAACATAATCCCTAGCCTTTCAAGTTTTGGGAATTATGCAGGACTTGGACACCAGGAGGCAGTATTTTGGAGTCATTTTAATATGCTGCATCTTTCATATCCCAAATTTTAAAAACAGAGAACTTACCAATATCAAGAATAAAACAAAGTAAACATGAAGGAGACACATCAAGAAAATAGTAGCTGGGGGAGTAGCAAGTAACAGTTCCTCCATTGAAGCAATGATTATGCTGTCAAAAACTGACAGATTCAACTTGCCCAGAACACTTAAATCCAGTATTTAAAAAATGAAAGCAACCAGAAGAGTGTGTAGTGAAGAAAGATGCTGCTAAATGTCACTAAAAGTTCACTGTGGATTTCTTCCATACATGGCTAACATCCTCTTATTCTCCAGACTGGTGGAGTCCATGAGTCTGGCAGCTACACGTTTAGTGATTCTTGCTGGTAGTGGGGATTTTTACTGGACGTTGTTATCAAAAATTATGGTCATATTTTCTGACCTCTCTGTAGGTTCCCTGAAGAACAATCATAGAGGATGATGTTTCTTTGGTATTCATTCCCTCACCAGACATGGAGCACCATTCTTGGTGGCATCTCTCAACATCATCTAAAATACATACTACTTATAGCTGTGTGGAAGCAAGGGAAGGCACAGGAAGCAAGCAACACAAAAACCAAAAAGTGAGGTTGAAGCTGTGGCATAGTGGGTAAAGCTGCCTCCTGCAATGCCAGCATCCCATATGGGCACCAGTTTGAGTCCCGGCTGCTCCACTCCAGCTTTCTGCCGTGACCAGTAGAAGATGGCCCAAGTCCTTGGGCCCCTACACCTGCATGGGAGACCAAGAAGCTCCTGGCTTTTGACTTCGGATTGGCGCAGCTCTGGACATTGAGGCCATCTGGGGAGTGAACCAGTGGATGGAGGACCTCTCTCTTCTCTGCCTCTGCCTCTCTGTAACTCTAATTTTCAAATAAATAAATAAATATTTAAAAAAAACACAAAAAGTTCTGAGAGGAGAGGTTGAGGAGTCAGTTTCATGAGAGAATAAGTGTTTTTTCATTTCCTATTTTGATTTTAATTAATTTTTAACAGATTCAACATGATTTGTAGATACAAGTCTAAGAACATAATGATATTCCCTTCTTCCTTCCATTCCACTTTCCCTCCCTCCTTCCCACCCTTCTTCCTTCTACCCTTCTTTCTTATTTTTTAGTTTTTAAGATAACATTTTAAATTTACAGTAAAAATTGATTAATACTTCAGTGAATAAGAAGTTTAATGTGCAAAAAGCAAAAAGAGCCTAGTGGGAATATAGACAATGACTATAAATAATAATTGAATATATAAATGAACATTTCACCCATACAAAGTTTTTTTGGTCAGTTAGTCATTAAAATTTTCTTTCAATGAAATACAACCAACAACAACAGTGTAACATCTAAATATTTCCTGTGTGATTATAAGATAATAATTAAGGTCATTTAGACTATAAGCCATTTCCTCGCAACTGTTTATGCATACAAATAACTTTTTGTTAAGATTTTATTTATTTGTTTGAGAGGTAGCTACAGACAGTGAGAGGGAGAGACAGAGAGAAAGGTCTTCTTTCCGCTGGTTCACTCCCCAGATGGCCGCAACAGCCGGAGCTGTGCCAATCTGAAGCCAGGAGCCAGGAGCTTCTTCCGGGTCTTCCACGTGTGTGCAGGGGCCTAAGGACTTGGGCCATCTTCCACTGCTTTCCCAGGCCGTATCAGAGAGCTGGATTGGAAGAGGAGCAGCCAGGATTTGAACCAGCGCCCATATGGGATGCTGGTGCCGCAGGTGGAGGATTAACCTACTGAGCCATGGTGCTGGCCCCTACACACAAATAATTTTATTCAGATTGTAATGTAAATAATTATACATTGTATTTTCTTATACTCTATTATTACCATAGATCAATTAAAACATATGATATTTGTCTTTTGGAGACTAGCTTATTTCTGTAAGTATAGCAGTTTCCAGTTGCATTGACTTTGTTGTGAAAGACAGAATTCCATTCTTTTTATGGCTAAATAATATTCCATAGTGTATATGTAACACATTTTCATAATCCAGTAATCAGCTAGTGGTATCTGGGTTGATTCCGTATTGTAGCTATTATGAATTGAGCTGCAATAAATATGGGTGTACAGAAAACTGTTTTCTCTACTGTTTTCATTTTTTTGGGTAAATTCCTGGTGTGGGACGGCTAGAGCATATGGAAGATCTATTTTCAGGTTTATAAGGTGCGACAATACTGTCTTCTACAATGACTATACCAGTTTACATTCCCACAAACAGTGTATTAGTGGATTGGGGTATCTTTTTCCCCACATCCTTGCCAGCATTATTTGTTGATATTTGTATGATAGCTTCCTAATATGAGGTGAGGTGAAACCTCATTGTGGTATTTATTGATTTGCATTTACCTGATGGCTAGTGATCGTGAGCATTTTTCATGTGTCTGGTGACTATTTGGGCTTCCTCTCTTGAAAAATGCTTGTTCAAGTCCTTTGCCCATTTTTAACTGGATTGTTTATTTTGCTGTTGTTTAGTTTCTTGAATTTGTATTCATTCTGGATATTAATCCTTTATCAGTTGCATAGGTTGCAAACAATTTCTCCCATTCTATTGGTTGCCTCTTCACTTTATTAAGTCTTTCCTTTACAATGCAGAAGATTCTCGCCTTGATATAATCCCATTTCTCTTTTTTGTTTTGATTGCCTGCACTTCTCTGGTCTTTTCCAAGAAATCTTTGCCTATGTCATTATCTTGCAGAGTTTCTCCCATATTCTTCTCTAGTAATTTGACAGAATCAGGTTGTAGATTTATATCCATGACTTGTTTTAAGTTGATTTTAATATAACATGCAAGTTAGGGTCTTGTTTCATACTTCTGCATGTGGAGACCCCATTTTTCCAGCACCTTTTTTTGAAGAGACTGTCCTTGCTGAAGGGATTGATTTTACCTATTTGTGAAAGATTAGTTTTTGTAGATGTGTGGATACATTTCTGGGGATTCTATTCTGTTCCATTGGTCTACATGTTTACATTTGTGCCAGCACCAGGCTGTTTTGATTATAACTGCCTTGTAATATGTCTTCAAATCTGGGACTGTGATGACCCCAGTTTTGTTTGTTGTTTAAGATTGTTACTCTGGGTCTCCTATGTTTCCATATGAATTTTAGCATCAATTTGTCTAGATCTGAGAAGAATGGTGTTTTTATTGGGATCAAATCTGCAAACTGCTTTGGGTTTTATGAACATTTTAATTCTTCCAATCCATGAATATAAAAAATTATTCCATTTTTTGTGTCTTCTATTCCTTTCTTCAATGTTTTTTAATGATCCTCATAGATATTTAAATTTTTTGTAGATATTGTGAATGAGACTGATCTTATAGTTCTTTCTCTGCCATGGCATTGTTTGTCTTTACAAAAGGTATTGATTTTTGTGTGTAAAATTTATATTCTGCAACTTTACCAAACTCTCTTATGAATTCCAATGGTCTTTTAGTGGAGTCCTTTGGTTTCATTATATATAGAATCATGTCATCTGTGAACAGGGATAATTGGACTTACTCCTTTCTAGTTCATATTCCTTTGATTTCTTTCTCTTGCCTAATAGCTCTGGCTACAGCTTCCACGACTATATTGAGTAGCAATGCTGAAAGTGGGGATCCTTATCTGGTTCCAGATCTTAGTGGAAATGCTTCCAACTATTCCCCATTCAATATTATGCTGGCCATGGGTTTGTTGTGTATTGCCTTAAATGTATTGAGCAATGCTCCTTGTATACCCAATTAGCTTAAGGTATTTATTATCGAAAGATGCTGTATATTTTCAAAAGCTTTATCTGTATATATTGAGATAATAATATGGTTTTTATTCTTCAATTTGTTAATGTGATATACCATATTTATTTATTTCAGCATGTTGAACCATCCCTGCCTATGAGGGATAAATCCCACTTGGTCTTGGTGAATGATCTTACTCATGTGTTACTGGATTGCATTAGCTAGTGTTTTGTTGAGTTTTTTTTTTTTTTCATCTTTCTTTATCAAGGATATTGGTCTATAGTTCTCTTTCTCTGTTATTTCTTTTTCTGGTTTAGGAATTAAGGTGATGCAGGCTTCATAGAAGGAGCTTGGGAGGATTCCTTTACTTTCAATTGTTCAGAATAGTTTGAAAAAAATTGGAATTTGTTCTTCTTTAAGAACTTGGTAGAATTCAGCAGTGAAGCCATCTGGTCCTGAGCTTTTTTGTTTTTCTTGGGATGGTCTTTATTACTGATTCAAGTTGCAACTTGTTGATTGGTCAGTTTATGTTTTCAATGTCTGCATACCTCAGTTTTACTAGATTGTATGTCTCCAGGAATCTACCCATTTTTTCTAGATTTTCCAATTTGTTGTCATATAGCTGTTGTAATAATTACTAGTGATTCTTTATATTTATGTGGTAACCAGCTCTTCATTTCATTGATATTTTGTATTGTTATTTGGGTTTCAATTTTGTTTATAATTTTAATTATATCTCTCCTCCTGTTAATTTTGTTTGGCTTGTTGTTTTTTTCTAGAACCTTGAGATGCATTGATATCTCATTTTTGATGCCCTTCCAATTTCTTGATGTTGGTACCAGTTGCTATAAACTTCCTTCTTTTTTTAATCATATCTTCCATAGCTACTTCCTGCTTATTAGGGACATAGCACTGGCCCTGCCTGTCCTGGGTCTGGAAGTCTCTGCCTATCTCATCTAACAAATTTCTTTTATGAGCTGGAGAATTTTTAGTCACTATCAATGGCTGTGTCCCCTGCATGGTCAGTTATTACTCTCAGAAGTTGTTGAGTTCTGAACCATATAAGTTTGTCAACCAGCATAAGTAAAGCTGGAACAAAACCAATTGCAAGTGGAGTGCCCATTAAGATGAAAAGAACATATCTCACCATCTCCCAGATAGTGGGTGGTGATAGGCTACACTTACGTAGATTATAAAGCCATTTACCTTGAGCGTAGAAGGACTTTAATGCCCCTTTCAGTGAGCATACTACTGTTTGAGTAAAGGTGGCAGATTCCATTAGTCACTGCACTAATTCCCCCTTGTTCTTTTAATATGTATTCCACGGCCTGTATATTGCCCATAACTACCTTGGACAGGTAGTCCACTGATGCCAGGGCTTGCTGTGGAAGCTGGCCTGAAGTGTAGGCCATATTATCCAGAGCTATGGTCAGATTTCTAAAATCAGCTTCATATGGCTCATCAGGACTTTCAATCATTATCAGTGAAGAACTCACTAGGGAGTTCTTCTGCCAATAATAGCTCACAGAACAAATCAAAAGGAGAGGTAGATATATAATGTTTTCCTTAAAGCACAACATTTTTGGCCTGGAAGAGGGGCAACTGGGACAGAATCTGGTGCCCCGACCGGGACTAGAACCCAGTGTGCTGGCGCTGCAGGTGGAGGATTAGCCTATTGAGCTGCAGCACCGGCCACAAGTTTTACTATTAATTCTAATATGGTAACTCTGAGGAGAGAAGTCCTGCATGCAAAGTTGGTACACAGTGACTCCTGTTATTAATTTAACAATTAACACTCTTATGTATGACATCAGTGATCACCCAAGGCTCTTGACATAAGCTGTCTAGGCTATGGAAGCCTTCTGAGTCCACAAACTCTGAAAGTATTCAGACAAGGCCATGTGCAAAGTGGAAGTTCTTTCTTCCCTTCAGAGAAAAGTACATCCTTCTTTGATGACCACTTCTTTCCACTGGGGTCTCACCCATGGAGGTCCTCCATGTAGGGACATTTTGCGCACAAGTGTCCCGGCTTTCCATGCCTGAAATGCTCTCATGGCTTTTCAGCCAGACCAGGATGCCTTATAGGCTGACTCTGAGGTCAGAGTGCTACTTAATGCGTATGCCATACTATGAGTCTACTGTATGGACTGCTTCCCATGTTGGAGCATTTACTCCTCCTTAATCCTTTCCATTATTATTACCAGACACTTAATCCTATTTATATGATCAGTTTGACACTTAATTCAATCTATATCATCACTTTAAAACTTAATCTTATCTATATCACCACCACACCTCGCGGCATGAGGCCTTACAGCCGCCACCCTACCTCTGCTTTCCAGCCTGCATGCTTGCTCCACGTGGCACCTGGCCTGCTCTCTGCCTGGTATGGACCCAACTTAATTTCTAGACTTCTTTCTCCCCTAATTAAAACCTTCACTGCCTGGTATGGACCCAACTTAATTTCTAGACTTCTTTCTCCCCTAATTAAAACCTTCCTGTGCATTTCTCTCACTGAATAAAATCCTTAAAAATTTACTATGTTGTCTGGTCTATTTGAGCCAGTATTCAGATTTCTTCTCTGAATAAATGGCAAGAATCCACAGAATTATTAACATTGAAATTATTAATAAGGTGGGATAATATAATGGTGACTCAGATGGAACCCTCAATAATGGAGGGATACTCCAGGGACTATTTATTAATATTTGTTTGATTCTTTGAAAAGGACATAAATGGGGTCGGCGCCACGGCACAATAGGCTAATCCTCCACCTGTGGTGCTGGCACCCCGGGTTCTAGTCCCGGTCGGGGAGCCAGACTCTGTCCCAGTTGTCCCTCTTCCAGGCCAGCTCTCTGCTGTGGCCCGGGAGTGCAGTGGAGGATGGCCCAAGTGCTTGGGCCCTGCACCCCATGGGAGACCAGGAGAAGCACCTGGCTCCTGGCTTCGGATCAGCGCGATCGACCGGCCGCAGCGCTGGCTGCAGCGGCCATTGGAGGGTGAACCAACAGCAAAGTTAGACCTTTCTCCCTGTCTCTCTCTCTCACTGTCCAATCTGCCTGTCAAAAATAAAAAAATTTTAAAAAATTTAAAAAGGACATAAACGGCAACCTGGTATGAAATGCCTGCCACGTTTTCTAACTTCTCTCTCTCTCTATATATATATATATTTTTTTTTTTTTGACAGGCAGAGTGGACAGTGAGAGAGAGAGACAGAGAGAAAGGTCTTCCTTTCTGTTGGTTCACCCTCCAGTGGCCGCCGCGGCCAGCACGCTGCGGCCGGCGCACCGCACTGATCCAAAGGCAGGAGCCAGGTACTTATCCTGGTCTCCCATGGGGTGCAGGGCCCAAGCACTTGGGCCATCCTCCACTGCACTCCCTGGCCACAGCAGAGAGCTGGCCTGGAAGAGGGGCAACCGGGACAGAATCCAGCGCCCCGACCGGGACTAGAACCAGGTGTGCTGGTGCCACAAGGCGGAGGATTAGCCTAGTGAGCCGCGGCACCGGCCATAACTTCGCTTATCTTCTTGCATTGTATCGCCACCTCATCAGTGTTTGTGGTTTCCCCTTAGATCAGGGAGCATGTAGTGGCCTCTCTGCCTTGGTCGCAGCTGGCAAAGCCGGGGGGGGGGGGCAGTTTCTGACTCTGGCTGGGGCACGCGGCCCAAGCAGGGCCCCAGCCACCTTTGCGATGCTGTACTGCTCCAGTTCAGCCATGACAGGGGAGGAAGATGAGATACCCCCCTCCTTGAAAAGGCACTTTCTTGACTACGAAACACCCCGCCAGGCACAGTGCCAACTAGCTCTGACCCAGGGCTCACCTCCCTCCTGGGCCTGCCAGTCTTGCTGCTGCTGCTGCCTCCTTGCCTTCCTAAGGGGCAGGCCAGGACCAGGAATCGCCACTGCCCTTCTTGCCCCTCCAGTCACCACCATTGGCCCTCGAAGGCACCCATTCATTGCCAGTCTCTGTGCAGGACTCCTGCTGTTTATGCAGGGGCTGGGCCACTCTCAGAGTAGCTTCCCGTTATCGCGCTGGCACTGGCCTTAGACCCCAGCTCGCCTCTGCCAGGGCTGCCTGAACTTCCAGCCCCTACTGGCCCACCCCAGATGCACAGTGGCTTACGGCTGGCATGAAACTCCGAGGGGAGAGGCAGTATCCTTTTGACTTCTGTGTGGGGGCTCATGTTCAGCACTGCCACCCACGATCCTGCGTGATTCTGCAGCTCCTGGCTCTAGCTAGCCCCACCCTGCCCCAGCTGCCTGAGAATCTGCAGCCACTCTGGCTGGCGCTTTCCTTCAAAACAAGCAAACAGATTAGACGGTTTGTCTTTGAGTTTTAAGGCTTGTGGTTTTCAGAAAATGTGTGTATTGGTTTCTTTGTGCTGTGTCTCGCTTTGATAACTACAGAGGAAAAAAAGACAAAGTATTTTCTAAGGATAAAATTTAAAAGGCTTTTTTTTATTTTATGGACTGGTTTAAATGTTACAGAATATTCTGCTTTGCCTCAGAGTCTTTGATTTTCACATCAAGTATGCTTTCAATTGTTAATTTTGAGCTGGGAAACTGGTTTGGTTGCCTAGGAACGGGATAGCATCAGGGAGGTGGAACATTAAACATGACGGATACTCCCCTTCCTGCTGCAGAGGGCGGGACTTCCGTTCCAAGATGGTGTCCCACAATGGAAACTTCCGCCCTTAAGGAAGATGGGCAACAGACTCCACCCCAAGATGCCTGATTAATAGAGTAACTTATTATTATTTTTTTTTAATTGTAGGCCCCTGAATTGGTCTTTATTGTTTTATCTTATACTTGCGGCTTCCATGCTGGTCTTTCTTGCTTTGGCTTATGATGATAGCTTTAACGCTGGTCTTTATTATTTTAATTTTTTTGCTTTACTAAGTGGCATTTAGAAAAATACAATAATAAAAAATGAAAAATTTTAAAACTCCCTCACTGGACTTGGTAAAATAATGTATCATTTGGTACACAAATAGTGACTCTAAAGGGTCAGAATTGTAACTAATGCAATGGATCCATGTCACATGCTTAAAGATAATTAAGCTCGTGAAAAGCTGTGTCTGTTTTTATCTTCTCAGGTCCTACAAATAAACTGTAAAGCTATCTAGCTCTTCATACCTTCCTAAGGACTTTCTTCTATAGGTTCAGTTTAAAAATTTGCCATGGGATCCCAAATCTCCTTGACCTAGATGATAAAAGTAAAATATTAAGTGTTAAAATGATCATATAGATAAGATGTAGTGTTAAAATGATCACATATATGGGATTAAGTGTTTTTAATTTTCTAATTTTTTTTTTTATCTGAGAGATACTTCCAAAAATTTGTCTTCTAGCTTGGATCGTCTTTCTTCTGCCTCCCCAAGTCTGTTGTAAAGTCTTTCTACTCTACATTTATTGACATATTGAATTCTTCATTTCTAGTATTTGTTTGGTTTTTCTTAATATTTCAATCTTATAGGAAAACTTTTCATGTATGTTGGATATAGATTTCTTTAACTCATGAATTTGTTTCTCATTGTTTCTGAGTAATATTATGATTATTCTTTTGAACTCCTTTTCAGGAATTTCATTAGTCTCTCCATCTTCACATTCTAATATTGAAGTGTTGTGTTCCTTTGAGGGAATCATGTTGTCTTACTCATTTTTGTTTCTTGTATTTCTGCTTTTTTATACATTTGTACAAACACTTGCTTTTCTCTACTGATAGGTTTTATGTGTGGACTATTCTTCTGTGGCTTAGTGGAGTATTTGCTCCTTTAGTGAATACCTAGAGGCCTATGCTGTCTGGGGCTAGGGAACTCTGGTCAGTGCTCAAGTGTGGGGCAAGAATCCAGGATGACATCCACATCAGGGGTGGTAGATTCTTTTGTCAATAGTAGGGAGAGTATTGTCATATCTGTTGGCATAATGACAACCTCACCTCCTCTCTTCCAAAGTGATCTATGCCAGGGTTATCCCACAGTGGGTACAACCCCCATCCACACTGGCACATGAACTGCACAATGGACCTTTGCAGTCCTCAGTGTGAGCATGGTACGCTTTGCAGTGACCCACCCCAGTCAGTCAGGGAGCTCTGAGCCTCTGACACCAGACAGTGATTGCCTAGAGACATGCTTATACCTCACATCCTATCATGTAGTCACAAGATTCCTACAGTTACAGTGCACAAGGGTGCCATACTCCTGGGGTCCAAAGGATCCCCTCTTTGTCCCATGAACTTTCCTTGTCCACAAAAAGAGCAGAGTCATTTCCAGAGCCAGCTGCCTGTGGGTGCTCCATCTTGGCAGTTTGAGCTCTGGAGCCTGTGATAGGTTGAGAGAATGTGGGCACCTCACAGTATTAAATGGGTGCCCAGCTGTTTGTAAACCCTCCCAGCCAGACTCAAATGCAGTGGGAAATGCAGATTTCTCCCTCTGCTAAAATCCACTGGTCATGCCTGTGAGAACCACCACAGCCTCTAATTGTGTCAAGTGGTGCTTTCTCCTCATCAGTTGCCAGGCACCCTTGGGAGGAGGGGGTGGGGAGAAAGAAATGTGCTTTTTCTTGGCTGGATTAGGGGTTACCCTGACCCTGCTGGGGCTCAGGCAATACAACCAGTAGTGCCTGCTGCTGCAGTCTGCTCTCACCTCGCTCTCAGAACCTATTTACACCTCCAAGAACTTGTATACTTTAGAAAAACAAGCAAGGGGAGAAATGCTTGTGTGTGTGTGTGTATGTGTGTGTGTGTATACTCTCTATCATCAAGAGAGATAGCTCACTTAGTATTTGCATGGGGGCATGAGGCCAAATGTTATTGAGGAAATTTAAAGGAGAAAGAGTGACAAAGTCTGCAGTAACAGAGCAAACTAGGGAAAGAAGGTTGAGGATATGGAAGTCTGATGATTTAGAGAGAGGAAGGAGAGGACCCATGCCATAGATTCTATGTTCCTGGGCCACAGGGAATCCAGGTAGTTAGCCTGAATTGAGCCAGACACTGGGATTGTTTGATAGTACAAGAGAACGTCTCTATTTCTCACAGTGAGGTGGAGAAGTGCACAGACAAGTCTCTGTTCCCTAGGAGAGAAGATACAGACTTGGAGAATTATGGGAGCTTGTCTTTGACCACTGAGGATCTATAAGAAAGAATCAGGTTGACATTTTCCTTTGTGTGATGGTGACTGCTCCCTTAGTATACATATTTAAGTTATGCACACTCCAGTACATGACTACCTAATGTAATATATGTAAAGTACTGAAAAGTGAAGAGTAGTAGGAAATGTTACAAAAATATAAGGAGGGATCATATTTGTAAACTGGTGGTCCCTCAACCACATCACATTTAATAGGATTGTAACCTGAAGATTTTCTTCCATTGTTAATTTAAAAGCAAATTCTTGGAGTGGGAGTTAGGCCCACTGATTAAGACACTTCTTGAGTTGCTCATTCAAATATCAGGTTGCCTGGATTTGAGTCTCTGCTTCTGATTCTAGTTTACTGCCAATGAACACCCTGGGAGTCAGGAGCCAGGTCTCAAGTACTGGGGTCTGTGCCTTGTGGGAGACCCAGATTTTGACCTGGGCTCCTGATGTAGCACCTGCAGATATTTGGGGGAGTGAACAGGTGAGTGGATATAAGATTTTCTCTGTGTGACCATTGAACTCTGACTTTTAAACAAATACAACTTGTTTATCCAAACTATGCCAGCTTACTGTCTAAAGTACAATCATAATGGAAGTGTAGAAAATATCTTGTGCAAATATCCCATTAAACTCTTGCCTGCAGTTTGTAACTGCTAATTTCCAGTCTTTGAGTAAGGTCCTATGGAACTGACTAGAATGTGACATTCTGTGCTATCATTCTTTTTCTGAAGTTAAAATGACTGGCTGAACCCAATTAAGAAGATGGAGCTTTGGTGTCAGCTCTCTGAGGAATGCACTGGGCAAAAAGGCTGACATGCCCACACCGTAAGTGCAAATCTGCGACTCTTTGCACAGGGCACCTTCAGGAAGGTATACAAGCAGGACAGAGTTTTGGAGGATGGGCAGAAAGCTGTGAGTTCTGTGCCAAGTCTCATTTCTCACTCACCTGTGTGCAAATCATAAAACTAATCACAGTCTGTGAAAATGCTCAAATATTAAGAATAAGATTTATTGAGATTTTATTAAATCTTAAATTCTTAAATCTTATTATTTTTAAATATTAAGAATAATACTATTTAAATATGTATGTGTCTCCTGTCCTCTTCCACCCTTTTCTTCTCCCCTTCTTCCTTCCCTCTTGCATCAGTAGCCCTTGTATGTGTCATGTCACATGCCTGCTCCTATTGGCCTATGGGCAGAGCATATGAAAAAATCACACTGTCTCCAGATGCAGTTCCTGGAAGTAGCTTGTCTCCTCATTGGAATTTGTTGACAAACTACCCACTGAGGATAGCCTGATGTAGGGACATCTGTAGGGACATCTGATGAGAAGGGTGTAGGGCAGGGAGGAGCAGGAGTTTCAGCCCTGGCCCTATTGGCTCATGGCTGGGACAGAAGAAGAGCAATCCATGACACACAATATAACACATGCTGCTTTTATTATGAGGATAAACAGCACTCTTGAGTGGAGAAATGGGGAAAATTTTTGGCCTTCTGGGTGGTTATTTTATCATGCCTGAAATGAACTCTTGTGTCTCACACAGCCTGGTATCCAACCCAAATAATGAACGTCTTATATTTGGGAAAAAGAGGACTGATGCGGCTGACGACACAGAGCATATCTTCAGGCTTCCTTTAGGCATTTTCTTTTAAGGCCTCCCTTAAGATCTTGCCCTGTGACTGGATGGAAGGAGTAGGGATATCAGAAGAGCCAGAAACCCCAGATTCCACCCCCACATCCCCTCCTCCACCATTGTGAAGGCCCAGAGACACCCATCTTTTATACACTTGCTTCCAGGGCCTCACCTGGAGGGTGAGGAAGACCTGTGCTGATCTAGCATAGTTCCACCCGTTCTCCTCAAGGCATCTGGGATGGGAAAAAACAACAGGTGATCTCTGTCAGCTCCACAGAACAAACACACTGGGCATAGGATGCCACCCCTTCACCCGTGCTACTCTTTCACTGGGGCACATGTGCCAGAATGAGCATTGCTCTAACAATGATGGAGATCTTTTGAAAACTCACAATCTGTGGCCAGCATTGTGGTAGAGAGGATAAAGCCACCTCATGCAGGGTTGGCATCCCATTTGGGTGCCAGTTCAAGCCCTGGATGCTCCACTTCCGATCTAGTTCTCTGCTGATGTGCTTAGGAAAGCAGTGGAGGATAGCCCAAGTGCTTGGGCCCCTGCACCCACTTGGGAGACTTGGATGAAGCTCCTGGATCCTGGCTTCAGCCTGGCCCAGCCCCAGCTAGCAGCTAGCTCCTCACTTTGGCCTGGCATAGCCTAGGTCATTGTGTCCAATCTGGAATTGAACCAGCGGATGAAGATTCTCTCTCTCTCTCTCTCTCTCTCTCTCTCCTACTTTCAAATTTAAAAAGTCTTTAAAAATAAAAAAATTAGGAATAAGACTCAAGAAAATGCCAAATGGAAATTCAAATGATTTCCAATCATTTTAAAATTGAGATATAAGGCATGAAACAAAGTACCTTTCGAAGGTGGTTTTCTAGTACAAGACTGTGCAACCACCCCAAAAAATTTCAAAGTAGTCTTACTATTTACAAAAGGAGCCCCTCAACTGTTAGTGATGACTTCTTATTTTTGCTCTTTCTCCCAACCCCTGGCAATCATGACTGCTTTCAGTCTCTATGGACTTACTTATTCTAGACATTTCCTATAAATTGAATCACAAGATGTGTGACATTTTGTGACTGGCCTCTTTCACAAAACATAATATTTTCAAGTTTCATCCATGACACAGCCTATGTCAGAATTATCATTCTTATGACAGCATTAAGATTCCTCTGTATGTGTATGACATATTTATTGGTCCATTCATCAGCTAATGGAAAACCGAATTGCTTCCACTTGGAGCTAGTAGGACTAATACTGCTACAAACATTCATGTACAAGGCTTTGAATGAACATACACTTTCATTTCTGTTGATGTATGCTTAGGAATGGAAGAGTCAGGATTCAAACCAGCACTCACATTGGCAGTGCACGTTGCAGGCAGCAAATCACCCTGCTGGATCACATGGCCCCTGAATATATTATTTTTTATAATTCTATGTACATATAAGTAAAAAGTTATCTCTTTTCCAAATGCACAGTTTTTAATATGGAAGCAAGATATTCATATTTTTCCAGCTTGCATGTGAGTTTTCATTTTTCACACCCCCTGAGCTCCCCACTGCCCCCTAATCCCTTCAACACCCAGCACTCACTTCTGACACCACTCAAGTTTCATTGAAATGGGTGGAGAAGGCCTGCACCAATTCTTGCTGCAGTTGGGAGAGGGTGAGTTTGCAGCTGGAGCATGGTATGGCTTCTGTCACTGAGTTATTGACAGGGTTGGGGTTCCTCTAAAACAGTTGATCATTCAGTATGCACGGACTGCAGGGAAATTGGGTTCTTAACCAACTGCACAGGTAGACATTCCCAAAGTCCCAAGAGGCTCCCCTATAACCACCACCACTCAGATACCAAATTCTTTGCATATCTCTACTGTTCCTGCCTCCACAGCTATTTGACTGGTACCCTCTAACTTGCACTCCCCCAACCCAACAGAGCTCATGTTTGCAGGGACAGTCTAACATCAGGCCTCAACCTGGGGACTCGTGTGTAGCAGCACAAGGGTAGGCATACAGTTATCATCACTTTCAGCAAAGTCATTGAGTCATAGGGGGTTCAAATAATTGATCAAGATCCCATACGTAGTGTGGGAGTCAGGAAGAGAACACTTATTCTGACTCCAGAACCAATGCTCTTAACCTGTAGACCACACCGCCCCTTGGATATACTGTTGGCCATTCCCAATACAGAGAGCATCCTCAGGACTATATCACCACATTCCCTCACCACTGGCCCCAGACAAGAATGGGTTTTCCCACCAAAAAGCACAGCACTTACTTGGAACTCGTGTTCAGGACAGTAATAAAAGTCTGAGTAAAAGCAACAGTCAAATTCTGAGAATTACTTTCTGTTTAAAAGGCAACAAACAACAAGATCCCCCTTGGAGTTGCACATACTATACCTGTTCACACAGCATCACCAGTCTGGGTCTTATACTGGGGGCGGGGGGAGGTTCAGACATAGAAAACTGTTCATTTGGGGTTAGGACAGCCTGGTGGTTATGGGAAGGTTAACAAATGGAACAATCCACTCAGATGATAGGGCTCCCATATGACCAAACACCTCACAGTTTCGCTTAATTCCTGCTTCATAGCTGGTCAAGAATTGGTTAGTATGGCCACATGTTACATAGGAAGAAACTGAGGGGTGACTTTTGCAGAAGGAGGAGGAACGAGACAAATGAACGGAACAGTGTAAGGATAGGCGGCAGGCCCAGTTGACAGCTGTTTTGCACACTAATCTGCCATCAGAGGGACCCAGCAAGGCCAGCCCACCTCCAAGTGCTAACTGCTTTCTATGTAGGAAGCCAGGGGACTGGGCAAGAGGATCTGAAACCACAGCTAACCTGGACTGCATTACCACGGGGGTTCCAGGATGCACCACACCTATTTGGGCAGGCCCTTTTAGAATATCTAAAGGACCTACATCTTGAGGAGGTGGAAAAATACTCCAGTACATAGATGACTTGCTTATCTGTTCCCCCACTCGAGACTTTGGCCTTCAGCATTTAATCAAAACCCTTAACTTCCTGGCAGAACGTGGATACCAAGTATCCAAGAAAAAGGCACAGCTAGTCTCCGCCAGGAAGTTAACTATTTAGGGCTCATCCTCACTCCTGGGGAGAGAAGACTAGCCCCAGAGAGGATACAAGCCAAACAGCAAATCCCTACCCTTACCCCTACCACTTTAATGCAACTCCGAGCATTCCTCAGGCTGACTGGCTATTGCAGGTTATGGATTCTAAAATATGGAGAAATAACAAGGCCTCTGTACCAGGCCTTAAAAGGTAGCCCAGAACAAGGCCCCCTCCTTTGGGAAAAAGAGCAAACCACAGCCTTTGCTCAGCTGAAGGATGCTATGACTAAAGCCCCTGCGCTGGGGCTGACGAACCCAGAGAAACTCCACCAGCTATATGTCACTGAGAGGCAGGGAGTCGCCTTAGGAGTGCTAACTCAGGATCTGGGACCTGTTAAGCAACTTGTGGGCTACTTTTCTAAAACCTTAGACATGGTTGCACAAGGATGTCCTCACTGCCTAAGGATAATAGCAGCAGCTGCCTTGCTGACAGAGGATGCTTCTAAAATTGCATTAAGACAAGACATCACCCTTTATACCTCACATCAAATAAATTCTCTGCTAAAATAAAAGGGCTGACAGACAGAATACTAAAATACCAGATCCTCTTTCTAGAAAACCCTTAGGTAAAAATAATGTATTGTTCCACTTTAAATCCAGCTACCTTAATGCCAGTTCCAGGGGAAAGTGGTCCCCTCCACTCCTGTACTGAGACCATAGACCTGACTTATGCCAGCAGAAGGGACCTAAAAGAAAAACCTCTGACTAATGCAGATGAGGTTTGGTTCACAGATGGGAGCAGCTTTGTCTGAGATGGGACCCGCTTCTCAGGGTATGCAATAGTTACGGCATGGTACGTTATTGAAGCTTGTTCTCTGCCCCAGGAACTTCTGCTCAGTTAGCAGAACTGATTGCCTTAACCAGAGCTTTAGAACTAGGTAAGGACAAAAGAATTAATATATATATATACATATTCAAAATATGCCTTTTTAGTCTTGCATGCTCATGTAGCAGTATGGAAAGAAAGGGGCTACTTGACAGCTAGAGACAACCCTGTTAAGTATGGACCTCAGATCCTCAAGCTCCTTGAGGCTGTAAATCTGCCCAGAGAGATTGCAGCCATGCACTACAGAGGCCACCACAGAGGCTCTGACAAGATTTCCTGAGGTTGGCCGGCGCCGCAGCTCACTAGGCTAATCTTCCGCCTTGCGGCGCCGGCACACTGGGTTCTAGTCCCGGTCGGGGCGCCAGATTCTGTCCCAGTTGCCCCTCTTCCAGGCCAGCTCTCTGCTGTGGCCAGGGAGTGCAGTGGAGGATGGCCCAGGTCCTTGGGCCCTGCACCCTATGGGAGACCAGGAGAAGCACCTGGCTCCTGCCATCGGATCAGCGCGGTGTGCCAGCCGCAGCACGCGGGCCGCGGCGGCCATTGGAGGGTGAACCAACGGCAAAGGAAGACCTTTCTCTCTGTCTCTCTCTCTCACTGTCCACTCTGCCTGTCAAAAAAAAAAATATATATATATATATATATTTCCTGAGGTAACTCTTTTGTAGACTCAGTAGCTAAAAAGGCTGCCACTGCTCAGCCTGGCCTTCAGACAGTCTCCAGGAAGGCCTTGACCCCCTATTATGCCTCAGAGGAAAAAGTAAGGGCCAAAGAACAGGGTTATGCCAGAACAATAGAAGGATGGTACCAGCGAGAAGGAATAACATACCTTCCTCAGGCATTACAATGGAAGTAGTAAAAAGGCTACAGGACTCTTGTTATTTTGGGAGATATAAACTTCAAAAGCTGTGTGATAAATTATTTTGTGGAATGGGCCTGATAAAAGCCATCCACAGAGTCTGTCAGAATTGCACTCTGTGCGCTATAAATAACCCCCAGGGGTCTCGACCTCCACCTTTAATTAAACCCATGCAGCGAAAGGGAACTTGCACCAGGGAAGACTGGCAAATAAATTTTACATAGATGTCACTCTGTCAAGGCTATAGATACCTGATTGTACTTACAGACACCTTTACTGGATGGGTAGAACCCTTCCCAACCAGAACTGAAAGAGCTCAGGAAGTGGCCAAAATTCTCCTGAAGGAAGTTCTTGCACGCTTTGGTCTCCCAAAATCTTTACAAAGTGATAATGGGCCCAATGGGCCCTCCTTCATTTCCCAGATTACACAAGGGATTTGTAAGGCCCTAGGAATAACCTGGCATCTTCACTCTGCATGGAGACCTCAGTCTTCTGGTAAGGTAGAAAGAGCCAACCAGACCCTAAAGAAAAACATAGTGAAACTCTGCAAGGAAATGAACCAAAACTGGATTTCAATCCTTCCCAATGCTCTACTCAGAATTAGGACAGGATCCACCTCCCAGCTCTCCCTAAGCCCTTTTGAGGCTCTCTACGGGAGGCCTTTTCTGCATTCAGACATCCTGGTAGATAAAGAAACCAACCAATACTTTATTTCCCTAGCTCAATTTCAAAAAGCAATTTGGGATCGCGGACTCCACACAGGCCAGGACACCAGCCCATCCCACTTATATGAACCAGAAATGCAGATTCTTCTTTTTTTATTTTTTTTATTTTTTATTTTTTGACAGGCAGAGTGGACAGTGAGAGAGAGAGACAGAGAGAAAGGTCTTCCTTTGCTGTTGGTTCACCCTCCAATGGCTGCCGCGGCCGGCGCACTGCGGCCAGCGCACCGCGCTGATCCGAAGGCAGGAGCCAGGTGCTTATCCTGGTCTCCCATAGGGTGCAGGGCCCAAGCACTTGGGCCATCCTCCACTGCACTCCCGGGCCACAGCAGAGAGCTGGCCTGGAAGAGGGGCAACTGGGACATAATCCGGCGCCCAGATCGGGACTAGAACCCAGTGTGCCGGTGCCGCAAGGCGGAGGATTAGCCTAGTGAGCCGTGGCACCGGCCACAGATTCTTCTTAAAACCTGGACAGACAGCTCTCCCAAGTCCCAGCTCACTCCCACGTGGAAAGGGCCATACTCTGTCTTACTTTGCACACCTACAAGCAATCAAAGTGCTTGGCATCCCCAGCTGGATCCACCACACCAGGGTGAAGCCACACTGCCCTAAAGACCAGCAGGACTCAAACCTAAAGAAATTTGGTCAACGGAATCTCTGGAAGATTTGTGCCTACTCTTTAAAAGGAGCCCAGATGAGTAAAGACGCCCTCCCAAGGCCTTCCTTTTCTCTTTCTACTGGCATGCTTCCTACCTGTACTCCCAACCAATGCTTCATCCTTTATTAGGCAACTCCAAGCTGCAGTCAATTTATTGGCCAACATTTCTTACGGCTACTCCTGCTGGCTTTGTCTGGAGACACAGGGCTCATCTAGGAAAGCATGGCCAACCTCTCTAAGGTAATGGGCTCAGACAGAAGGGTTTATGTACTACTCGACTTCTACTGGGTGTCAGGGTGTTCACACACCAGTTAAAAAAGATAGCCTCTCACATCCTGTTAAAGGACCTATCTATACTAAGGTCACACTAAGGGCTAAAGCCCCTCTTTGCCTCAGCTCTCTTGAGTATCCACAAGGACACCTCATGGGATCCCTTAATAGCTCTTTTTGTAACTTTACGTAACTGTGCACACCATGGATCATGCACTCTCCCTCAAGCCCTCCTTGCTCTTCTCCTCTCCTCCAAACATATCTGTGGCACATTGGCTTCATTACACTGGGAGCTTCTGCCAGGGAAGGCCTGTATCAGGTAAACGTTTTGCTCTGATGGCGGACTCTAATTGGGGCAGCATAGGAATAGACAATTGCTCCCTCATTCATGAGGATGGCAAGTTGGCCCAGACTTTCATTGACAACACTAGACGGGTCATGTTCTGGGAAGATTGGACGAGAAGTACTTCCCACATAAACACCTCATGTTGTAGTCCACTAACTTCAGCTTCCTTTGCTGCCACGTACTTCTTCAAACGCACCACTACCGAAAATTCCCAACTTAGTATGTACCGCCTCTCTGGATGCTTCCCTCCTACAGCGGGGTGGATATACTTTGTGGAACTCTTGCTTACCAATGCTTACCTTATAACTGGACAGGGCTCTGCACCCTGGCCTATGTCTTGTCTACTATATCTGTTGCTAATGCTTCAGTCCCCATATCAATTCCCTTATACACTACTTCTCGAGTCTCCAAGAGAATTCCCCCTGATCCCTGTCCTGGTAGGGATCAGCATGGTGGCTGGAGTAGCAGGAGTTGCTATAGGCACAACAGGGGCAGTATCAGCAAACAATATTTATACTGCCTCTCCCCTGAACTGGCTGGTCTTAAGACCCAAATAGCAGCTTCTCGCTTCACCCTCCAAAATCAGATCAACTTTTTGGCTGCAGTTGTTCTCCAAAAGAGAAGAGCATTAGATATGCTACCTGTTGCCCAGGGAGATGTCTGTGCCATGCTCTAGGAAGAATGTTGTTTCTGGGTCAATCAGACTGGACAGGTACAAACCCAAATTCATACTCTCTTGGACAATGCCAAACAACTCCAGGACCAGGCCAAGCAGGATTGGGATTGTTGGCCCTACATCTGGTCATGGAAATCCTGGCTATTCCCTCTCCTTGGCCCTATAACTTCTGTAATCTTGCTGCTTCTCTTTGGACCATGTGTCTTTAATACCCTTGTTCGTTTTATCTCTAATAGGATAAAACTGTCAAGCTTCAGATAGTCGTCAGACAAGGCTTCCAGCCCATCCCATTGGACAACCTAAGCAGTCCTCTGTACTGAGCAGGACCGTCTTTCCAAGGCCACTTTCAAACACCATAGGAGAGATAGCAACAGGAAATACCCATATCCATCTCTATGCTGACCATTTGTCAGCTTCCAAAGTAGCTATAGAAGATGGACCTCTAGCCATTTATCCCCATC
This sequence comes from Oryctolagus cuniculus, assembly GCF_051225735.1. Taxonomy (NCBI): domain Eukaryota; kingdom Metazoa; phylum Chordata; class Mammalia; order Lagomorpha; family Leporidae; genus Oryctolagus; species Oryctolagus cuniculus. The sequence continues at coordinate 90,243,007 of NC_142888.1, forward strand.
ATAAGATTATGGATCTTTCTCTCTTTTTTTTCTTTGACAGGCAGAGTGGACAGTGAGAGAGAGAGACAGAGAGAAAGGTCTTCTTTTGCCGTTGGTTCACCTTCCAATGGCCGCTGTGGCTGGCGCACTGCGGCCGGCACACCGCGCTGATCCGATGGCAGGAGCCAGGTGCTTCTCCTGGTCTCCCATGGGGTGCAGGGCCCAAGCACTTGGGCCATCCTCCACTGCACTCCCTGGCCACAGCAGAGAGCTGGCCTGGAAGAGGGGCAACCAGGACAGAATCCGGCGCCCCGACCAGGACTAGAACCCAGGGTGCCAGCGCCGCAAGGTAGAGGATTAGCCTAGTGAGCCACAGCGCCGGCGATCTTTCTCTCTTAAGCGGGGAATGTTAGGTAGGAAGTCAGAAATGAACCTATGTGTGTCAGAAGGGCCTTAGGAAATTGACATCTACAGCACTGCAACATCCGCATTGCAGTCACCCCATAACCTTCCAGGTGCAGCCCAGTATCTGCACTTCAAAGTCCTGCCCAGATCCTGATGACCTTCCAGGAGGTCCTGCCCCTTCTACCTGGCCTGATAAACATCCTTCCTCTAAGGCAGGCACCGTAGAGAGAAGCCCCCTGGCAGATGCCAGTCAGGCTTCCTCTGTCTTACAACTTCAACGTCACCCAAAAAGTCCTTTGTTCTGGAGGAGAAGAAGGAGAGGGGGAGAGAAAAGGCAGGAAGGCAAGACCCATCCCCTTAAAAACCCAGGCCTAAATGTAAACTAGGCACTCTCTCTCAGGTTCTGTCTGGAGAGGTGCCCATCCGTTCTAGTGGCTGTCCTTACTCTAATAAACTTTGCTACTTTGCTTTCCACTGAAAAAATAAAATAAATTGAAAATATGTAATTGTAAAAAGTAAAAGAAAAATAAGAAAGAAAGGAGGCAGGAAGGTGGGAGTGAGGGATGGAGGGAGGGTAGGCTGGGAAGTATTATGCTCTTTTTTAAAAAAACCTATTTATTTGAAAGGCAGAGTTGAGAGAAATAGATACTTATATATATATATATATATATCCATATATATATATATATATATATATATATATATATATATCTTTCATCCTCTGGTTTACTCTCCAAATGGCTACAATGGCCAGGGCTTGGCCAGGCCGAACCCAGGAGCCAGGAGCTTCATATGGATTTCCCATGTGGGTGCAGGATCCCATGAATTTGGACCATCTTCCACTGATTTCCCAGGTGCATTATCAGGGAGCTGGACCAGAAGTGGAGCAGCCAGGACTCAAACCAATGCCAGTATGGGATGCTGGCACTGCAAGCTTCAACTTTAATCTGCGGAGCCACAGGGCTGGCCCTATCATTACGCTCTTAAACCTATATTTACGAAATACACAAAATTTGTTCCCTTTACATAAATAATTTTTTTAAAAAATCAAATAAAATTGAAGTAAAAATCTTTTGTCAAGCCAAAAACAATGGAACAGTTGATGTGCACTGATGCATTTGTGTGGTTGGTTGTTAGGTTTGTACCTGCAGCTATGTAATGCAAGAAAAGTTGTATAAAACAAAATCAGAAACTATAAAAGGATATCATAAGTCTGAAATCAAGGTGCCAACACTGATGAGTTCCCACTAGAGGCTTTGGGGTGGGACTGGGGAGGGGGAACTGCTTCAAAAGTCATTCTTTCTTTTTTTAAACTTTTATTTAATGAATATAAATTTCCAAAGTACAGCTTATGGATTACACTGGCTTCCCCCCTATGACGTCCCTCCCACCCGCAACCCTCCCCTTTCCCACGCCCTCTCCCCTTCCATTCACACCAAGATTCATTTGCGATTCTCTTTATATACAGAAGATCAGTTTAGCATACATTAAGTAAAGATTTCAACAGTTTGCTCCCACACAGAAACATAAAGTGAAAAATACTGTTTGAGTACTAGTTATAGCATTAAATCTCAATGTACAGCACACTAAGGACAAAGATCCTACATGAGGAGTAAGTGCACAGTGACTCCTGTTGTTGACTTAACAAATTGACACTCTTGTTTATGGCATCAGTAATCACCCTAGGCTCTTGTCATGAGCTGCCAGGGCTATGGAAGCCCCCTGAGTTCGCTGACTCTGATAATTTTTAGACAAGGCCATGGTCAAAGTGGAAGTTCTCTCCTCCCTTCAGAGAAAGGTACCTCCTTCAAAAGTCATTCTTTCTGTTGGAAGTATTAAGTTACTTGTAATTGATTTATGTCCACATTTCCCTGTTTACTGCTGGTTGGGACCACTCTTGGCTCCTAGGGTTGACCCACCTTCCTTGCCCCTTAGGTCCCCTCCATCTTTCAACTCATGAGTGAAATCATTATCATGCTTTAAAGCCCTGAATTCTCTGTCTCTGACTTCTAGGCCCACATTTAAAGGGATATATGTGTTCAGCATAGGCCAACCAGATGACTTCCCTTTCTTAAAGTCAACTGTGCTAGCTAAAATTGCCTAATCATGGCAGCATAATCCAATGTTTTTACAGTCTGGGGGATTATGCAGGATTAGGACCCCAGCAGGCAGGATTTTAGGGTCATTTTAGTACTCTGCATCTTCCAGGTGTCAAATAAATAAGATAACTTACCAACATCAAGAATGAAATAAAGTCATCATAAAGGAGTGGCATCATAAAAATAAGAGCAGTAAGTATCGGTTCCTCCATAGAAGCAAAGCTGCAGCTAGCAAAAACTGACAGAATCAACATTTTCAGAACACTTAAATCTAATTAAAAAAAAAAAACTTACAACAACCAGAAGAGTACAGTCAAGAAACAGGTTGCTAAATGTCATTAAAAGGGAATTGTGGAGTTTTTCATTACCTGCCTAGCATCCTTTTTTCCAGACTTGTGTAGTTCATGAGTCTGGCAGCCAGATTTCTAGTGCTTCTTGCTGGTGGTAGAGATTTCAATACATACTTTGTTCTCACAAATTGTAGTCATACTTTCTGACCTCTCTGTAGGGTCTGTGAGGGACAAGTAAAGAGAATGACCACCGTTTGGAATTAACCCTCCTCCATCAGACGTGGAATGACTTTCTGGATGGCATCTCTCAAAATCATCTAACATGTATACTATTTATAGCTACGTGAAGACAAGGGAAGGCACAGGAGGGAAACATCACAAAGACGAAAACAGTAGGAAGGACAGGTTAAGAAGAGTTTTTTGAAGGAATAAATGTTTTGAAGGGCTGCTGCATAGCAGGGAATCCAGAGTGCAACACACATGCTCAGAAAACATCTAAAAGATGAGCTGGCCTGTGCATCTAGCTGATCTTTGGGATCCCTAAAATGTTGAAGTGAAGGCTATAGCCAAGCCTTAGGATGCCTAACAAAGTGTTCAGAGTGCCTTGGCTCAGAGTGCCTTGGCCAGTCTACAAAAAATGAAGGATTTTTTTTTCCTTTCCCCATTTCTTTTTGTGTTGATGCCTTTTGGGAAATCTCTGTCAAGTCACTGATATGAATTGAATTTTATGTTCCCCCAAATTCCTATGTTGAAATCCTAACCCTCAATGTGATGGTTACTGGGGCTTTGGAAGGCAATTAGGTTTTCAGGGCATAGTCCTCATAAATGGAAATAGTGCTCTTATAAAAAGGACCCCAGAGGGCTTTCTTTCTCTGTGTCTACCATGTATAATGAGAAGATGACAGTCTGCAACCCAGAGGAAGGTCCCCACAAGAACTCAAAAATGTTGGCAACATGTTCTCAGGATCTCAGCCTCCAAACCTATGAGAAATACATGTATGTTATTAATAAGTCACCCAATTTGTAGCCTTTTGTTATTACAAAAGCCTGGAGCTTTGAGGAAAATGGAAAGATGACTTCAATGTATATAACTGACCAGTAATTTAGCCTGCAAAAATAGCATGAATAAGTAAATCACCAAAAAAAATGGTGGTAGCAGCTCAAAATAAGAAATTACTGAGGGGTCGGCGCTGTTGTGCAGCGGGTTAACGCCCCGCCTGAAGCGCCGGCATCCCATATGGGCGCCAGTTCTAGTCCCGGCTGCTCCTCTTCTGATCCAGCTCTCTGCTATGGCCTGGGAAAGCAGTAGAAGATGGCCCAAGTCCTTGGGTCCCTGCACCTATGTGGGAGACCTGGAAAAAGCTCCTGGCTCGTGACTTCAGATTGGCGTAGCTCCAGCCGTTGCAGCCATCTGGGGAGTGAATCAGCAGATGGAAGACCTCTCTCTCTGTCTCTGCCTCTCAACTCTGTGTAACTCTTTCAAATAAATAAATCATAAAAAAAGAAATCACTGAGTATATATATTCTGATTTACAAAGTCACCACATTATAATACTCCAAATGTCCAGTATCCTGCAAAAATAGCAAGGTAAAAAAATAATACAGAAACACAGTAAAGTCGCATGAAAGAAAACAATACTGACAGGAAACTTCCATGTGGAAGTCCAGATATTTGAATTACAAGGCAATGGCTTTAAGCAAATGCTTAGGGATATCACTACCACTCCATTTTGTTTCTCAGCACCTGCTCTTGCAAGAACCCATGATGCCTGGGCCACAGCCTTGAGGGGACTGGAGGAATCAGGGTTGAGCCGCTTAAGCCAAGGATTTGTGTTCTACCGTCCATCTGAAGAAATTAGTTGTGGTTTGGTTACAAGTGAGAGCAAAGTGCGTATCTCCAAGTTGCCTTTTGCTGTGACAGTGACTTACATCAGATACTTCCAAATATCGCGAAATAATAAAGGTCACGAAAATGTAAGATAAAGATACCATTAAGAGCAATGTGGTTGCATTTATTTTATTTTTGGATAAAGACTCTGCACAAAATTGTACCAGGGCAATAAACAATAAATAGTTACTTGGTAGACTGATAAAAGCAAGCATTACTATTGACAATGGAAGAGCGGCTGAGTTCATCTGAAGACAAAATTAATTGATAAATCTAAGTGCCACAAATGCGGAGAAATTGAACAGTTAAGTTATGCCTATTCTAAAAATACGCTTGGAGAACTTAGAACTTCCAGCAAAGAAAGAGAAAAAAGAAAACTGAACCAGAAGAAGAAATAGAGTAGGGAGAAGAAAGTGAAGATGAAGGTGAAGGAGAGACTCTGTTCCGGACAGCCTCAGCCAGGCCATAGCCTTCCGGCAAGGCAAAACTGAAGAGCAAACCAAAATGGAAACCCATTCAGGGGGTCCCTCAACATTAGATGACTCATGAGGCCCAAGTTAAAGGAAATCAGATTTTAGTGATGAGGAACAATGTGGTGATTAAAATTATAATTATTATGTAAATAATCTTAAAAGAGCCTTGGAACATAAAGCTCAGCTGGAGACTGAGGTTCCTTTTTGAATTTGAACATAAGACCACTTAATACCAGATAATGTTTTACTAGAAAATAGTTCACACAAAATTTTAAAACATATAAAGCATCGTGTTTCCATCTTGCCAAGACACAGTACAGTTGGAGCGCACCTAATCTGAAACAAGTACTTGGTTCCATGCATCCACATGGAAGAGCTGGATTGTGTTCTTGCTGTTGACTTTGGTCTGAGCAACCTTCAGCTGTTGTGGAATGAGCCAGTGGATGGAAGATTTCTTTCTCTCTTTCTGTCTCTGTCTGTCTTTTATTCTGTGTATCTCTGCTTTCCAAATAAATTAAACGAATGAATCAGGTTTTTAAGTATTTCCAAAGAGTTAAGAAATTCATGGTCAAATAACTTAGGGAAACAGGAGAACACTGAATATTCAAGTATAATATATCAGTAAAGATAGAGAAAATATGAAAAGAAATTGAAAAGAAATTCTAGAACTGAAAATTACAATAGATTAAATGTCATACTATATGAATAAACAACAAGGTTTTAACATTTTCCTTTATGTAATGGAGACTACTCTTTTAGTATGTGTTTTTAAGATATCCACACTGCAGTAAATGCCCTTTTTTTTTTGACAGGCAGAGTGGACAGTGAGAGACAGACAGAGAGAAAGGTCTTCCTTTTGCCATTGGTTCACCCTCCAATGGCTGCCGCGGCCAGTGCACTGCACTGATCCGAAGGCAGGAGACAGGTGCTTCTCCTGGTCTCCCATGGGGTGCAGGGCCCAAGCACTTGGGCCATCCTCCACTGCACTCCCGGGCCACAGCAGAGAGCTGCCCTGGAAGAGGGGCAACCGGGACAGAATCTGGCGCCCCGACCGGGACTAGAACCTGGTGTGCCAGCGCTGCTAGGTGAAGGATTAGCCTATTGAGCCGCGGCGCCGGCACAGTAAATGCCTTTCTAATGTAATGCATGTAGAGTTCTGAAAATTGATCAATGACAAGAAGTTAAGTAACACAAAATATGAAGGTGGAATCATAATTTATAAACTGGTGGTACCTCATAACTCACCTATGTGGTAGTTAATAGGATAGCAATATAACCTGAAGATTTTGTACCACTATTAATTTAAACGTAACTTCTCAGAGAATTAGGACCACTGGTTTAGACCCTGCTTCCGTTGCTTAATTCCTTGTAAGAGTGCTTTGATATGAGTCTCTGCTCTGCTTCCAATTCTAGATTCCTAGATTCCTGCTAATGCACACCCTGGAAGTCAGAGGGGAGGTCTCAAGTATTTGGGTCCATGCCATGTGAGAGACCCAGATTGTGTTCTGGTGTAGCCCCTGCTATTGCAGGGAAAGAACAAATCAATGGATGGAAGATGGTTGCATTCTTTCAAATAAATGCAACCTATATTTTAAACGATGCCCACTTGTTATCCAAAGCAGAAGCATTACAAAAGTGAGGAAAATAAATTGTTCAAAGGTCCCATTCAACTCATGCCTGAAGTATGGAACTGCTAATTGCCAACTGTTGAGAAAAGTCCCAAGGAGCAAACTAGAATGTGATTATTCTGTGCTATTGTTCTTTTTAGGAAATTAAAATGACTGACTGAACCCCCTTATGAAGATGGAGCACCAAGTATCATCTAACATCTACACTGGGCAAATGAGCTGAATCACAACACACCACACTGCAAGTGCAAATGTGAGATCTTTTGCACAGTAATTCTTCGGGAAGAAGAACAAGCAGGACAAGTATATGGGACAACAGGTGGAATGATGGTGAGAGTTGTGAAAAGGCCCATTTCCCACCCACCCACCTGGGTGCAAACCATAAAACTGATCAGTCTGTGAAAATTCTCAAATATTAGGAGTAAAAAGTCAGTTTTAAAATGTATCTGTCTGGGGCTGGCACTGTGGTGCAGCGGGTTAATGCCCTGGCCTAAAGCACTGGCATCCCATATGGGCACTGGTTCTAGTCCCGGCTGCTCCTCTTTTGATCCAGCTCTCTGCTACGGCCTGGGAAAGCAGTGGAAGATGGCCCAAATACTTGGGCCCCTGCACCCACATGGGAGACCTGGAAGAAGCTCCTGGCTCCTGGCTTCGGATCAGCACAGCTCCAGCCACCTGGGGAGTGAACCAGCGCATGGAAGACCTTTCTCTCTCTGTCTCTACCTCTCTCTGTAACTATGTCTTTCAAATAAATAAAATAAATCTTAAAAAAAATATATCTGTCCCCTCTCCTCTCTGCCTCACCTCTTCGCCCTTCCTTTCTTCCTTGGTCCTCAATAGACAGCAGGCATTTCTTGGGAAGCCCTTGTTTGTTTCTTGCCACATGTCTGCTTCTGCAGGCCTGCAGGTAGAACATCTGACAGAGTCACACTTAATACTAAGTAATCCCTGACTACAAAATAACCTGTGTCCTTTTCATTGGAATTCGTGGACAAACTATCCATGTTGACAAGCCTGATTTGTTTGCTAAGGACAGACAGGGACAAGGGACAAAGGTGTGTGGCAAAGAGAATCAGGGCCTCTCAGCCATGGCAATGTAGGTTCATGTCGGGGCAGAAGAAGTACAAGCTGAGGCACAGAACATACAGCATGCAATGTCACTCTTTATTAGGAACATAAACAGCAATACTGAGTGGGGAAAGGAAACATTTGGCCTTTCAAGTGGTTACGTTACCATCTCTACAATGAACTCTGCAATAGACAGCCATGTCTCCAATCTGAGTTGTGAACTTTGCCTTATATTGGAAAATAAAAACAATGACATGGATCGGGACATGGAGGACATCCAGGGGATCCTTTTATGTGATTTGTTTGAAGGCCTCCTTTGGGATCTTGCCCTGCATCTGGAGGGAAGGAGTAGGAATATCAGAAGGGTCAGGAGGCCCGAGTTCCACCCCCAAACCACCTGATGTCCACCTTTCTGAAGGCCCAGAGACATCCAACATTGACCCGCTTGTTTCCCAGACCTCACCTGGAGGATAAGGAAGACCTGTGCCGCTCTGGTGTAGTTCCATCCATTCTCTTCAAGGCACCTGGCGGGGGCAGGTGGAGACCAGGTGATTACTCTGTCAGCTCCACAGAACACACATGCCAATAACATTCCACCCCTTCACCATGCTACTCTTTCATTGGAACACATGTACCAGAATGAGTACTACTCTATCAATGAAGACGACCTTTTGAAAATTCACAATGTCTACAATAACATTCATGCCACTGAAATTCACAGAAAAATAGAGGTGTTCAAAACAAGAGAGCTTAGCATAGAATCACACAATATGTGACCTTTAATGACTTGCCACTTTCATTTACCAAAATAATTTCAAGGTGCATCCATGGCATAGCCTATGTCAGAATTACTTTTCATAAGACAGTATCAATATTCCACTGTAGAGATGTGCCATGTTTATTGATCTATTCTCAGTTAAAGGACAACGGAGTTGCTTCCATTTGAGACTAATATGAATAATATTTCTATGAACATTCATGTCCAAGGTTTTGAATTAACATATTCTTTTATTTCTCTTGGTATATACTTAACCATGGAGCAGCAGGGACTTGAATGGGCACTCATATGGTATATTTCTGTTGCAAGTGGCAGATTAAGCTGCTGTGCCAAACACAAGTCCTGAATACATTACGTTTTAAAAAATCTACACAGGTCCGTATAAAAGTAATTTTAGAGAGATCCAAGATGGCTTAATAGGGTATAGCTAAACTAATTTAAGCTGCTCTGGGATATGAAAAGAACATACGAAGGACCAAGGTTCCAGGGGTCTGAATGATGGATATTTTCAATGAAGAAGTGAAAAAACAACAAAGCTCTGTGAGACAAGAGGACAGAAGACAGAGACACTGCTGTAGCCAGCTACACAGCACAGCCAGCTGCAGGCTATGAGCCACCTTCATACCTTGTTAAGGCAGGAAGAAATTACTGCACATCCTGCCGCCCACATTTTAGCTGAGAGAGAATTCCATAGTCACCCACTGACTTTTACCTCACCCTGAGGAGCTGACTGGGGTCTGAGCAACAGCCAGGCTTGAGTTGCTTCCTTCCCCTTCCCCACTCCCACAGAGCACCATACTCAGCAGCAAAATGTTGGGCAGTATGCTTTTCTTCCACTCCTACCAACAACAGAAGCACAGTCAGGAGGAGAAACCATCTTCTCAGAGAGGAGTGAGGCAAGCCTAACACTGCCTGAGAGAGAACCTTGCAGACACAATGAATTTGAGTCTGGCCTGGAGCACACTGCACACTAACCCTGTGAAAGGAGAGAACATTTGCTGCTTTCCATCCCTCCCCACAAGGCCTTCCAGTAACTAGCGGGGAGAAGACACCATCTTAACAAAGCAAGTGCAGGCTACCACAGCTCACACGTGCACAACTAGGGGATTTTATCTGAGGGATAAATTCATGGTCTCCACTGACTTTCAGTCTCAACTGGAGGATTGGCAGGAGGTAGAGCACCCGTTTAAGCCTGCGAGGTGCTCTCCACACCTCACTGTATTATGGCACCCATACTCAAACTACAGGGATGGAATACAAACAGACATCTGGCTCTGGGAATGCCTCGTCACTCTTCATGAATGTGCCTGGGGTGGAACATTGCAAAGGGTTCTGTGTTCACGCTGAGGACAACACAGATCCTTTGTGTGGTTCATGCACCTGTGTGGGTGGGGCGTGCAGCCACTGTGGGCTCGCCCCAAGTGTGTTGATCACCTTGGCAGAGAGGAGATGAGGCAGTGATCACTTGAGCTGAAGTGAGAATACCCTACCCATCTGCTGACAATAGAGGAGATCTACTTGGTGTCACCTTCAACTCTTGCACCGTCACCAAGCACTGACCAGAGATCCCTGGCCCCACATAACACACACATCTGCATATTCACTGAAGGAGCAGACACTCCACTAAGCCAAAGAGGCATATTTCAGAAACAAAGACATCAGAGGAGAAAACCAACAAGTGGCCCCACAAATGCCCAAATATAAACAGAAATTCAAGAAAGATGAAAAATGAGGAAAATGTGACTCCCCTGAAACAACACTTCAATATTAGAATGTGAAGATGAAAAGACTGACAAAATGCCTGAAAAAATTCAAAATAATGATCATAAGATTACTTTAAAAAATGGGAAGTAAATTCATGAATTAAAGGAATAACATGCATGACATGGATGAAAATTTTTGCCAGGAGATGGATATATTAAAGAGAAAACAAACTGTAATTTTAGAAATGACTAATTCAATGTCTCAAATAAACAATATAGGGAGAAACCTTAAACAACAGACTTGGTGAGGCAGAAGAAAGAATAACCAAGCTGGAAAACAAATCTCAGTCACACACAAATACACACACACTGAAAAATTAGAAAAACTGAAAACAGTGCTTGAGATTTAAGGGATACTATCAAATGACCAAACAGAAGGGTTTTAAGAGTTTCTGTAGGTGTGGAAAGAGTGAATGAGTTAAGAAGGCCTATTCAGTGAATTAACAGCAGAAATTGAAAGAATTTGTCACATTTATCTAGCATTTCAAATGATGCTTAAGGAACAGAGAAAGAGAAACAGGAAGCAGAAACAGAGAAAGATAGTCATTATGAAACAATGTGAAGGCAGAAAATTCTCCTAGTGAAAGTACAAGCGAAATTGAAAGCAAATGCTAGGGAGATTAATGGAAAATGGCAGAACCAAGTCATCAATAATAACCTTGAATGTAAATGGCCTAAATTCTCCAATTAAAAGACATAGACTGGCAGAATGGATTAAAAAACATGACCAATCTATTAGTTGCCTGCAAGAAAAACACCTCACCAACAAAGATACTCACAGACTGAAGGTGAAAGGATGGGAAAAGATATATTCTATGCTAATGGAAACCAAAAAAAGAGCAGTAAAAATATCTTAATACCAGACAAAATGGACTTTAAGACAAAAACTGTTAAAAGACACAAGGGCATTATGTAATGATTAAGGGATGAATTTGACAGGAAAATATGTCTATAGTGAATAAATATGCACCTAATGCCAGGGCTCCTGGATATGTTAATGGATCTAAAGGGAGACATAAACTTTAACACAATGGGGGATTATAACACCCCACTTTGATCAGTGGACATATCAACTAGACAAAAAAATCAACAAACAACAGAGAAAATCTACACTAAAGAACAAAGGGACCTAATTGACATCTGTGGAACACTTATTACCTCAGCTGCAGAACACACATTCTTTTTCATCACTGAATGTAATTTTCTCTAGAACAGACCATATGCTAGGCCATAAAGCAAGTCTCAAATAAAAAAAATTGAACTAATACCACAATGGAATGAAGCTGGAAATTAACAACTTAAGAAATTCTAGAAAGTATGAAAACACATGAAGACTAAAGAACATTTCCTGAGTTAACAGTGGTACATGGAAGAAATCAAAAGGGAAATCAAGAAATTCCTGGAAATGAATGAAAATGACAACACAATATATAAAAACATATGGGGGATACAGCAAAAGCAGGGTTAAGAAGTAAGTTTACAGCAGGTAATGCCTACATCAAGAAACTGGAAAGGCATGAAATAAATAATATAACAATGCATCTCAAGGATCTAGAAACATAAGAGAAGAGAAATAATTAGAGATGAAATAAACAAAACTGAAACCAAAAAATGGTATAACAGATCAGCAAATTGAAGAGCTGGTTTTTTGAAAACATAAACAATATTGACACACCACTGGCTCAACTAGTCAAAAAAGGGGGAGAAGACCCAAATTAATAAAATCAGATATGAAAATGGAGATGTAACAATGGATATCACAGAAATAAAAAGAATCATCAGGAAGTACTACAAACAACTATATACCAACAATTAGAACATCTAGATGAAATGGATAGATTTCTGGACACATACCATCTACCAAAATTGAATCATGAAGGCACTGAAAACCTAAACAGACCAATAACCAAGATGGAGATTGACTCAGTGATAAAGTCCAGTCCAACCAAAAAAAAAAGCCTAGTACTGGATCGCTTTACTGCTGAATTCTACCAAAATTTAAAGAAATAACTCTAATTCTTTTCAAAGCATTAAAAATTATTCAAAAGGGGGGAAATCCTCCCAGACTCATTCTATAAGGCTAGCATCATCTTAATTCAAAACCAGGAAAATATACAACATAGCAAAGGAACTATAGACTCACATCCCTGATGAACATAGATGCAAAAATCCTCAACAAAATACTAGCTAATTGAATTTAACAACAAATCAGAAAGATCATTCACCTAGACCAGGTGGGACTTATCCCTGATATGCAGTGATGCCTCAACATATGCAAATCAATAAAAGTGATAAATCATATTAACAAACTGAAGAATTAAAACCACATTATTATCTCAATAAATGTACAGAAAGCATCTGATAAAATACAATATCCTTTTATGATTAAAAAAGTTAAGTGAACTGGCTATAGAAGCAACATTCCTTAACACAATCAAGGCGTTATATGATAAACCCACACTAGCATCATGTTGAATAGAAAAAGATGGAAGCATTTCCACTAAGATCTGATGCCTACTTTCACAATCGCTATTTAATATAGTTCTGGGGTTTACAGCCAGAGACATTAGGTAAGAAAAAGAAATCAAAGGGATACAAATTGAAAAGAAGTCAAATAATCCCATTTGCAGATGACAGGATCCTATATATAGGGGAGCTGAAAGACTGCACTAAAAGATTATTGGAATTCATAAAAGAGTTTGGTAAAGTGGCAGGATATAAAATCAACACACAAAAATCAATAACCTTTGTATACACAGGCAACACCATGGCTGAGAAAGGATTTATAAGATAAGTACCATTCACAATAGCTACAGAAAAATTATATACCTTGTAATAAAGTTAACCAACAATGTGGAGGATCTCTGCAAAGGAAATTACAAAAAATAAAGGAAAAATAGAAGAAGACACAAAAATGCAGAAAAATCTTTCCATGCTCATGGATTAGAAAAATTAATATTATCGAAATATTGATAATACTCTAAACAATTTACACATTCAATGCAATTCCAATCAAAATACCAATGATGTTCTTCTCAGATCTATAAAAAAAATGCTAAAGTTCATATGTAAAAACAAGAGACCCGGATATCTAAAGCAAATTTAAACAATTTAAAAAAATCCAGAAGCATCACAATACCAGATTTTAAGAAATATCCCAGGGCAGTTATAACCAAACAGTCAGGTACTAGAAAAAAATTGACCAACAAAACAGAATAGAAAGCCCAGAAATAAATCCAGACATCTACAACCAACTAATCTTTGATAAACAAACTAAAATAAATCTCTGGGAAAAGGACAGGCTCTGCAACAAATTGGGAAAATTGGATCCACGCATGCAAAACTATGAAACAAGCCACCTACCTTACACCTTACACAAAAATCCACTCAAAATGGATCAAGGACCTAAATCTACAACCCATACTATCAAATTTCTAGAAGAAAATGCAGGGGAATATCTGCCAAGACAGTGACATAGGCAAAGACTTCTGGAAAAAGAATCCAGAAGCACAGACAATCAAAGCCAAAATTCACAAATAGGATTACATCAAGCTAAGAAGCTTCTGCACTTCAAAGGAAACATTCAGCAAAGTGAAGAAGCAACCAACAGAATGGGAGAAAACATTTGCAAAGTATACAACTAATAAAGGATTAATATCAAGAATCTAAAAAGAGCTCAAGAAACTCAACAATAGCAAAATAAACAATAAAGAAATGGCAAAGTACTTGAACATGTAATTTTCAGAGGATGAAATTCAAATGGCCAACAGAAACATGAACAAATGCTCAGAATCACCAGTCATCAGAGAAATGCAAATCAAAACCACAATGAGGTTTAACCTTACCCAAGTTACAATGGATATCATCCAAAAATCAAAAAAACAATAAATGTTGGTGAGGATGTGGGGAATAAAGGTACCCTAATACACTGTCGTGGGAATGTAAAATAGTACAACCAACACAGAAGACAGTTTAGTGGTTCCACACATATCTGAAATTAGATCTACCGTATGACCTAGCCATCTCACGCAAACAAAATTAAATTAACATATGCAGGAGTTATTGGTGCTCCCATTTTCATTGCAGCTCAATTCACAATAGCCAAGATATGGATGGGGCCAGTGCTGTGGTATAGCCGGCAAAACCACCACCTGCAGTGCCGGCATCCCATACGGGCACCACTTTGAGTCCTGGCTGTTCCAGTTCCTATTCATCTCTCTTCTATGGCCTGGAAAAGCAGTAGAAAATGGCCCAACTCCTTGGGCCCCTGCAACCACGTGGGAGACCTGGAAGAACCTCCTGGCTTCTGGCTTCAGATCGGTGCATCTCCGCCAGTTGCAGCCAATTGGGGAAATGAACCAGTGGGTAGAAGACATCTCTCTCTCTCTCTTTCTCTGCCTCTGCGCCTCTGTAACTCTGACTTTCAAGTAAAATAAATAAATATTTTGGGAAAAAAAGATGTGGAATCAACCCAGATGTACAACAACTGATGATTTTATTTTTAAAAATATGGTATATATACATGATGGAACACTACTCAGCCATAAAAAGAAGGAAATACTGTCTTTTACAACAAAATGGATGCAACTGGAAACCATATGCTTAGTGAAATAAGCCAGTCTCGAAAATAAAAAATCATATTTTCCCCGATTTGTGCTAACACACAGTGTAGCAAAAAATATAATGTGTACGAGCAAATTTCACATTTTGAGATCTGATTATTGTTTACAACCCTTGTCTATACTCTTTAGGAACAGTGGGTTTTCTGCTTACTACATATTGAATTCTTTATTTAGTGGAGGGTTAAGCTGACTATAAAATAACTAAAAGTATGTCATTGTCAAAATTAAAAGAAAAAGATAAGAAAGGAAGGATGAGAGAGGGTGAGAGCATTTGTGGGAGGAAGGGTAGAGTGGGAAGTATCCTTATACTCTTCAATATGTATATATGAAATGTGCTCACCTTGTATAAAATATAAAAATTTAACAAAATAAAATAAACAGTAATGTCTTCCCACATGCACACTTTATATAGAAGCAAAATATTCATAGTTGTTTTTTTTTTAACAGGCAGAGTGGACAGTGAGAGAGAGAGACAGAGAGAAAGGTCTTCCTTTGCCATTGGTTCACCCTCCAATGGCCGCTGCGGCCAGTGTGCTGTGGCCGGCGCACCGCGCTGATCTGAAGGCAGGAGCCAGGTGCTTCTCCTGGTCTCCCATGGGGTGCAGGGCCCAAGCACTTGGGCCATCCTCCACTTCACTCCCTGGCCACAGCAGAGAGCTGGCCTGGAAGAGGGACAACCGGGACAGAATCCGGCGCCCTGACCAGGACTAGAACCCGGTGTGCCGGTGCGTGGTGCCGCAAGGCGGAGGATTAGCCTAGTGAGCCATGGCGCTGGCCCATAGTTGTTTTTAAAAGTTGCATTGAGTTTTAATTTTTCACACCCCTTTGTTCCAACTACTCCCTATTCCCAAGCACACCCATCACTCACTTCCTGCACCACTCAAATTTCATCCCAGACAGAGAGGAGAAAGCTTGCTCCAATTCATGCTGCAGCTGGGAAACGGTGGGTGTACAACTGGAGCATGGAATGCTTCCTGGGATGGTGAAGACTGTATGGACATTGACAGGATTGACGTTCCTCACAAACAGTTGATCATTCAGGATACAAAGCCTGGAAGGAAATAGGTCTTCAACTAACTACACAGGTGACATTCCCAGACTCCCAACAGACTCATCAATAACCACCGCCACTCAGCAACTGGATTCTTTACATACCCTTACTGTTTTAAATCCCCAGTTCCTTGACTGGAACCCTCTACCCACTCCCCCCAACACACACACACACACACACACACACACACAAAGAGCCCCACGTTTGGAGGGACTAACATCTTCACTCAATCTGTGGACTTCACCCCAATGTGTTTTTCTTGTACAGCAGCACAAGAGAATGGATACAGTTATCCTCACTGAGTCATAGAGAGGTGGAGTAATTTGAGCAAGGTCCCATAGTGCTGAAGTCAGGAAGATAACCAAATTACGAATCAATAGCCCAAGCTCTTGACATTTATTCCACACTGTTCTTTCCATCTATTGTTGGCCGTTCCATATATTGAGATATCCTGAGTACTATACCACCACATTCCCACACCACTGGCCAAAGGTAAAAATGGGTGTTCCCACTAGCAACACAGCACTTACATGGAATTCATGCTTGGGATAACGATGAAAGTCCGGGTGAAGGCAAACATCAAATTCTGAGAATTACTTTCTATATAAAGGGCAACAAACAATGATACTCCCTTAGAGTTGTACATGCCATACCCTTTCATACAGCATTCCCTGTCTGTGTCTTATGTTGAAGGGTTCAGACAGAGAAAATTGTTCACTTGGGGTCAGGACAGCCTGGCAGAAATGGAGAGGATAACAATTGGGACAATCCACTTCTGGTAACAGGGTTCCTCTGTGACAAAGCACCTTACATGTTCACTTGATTCCTGTCTCACATCTGACCAAAAGATGAATAGTACAACCCCATTTTTCATATGAAGCAACTGAGGAGACAGACAACTGGACCAAGGTCACAGAGAAGTGCCTGTGATAGTGCCGTCAAACTCCACAGCCTGTGTCCCTGATGCCTGAGCTCTGTGGGGCAGACAGGCATGGTAATGGGTTGGGACAGGGCAGTTTTAAGGGCAGAATGGGGGCAGAATAACACAAAAGGAATACAAGAAGAAAGGAACAGCTTCTGGAAAAGCTGGATGAGTTCTGAGAGGGAGCAGTGGGAGCTCTGAGGTGACAACTATATAGAAACTCACCTCCTCTGAATAATCCATTAACAGCAAAACTGATCATCGTATCCTAAAAGGGAAGAAATAAGGTGACCAGGAACCTCCTTTAATTCCCACCTAGCTCCATATGCCTGGGGCCTGCTTGAGGGAGGAAGCAGGCACTCACCGTGTGGAACCACATGTCTATTGAGAAGGAGTTAAAGTCATGTTGAGTTCTTGGCAACATACTGAGGGCATCCACAATGGTATGGTTTCTGTGCTTAAGCAATTTCCTTCTCAGGTCTGTGTGGGACAGAAAGATAAGATTTGTGCTCCCAGTCTCTGATCCTTGGCCCCTACAACTGTCTGTCCCTTTTATACCCTATTACCCAGTCCTCCCCATCACACACGTACAGGAATCCTTGATATCCTTCATATTCCTGTTGTTCTTGACATAGCCATAGAAGGCGCTCCTATTTGACAAAAAAGAACAATAAGCAGTGGTCCAGGCAGTAGAGATGTTTTCAGGAACTGACCTGTGCCTGCCTGGCAACAGGGCCCCAAAGTCTAAACTGCAGTACTCACGGGTCTGGATCCATGGAGTGGAAGGCAGTGCTCAGAGAGAAGCAGGCCTTCTCATGGTAAACACTAATGAGAGTACGGCGATCTCCATAGTCATAAATAAAGTAATATCTGTGGGGGAGCAATGAAAAATTTTACTTGAAAACTCCTGTGAGCAGACCTGTGCTGGCCTGGGAAGCCTGTTTCAGGCTTGCCCTTCCTCATAGTTGCTGGCATACTTACTGTTGCAGGAAATGCAGGATCAGATTTTTCAGTAATTCAGGTCCTTCATAGCTGTCCTGGAATAAAAACTCATTTTAGATGCTGCGGATGATGTATCCTCACTTGCACCATCCCAAATCCCTTGCTCCTTACCTTGCAGGGCTTCATTAACACAATTTCAGTGACAGCGCGAGGGTATAACTCTCTGCCATCCTGGGGAAGGGAATGGGAAGTTAGCATGAAGATCAGGAAGGTGGTAATGGATAATCCAATTGAAGAAATTGGCCTGGGGGAACAAGGGTCAGCGCCCAGGTAAGAAATGGCTCCTGAAATTCCATGAACAACATTACAGTGTGCGTTCACATTGTGAGGAGACTGGAAATCTCTTCTATTACATGCAACTTGTGTGTGTGTGTGTACATCCATATGTCTTTGCATGTTTATGAACACACTTCCCACAGAAAATATTAATGGCTTTCATTGGAATCTATGTTCTCAATGGCTTGGGGACAGGTATGGAGATCATGGTAGAAAGAGGAGAGTGATGACTACAGGTACTCACCAGGCGCAACAAATTGGGGAAACAATCCAGAATCAAACTGTTCAAATTCAAAAAGAGAATGAAGTGACTGACAGGTTGGGGTTGCACACCTTCTCCTTATTTGCATCTCCTTCTTCCCCTGAACTCCTTTTCTTCCCCTACTGCTTGAGTAGTGCCCACCTACAATGCCCTGACCCCATTCTCCAGGGCCACAAGAAGACCCATTGGGGCCCAGGCTTCCTCCCCATCCCTGTCTCCCTTACTTTCTGCCAAGTCACTTTGGGAGGCTTCAAAGTGAGCAGGGAATGGTATGGGAGCCCAGGCCTCTGCTACTTCTCAGGGTATCCAACATTCTTCCAGGCATGGAATGGACAAGACCACCTCATTCCCCAGGAAAGGCCCAGGAGCAGATTGGGTTATAGAGGGAATCAGACAGGGCTCAAGTGGCAGAGAAAGGCAGGCATGGGGATGAAAAGAGAAAGGAAGCTAAGGTAGGCCAGGCAGAGTTGGGGAAGAAATAGGAGAGTAGAAACAAAGGAAAAAGAAGAACCAAAAGCAAAGGGAAGAGACCATACCATCGTAGTGAGGGGTCAGAAAAGAAAAGAGCAGGAAGCGGCTCCACTGCTACAGCCCATCTCCACAGCAACCACTGCCTAGGTCTGAAGGTCCAAAATAGGCAAGAAAGGAGTGAAAGATCAGGCCCCAGCTCAGCATGGGGTGAAAGGTGCTGGTCCCCTCTTCAGATCACCACATTCTCTCCTCAAGGTCCCGTGCAGCTGTGCATGTCTGAGTTGTCGGTGTGTTGCCTGAGAAACTGGACCCTTCAGGGGCTCCTCTGAAAGATGTGGTGAGGAAGGAGGGAGGAGTGGTATCCCTGACAGGCCTGTCCTTCTCTCTCCTCAACCTCCTCTGCCCTTAACCTTCCATTCCTGCCTCAAGAAACCCTCTCTCACTGCTGTCAGCCCACGTTTGTCCCCCTGATTCAGGGAACCTGGGTTTCTCCCGAGGTATGTCCTAGCTCCCTGCATAGGGCCAAAGGAACTGATGTCAGGATGGCAGTCATCCAGGTACCAGCCCCTCAATGTGAGAAAGATCCCGGGTCAGTTTAGGACAGGTCATGGTATCTCTTTTGGAGCAAGGAAAAGAAGAACCTTCTCAGGACGTGGGAGGTAAGCCAGCTCCATCTCAACCTGGGGTCAAACAGGCCTGAGTCAGAATGAGGCTCTGGGATGTAGGAACTGTCTCAGTCAGGGCACCAGCACCTGGCTCAAGGTAGAGCACCTCTGTCCCTGGTAAGGACAGGGAGCCCTGCTTCCTGGAGCACACCTATGGGAGAGCACTCTGGAAAAGGCCGGTGTAGAGACGGGATACACACCCCATCCAGCTGGAAAGGAGAGCAGGTCGGAAGGAAAGGAGACTTCTAGGCAGAGCTGAGTGAAAAAGAGAGGAGAGAAAAAAAGAAAAAGAAAAAGAGGAGAGGGCAGGACCTTGTTCTTCCGACAGGACTAAGGCTGTCTCCCCCTATATGTGGCACTGTCTTGGCCAGTTCAAGCTCCCAAGGGATGAATGTCCACAGAAGGGTAATGGGCACTACCACTGACCTTACATAGGCAGCATGGTCACTGAATGTGCTACACAAAGGGTTTCCTTTCAGCCACAATTCTTCAAGCTTTAGCTCTTTCAACTTCTGTAACTCCAATGCCATCTTAAGCTGAGAAAAGCAGGGAGAGAACTGGAAAATGAGTTATGAGGAGAGAGATATCCAGGTTCCTGCACCCCCAACCCCCACCCTCACCTACAGGTACTTCCATTTGCATGCTGCCATCACACGATGTGCACCCTCACACACCCTCAACCCCAAATGCAATTGGCACCCTAGTCTCACCTCATTGTCAGAAAGGTTCAAGATCTTGATTTCTGGGGCCTTCCCTATGATGTCAGATAGGTCATCCAGCTGATACAGTTTGTTGTTGCGTAAATTCAAACAAAACAGCTTTTGGGTAGGAAAAGTTAGGATGATAGTTATATCTATGTCCTGGGAGACAAATTTGCCCTCTACCCTATCACCTCTACCCTTTGACCTAAACAGCTGACCTGGGCCTAGGACCTCACCTCAGGAAATTGCTTTTCAATGATATGCAGGATGGCAGCCATGCAGTGTCTTTGGTTCAGTATCATGTCAATATCATGGCCCACCAAGTCTTCAGGAAGCCAAGATAAGGAAATCAGAAGGATATATGTCCATCAGAACCAGGGCCAGCACCAACCCCTTCCCAAGTTGTCATTGCTATGTCTACAACCCAGGAATGCCCCCTGCCTTCATCTGCCAAGGAATAGTTACTGTCACCCATACCTGGATCATAATATAATCTCTGTAGATCAAGGGATTCTGTGTAGGCATCATATCGTTTGTTCAAGGTCAACTGCAGGAACAGATATGGAAAGCAGGGCTTTGAGGCCATTGGGATGCTGGTGACAGGGGAATTAAGGGCTACAGGGAGAAGAGGTGGGCCTGGAGAGTACACTATACAACACTTCTTGAGTCTGAATTACCTTTAGCTGCTCCATTTCCTCTGGCAGCAAACGACACTGTATGGAATAGGGTATAGCAGAGTGAGTAACAAAGGTAGGTAACTGTGAAAGGAGTGGGGGGATAAGTGCCAGAGCCTCTAATTCCGATGACCACCACCAGCCCATGGCCCTGAGAATCAGTATAGTCAATGTTCTCAGCACAAACCTTTCGGTTCTCAAAATGAAACTTGTGGCTCACCTCCTTCAGTGCAGATTCAGTAATAGCATCTTGAACAAAAAACTGGGCCTCGTTGTTGATGTAATGAAACTATGGAGCATGAACAACAGTCTCATGGATTAGCGGTCCCGGATAACCCAGGCCTCCTCTCTCCCCTATATCCACCCATCTGGCTTCACCATCCTCTCTTACATCTACAAAGCAGACAGCACATTATGAATTGAGTTTACAATTTTTGTCTTGCTGTAATTTCCCATGTATGGAACTTAAGTGCAAAAGGATGAAATCCACGATGAGAGTGATAAATTAAAGGGAGAGAAAAAGGCTCAACCAAGTGTTTTTTTTCAGACCTTGTAACTAGTTTTAAATGTCTCCTGCAGAAGGATCACTGACAGAATTTCTTTCTTTTGTGCCAAATATGGGTTTTCCATAAACATTTTCTCTCTCCACTTAGAATCTCTCTTCCACAGAGTAAACTTAAGTTCTTTTATGCAACCATCCTTTATAAGATTTCAGAATATTCTATCTCATGCAGAGCTTGACAAAATACTCACTGTGACCTTGATCCAGCATGGTAGAGTTCCATCCTGTTTCTCCTCCCCCATGTCTCTATTGGGGCGTTTTTTATATCTGCACAATTCTCCATGGACTTTGTCACGATTACATTTCTTTTTCCTCTTCTTGCATTCCATACTATATGGAGTGCTGGGAGAGGGACAGAAGCATGATTCCATAAGTGGTAATGCAGTCTTTTATACCATCTCCCATCACTGATACAGCAAGGCTGCAGTTACAGGACTGCTCAGCCATCACTCTATTTCTAGCATTCGTCAATGGTCCCATTACAAAGAAAAAGGAAGATTACACAGAACAGAAGAGGCACATGTCTTCAGGGGTTGCTTCATGTAAACCAAGCCCCTCATTCACCTACCACTCTAATTGTAGGTCCTGTTGGGTATTCACTATTGCTATGATTCTATTATTCTCCTGGTGGTATGAAGGTGAAGGCTTGTACTCATTATGTTCATAATGAAGATTCTCCTGGCATAAATAACCGTGGGATGAATCCCAATCTTTCTTCATTCCTTGATTAAGGGTACTAACAGCACCACATTCTGAAATTTGGAACAAATAAACAAGGTTGAAGACACATCATTTTCAGAGGTTCTACATCAAGTTGGTAGTGCAAGAAATGTGCTAACCTGGCCCAAGGCACCAATCAAACCCCAGAAAGTAGACTCTTCTAACTGTCTGGATATCTCACAGGCAGCACAGTTAGGAGAGAACTATTGAATGAAGAAGCACTGTGTGAAACCTTTTTAAAAATAGAGCAGGATGGGGCCATCGTTGTGGCATAGTGGGTTAAGATGTTGCACGTGACACCAGCATCCTACATGATTGCTGGTTTGAGTCTTGGCTACTCCATTTCTTTTCCAGTTCCCTACTTATGTGCCTAGGAAAGTAGGGGGATACAGCCCAAGTATTTGAGTCCCTGTGTCTCATGTGAGAGACACGGAAGAAGCTCCTAACTCCTGGCTTCAGCCTGGCCCAGTTCTGGCCTTGCATCCATTTGGGGACTGAACCAACAGATGGAAGATATCTTTTTCTGTAACTTTACCTTTCAAATAAATAAATAAATTTTTTTTAAATAGAGCTGAATTTAGAAAGAACAGAAATATGTGCATCCACAGGTTAGACTGGGCACCAGCCACATACTGGGAAGAAATCCCAATCTTGCCTTCTCTCAGGCTTCCTTAATCTAACAACAACACCAAAACCTGGGAGGCAAACTTTCTAATACCCCCTAATCCAATCAGTCACCAAACAGGTTCTATACAAGCTGACCTTCCTTTGCTGGAATGGTGCAAGCTTTTAGGACAGGTGACACTGAGGCAGTAGTCTCGTAAAATGCTCCACTGTTTCCATCATTGCTCTCAGTAATACTTGGTTTGAAATATCCAGAAAAAGCTTTTGCTTGGCCCACTCCAAAATGCTTTCAGCCAGGGAGACAACATTTCCTAAACTCATCTCTTCTATAGCAAGGGTATGAATCACAAACTAGAATCGTAAGCATTGACTACAATTTTCAAATGTTTGGAGATTTCCCTGTGATCTTTCTGTTGTTGAGTTCTGTTTGATTCTTTTATGGTCAAAACACTGTCTATATGATTTGTTGAGTTTTGTTTGATGACCCAGAATGTCTACACTTGTGAAAAACAAGATACTTGACAAAATGAAAAACCAACCAACCAAAATCTGCTCTTGTTGCATGGCAGGCTCTATTTATGCCACATACATTCTGTCATTGCATTGATTATATTATTCAGAGTTTCTATATTCTCGCTGCTGTTTTCTCTAGTAATTCTGTTACTTGCTGAGAGGTGAGTGTTAAAGGTCCAAAACCTAACTTGTGGCTGCGGTTACTTCTCCTTTTAACTACATCAGTTTTCACTTTGTGTGATGGATACACACTTAGGATCCTTAGGAAGTCCTGGTGGATTGATTCTTTTTTGTCATAGAATGTCCAACTTTGCCTCTCATTAACTTTCTTTACCCCAACATCTAATTATTGGATAATGCAACCTCAGCTGTGCTTATAAAGTGCTTTGGGTTCTATTTCACCCTGTATTTGCTCCCTGGAGTTGTGTTGCTGTTCCACAACAACACTTCTGCAAGTTCCCCACCACTTGTGTGGGTTCCCCACCATCATGCCTAATTCACATTGTGCTGGTCATAGCACCACATCATGTCATCTCATTTATCTCTCCCATAGGTACATTCTCAAAGGGTATTTTAGTTTCCCATAGTCATCTGAAACAATGTGCCACCAGAGGTAATAGGAGTCCTTTTGAGAGAGGTGGCTTAATGTAATTACAATGCTACAAATCAGTTTCTTCTTGGGCTTTAGTAATTAATGTTCTCTAAGGCTTTGTGTTACACTTTTTGTATATTACTCACCCAATGTTTCTTTAGGGCACACTTATGAAGAAACCTTGGCTCACTGTTGATCACTTTACAATGTACTGACTACAACCAGAACTCAGATTAACTCCTTGGTGATAGTGGTGGTGTGTGAGGGGGTGATAATTTCTTTGACTGTGTGACATGTGGCCAGGACAATTGTGCTACCACAACTTTAGGGATTTTCCCTGTGCTATAAGAAGTGAAATCAAATGTGAGCAGAATATCTGACTCACACATTTCACTTCCCAGCTCTCAAAAACCTGGAAGTGGCCTGGAGTACCCTTTCTCTCATGCTCCATATCTCTCAGCCTTCAAACTGTATCTGCAGCCCACACACTTCTGAGTACTTCCATTGCTACCGCTCTGGCCTGGAATGACCGTGATTGGACTGCTTTCCAAGTGTACTTCTGCTTTTCATTTATACTCCCTTAAAATCCACTTCCAATAAAGCAGGCAGAAAATTGTTTTAAAGTTTAAGTCAAATCTTGCCATTCCCCTCCTCAGAATCCTGTATTTTAAGCCTCCTTCAATATGTTCAATAGCTATGAGTTTATAATAATTCTTTTTTTAAAATTTTTTTTGACAGGCAGAATGGACAGTGAGAGAGAGAGACAGAGAGAAAGGTCTTCCCTTACATTGGTTCACCCTCCAATGGCCACTGCGGCCAGCGCGCTGCAGCCAGCGCACCGCGCTGATCCGAAGGCAGGAGCCAGGTGCTTATCCTGGTCTCCCATGGGGTGCAGGGCCCAAGGACTTGGGCCATCCTCCAATGCACTCCCGGGCCACAGCAGAGAGCTGGCCTGGAAGAGGAGCAACCGGGACAGAATCCGGCGCCCTGACCAGGACTAGAACCCAGTGTGCCAGTGCCGCAGGTGGAAGATTCGCCTATTGAGCCACAGCGCCGGCCAAGTTTATAATAATTCTTAAAAACAACAGCAAAGAACCTTGCTGCTGACATCTGGAGAATTCCAGGAAAGCAATTCATTTTCATGAAAGTTCATAAAAGGAGAAAAAAAATACAAAAGTGAGTGTTAAGGGCACATGGCAGAGATATGGACTATAGGAAGGGTCATTTAGGAGAACTAACATTCTTTAAGAGGGGAAAGTGTAAAAGTGGGCTGCCTAATAGCAATAGAACAATCACAGGAAGGCACTCATACAGGACAGTACACAAGTGATACAAAGCCACGGAGAGACTCAATGGACAGAGGTTCCAAAGACAAAACACACACTGGGACGTCTACTTACTGACCTCTTGGATCTCACTACAATCTCTGTCCTGCATCTGTGCTGCCAGAATCAAGGACAATAGCAGCGATGTTTAGAAAGCAGACAGTGCTGCTCTCCTAAACTGCCTGACTGCCCTCTTGGGGTGTATGACTTGTTCATTGATCCTCCCACCTGGATACTGCAGTGAGTATTCTTTATGATGTCATATGTGTTCTTACAAATACTTACTGAGTCAATCGGGAATTTTCTTACACCATTGCAAGGCCATTAAGTATATGACAGCTGCATCCCTCCAATGGTAATGGGAGTGTGAGAGAAACTCAACCTAGCCAACTAGCAACCAACATGGGCTCAGATTTGGGCACACTCAAGGATTCTCAAGATCTTCTCATGGAAATCTCATGATAATTGTTTCCATAGATCCATTTCAGATCAGGAATTTTAAGTTCACACACGTCATTCACGTCATTCTTTTTTTATCTTTTTAATTGTTAAATTTCTTATTCTGTGAAGTAGTAAGCTGTTTTACTGTAATGTAAATTTAAAAGGTTATCTCAAAAACTAAAAAAAAAAGTTAAAAGGAAGGAAAGTGGAAGGGAGGGAGGAGAGGAGTATCATTATGTTCTTAGACTAATATCTACAAATCATATTGAATCTGTTTAAAACTTATATATATATATATATATATATATATATATATATATATATCAGCAGAATTGAAATTGTGTCCTTACCTTTTGGTCTAACCCCATACCCCAAGTGCTTCTCTCATAACTGCACTGGTTGTCCCTAAATAGTGAGCTTTTTTTCAATAAGCAGGCCAGCGATGTGTTTTGTACTTGTCACTCCTGTCAGAGTGGGAACCAGGTGGAAATATCTGGCTTTGATTAGTCGAAAGAGATGTGTATGGGGCACAGGGTTCACAGATTTGGAGTCATTTTGGGCTGGTAGGGTTCAGCACAGAACAGGGGACTAATATGAGTTAAATTAATTGATGTGATGCAAACTTAGGATTATCGCAAAGCCACTGTTGAGAATACATCTAAACTATTTCTACTGACCATTCTTTATTTCAGACAAATTTGGGCTACAGGACTGTTTCATAACCTACTTGTAAAACTAATACAAACTGGCCGGCACCGCGGCTCACTAGGCAAATCCTCCGCCTTGCGGCGCTGGCACACCGGGTTCTAGTCCCAGTCGGGGCACCGGATTCTGTCCCGGTTGCCCCTCTTCCAGGCCAGCTCTCTGCTGTGGCCAGGGAGTGCAGTGGAGGATGACCCAAGTCCTTGGGCCCTGCACCCCATGGGAGACCAGGCTAGGTACCTGGCTCCTGCCATTGGATTGGCGCGGTGTGCCGGCTGCAGTGTGCCGGCCGCGGTGGCCATTGTGGGGTGAACCAACGGCAAAGGAAGACCTTTCTCTCTGTCTCTCTCTCTCGGTGTCCACTCTGCCTGTCAAAAAAAAAAAAAAAAAAAAAAACCCTAACACAAACTGCATTTTTATTTGGCGAAACTGAAGTGTTGAGTTAGTTTCCATTTGAGATGGAACCAAGTAGCTCCTTGAACACAAATGCACGTGCATGACAAACCTAAGTATTAATGGTCTCAGAGAAGGAGCCCTTTGCAAATAGCAGCAACAGCACAACGGAATGAACCAGCAGACATACCTGTGTTCATTCAGCCTTGTCAAAGACAGAAAGTGCTACTTTTATCTCAGAAGAAGGAACGTGCGTGTGTATGTGTTTATGTGAGTGCTGGTACACAATGGTGTGTATTAATATTTCTAATTATGCGCTTTTATAATTTCACCTCACCCCAGTTAGAATGGCTTTCATATAGAAATCAACAAACTATAAATACTGACGAAGATGTGGGGAAAAAGGTATCCTAATCCACTGGTGGTGGTAATGTAAGCTAGTACAGTGTGGAGATTCCTCAGATAACTGAAAATAGATCTATCACATGGCTCAACCATCTCACTCCCAGGAATTCATTCAAATGAAATGAAATCAGAATGAGTTAATTGTATCCCCATGTTTATTACAGCTCAAATCACAATAGCTAAGATACGGAATCAACCAACACACTCATCAACTGATGACTGGATAAAGAAAAGGTGGCATGTATACACTATGGAATATATTACTCTGTTGCAAAAAAATGAAATCCTGTTCTTTGTAACAAAATGGATGCAACTGGAAACCATTATATTTAGTGAAATAAGACAGTACCTAAAAGACAAATTTTGTATGTTTCCCTGATCTGTGGTAACTAATAGAGTACAAAAAATATAATGGGGGGGGGGCAGCACTGCAATGCTGGCATCCCATATGGGTGCCGGTTTGTGTCCCAGCTGCTCCTCTTGCAATCCAGCTCTCTGTTTATGGCCTGGGAAAGCAGAAGATGGCCCAAGTGCTTGAGCCCCTGCATTCACGTGGGAGACACGGAAGAAGCTCCTGGCTCCAGATCAGCCCAGCTCCGACCACTGCAGTCATTTGGGGAATGAACCAGCAGATGGAAGACCTTTCTCTCTGTCTCTCCCTCTCCTCACTGTCTGTAACTATACGTCTCAAATAAATAAAATCTTTTTTAAAAAGCAATGTAGTTATTTGCATTGCAATTTGCATAAAATCGTTCCTATGCATAAACTGCTAAGAGAAAATGGTTTAATCTCTAAATGAACTTAATTAGTGTAACTACACAGGAAATATTTAGATGTTACATTGTCATTGGCTGTATTTCATTAAAAGAAATTACGAATGACTAATTGACAAAAGAACTGTATATGGGTGAAACGGTCATTTTCCATTCAATTATTTTTTATAGTCTTTACCCATATTTCCGCTAAGCTAGGGTCTTTTTATCTTTTTACTTGTTTAAACTTCTTATTCTGTGAAGTAGTAAGCTGTTTTACTGTAATGTAAGTTTAAAAGGTTATCTCGGCCGGCGCCGCGGCTCACTAGGCTAATCCTCCGCCTAGCGGCGCCGGCAACCGGGTTCTAGTCCCGGTTGGGGCGCCGGATTCTGTCCCGGTTGCCCCTCTTCCAGGCCAGCTCTCTGCTGTGGCCAGGGAGTGCAGTGGAGGATGGCCCAGGTGCTTGGGCCCTGCACCCCATGGGAGACCAGGAAAAGCACCTGGCTCCTGGCTCCTGCCATCGGATCAGCGCGGTGCGCCGGCCGCAGCGCGCCGGCCGCGGCGGCCATTGGAGGGTGAACCAACGGCAAAAGGAAGACCTTTCTCTCTGTCTCTCTCTCTCACTGTCCACTCTGCCTGTCAAAAAATAAAAAAAAAATTTAAAAAAAAGGTTATCTCAAAAACTAAAAATAAAAAAGTCAGAAGGAAGGAGGTAGGAGGGAGGGAGGCAGGAAATATTATGTTCTTAGACTTGTATCTACAAATATTGAATCTGTTTAAAACTAAAATTAAAAAATAAAATAAGAAATACTATTATAGTAATACTGCTGTAATCCCATAAGAAAAAGATATTAAAGTGATTTATTTGAGATGTTCATTATAAAACTTTATTCATGGTTGATTGGTTTTTGAAATTTTTGAAATTTTGAAATTCATGGTTTTTGAAATTTAACCTTCAAAACAAAAGCTTTATAAAATGTTAATAAGCTTTTTAAAAAGAAGTCACTCGGGGCCAGCATTGTGGCGTAGCGGGTAACATCACCACCTGCAATGCCAGCACCCCACATGGGTGCCAGTTCGACTCCCAGCTGCTCCACTTCTGATCCCGTTCTCTGCTATGACCTGGGAAAGCAGTGGAGGATAGCCCAAGTCCTTGGGCCCCTGCACCCGCGTGGGAGACTGGGAAGAAGCTCCTGGCTCCTGGCTTCAGATCAGTGCAACTCCGGTCATTGCGGCCAGCTGGAGAGTGAACCAGCGGATGGAGGATCTCTCTCTCTCACTCTCTCTCTCTGCCTCTCCTTCTCTTTCTGTTTAACTCTGACTTTCAAATAAATAAATAAAATCTTTTAAAAAATAAAAATAGTCACTCTATTTGTTACATCAACTTTATATATATTGTTACACCCAAAAAACTTACTAACCCTATTATTAATGTTAATTTTCTGTATTTTCTCATTTTTTGTATGAAGACTATCATTGGTAGTCTTGTTTTCATTTTTATACATGTATTAGTTTATGTATATACATATGCAGGTGTGCAGCATACCTTCACTGTCTATGAGAAGCTTAGGCCTACTCCACTAGATTCAGTATGATGTTGAACAGAAGGCGTCATAAGGGTCATCTCTTCATTTTACTGAATCTATGGTAATCTAATATCTAATGTTTCACTACTAAAGATGGTGTTTATTGACTTTTACTACATATTGTCAGTTTAAAGAAATACACTTCTATTTCCAATTTGCAGAGAGTCACTGTTATTGCTGCAACTAATCCTGGTTGTTTCATTTATTGTGTGCATTTAATACTGGACCTTTTGTGATAAGCTTCCTCCCCTCCTTCCTTTATTCAGCAAATGTGTTCAATTGCACTAATACAGATCTCTTAAAAGATTAAACTAACCACGTGCACTTGAGATTAAAGTTGCCTTTGTCATGCTGTATTACTTGTTTTAGTCATTCATTGGATATAGTTTGCTCTTCATTCATTTATGTGATTTGCATTTATTTAAGTCATTGATATTAGCTGGTAATTTTGCTTTTGCATGTATTCCTTGTGAAGAATACCTCTAATAATGACAAGTATCTATTTCTCCAGTTTGGAAACATATTTTTTCTTGGGAATATCTCAGTTTAATCAATAATTTGAAGTTATTAGCCTATCTTTTCCATAATGTCATCTTGTCTTTCCAATCTTTTCTGCAGCTGCAAATGTTTAGCCCTCTTCAGTCCCAAAGTGACTTTTCTAATACTTATACTTTTGTTTTTTTTTTTTTAATCACTCCATGCCTACTAAGATGGCTGCAATAATAATCTTTTATAAATGGCAAATAACAGATGTTGGTGAATATTTAGAACACTCATATGTAGCTGGTGAGAATATAAAATGATCCAATCGTTGTGGGAAAACTTTCAACTTTATCAAAAAAGCCAAAGATAGAAATATGATACATAAATTCCAATTCTAGATAGATACCTGAAAGAACTGAAAAAATTATTCAAGCAAATACTTGTACACCAATGTTCACTGCAACATTATTCACAATAGCCATAATATGAAAGCAATCCAAGTATCCATCACCAGAAAAATGGATAAATGGAATGTGATAAATACATACAATGAAATACTATTTGGACACAAAAAGAAATGAAGTTCTGAAATATGTTATGCTATAGTTTAGAAATAGTTTGTGTTTCCCCCAGAGTTTCATGCGTTGGAAAAGTTTGGTTCCCAAAGCAGCGATGTTAAGAGATAGTGGCACCTTTAAGAGATGGGGCCCTGGGGGAGACTGTTAAATTGCTGAAAACATGCCCTTGGGAAATGTTTATGATGGTTTGCTTTCTTAAATTTAATTTTTATTTTAATTAATTTTTAACAAATTCAAAATGATTTGTACATATAAGACTAATAATGTATTATCTTCCTTCCTCCCTTACTCCAATCTTTCTTCCTTCTACTTTTTTTGAGGCAACATTTTAAATTCACATCACAGTAAAAATGCTCACTACTTCACGGAGTGATTAGTTTAAGAAGTGAAAATATAAAAAGACCCTAGTTTAGTGGGAATATAGATAATGGCTATAAACAATAATTGAATGAAAAATGACCATTTCACCCATATACAGGTTTTTTTTTTTTTGGTCAATTAGTCTGCCATTCATAATTTCATTCAATGAAATACAACCAATGACAATGTAGCATCTAAATATTTCCTGTGTGGTTATAAGATAATAAGTTCATTTAGACTTTAAACTATTTCCTCTCAACAGTTTATGCACAGGAACAATTTTATGCAGATTGCAATGCAAATAATTATACATTACTTTTTTGTTCCCTATTAGTTACCACAGATCAGGAAAAACATATGATATTTGTCTTTTGGAGACTGGCTTATTTCACCAAGTATAATGGGTTCGAGTTGCATCCATTTTGCAAAAGGCAGGATTTCATTCTTTTTTGTGGATGAGTAATATTCCATAGTGTATGCATACCACATTTTCTTTATCCAGTCATCAGTTGATGGCATCTGGATTGATTCCTTATTTATAGAATCAAAAATCCCATGTCTTTATGGAATATGCAGCTATTTTTAACTGAGATACAATAAACATGGGGGTACAAATAACTCATTTATATACTGATTTCATTTCCTTTGGGTGAATTTCCAGGAGCAGGATGGCTTGGTCATATGGTAGATCTACTTTCTCTAGCCATATGGTCAATGTTTTTGTCATTGTGGTATATTTCTAAAATACTAACACCTAGAATTTCTGTTCAACTCCATCACATCTCTTTTCACATTCATTTATATCTGTTCTTATTTTTATTATGTGTCCTTAACATAGTGGAAAGACATGAAACTATATTTTATTGATTAAAGTATCAATACAGAGCCTATGCAACTACCACTGGATTTTATTTTGTATAATTTTCATCCTTGAATACAAAAGACATTCTAATATCCAATGCTTTTAATTGTTTGGAAAAGACCTAAGGCTAACTACTAGTAGTATCAACGACATCACATCTGTCCAATGATACTGATAGAATACTTGAACTGAATACTTTGAGATTTCATTGTCACAGCCCTTGTCTATATGCTTGAGGAACAGTGGTTTTCTACTTACTACTTGTTAAAGTCTAGGGTTAAGCTTGTGGTTATAAAATAAACTAAAAGTAAGTCATTGTAAAATTTAAAAGAAAAAATAAGAAATGAAGGAGGGAGGGTGAGAGCATGGGTGGAAGGCTACATAAGGTGGAAGCATCATTATGCTCTTAAAGCTGTATATATGAAGTACATGAAATGTGTTCACCTTTTAAAAATCAAAAAAAAATTTTAAAGAGTATCAGATGATTAAGAAAGGGAATTACATCACTGAAGTGAACGAATTTCTATTAGTAATGTATCTGAAATTTGCTTTTACTGCATGATTAATCTTATGAGTATAAAGTAAACTGAAAACACATCTTTGTAAAAATTAAGAGTGGGAATAGGAGAGGAGGAAGGGTGGAAGTGCGAGTGGGAGAGAGGGTATGGTGGGAAGAATCACTGTGTTCCAAAACCTGTATATATGAAATGCATGAAATTTGTATACTTTAAATAAAATTTTCTTAAAGAAAAATAGCATACGTGTAGAAAGGAATGGAAAGGACATGATTTTGTGGGGATTGGGGAAATATATTGATTCTCAACACAAAAGTAGTTATATTTATTTATTTTTGAACACTGTAATTGTTAAAATGTATTTATTTCTTTTATTTATTTGAAAAGCAGAGAGAAGGTGGGGGGCATATCTTACCTCTTGATTTAATTCTCAAATACCCAAAACATCCAAAGAAAGACCAGACCAAAGCCAGGAACCCAAAATTCAATCCGAGTCTCTCACTTGGGTATCAGGGACCCAACTACTAAAGCCATCACCTTGCTTCCTCTCAGGTGCCCAATAGAAGAAAGGTAGAATCAGACACAGAGCCAGGATTCAAACCCAGGCACTTTTATACCAGCTTGTGGCTTCCCGAGCATCATCTTAACCACTGCACCAAATGCCTACCTCAGGATACTGACTTTGAAATCCTAACAGTGTGGGTTGCAATCCAGGCTCTGTCACAGCCTATATAATATTAGACAAGAAAATCTCTTTGAGCTTCCATTCCTTCATATAGTAGTCAGTGTTGCTGTATATCATGTGTTCTATTCTCCTCTGTTCAGGGCATGTGGCAGAACTACACTTTCTGATTGCCATGTATGTGACTGGCTTCTGTCCTGTGTGTTGTGAGTGGCATGCTATTTTGGTATGAAAACATTTCATTGTTGGTTTGAGAGCCTCGGGGACTATCTTCCTATCTGACAGTGACTGAACAATTTCTAGATGGTGGCTCCTTCATCAGTTGAGGTTTCTGAGACTTCCCAGTAAGAATCACTCAGATCCCAGTATCCACCATCCTAGGAATGACATGCACCTGCCCTGTATGTTTATCAGGAGAGAGAAATAAGCAACAGAGGTTTGGGAGTTGCTTATAATCCACAGCAGTACCTGGCCTCTCCTAACTCATATGTCTCATCTGCAAATTAAAATAGTGTCCTCTCAGGATTTTTCATGGGTTTAAATGAGAAAACTTACATGAGAAGGTTATCAAGTACCTACCACATCCCAAGGTCTCAAACTATGGCAGGTGTAATTATTGAAGAACAGCAAAATGTTTTTTTGAAAAACTGGATTATTTGTATAAAATGACAGATATGTGTCTTCTTGACATGTAAGCTGTATCTTGCTGTCAGAAGTGGAGCACTTTATCTGCATGCTATAGATGAACATTTTCTAATGGCACATTTATATACTTATTTTCAGCCACAATGATACCAGCAGCATACTAAAAATTGACAGTAACACTGAAGAATGGAAATGTGCAAATTTTCAAAGAGACTGACAAATGATATAATGTGAATTACAGAGCTTTCTTCATTATTATGTACTTTCTTCATGACAAGAACATACAATAATTATTATAAAGATGCATTTCATCCTTTGTAATGAATGGCAGGAGGTTTTAAAGCTGTAAAAGACTGTGCTCATTTTGGCAGCACATACACTGAAGTGGTCGACTTAATCTGAACAGGGCTTCCCCCAATGTATTCTGAAGAACACTACTAATACCTCAAATGCTCAATGGAAAAATGTTACATTTCCTTATAAGCTGGGGCAACTACTTCTCCCATTGTGATTCATGTTCTATATGAGCATGTGGTGTGAAAAAACTTGCACAATATGGAAATTTGCTCACCTCCAATTTGGTACATCCCATACTTCTCTTGAACAGAATACATGTTTGTTTTGGCTGTCTCTTGTCCACGGTGTTTTCCACAACAAACTTGAAAAGGGTCAAGAGCTGAGGAAAAACAGATTATTTAAGCTGCATACAATGTGATGATAAAATAACATGAGTGAAGAAACTGTCTATGTCTGGAAGAAGCTCCTGGCTCCTGGCTTCAGATCGGCACAGCTCCAGCCGTTGCGGCCAACTGGGGAGTGAACCAGTGGATGGAAGACCTCTCTCTCTCTCTCTCTCTCTCTCTCTCTGCCATTCCTTCTCTCTGTAACTCTGATTTTCAAGCAAAATAAATAAATCTTTAAAAAAAAAACTGTCTCCTAAACTTCATTCAATGTAAGCATGATCTAGCTACTTACTCAACGTTACCCAATCAGTGTTACTGTCAGGGTGCATCAAATGTCTCATCTGAGATTTTACTTAATACTTTTCTTAAATCTGTTCACTATTTCACCACGAAGAACAGCAGAGAGTTTTTAAGAAGGCACCTAAGAAGCAATACATAGAAATTAGGTGTGGGGAGGTAACAGAGCAGGCCGGACTACTTGAAGCCATTTTGAGATCATAAGCACAAAAAGATTGCCTCTCCACTCCCAAATGTAGTTTGTATGAACTTCAGATAAAGTACAATAAATGAATTCTGAATCATCACATCGTGGTTGCTTTCACACTTTCCTAAAAAGTTCAAATTCTTTTCCAGTGTCTCCCCTATCCCTCCCTCTTGCATCTTCCCTGAGCATGTTTAGAATGTCTGCTGGAAACATAAACCATGAGAACCAAGATAATCTTTACACCAACCGGATATGCAGTCGTCTCTACGAACAGGCACCTAGGAAGTCTCATGGTGTCCTTAATAAGGACACGGGCAGGAAGGGGCCAAGGAGGGCGTCACGGGGCAGGGCAGTGAAGGCGGCAGGGTGAGAGGCCAGGGTATAGCTTTACCAAGAGGGTGGAGGTGGGGAGAGGTCTCACAACACTTCCAGAGCCCTGGCCCCGACAGAAAAGTCCAAGAGTCCCCGCCGCCCCCTCACAACTTTCTCCCTGCTCTACCCACTCGCAGCCGCCACACCGTACCCCTCGCCCCCACTCTCCCGCCACATTTCACCCCACCTCAGCTCCTGTGCTTACACCTGCTCCACCACAGGTTCCCAGGCGTCGAGGCTGAGACGTAGCCCCCCAACCCCCATTTTCTCTGTGAGGAAACAAACGTTCGGTCGCTTCGGGAAGCCAAGCCCGCCCCCTATATCCACGCACCCCCTATATCCACGCACCCCCTCTGGAGCCCTCCGCCCTTCGGAAGCCACTTGCCTGCCCCTAAAGCCACATCTCAGAGTACACGTCCAGTATCGGCTAGTTCGTGCCCCTCCTACCAGAACATCACCCACCACGGCAGGAAGGGAGTCAACGGCCAGGCAGGTGCGTTCTGGGGGCACTTTGCCGCCCCAGCCACGACGCCCACCCGGGTTCTGAATGTCCTCTGCACCCGCAGTCGGATACCTCGAGGGTGAGGTTAACGGGACTCTCCGCTTGTGTCAATGGCGGTTCCTCCTACTTCGTAGTTCGTTCTCGCGGTCTCACGAACTACGTAACACTTAGCGCTTTCACGCTCAGTCCTTAAGTTACGCAGAGGGCGGAGCCTCACGTGACCCAAAGGTCGCGTGCAACCAATAGGAATAACTTCCGTAGCAGGGCTGTGGTGCGCACGTGGATGCCACAGCCCCACCTTACCGCGTGATGTTTGTAACTAAGTAACTGTCCATGAGAACGTCCACAGAGTTCAGCAGTTCAAAAACAAACGTTCCCTTGGTTGGGCTTATTAAAGTGCTTTTGTGGTGGTGGGGGAGGGGGAGGGATGTGGAGGGCTAACACCTCTACAGCGTACATACACATGACCTAAACAGCAGGTAGCCTCTAATGTCTTTGAGTGCTCAGGATGCCACATGCTGGAGTGCAGAAAAAGCTTCATGGAGAGGACCTATGCAAAGAGATGACATCACCTCACCGTTTAAGAGTGCACAGTCTGGGAGCCAGTGCTGTGGTGTAGTGGGGTAAGTCGATGCCGCCTGCAGCCCAGCATCCCATTCGGACGCCGGTTCGATTCCCGGCTGCTCCGCTGCTGATCCAGCGCCCTGCTAATGGCCTGGGAAAGCAGCTGAAGATGGTCCAAGTGCTTGGGCCCCCACATGGGGGATCCGGATGAGGTTCCTGGCTCCTGCCCTCAGTCTGGCCCAACTGGGGAGTGAACCAGTGGATGGAAGAATTCCTTCTCTCTGCCTCTGCCATTCCCTCTCCATAACTCCACCTTTCTGGGTGCACCCATGAGATGTATATCCTTTGGAACGTGCAATATTCATAATCACGTGCCCGTGAGGGTTGGGCCAGCTTTTTGCTGGTAGGGTCTGATGACAGAATGATTTCCCTGATTTGCATGTATCTCTACATGAGAACTAGAGGTCTGTGATTTCCCTCAGTCCTGGGCTCCTCGGTGATGGTGGTACCTCCATGTGACCTTTTCTTAAGATTTGTTTATTTATTTGAAAGGCAGAGTTACCGAGAGAGAGAGAAGGAGAGATGGAGAGAGAGGTCTTCCATTCAGTGGTTCACTCCCCAGATGGCTGGAATAGCCAGAGCTGGGCCAGTCCAAAGCCAGAAACCAGGAGCATCCTCTGGATCTCCCATGTGGGTACAGGGACCCAAGGACTTGGGCCATCCTCTGCTGCTTTCCCAGGCACATTAGCAGGGAGCTGAATCAGAAGGGGAGCAGCCAGAACTTGAACTAGTGCCCATATGGGATGCTGGAGCTGCAGGCAGCGGCTTTACCCACTACACAACAGTCACAGCCCCTTCCATATGACTTTACACAACACACAAACTTGGATTTTATTCCTTTCAACACACACACACACACACATGCACACGTCTCTCTTCAATATATTTCATCTGTTTCTTTGAAACACATGACATTTAATCCATAATAAAGTAACACCTGAAAATGAGATAGATCTTCCTAAAACAAGAAAATAAAGCATGAGGACCAGCGCTGTGGCGCAGCTGATAAAGCCACCGCCTGCAGTGCTGGCATCCCATATGGGCGCCAGTAAGAGGCCCGGCTGCTCCACTTCTAATCCAGCTCTCTGCTATGGCCTGAGAAAGCAGTAGAAGATGGCCCAAGTCCTTGGGCTCCTGCACCCACGTAGGAGACCTGGAAGAAGCTCCTGACTCCTGGCTTCAGATCAGCACAGCTCCAGCCATTGAGGCCATCTGGTGAGTGAACCAGAGGATGGAAGACCTCTCTCTCTCTCTCTCTCTCTCTCTCTCTCTCTCCCTCTCCCTCTCTCCTCTCTCCTTCTCTTCTTCTCTCCCTCTCTGCCTCTGCCTCTCTGTAATTCTGCCTTTCAAATAAATAAATAAATATTTTTAAAAATTAAAAAATAAAATAAAGCAAAGAGCCTGAACAGCAAGAACATATAAATGTTTTTCTCAAAAAAAGATTTATTTATTTATTTGAGAGGCAGAGTTACAGACAGAGAGGAGGAGACAGACAGAGAGGTTTTCCATCTGCTGGTTCACTTCCCAAATGGCTGCAACAGCTGGAGCTGAGTTTATCTGAAGCCAGGAGCCACGACCTCCTTCCAGGTCTCTCACGTGGGTGCAGGGACCCAAGCTCTTGAGTCATCTTCCACTACTTTCCCAGGCCATAAACAGAGAGTTGGATCATAAGAGCAGCAGCTGGGACATGAACCTGCACCCATATAAGATGCCTTTGCTACAGGCAGAGGCTGAACCTGCTATGTCACAGTGCCAGCCCCAGATAAGTGGCTTTAATTTAATATCATACAGATTGAAAGGAAATTAATTTAACTTGTTAATTTGAAAATGACAATATGTATAGTGGTTACTCTGGGCCCCTCCCAGTCTCTCTAGTAATCAATATTTTATGTTCAGATTTTTTTTTAATTTAGGCTCCCACATTTAAGGAGAACATGCAGTATGTGTTTGGCTTGTTTTACTTAACATGATGTCCTCCAGTCACATCCATTTTGCTGCAAATATCAGGATTTCATTGGTTTTTGTAGCTGAATATTATCTGTTGTTAAGTAACTTTCCCAAAGAGTGGAGAAACAGAAAAATCACAGGGACACCTGTACTTTGAGTGGCTTCAGCTAGGGATGTTCTCTTATTTGTCTTTTCATTCCTAGCACCTGGAATAGTTCCTAACTGAACCAAAACCTTGGGGGAATGCATATGAAATAAGGAACCACTGAGCCCCAAGAATGTGAGGCCTAGGAAAAGAGGCAGCAGCACAGTGATGAAAATATCAGGAAGTAGTGGACAGTTTTCTCCCCTTTTAATTGTGGATGGTTTCTCATAAGAAGACTAAGGCAATCATAAATAGAATTTTAAAGGACTTCAGAGGGCCAAATGTTTGGCTTCAATACCCACCACCTATTCCACAATAAAATTCTGGAAAGGTTTGATTTGTCCTGAGTGTCAGGTACCCATAGGCAAATCAGAGTGGACAGGAAAATGGTCAGTTCATGTCACGTACCCCACGCTGCCATCCGTAAGAAGAAAAAAGATGCAGAAACAGTGAGTAAGGGACCCACAGGACCTCTCAATGTCTTCTATTTTCTTCTAAGAGTTCTTTTATAGACATAAGTTACACATCCAATCTCGCTAACACCAGTTTGCTAGAACAGTAAAATTTCACATGTCAGTCGCTACAACCTGGACTTCAGGCAAGAACCCTTTGTATTTAAATGGCAGCATGTCAGCATTGGAAAAAAAACTCCCTTGTGTTGTGCAAAATCACTCAGTACATGTGGTCCAGTTCATGCTGTTCCACTATACTGCCTGCTACATCACCTTCCATGGAGCCTGAACTTTAGCAAGCTTTTGTTAGTCCAAACTGCCATAAGAATGCCGTTATTCATAGCAGTGGATAAGGACATGACAAATCACATCCTTCAGTGCCTTCAATTCATTTCACTTCCTTTTAATCTGTATGATGTAGAAGACTCAAGAACACAAGCATTGTAATAGGGCTGAAGGCAAAACTAAGGACGCTGAGGTGGGAAGAGTATCTCAAGACTGAGATGCCAACAGATAGCAGAGTCAGATATCAGGCAATTATTTATCTCCACATGCTGCAATGCTCCGTACAGCTGCTTCTGCAGAGTCTGGAAGAGCTCAGAAACTTCCCTGAGTATCTGGTTGTTACTGAGATTCAACAGTTACATGAGTGTCCTGAGAGCTCTGGGACAGGGCAGTGAAATCTTTGTTAGAAATTCCACAGAAAGATAGAGAAAGATAGAATGAATCCAACTTAGGTGGCAGGGCTGTGTATGGAGAGCAAAAAGACCAACATTTGAAGGATAAAGGTTGGAACAGGATAAGATGTCCTGAATTATAGGGATTTGTGGGTCTAAAATAAACTAATTTGTACATGTATTACAATAATAGTTAACAATGTGGGCTTTTAGTTTTGTGACCCTGAAAAGGTTACTTTTCCACTCAGATACAGTTTTTAAACTTTAAAATGTGCACAATGGACGTTGTGTGCTGTTGTGGGATAAAATAAGTGAAAAAAATTTAGTTCACTCAGTAGGCCCAACATAATTGATAGTGGATCTAATTTACTTGTTTGGTGGGTGTGAGTCTGGGAAAGTAGCGACCCAAATTTTCCTTTGATAAAACCCCAGGTGAAAATTTCTCCATTCAGAACTTACCAAAATCAACATACCCTGGTAATATTAATTACTGTGATCAGGCCATGAGAATGTGCATCAATGCTACAGCAAGAAACATCGCTCAATCTGAACACTTTCCCTTCCTGTTGTAGATGGCTGTAGATTACATGGGGCTGGTGTTGTGGCTCAGTAGTTTAAGCTGCCACCTGAAGCATCAGCGTCCCATATGAGTGTGGGATATTACGTCCAGCTGCTCCACTTCTGCTCCTGCTTCCTGCTAGTGGCCTGGGAAAAGCTATGAAAGATGGCCTCAAGTGTTTGGGCCCCTGCCACCCATGTGGTAGACTGGGAGTAGCTCCTGGATTCTGATTTTGGCCTGGCGCAGCCCTGGACATTTCAGCAATCTCAGGAGTGATGAACGAGTTCTCTCTCTCTCTCTCTCTCTCTCTCTCTATATATATATATATCCATTTCAAAAAAATACAGAAATCTTGTAAAAATGTTAATCATGATGAAGTTTACATGTTAAT
This sequence comes from Oryctolagus cuniculus, assembly GCF_051225735.1. Lineage (NCBI taxonomy): Eukaryota > Metazoa > Chordata > Mammalia > Lagomorpha > Leporidae > Oryctolagus > Oryctolagus cuniculus. Next base: position 90,283,601 of record NC_142888.1, read on the forward strand.
GCTAAATCCAAAATTCACAATAAATATATAGTATTTTTGCACCAAATGACATAACAATCACCTTTACAATGCAAAAAGATAAGAAGAGATACAGATAGTAAGAGATTTACTTTTTAAGAGAACTTTTTTTTCAGATGTGTTTATTTATTTCAGAGGCAGAGTTAAATATAAAGGTAGAGACACTCCCTTACATGGCAGCACTGGCCAGAGCTGGGCTGATCTGAAGCCAGGAGACAGGAACTTTTTCTGGGTCTCCCAGATGGATGCAGGGTTCTAAGCACTTGGACCATCTTCTACTGCCTTCCCAGGCCATTAGCAGAAAGCTGGATCAGAAGTAGAGCAGCAAGGACATGAACTGGCTCCCATATGGGATGTCGATATAGCAGGCGGAGGCTTAACCTACTACTCCACAGTGCTGGCCCCAATAGTAAGAGATTTAATATAGCAAATCTCAATAATAAATAGATCAAATAGTATGAAAAAGATCAAGTATATAGAAAATATAAACAACTTAGTAAGGTAGATCTTATACACACACACACACACACACACACACACATACATATGTTGAAAGGCTCCAAAAATTCATGAAAAGGGCATATCATCTTTTTGTTTTGTTTTCTAAATTCATTTTAGATGTCATTTCCATAACACAAAATTTAACCTATTGGCCATTTTAAATTATACAGAGGTATAATCTTAATTAGTACAGGTGAAAAATTCAAGCAAATATATAGAAAATCAAATCCAGAAAAAAGTAAAAATAAAATGTTAATCATTAGATTTTCCTCCTTCTCTTTTGTGTGTCTGCTCTAATATTGAGATTTATACTTTCTCGTATTTTTAATGATAGTAGTTATCATCATTTCATTTCTAATGTAGAGATTTCTTAAACATTTCTTGTAGGGTCAGTCTGGTGGTGATGAATTTTTCCACTGCTTGTCACAGGAAATCTTTCTTTCTACTTTCTGAACCATTGCTTCAACGCATACAGCATTCTTGGTTGGCAATTTTTTCTTCCAGAACTTTGAATATGTCACCCCATTCTCTCCTGGCCTGTACAATCTCAGCCAAGAAGGCCATTGTCAATCTAATGGGCATTGCCTTAAAAGTGCCTTAATGCTTTTCTCTTCCTATTTTTAGGATTTTCTCCTCTTTTCATATTTTTTGAGGAGTTGAGGGGTGGAACAATTTGTCTATAGTAAGCTTCAGAGAAGATATTTTCCAGCTAAATTTATTAAGAGTCCTTTTGGGTTACTCAACTGCTTTCTGAAGATTTTGAATGAGTGGAGCCACTAGTTGCTTCTCAGGGTCAAAGATGGGGGTGGGGAGGCTACCTGGCTGTTTCTGGGCTGCAGGAGGGAGGATGGTGCTACCAATCCAATTTCTAGGGGCCTCTGCAGATTAGTCACTCAGAGTGTGTCACTCAGGTTCTTCGTAGGGCCATTGCATCAGACAAAAGATTAATATCCAGAATATTCAGGGAACTCATAAAATCCAACAACCCAAAACCAAATGATCCAGTTAAGAAATGGGCCAAAAGATCTAATTAGACATTTTTCAAATGCAGAGATACAGATGACCAACAAATAGAGGGGGAAAAAGCTCAGTATTACTAGCCACCAGGGATAAAAACTACAGCAGTATATCATCTCACTCCAGTTAGAATGGCTATTGTAAAAAATAATAAAAATGATAGATTCTAGGGAGGATACACAGAAAAAGGAATCCTAGTACACTGTTGATGGGAATGTAAATTACTGCAACCATTACAGAGAACAGTATGGTGATGTCTCAAAAATCTAAAAATAGATCTACCATGTGAGTTGGCTATTACACTTCTGGGAATACATTTGAAAGAAATAAAATCAACCTATGAAAGTGATACCTGCTGGCCAGTGCCGTGGCTCAATAGGCTAATCCTCTGCCTGTGGTGCCGGCACCCCGGGTTCTAGTCCAGGTCAGGGAGCCGGATTCTGTCCCGGTTGCCCCTATTCCAGTCCAGCTCTCTGCTGTGGCCTGGGAGTGCAGTGGAGGATGGCTCAAGTGCTTGGGCCCTGCACCCCATGGGAGACCAGGAGTAGCACCTGGCTCCTGGCTTCGGATCAGCACAGTGTGCCGGACACAGCGCACTGACCACAGCAGTCATTGGAGGGTGAACCAACGGTAAAGGAAGACCTTTCTCTCTGTCTCTCTCTCTCACTGTCCACTCTGCCTGTCAAAAAATTAAAAAAAAATTAAATCTTAAAAAAAAGGAAAGTGATACTTGTAGGGCTGGCACTGTGGCATAGCAGGTAAGGCTGCTGCCTGCAGTGCTGGCATCCCATATGGGCACTGGTTCCAGTACCAGCTTCCCCACTTCACATTCAGCTTTCTGCTACGGCCTGGGAAAACAGTGAAGATGGCCCAAGTCCTTGAGCCCCTGTACCCTTGTGGGAGACCCAGAAGAAGCTCCTGGCTCCTGGCTTTGGATCGGTGCAGCTCTGGCCATTGCAGCCAGTTGGGGAGTGAACCAGCAGATCGAAGATCTCTCTCTCTCTCTCTCTCTCTCTCTCTGCCTCTCCTCTCTCTGTGTAACTGTGATTTTCAAATAAATATATAAATATTTTTTAAAAAGAAAGTGATACTTGCACTCCCATGTTTATTTTAAATTTTTTTCCCAAATATGTATGTATGTGTGTATGCATGTATTTATTTATTTGAAAGGGAGAGTGACACCGAGAGAGGGGAGGAAGGGTGGATTGAGGGGAAGAGAGAGAGAGAGAAAGAGGGGGAATTTAATTTGATGAATCAGTCCCTAAATGTCCATAACAGCTTGGCCTGTGTACAGGAGCCTTGTACACAATCTAGGTCTCCCACATAGATAGCAGGAATGCAAGTATTTGGGCATAATATACCATCTTCCCAGGTGTATTACCAGGAAGCTAGATTGGAACCCATGTAGCCAGTACTCAAACTAGCTACTCCAATAAGGGATACGTCATCTCAAGTGGTGGCTTAACCCACTGAACCACAATATCTTGCCCACTTCCATGTTTATTATACTACTATTCACAATAGCAAATATATGAAATCAATCTAGATGTCCATCAGTGGATGAATGGATTAAGAAAAAGGTGGTATATATGTACAGTGGAATATAATTCAGTCATAAACAAAGTGAAATTGTGATGTTTTCAGCAAAACGGATAGAAAGTTAGATCAGTATGTTAAATGAAATAAGGCAGACATAAAGACAAATACCACATATTTTCTCTCATATGTGGAAGTTTATATATATATGTATATATATATATAGTCTGTATGAATCCAAAATAATGATTAATAGAGCTACTCTATGAAAGAGCGTTCCCACTACTACATATATCCAAAGGAGATGAAATCAGTCTGTCAAAGAGACATCTGTACTTCCATGTTTATTGGAACACTATTCACAATAAGTGAGATGTGGAATCAACCAGGGACTGGCAATAGATGAGTGGATAAAGAAAATGTGGTCTTTCCAGCCAGCACCTATGAGCGATGGGCATCTCGCAGGACAACTGGCGCAAGCGTGGAAAGACTGGGAGCAAAAGAAATCCCTACCTTAAGGAACGGAAGTATGAGCTGGCCCGACAGGCTGCCAACACTAAAATCTGCCCTAGGCACCTACACGCGGTGCAGATGTGGGGAGGCAATGAGAAGTATTGTGCCCTGAGGCTGGACGTGGGGAACTTCTCCTGGGGCTTGGGGTGTTGTACTTGAAAAACGAGGATCATTGATGTTGTCTACAATGCCTCTGATAATGAGCTGGTCCGCACCAAGACCCTGGTGAAGCACTGCATCATGCCTAAAGACAGCATGCTGTACCAACAGTAGTACCAGTCCCACTATGTGCTGCCCCTGGGCCGCAAGAAGGGGGCCAAGCTGACTCCTGAGGAGGATGAGATTTTAAACAAAAAACGATCAAAGAAAATTCAGAAGAAATATGATGAAAGGAAAGCGAATGCCAAAATCAGCAGTTCTGGAAGAGCAGTTCCAACAGGGCAAGCTTCTTGCATGCATTGCATCAAGACCTGGCCAGGGTGGCCAAGCAGATGATTGTGTACTAGAAGGCAAGGAACTGGAGTTCTATCTGAGGAAAATCAAGGCCCGGAAAGGAAAATAAGTCCTCTGTCATGGAATAAAGGTGTTTATTGTTCTAAAAAATATGGTATATTGGGCTGGCGTTGTGGGGTAACAGGTTAAGCCACTGCCTGCAGCACCAGCATCCCATATGGGTGCCGGTTCCAGTCATGGCTGCTCTCCCTCCAATCCAGCTCCCTGTGAATGAGCCTGGGAAAGCAGCACAGGATGGCCAAAGTGTTTGGGCCCCTGAACCCATGTGGAAGACCCAGGAAAAGTTCCTGTCTCTGGACTTTGGCCTGGCCCAGCCCCAACCATTGCAGCCACTTGGGAAGTGAACCAGCAGATAGAAGACCTCTCTCTGTCTCTCCCTCTGTCTCTCTCTAACTCTGCCTTTCAAATAAATCTTTAAAATAGAAAATAGAAAATGTGGTATATATATGTAATAAATACAGTTGAACTATAATTTATTTTTAGTGTTTAGTATTTATTTGAAAGATTGAGTTACAATGAGAGAGGAAGAGACAGAGATCTTCCATCTGCTGGTTCACGTCCTACATGGCTGCATTGATTGATGCTGGGCCAGAAAGAAGCCAGGACCCTGGAACTCCATCTGGGTCTGCCACATAGGTAGCAGGGTCCCAAGTACATTTTCCACTGTCTTAGCATGTGCATTTTCAGGGAACAGGATCAGAGGTGGAGCAGCTGGAACTCAAACCAGTGCTTATATGGGATGACAGCATTATAAGTTGTGGCTTAAGCCACTATGCCACAATACTAGCCCTGAACCATAAAAATTTTGAAAAAAAAATTTTTTTAAACACACAGTACAGTAAGAGAAAGAGAGAGAGAGAGAGAGAGAGAGAGGTCTTCCTTTGCCGTTGGTTCACCCTCCAATGGCAGCCGCGGGCGGCGTGCTGCGGCCGGCGCACTGAGCTGATCCAAAGCCAGGAGCCAGGTGCTTCTCCTGGTCTCCCATGGGGTGCAGGACCCAAGCACTTGGGCCATCCTCCACTGCACTCCCAGGCCACAGCAGAGAGGTAGCCTGGAATAGGGGCAAGCGGGACAGAATCCGGCGCCCCAACCGGGACTAGAACCTGGTGTGCCAGCGCCGCTAGGCGGAGGATTAGCCTATTGAGTGGCGGCGCCGGCCCAACTTTTGAAAATTTGTCATTTGTGACAACGTGGATGAACCTGGAGGACACTATGTTAAGGCAAGTAAGCCAGACACAAAAAGACAAATGTCACATGATCTAATTCATGTATGGACTATAAAATGGCTGATTTCATAGAAGTTGAGAACAGAACAGTGGTTACCAGATGCTAGGTAGGGGGTGGGAACAATTGGCAGAGGCTAGTCAATGGGTACAATATGACAGTTTGATAGAAGGAAGTTCTGGTATTCTATTGCACAGTAATATATATTATATATAATGTATAGTATATTTCAAAACAGCTAGAAAAGGACAGAGTGTATATGTTTAATGAAGCATCACACTGTAATCCATAAATTTGTATTTATAATTATGAGCCAATCCCCAAAAGTAAATAAATGAATATTTTTAAAAGTACTTTTAGAGTGGGCGCCAGTTCTAGTCCCAACTGTTCCTCTTCCAATCCAGCTTTCTACTATGGCCTGGGAAAGCAGTAGAAGATGGCCCAAGTGCTTGGGCCCCTGCACTCACGTGGGAGACCCGGAAGAAGCTCCTGGCTCCTGGCTTCAGATCGGCGCAGCTCCGGTTGTTGCAGCCATCTGAGGAATGAACCAATGGAAGGAAGACCTTTCTCTCTGTCTCTGTCTGTCTCTCTCACTGTCTGTAACTCTACCTCTCAAATAAATAAATAAAATCTTTTTTTAAAAAAAAAGCACTTATGGAATGCAATTAAAGCAGTGATCAGAAGCAAATTTGGAGCACTGAATACTTTTATCAGTAAAAACAAAAGAAGAAAAAACAAATTATTTTCTGGGCCAGTGCTGTGGCACAGCTGGTTAATGCCCTGGCCTGTAAGCTCCGGCATCCCATATGGGCGCCGATTAGAGACCTGGCTGCTCCACTTCTTGTCCAGCTCTCTGTTGTGGCCTGGGAAAGCAGTGGAAGATGGCTCAAGTCCTTGGGCCCCTGCACCCGTGTGAGAGACCTGGAGGAAGCTCCTGGCTCCTGGCTTCAGATTGGCGCAGCTCCAGCTGTTGTGGCCAATTTCCAAGTGAACCATCGGATGGAAGACCTGTGTGTGTGTGTGTGTGTGTGTGTGAGTGTTTGTGTGTGTAACTCTTTCAAGTAAAACAAATAAAACTTTAAAGAATAAAATAAATTATTTTCTCCGAATTCTAGGAAAAGATCAACCATGTAAAACAAAACTAAGCATAAAGAGGTGATTAATGTTGTCAAACAGTTCCTGGTGCTTTTCCTTTCACAGACAAAGACCAAAACAAACAAAAGACCCCACTGTTATTATACTGGAACAGGGCATGGATACTCTGGATGGCCTTACAAAAAGGAACAAAGTACATAACATCTACTTTCTGATATCCCCAGTCAAGGTCAATCCTGAAACACTTGGAACTTCCCATGGTAGAGAGAGGGTAAGTAGGAGGTGCACTGTAGCCCCTACTAATCCCACAGATACTCAGGGTGTTTGATCCTAGAGAAGGCTACATCCTGGGGCCGGCACTGTGGAGTAGCAGATGAGGCTGCTGCCCGCAGTGCTGGCATCCCATATGGGCACCGGTTTGAGTCCTGGTTGTTCCAATTCTGATCCATCTCTCTGCTATGGCCTTGGAAAGCGGTGGAGGATGGCCCAGGTCCTTGGGCCCCTGCACCTGTGTGGGATACCCAGAAAAAGCTCCTGGTTCATGGCTTCAGATCAGCGCAGCTCCGGCCATTGCAGCCAATTGGGGAATGAACTAGCGGATGGAAGACACCTCTCTCTCTCTCTCTCTCTCTCTCTCTCTCTGCTTCTCCGTCTCTCTCTGTGTAACTCTGACTTTCAAATAAATAAATAAAAAAGAGAGAGAAGGCTGCATCCTTAAGGTCCCTAGCCCACTTTGTGGCACTGCTGAGGAAGCCGTGATGTTGCATTACCTTGGAGAAAGATCTTCCTTGTTGTTCCACATTTGGGCTCCTGCTGCACAGTGCCATCTTCACACATTACCCAGCTGTGGTCCCTTGAAGCAGGCAGATGGCATGCCTCTAGTGGTTCAGGCACCACAGATTCACAAACCAAATGGGCTGTTCTGCCCACTAGGACACAGCTCCCTGGAGTTGCTGGCTGACCCTTTCCACATCCTCACAGCCTGGAAAGTTTCCACATGGCATGGTTTACAGTCCTGTGGCCCCATGAAGTGGGTGGTAGCCCAGATCATCCTTCTACAGTTCCAGATAGCAACCAGGTAGTCTAACCTCAACAACTTGACCCACTGAGGCCCTGAGAAGGTACCTACACAGCATGTCAACACTGAAGAGATCCCCACTCATAACCACTGATGCCATTACTGGCAGCAATGTCATGCCATGCCTTCCCAGCCCAACAAAGCAGCTTGGCCCCATATGGCCTTAAGACACTGACAAACACTCTGTCACAACTACTGGTCCCACAGCTCCATACCTACCTATGCTGCAAATTGGTTCTGTCCCCATGTGGCCCTTGGGAATTGAAAGGCACCCTGCCTTTGCTGCCGTGCCAACTATGTCTAACCTGCCCAGGAATGCCAGAATGGCCCTGTCTCCATGAAACCCACAGAAATGGACCATCATCCCAAATTTACATGTGCTTGTGACATGCCAAGAACCTCTGGTGAACTCATTCTGCCTGAGAGACCTGCTTTCCAGCTGATGAAGCAATTCCTAAACTCTTGCAGTCTAGGCCACTGAAATACTTACATCGTAGAAATTCCGTATACAGCTGAGGAAGCTCTACAGATGCTTCACTTCGTGCACCACCTAAAACCAAGCCCAAATAGCCTATGTAAATGACATCCTAAGGCAAATCTCCAGAAGAAAAGACTTTTACTACAAAGCCGCCATATAAAATAGGTAGACGTCTCTGATACACATGGCTATCAACACAGGAATGCCAAAAACATGATAAAGCAAGATAACATGAGGTTTCCAAAAGACCACAACAGTTCTCTAGCAACAGACCCCATAGAAAAGCAAATCAATGAATTTGTTGAAAAAGAATTCAAACTAATGATTTTAAAGAAACTCATAAAGGTAAAGAGAATATAGAGATACGATTTAGTGAAATTATGAAAGTTATTCAAGACATGAATGAGATATTCAGCCAAGAAATAGAGATCATAGAAAAGAGCTGAAAAAGGGCCAAAAATTAAAAATTTTCTGCACAACAAAGAAAATAATAATATTTAACAGAAACCTATAAATTGTGAAAGCATGTTTTTAAACTATATAGCTAATGAGTTAGTATCCAAAATTCATAAGGTACCTATACAACTCAATAGCAGAAAAACAACCCAATTGAAAATGAGCAAAAGAAGACATAAAAAGTGGCCAATGGTCATATGAAAAGGTGTTCAACATCATTACTCTTCAGGGAAATGCAATCAGGACCACTATGAGATATTGCTTCACACTAATTGCATGGATGTTATCAAAATGTCAAGAGATAACAAATGTGGGTGAGGGTATGGGAAAAATGGAGTCTTTGTGTACTGTTCAGCGAAACAGAGATTTGTAGAACCAGTGCAATAAACAATATGAAAGTTCCCAAGGAAATTAAAACAGCACTTCCATATAACCTAGGAATTCCTCTTCTAGGCATATAATCAAAGGAAATAAAATCACCAATTTGAAAAGATATCTGTACCCCCATGTTTATTGCAGCATTATTCACAAAAGCCAAAATGTGGAAACACCCTAAGTTGTCTGTTAGCAGATGAATGAATAAAGAAAAAATATATATTTATATAAAATATATATTCCTCAATACAGTGGCATATACACATAATATAGTGGAATAGATAGGTGTATTTCGTCCTTGAAAAGAAGTACATTTGCTACATCATTTGCTACATCATGGACATTATGTTAAGTGAAATAAATCAAAGAAAAATATTACTTGACTTCACTTAAATCTTAGAAAGCTTCTTAATCTTTGAAAAGTCATACATAACGAATACATAAGGATAAAAGAGTTACCAGAGGTGGGAGTGGAGGAAGAAAGGGAAGGGATATAGGTCAGAGGACACAAAATTGAGATAGATGGGCTGAACAAGATTAGAGATTCAACATACAACATGAGGTCTAAAATTAATAATAGTGTACTATATGTGGGATTTCTGCTAAATAGGTATATTTTAGCTGCTTCTACTACAAAAAGGGGTAAATATATGAAATGGATGGATGTGTTAAATTGCTCCACTATAGTAATAATTTTACTATCTAAATGTATTCTATATCATCATGCTGTGTACCTTAAATAATATACAATAAAATTTACCTTTTACTTTATGTTTTTTTACAGAGCAAGAGGGAGAGACAGAGGGAGAGGTCTTCCATCCGCTGGTTCACTCCCCTAATGGCCACAATGGCCGGAGCTGATTCAGTCCAAAGGCAGAAGCGAGGAGTTTTCTTCTAAGTCTACCATGTGGGTGCAGTGGTGCAAGGACTGTTTTCCCAGGCACATTAGCAAGGAGCTGGATTGGAAGTAGATCAGCTGGGACTTGAATCTGCTACACCACAAAGCCAGCCCAATAAAATTTATTTTAAAACAATAAAGCTATTTTTATGTGCAGATGATGCTATGATACATCTGAAAAATCCTATAGAAATAATGATAAACCGAAAAACAGTAAAATAAGTCAGTAAGAAAGTAGGATATAAAATTAATATACACAAAATATAACCAGCTTGGAGATGTATTATTAATAAAGAAAATTCTATATATATAGAAATGAGGAAGATTACTTCCTGGGGATAAACTAAATAAGGAGAAATTTAAAACACAAATTACACAGAAGGAGACTTGAATATATAGAAATACATTTACTGATATTATCTGAATATTTGTGTCCTCTAAAAAATTAATGTATTGGAATTCTTATTCCATCAGGATGATGTCATTAGGAGGTGGGGACTTGAGGAAGTGTTTTGGTCACCAGAGTAAAGCCTCATGAATATGATTAACGCCCTTACAAAAGAGACATTAATTTATTATATACATTTAATTTAATCCCAAAAATTCCAGCGAATTTTATTTTGGAGTTAGACAAGTTGATAATAAAATCCATATATAAAAATATGCAAGGATAACAATATATAAGTGAAAAAGAAAACGTGTAATAGCAGATTTTTTATATTATGCATTAAAGCATACTACAAAGCCCTGCAATTATAATATCATGTCAAATAAATACAGGAAAAGCTAAATCAGAAACTAAAGAAATCGATTATCCTATAGAGGGAGGGTAGTAAAGAAGTGGAAAAAATGGGAACTAGGAACATAGTAGAAGAGCTGAAAAAAGAGTGGCAATTCTCTGAGTATATGCTTTTGCATTGCCCTGATTCTTTGAGTCATACTAATGTTTCAAATATCTGAATATATATAAAGGGCCCTCAATATCTGCAGGTATTAAAAATTGATGCTAACCTGGCCGGCGCCGTGGCTCAATAGGCTAATCCTCCACCTTGCGGCGCCGGCACACCGGGTTCTAGTCCCGGTTGGGGCGCCGGATTCTGTCCCGGTTGCCCCTCTTCCAGGCCAGCTCTCTGCTATGGCCAGGGAGTGCAGTGGAGGATGGCCCAGGTGCTTGGGCCCTGCACCCCATGGGAGACCAGGAAAAGCACTTGTCTCCTGGCTCCTGCCAGGATCAGCGCGGTGCGCCGGCTGCAGCGGCGGCCATTGGAGGGTGAACCAACGGCAAAGGAAGACCTTTCTCTCTGTCTCTCTCTCTCACTGTCCACTCTGCCTGTAAAAAAAAAAAAAAAAAAAAAAAAAAAAATTGATGCTAACCTGAATTCAACCAAACTTGGGTTGAAAACACTCATGAGCCCATACTGATTTAAATAATTTTTTTTTCACAGGCAGAGTTAGACAGTGAGAGAGAGAGACAGAGAGAAAGGTCTTCCTTCCATTGGTTCACCCCCCAAATGGCCACCACAGCCGGCACGCTGCACCAATCCGAAGCCAGGAGCCAGGTGCTTCCTCCTGGTCTCCCATGGGGTGCAGGGCCCAAGGACTTGGGCCATCCTCCACTGCCTTCCCAGGCCACAGCAGAGAGCTGGACTGGAAGAGGAGCAACCGGGACAGAACCGGCGTCCCAACCGGGACTAGAACCCGGAGTGCTGGCGCCGCAGGCGGGGGATTAGCCTAGTGAGTCGCGGCACCGGCCTGATTTAAATAATTTAACAAATAAAATAAATGGGAGAGAAAACAGATATTCCTTTATGAGGAATTCTAATTAATGCATGTAATAAGAAGGAGAAAAATAAAAAATTACCAAGCAAATGAAAAGATAATCAACAGCATTAGTCATTAACGAAATGAAAATCAAACCTATAGTAAAATACTACTTTATATATATGAAGACTGTGTACTTTAAAAAGAGAGAGAAATAAAAAACCAAGTGTTGACAAGATGTGGAGTAATTGGATCTATCTGAGATTGCTGATGGAAATAAAAAAATGGTTCAGCTACTGGGGAAAAGAACTTGATTGTTCCTCAAAAGCATCAATAGAGAATTACCATATGAGACAGTAATACTATTGTAGGGCTGTGTATGTGTGCCCTGTGTATATATAAATACATTTAAAACAGGTGTTCAAACAGGAAGTTTTATGCGAGTGTTCATAGTGGCACTATTCACAATAGTCAAAAGGTAGAAACTACACAAATATGTATGAGCTGTTCAGTAGATGACAAAGTGTGGTAAATTCATCCAGTGGGATTTTATTCAGCCATAACAAGGAATTAAATACTAATACATGGTACTACATGAATGAACCTTAAAAACATTATGCTAAGTAAAAGAAACAAAACCAAACAAGGTCAAAGTGCTTGCATCCATTTATATGAAATATTCAGAATAGGCCAATCTATAGAGGCAGAATGCAGCTCACTGGTCACCAGGGACAGTTGGGAAGCCATAATAGTGATTTCCTGAAAGGTATTGGGTTTGCTTTTGCGGTAATGAACATTATCTGGAACTAGACAAGGGTGATGTTTGTGAAACTTTGTACTAAATGCCACTGAATTGTGCACTAAAAATGGTTAAAATGTTGAATTTGATGTTAAGTCAATTTTTTCTCAACTTAAAAAGAAAAATAGAGGGGCCTGCACTGTGATGCAGCAGGTTAAGCCACCCGGCCCTTTACCATACGGGTGTTGATTCAAGTCTAGAATGCTTCACTTCTGAACTAGCGTCCTGTTAATTCGCCTGGGAAAGCAGCAGCAGATTACCCAGTGCTTGGGCCCCTGCACTCATGCGGGAGACCCAGATTTAGTTCCAGGCTCCTGGCTTCAGCCTGGCTATTGTGGCCATTTGGGGAGTGAACCAATGGATGGAAGATATCTCCCTCCCTCCCTCCCTCTTTCCTTCTATTCCTCTCTCTCTGTAACTCTGCCTTTCAAATAAATACCTTTTAACAATAGGTAATATGGTAGACAAAATTCTCAGTTTCCCACACACTCAACAGTCCAGGTCCCTGGTTATTGTCAAACTCTAATCAAGGTGCTTCTGTGATTCGATTTTGCATAAGTAGAGAAGTGTCGAATGGATTGACCTAAAGATATTGAAATAATCTGTGTGGGTTTAACCTAAAGCCATTTAAAAGCAGTTTTCTCTAGTTGGCAACAGAAAGGACTGTCAAAAAAGTTCTAAGTATGAAATGGATCTAAAGTGAAGGCAGTTCCCTCTTGCTGGGATTGAGGTGACTACATGGGAAGACACAAGAACGGCCTCTAATTGCTGAGAGCAGACTCTTGCTGACAGCCAGCATGAAAACTTGGGACCACATTTGAACTTCCCCCAGTGAACTGAATTCTGCCAACAAGAATATACTTGAAGCCGATCTTTCCCCAGTTTTGTCACTAGGTGAGGACACAGCCAGTCAACACTTTGGTTTCAGCTTTGTGGTGCTATTTTCCTTTAAAAATTAACTGGATATATCTGTTGAGTACAGCGTAATACCTCAGTATTTGTATAAAATGTGTCTGTTCAATGAGGCAATTAATGTGTCCATCTCCTTGTCACTACTTTATATTTGGCACCTTCAAGCTCCCATCTGTTGATTACTCACAAAATATATAATAGGTCATTGCAAACCATAGACATCTCACTGTGCTGTAGAACACTAGAACTTATTTCTTTTATCAAACTGTGTTTGGTATCCATCATTCAACCTCCTCTTCTCCCCCTCAGCCTCCCTAGCCTATAATAATGGAATAAGTAAAACACAAACAAATGCTGCATCTTCTCCCTCATATGTGGAAGCTAAAGCAATCCAATTGCTTGAAATACTTCTGACTAGAGAACTCAAGTATATGGTGCCTAACTTCTGACCTATGGATACTGTGAGAAAATAAACTGTTTTTTATGCCTCTAAATCAGTGTTAACTTGTCACACAGAAGTGAAAGCTAACATAGTTTTTTAATCATATTTGTTGATATGAAAACATGTCCACACATACCCTGTTGGGCTATAAAATAGCAAGTCACAGAAAAGAATGCACAACTCAATCAAAATATGTACACATATAAACATGTTTTTGTTAACATGTTTTAATAAAACAAACAAGCTTTTGTGATGTGTTTGAAATTTAGGAAAACTATTAGAATTGCCTCTATTTCTACTTCATAATAGAGATTATTCTCAAACCATTCTTATCAATATTATCAAGAAAAACTGAGTTTTAATAAAATTTTAAAACAATGCTGCCTTTAACAAAATTTTAGCAAGCTTAACAAAGGCCTATTTGACATCACCTGTTACAATTTTAAAAGAACAAAGATCTTCCCACTAGTCAAGGCTGTATGAGTCATAATGTTTCAAATAATTTGACGTAATTAAAGAAAAATAATCTCTTATGAGGATGAAACAGTTACAAATTTTACCATTAGAAAAGTTGAGTGCTGAACATTTTCTTGTGCAGAGAAAATAGAAAATATACTGATGTTAAAACCTTATCTTTCGGGGCCGGCGCTGTGACGCAGCGAGTTAATGCCCTGGCCTGAAGCACCAGCATCCCATATGGGTGCCGGTTCTAGTCCCAGCTGCTCCTCTTCCAATCCAGCTCTCTGCTATGGCCTGGGAAAGCAGTAGAAGATGGCCCAAACCCTTGGGCGCCTGCACCCGCGTGGGAGACCTGGAGGAAGCTCCTCGCTCCTGGCTTCAGATTGGCACAGCTCCGGCCATTGTAGCCATCTAGGGAGTGAACCATCGGATAGAAGACCTCTCTCTCTCTGTGTAACTCTGACTTTCAAATAAATAAATAAATCTAAAAAAAATCTTACCTTTCTTCAAACTTTCATCTTGCTGCTAAGCATGGTTTTAAACCACACTTAAAAGAGAAACTCACATTTGTGGTGTAGTTCTTCCCTGATTTAATGAAGCTTTCATTTCATCAATATAATCAGAAAATAATATCTACTAGTATACATCAAATTGGATGGTTATGTTGCAGATTTTTGAAAAACAGCTAGTTGTTAAAATAATAAATAAAAAATAAAAATAGAAGACATGGAAATTACAGGTCAATGACACATGTTCCTGTGCGAGTGTTAACTAATTGCAGGATTTACAAAATAGATCCTTTCTTTTTTTGTTCAAGTTTTATTTAATAAATATGAATTTCCAAAGTGCAACTTTTGGATTATAGCGGTTTTTCCCCCCATAATCTCCCTCCCACCCGCAACCATCCCACTCCCACTCCCTCTCCCATCCCATTCTCCATCAAGATTCATTTTCAATTATCTATATATACAAAAGATCAACTAAGAATATACCAAGTAAAAAAATTTCAACAGACTGCACCCACAAAGACACACAAAGTATAGAGTACTGTTTGAGTAGCAGTTTTACTGTTAATTCACATAGTACAGCACATTAAGGGCAGAGATCCTACATGGGAAGTAGGTGCACAGTAACTCCCATTGTTGATTTAACAATTGACACTCTTGGCCTGCACTGCAGCTCACTAGACTAATCCTCCACCTGCGGTGCTGGCACACCAAATTCTAGTCCCGGTGGGGGCACCAGATTCTGTCCCAGTTGCTCCTCTTCCAGTCCAGCTTTCTGCTGTGGCCCAGGAGTGCAGTGGAGGATGGCCCAAGTGCTTGGGCCCTGTGCCCGCATGGGAGACCAGGAGGAAGCATCTGGCTCCTGGGTTCAGATTGGCACAGTGCGCCAGCCACCACATGCCAGCTGTAGCGGCCATTTGGGGGTGAACCAATGGAAGGAAGACCTTTCTGTTTGTCTTTCTCTCTCACTGTCTAACTCTGCCTGCCAAAAAAAACAATTGACACTCTTATTTATGATGTCAGTAATCACCCGAGGATCTTGTCATGAGCTGCCAAGGCTATGGAAGCCTCTTGTGTTCATAAACTCTGACCTTATTTAGACAAGGCCATAATCAAATTCTGAGTACTGCCTTCTTTGATGGCCCGTTCTTCCCACTGGGATCTCACTCACAGAGATCTTTCATTTAGGTCATTTTTTTTTTTGCCATAGTGTCTTGGCTTTCCATGCCTGAGAAACTCTCATGGGCTTTTTAGCCAGATTCGAATGCCTTAAGGGCTGATTCTGAGGCCAGAGTGCTGTTTAGGGCATCTGCCATTCTGTGAGTGTGCTGTGTATCCCGCTTCCCTTTTAGGCACCAGTATTCCATATGGGCACCAGTTGGAGTCTCAGCTGCTCAATTTCCAATCCAGCTCCTTGCTAATATGCCTGGGAGTGTAGTGGAAGATGGCCCAAATACTTGGGCCCCTGCACCCAAGTGGGAGACCTGGAGGAAGCTCCTGGCTCCTGGCTCCTGGCTTCAGATTGGCCCAGCTCCAGCTGTTGTGGCCATTTGGAGAGTAAACCAGTGGATGGAAGACTTCTCTCTGTGTCTCCCTCCACCTCTCTCTGTAACTCTGCCTCTCAAATAAATAAATCCTAACCAAAGCTGGGAACAACCCAAGCATCCATAAATATGAAAATAAGCATGTATTACCTTTGTTTTGAAGGAAAATATTTGGACTGATTTACAGTAAAATGTGACTAGTATAAATCTTGAGGCAGAAATAAAAACCTGATATCATCCTTCTATTTTATCTGTTTATTAATTTTGATAAAGGATTTCCCTGGCCTCTTGGCCCAGGCTTAGGACAATCTAGAAGTACCAGAGATTTTAATATTCACAGGATAATCTCCACTAATAAAAGACCCAAGTCTGTGAATAAATACTTCAGCTTCCCATCACTGATTGGGATAATCCCGAGGCGCATTCTGCATCATTCTGTATACCTACTGGGTCCCTACCTGGACTCACCCAGTTACCTTTCAGCTATGTCATTCTTTGGTGCTATATTTCTAAGAAACTTTTCCTTCTCAAGAGTATGTACCAAATAACCTTCCTTATATTCCATTTTAATGGTTTTAGTTCTTTTTCTCTAAACATTTTGTATCCCTATTTAAGTGCATAATAGACATAAGGCAGTTCCTTATTTTTCTTTTTTTATTTTTGACAGGCAGAGTGGACAGTGAGAGAGAGAGAGAGAGACAGAGAGAAAGGTCTTCCTTTACCGTTGGTTCACCCTCCATTGGTGGCTGCAGCCGGCACGCTGCAGCTGGCGCACCACACTGATCCGAAGCCAGGAGCCAGGTGCTTATCCTGGTCTGCTATGCGGGCGCAGGGCCCAAGGACCTGGGCCATCCTCCACTGCACTCCAGGGCCACAGCAGAGAGCTGGACTAGAAGAGGAGCAACAGGGACAGAATCTGGCGCCCTGACTGGGACTAGAACCTGGTGTGCGGTGCCGCAGGCAGAGGAGTAGCCTATTGAGCCGTGGCACCAGCCACACTTCCTTATTTTTCCAAACAATTATCCCAGCACCTTTTATTTCTTTGTTAGTTTAACTTTTGCCACTGCTTCAAAATATTTCTTTTTTTTAAACTTTTATTTAATGAATATAAATTCCCAAAGTACGGCTTATGGATTACAATGGCTTCCCCCCCATAACGTCCCTCCCACCTGCAACCCTCCCCTTTCCCATTCCCTCTCCCCTTCCATTCACATGAGGATTCATTTTCAATCTCTTTATATACAGAAGATCAGTTTAGCATACATTAAGTAAAGATTTCAACAGTTTGCTCCCACACAGAAACATAAAGTGAAAAATAATAGATGATTTTTTAAATGATGATGAAATCAGATCAGACCTATTGTCATGTTTTATCCCAGTGAGAGTCAAGTTGGGAATTGCTAATTTCTTCTTTTTTTTTTAACAGAAGATCAGTTTAGTATACATTAAGTAAAGATTTCAACAGTTTGCACACCCATAGAACACAAAGTGAAATATACTGTTTGAGTACTCATTATAGCATTAAGCCTCAATGCACAGCACATTAAGGACAGAGATCCTACATGAGGAGTAAGTGCACAGTGACTCCTGTTGTTGACTTTACAAATTGACACTCCTGTTTATGGCATCAGTAATCTCCCTATGCACCAGTCATGAGTTTCCAAGGCTATGGAAGCCCCTTGAGTTCTCCGATTCTTATCTTGTTTAGACAAGGTCATAGTCAAAGTGGAGGTTCTCTCTTCCCTTCAGAGAAAGGTACCTCCTTCTTTGAAGACCTGTTCTTTCCACTGGGATCTCACTCACAGAGATCTTTCATTTAGGTTTGGTGTGTGTTTGTGGTTTTTTTTTTTTTTTTTTTTGCCAGAGTGTCTTGGCTTTCCATGCCTGAAATACTCTCATGGGCTTTTCAGCCAGATCGGAATGCCTTTAGGGCTGATTCTGAGGCCAGAGTGCTGTTTAGGACATCCGCCATTCTATGAGTCTGCTGAGTATCTCGCTTCCCATGTTGGATCACTCTCCCCTTTATTTATTCTATCGGTTAGTATTAGCAGGTAATAGACTTGTTTATGTGCTCCCTTTGACTCTTAGTCCTTTCATTATGATCAATTGTGAACTGAAATTGATCACTTGGACTAGTGAGATGGCATTGGTACATGCCACCTTGATGGGATTGAATTGGAGTCCCCTGGTATGTTTCTAACTCTACCATTTGGGGCAAGTCAGCTTGAGCATGTCCCAAATTGTACATCTCTTCCCTCTCTTATCCCCACTCTTATGTTTAACAGGGATCACATTTCAGTTAAATTTCAACACTTAAGAATAACTGTGTATTAATTACAGAATTAAACCAGTCATATTAAGTAGAACAGACAAAAAACTACTAAGAGGGATAATGTATTAAGCTGTTCATTAACAGTCAGGGCTATGTTGATCAAGTCACCGTTGGAAAAAAAAGAAAAAAGAAAGAAAAAATATTTCAATTAGCTTATCAGCATTTCTCTGTATGTGGGTTTGACAATTTTCTGGTTCATTTCTCTACGTTTATTTTGGTACAATACTATTTTACCATTGTAGTTTTACAATGGCTTTAATCTGTTAGTGAAAGTTCCCCAAATTATTGTTCTATTGAAAGACTTCACTGGGTGTACTTTACAGATGAAGCCAAACATTTTTGTAAAGTGAAGTGACACCCAATTTAGAAGAGATATTCAGTTTGTTACAGGCTCTCAAGATTTGAAAATCTCCCAGTAAAGCTCATGGTGCACCATCTTATGGAAAGATCCACAGACAAATTCTTAATTGGGGGAACCTTAGGTTTATATTTCAAAGTCCTTAAAGAGGGCAGGAGTGCACGGTTATGTATAAAATGATTCAGCAGCAGAAAAAGTTGCCAGGTTTTGCAAGTCAAATCTCTTTTTTTTTTCAACTCAAAACAGTAATGTTGTCTAATGATAATAACTAAACTATGAGTAGATGCAGATGGGCAATCTAAAACAAACATCGCTCTCCAAAAAGGAAACTAATTAAAGTAAACCTTTTTAAAAAGATTTTATTTGTTTGTTTGAGAGGTAAAGTCACAGAAAGAGGGAGAGACAGAGAGAAAGATCTTCCATCTGTTGGTTCACTCCCCAAATGGCTGGAGCTGGGTCAGGCCAAAGCCAGGAGCCAGGAGTTTCTTCCGGGTCTCCCATGTGGGTGCAGGGACCCAGGGACTTGGGCCATCTTCTACTGCTTTCTCAGGCCATAGCAGAGAGCTGGATCGGAACCGGTGTCCTTAGGGGGTGCCCACACAGCAGGTGGAGGCTTAGCCTGCTATGCCAGAGCACCAGCGCCTAAGGTAAACATTTTAAACTGTCCTGTCTTATCTATTTTCCACACTTCCTAGCCTCACTCTCCCTCCTCCCACATGCTTCCCACCCCACCACACCCTCACCAAGCTGGGCCAATCTGAGACTCCACCAGCAAGGCTGTTAGGGTAAATTCTGGGATGTTACTTTCTGGGCAGTGAAAAGGAGAGGAGTGGGCATTTGCGTATATAGAATATGAAGAAACAAGTCCCTAAAAGCTCCAGCAGAAATCACGGCAAGGCAAACACAAACAACAAAATAATAAGACTCCTTTGGTCTTATTGCTAAATAGGAAATGAAAATAGAGGGGCGGGTAGTAGCTTAAGGTAGCCCTGGTGAAGGCGGGAATGAGGAGAAAGGGAGCTCCGCCCACACCCACACCCCCACCCTTCTGCCGCACTGCAGGTGTGAATGGTAATTGGGACTCTGAGCTCACAGTGACGTGGCCCTTGCGAGGTCTAGAGCGGAGCTGAATTTTTCTCTCCTCCTAGTTGCGGACTAGCAGTCGTTTGTGGCAGTGCGGCTTCTCATTGTTGCCCTGAAAGCCAGCGAGCCAGTTGCCCGGGGAAGGAGGAAAGTGGTGAAAGCTGACACCGATCCTTGGCAGGTTGGTGAGTGCAGTCGGGGGGGCAGGGGTGGTTCCGCTGGTTCCGCTGTCCCATCCCCAACGCCCACCCATTTGGTGCTAGAAATGAAGGGCTTGGGAAGTGAAGAGGGACCCGCGATCCCGCGATCCCGCGATCGAGAATGCGTACGCGTTGGCGTCTTTTAGGAGGCGGGCGACTGGACAAAGTCTGTTAGAGGCAGACGGGAGGAGGTAGCAAGAAAGCGGCAGAATTCCTTCAGGGCCGCGGGTGAGTGGGAGGCCGCAACTGGAGACCTGGGGATGAGGAGGGCGGACCCTGTCACGGTTGCAGGCCTGTATTGTCGGTATCTTTTATTCTTTGGGAGTCAGAAATGATGGACTGCAGGGGGCGGGGAGGGTAGTTGCTTCAGAGCTGGGAGATTAGATCTGAGAAGCCGCGGAGCAGACTGAGGGTTACGGGCAGCCGCTAGAAACTGTTTCTGGTCCCTGCGGATCAGTGATCAGTGTAAACGTGGACACTGCTTGTAGACTCTGGGATCAGAATGGTAACGCGCTCTGATTGCAGCGGATCCTGGTTTATATCCACAAGACCTCTTCTCCCATCGTCCATCTTGATGCATAAAATGGTGGGCAAGGGAGCAGAGTGCTCTGGAGAGAGGGCAGTGGGTCCCATAGAGGCCTAACGAATATCCAGGTTGAAATCCTTTGTAAATAAACCACGACTCCACCCAGAAAGCTCTTCTGACTCCTCCGCCACACAAGTTGTCCATCTGCTTTCACTAAAATTAAAAAAAAAAAAAAATTGCCAATTTGATGGGATGAGACAGTGAAAAATAGGAAGCCTCAAAAAGAGGTTAAAATTGTTTGTAAATAATTATTTTTGATTGCACTATTTCTGGACGGCGAAGTAGCCTGTTACACGTTGGGAAAAGAAACCCCAAGATAGGATGGAGGAGAAACAGAAGTTGGTCATATTTGATTAGGAAAGTCCCAATTCAACAATGGAACAGATGCTCCCAATACCAGTCCTTTGATCAAGTGATCAGTCCTGACCATTATCGCATATCTATCTGCAGGGCTTCAGATCCATTGGCGCAGCAGATTTCAAGACAGAAAAACTGCCTGTGGTCACTGCAGGTAGGGACTTGCCTGGGACTCTCGGGTGTACGGATCAAAATAAAACCTGGGGGACGCAGTCTTCCTGCTTGAGTCAAGTGCAGGAGTAACCTAGTGGAGTCTGAGCAAAACAGCAAGCCAGTGGCTGCTGATGGGCTAAGAGAACAAAGGAGTGAGTTCTGGGGTGTACCTGGAGAGCTTACCCGGATCCCTGAGAGCTGAGGTATGGTCTCTCAACTGCTGCCCCGCCTACCACCCTGTCCTACATTTTGGTGGGAGTGGCCTGGGGAAGGATTTTCAGGGAAAATGGTGGGCTTTGAAGCAGGGCCAGGACTGGGGCGCCCCCTAGAAGGATCAAGAAGTCTCTCAGGTGGGAAAACCTTTGGCGGACGGAGTTCTGAATATTATTGCTGACTGTTCAATCCCTCTCCTTGCTGTTTATGTCCTAGGAAGAAGAAACAGGAAAAAAATCCTTAACATGGAAAACGTTCCCAAGCAAAACAAGGTCGGAGAGCAGGCCGCAGTGAAGAATGAGGAGGAAGCCCGTCCTTTAGAAGGCGGGGAAGGCCAGCAGCCTGGAGGCAATATCAGAGGGGGTTGGGTTCCACCTGTCCAGGATTTTGGAGAAGATATGCCGGATAGGCTTGCCAATAACATGGATTTGATAGATGGAGAAGCAGATGACATGGAACGGTTCATGGAGGAGATGAGAGAGCTAAGGAGGAAAATTAGGGAGCTTCAGTTGAGGTATAGTCTGCGCATCCTTATAGGGGACCCCCCTCACCATGATCATCATGATGAGTTTTGCCTCATGCCCTGAATCCTGAGGTTAACGATAACAAACCCCCTGCTTTCCAAACTAGCATTTTCTTGATGTAAGCTTAACAGTGAATCTTTTGGTGTTCTCTTGCCACTTGCTGATTGGAGATTTCCTTTGACCTGGTCTGTAACTGTTTCTGTCAGCAGGGGTGTGTCATCAACTTGCATGGAAAGATGTTTATCTCACATCATAAAGTTAATAAAGCATTTAAAAAGCAATTATGGACATTTTATCTCATTTAAAAACACACATCTACACTATATATAATACAGGAGTGGGTTTTTGGTCTAGCAGATGAGACTTCACTTGGGACATCCTGGTTCAAGTCCCCACCACTTTCCAATTCCAGTCTCCTGCTAATGTGCACAGTAGGAGGAAGCAAGCACGGTTGAAGTAGTTGTGTCCTTGACACCCACGTGGGAGACCTGAGTTGAGTTTCTGATTCATGGCTTTGGCCTGGCCCATCCCTGGCTATTGCAGGTATTTGGGGAGTTAAGTGAACTAAGGGATACAAAATCTCTCTCTGTCTCTCTGCCTTTCAGATGAATAAATATATTTTTGAAAATAATATACTATATAGTATATTGTATAAACCAAGATGTGTTTTTCTCTAAGTAGCATAGTTATTGATACTTTTTACTTTTTTTCTTGATTATCTATTTTTTCTGACTTTAAAAAAACAAATACATACATTTTATATGTGTTGGAGAAAACATAAGAAGCAACAAACTTGCCAATCAACTTATGAAGAGAATGGGAACAATTAATAAATACATAAAATAATTTAAATACATATAAACCTCATATTATCTCTGGATCTTTTATTTAGAAGCACAAACCTGGTAGTTACTACAGATACATTTCTGTAAAGTCAGCCTGTTCATTTATAAAATGAAGGTAACATGCCTTACAAGGCTGCTGTGGAAATCAAATATAATGATGGAATCCTGGTTGGCTCTAACCACACATGCAGAACCCCAACACTCTACATGCCCTTCATTTGCAGGCATGGGTCCAAAGTGCGCATATAAGCAAATCCAATGACTGCCAGGTAAATAATACTTTTCTATTCTGCTCTCTCTCCATTCTCTGGGTAATGACATAACTGTGGAGCATACTTTCCTCTTCTGCTGGGTTCCCTCTTTTGTCCTCCACTAGTGCAGATGTGCTGGGCCTCTACAGATGACAAACACCCACCTATTTCTCTAGAACTCCAGTAGTCTGAAAACCCATTTTGCCCTTTCAGTATTGTTAAGAATGTCTGTATCTGTTTTAGATTTATACTTCAGCCAGGCATATGCTTCACCAGTGCTGCTTGGGGATACAAACAATCCTTCATGGTTTTCTCACATGTTCTTCCTCTTGCCATTCCCCTAGACAAACCTGAGTGATACTGGTGATATGGTGCTTGGAAGTGGACTAGCCTTTTCATTCTGGTGAATATGGCCCATTCCCTTTGTCCATTTTCGCTGCAGACATTGCTACAGATTTTCCTCCATACATAGGAGTTGCAGGGATAGCTCCGTGCTCCCAAGACTGTTCTGGTCTGCAGCATCCTCATTCCAACAAGTCCTCAGACTAACTTATATGGATCCAGAGCAGCTCCTCTATTCCTTGCCTTTGAGATTTGTTGTACCAAATCAACTTCTAAACACAGCTATGGGGGTTGGGGAGAGAGAATGGCTGGTACTGGATACTTGGTAAATTGAACATTTGTGCTAGAAAATTTTCCACTATCATCGGTGTTCTTCACTAGATTGTGCTCTTCTATTTTTTTTTTAAGATTTATTTACTTATTTGAAAAGCAGAGTTACAGAGAGGCAGAGATGGGGCGGGGGGTGTCTTCCATCCGCTGGTTCACTCCTCAAACGGCTGCAAAGGCTGGAGCTGTGCCGATCTGAAGCCAGGAGCCTGGAGCTCCATTCGGGTTTCCCATGTGGGTGCAGGGGCCTAAGGACTTAGATCATCTTCTACTGCTTTCTCAGGTCATAGCAGAGGGCTGGATTGGAAGTGGAGCAGCCAGGACTTGAACCGGCGCCCATATGGGATGCCGGTACTGCAGGCGGTGGCTTTACCCACTACGGCACAGACGGCCCCAATTTGTGTTCCTCTTATAGATGAGATTTTGTTCCATTTATCTTGGTACTCTTAGCATTTAGCACTGAACCTTGTAACTTGTACGATACAGCAGCTAATTGTAGTTGAGGAAAACTTGCTGAAACCTGAACCCAAGTTTGCCTCTGGTCACTTATGAGCAGGTAATTTTGTTTCTTTACAAACTTTAGTTTTCAATTTAAAAGATATCACAGAAGAAGCAGCATTATACACAAATTTCAACACAGATACTTACAACATTATGTATGTTCAGATTTGTCAACATAAGCTATGCAGACAATTTACATTGGAATTGCCTGAAGAACAGGCTAAGAATTTTTTAAAAAACTGTTTTAATCCACATACTGTGCATTTTGGACAATCAAACTTCTTGTCTTAAATAAATTACAATGGAAATCCAAGATTTAGTTCAAGTTCAGGTACATCCTTCCTCATCCCATGTTATATAGAGATGATGATGATAGATTAGTGATACATAGATACATAGATAGATACATAGATATAGATAGACAAGCTAGGATTTGTGAAAGCACTTTGAAGGCCTTCATTATTTTTATTCATTGGGCTTTTTTTTTAACTAGACTGTGCCCTTCTTAAAGAGAAAATTGTCTTTATTTTATGCCATTATCTTTAGTGTATATGTTTGCAGCCGTAGGTATAGCTCTGAATGACCTGAGGAAATTAAAGTGGAGCTCATGACTGACTTCCAACCAATGAAATCCGACTCACTCAGAGGAGGAACTAAGAAATCATCACCGTGTAAAAAGGTTCCCTGATGATTCTAATGCATGTGTTGTGTTAGTCAGCTATTTTTTAAGATTTACTTATTTATTTGAAAGTCAGAGTTACACACACACACACACACACACAGAGAGAGAGAGAGAGAGAGAGAGAGAGGTCTTCCATCCTCTGGTTTACTCTCCAGATGGTCACAATGGCCGCAGCTGAGCTGATCTGAAGCCAGGAGCCAGGAGATTCTTCCGCATTTCCCATGTGGCTGCAGGGACCCAAGGACTTGGGCCATCTTCCACTGCTTGCTTTTCCCATAGTAGTGAGCTGGATCAGAAGTGGAGCAGCTGGGGCTCGAAATGGAGTCCACATGGGATGTTGGCACTGCAGGCGGCAGCTTTACCTGATATGCCACAGCACCAGCCCCAGTGTTAGCTTTTTATCACTACAATAAAATACCTAATTCATATGTTGCACTTAACTGAACTCCACATGCAGAACAAAACTAAAGGAAAAATGGTATATTTGCAATGTTGCTGTTTGTATCACAATAAAGACCAACAATTAATTTCAATAACATTTTTAAATCTATAATTGTGATGTCAAGTCATAAATGTGCTGTTTGTCAAAAGGCTGGCTAAGTAAACATTAGAACTAAAATATTGGGGCTGGCATTGTGGCACAGCAAGTTAAACTGCTGCTTGCCACACCAGTATCTTATATCAGAGTGCTTGTTCCAGCTCCAGCTACACTGCTTCTGACCTAGATCCCTGCTAATGGGTCTGGGAAGGCAGTGGAAAGCAGCTCAAGCACTTTGGGCCCCTGCCACCCATGTGGGAGACACTGATGGAGTGCCTGGCTCCTAACTTCAGCCTGGCCTAGCCTTGGCTGTTGAGGGTATTTGAGGAGTGAACCAACAGATGGAAGATCCCTTTCTGTGTCACTCTGCTTCTCAAACAAATAATTCTTTTTTTAAATAATTAAAATATTATTTTAGAATTTCTAATCTAATAAGGTGGTATACAATCATTTCTCCTTTTCCCCACCAAATACAAATATAAATCCTAGAACTAGTACAAAAGGCAAAACTTGAGAGATGGTAAGGGAAAGAAAAACCCATTTTGGGACCCCAGTGCTGTAGGGGTTCTAATGTTGGTGTTGCAGGAGCAGTGGCAGGAGGCGACTATGATTCCGGGCCCTCAGGTGTGTGTCCTGATCCCGAGAAATGTGGCAGATTTCTTCTTTTTGCTGGGTTCCTCAGGAGGAGCCCAGCTCCGTTACTTACAGAGCATTGTGTTACCGCTCTTCTGTGTTGCAGCTCTATGTTACAGCTTTCCCTCTCTGCCAGGTTTGCAGAGCACTGCTGCCTTCTGGGTTATAGCTTCTTTTCTCTGTCAGTTTCTTTCTCTTAGGACCACAAAGAATGGGGCACACAGGTAAGGAAGGAGTGAGCAAAGCAAAGGACATTTATTGAAAGAAGCAGACAAAGCTCTTCAGCAACCGGAGGGCTTTGCCCTGCAGTGGGTTGCTGCCTCCCAAGAATGGCTGGCTATGACTTTTATGTTAATAAAGCAGGAAGTTCTTCCTGATTGGTTAAGGTGTATGCTAGTGAGGTATTCTATGTGAATCAATCCGGGAAGTGACATTAGAGTGCTCAATCAAGTTTGTTCAACACATGAATCATCTGAAAATTTCATTGTATGTATTTCTCCCTGCTCTCCTCTCTCAGGTCTCCAGGAGGGTTACATCATATATGTTTCTTCCTTTCCTCTCCAGGGGCCCCTAAAGTCTCTATCACCAGGAGGAAATGCAGAGTATATAAGCAGAGTACTTGACCTATCCCCAACAAACAGAAGGTAATCTAGGCCCAGAATTTCCTGTTCCCTCAACCTAGCATAAAAAGTACTGCAGGTAGGCTTATTCCTCCTTTGTATTGACAAAGAGACCGTGCACATAAAGACACTACAAAAATGGACTCTGTTAAAACAAGCAGCCTAATCCTGAAGCATCTTTGTCCCCACAAACCTGAGACCCTGTCCACCACTGAGAGATAGCATTCGCCATGAAAACAACAAAGAAACAAAATATTGAAGAAAGTAATATTGTGGGGAATCATAGAAATCCATGAAGAAGTTTCAGAAACAAAGGGAAACATTAAGGTGGCATGTACCAATGCCATTTTACTTGTTAAAGTGATCAGTTTAAGTTCATAATTGATCATAAAGATAGGATTAAGTGTCAAAGGGATCACATAAACATGACCGGTGTCTGCTAGTAATAACTGATAGAATTAAAAAGGAGAGAATGATCCAACATGGGAAGCGGGATACACAGCAGACTCATAGAATGGCAGATGCCCTAAACAGTACTCTGGCCTCAGAATCAGCCCTTAAGGCATTCAGATCTGGCTAAAATCCCATTAGAGTTTCTCAGGCGTGGAACACTAAAACACTCTGCAAAAAAAATGACCTATATGAAACATCTCAGTAAGTGAGATCCCAGCGGAAAGAACGGGCCATCAAAGAAGGAGGTACCTTTCTCTGAAGGGAGGAGAGGACTTCCACTTTGATTATAGCTTTGTCTAAATAAGGTCAGAGTTTGTAAACTCAAGAGTCTTACATAGCCTTGGCAGCTCATGACAAGAGCCTTGGGTGATCACTGACATCATAAATAAGAGTGTCAATTGTTAAATCAACAACAGGAGTCACTGCACACTTACTCCCCACGTAGGACCTCTGTCCTTAATGTGTTGTACTTTGCGAATTAACGGTAAAACTAGTACTCAAACAGTGCTTAATACTTTGTGTATCTGTGTGCAAACTGTTGAAATCTTAATTAGTATATGCTAAGTTGATCTTCCACATATAAAGATAATTGAAAATGAATCTTAATGAAGAATGGGATGGGAGAGGGAGTAGGAGATGGATGGTTTGTGGGTGGGAGGGTGGGCATGGGGGTGGGGGAACCGCAATAATCCAGAAGTTTTACTTTCAAAATTTATATTTATTAAATAAAAGTTTAAAAAAGAAACAAAGGGAACATCAAAAAAAAAGCAACAACTAAAATGGTAGGAAATGTTGCAGTATCTTTCTTGCCCTTGTCTCACTCACTCCCTAGCATAGTCAAGAGGAAGTCACCCAATCTCTGGTGTTCCTCCCTCAGGATGGAAGGAAGAGAATGTAACTTGTCTGCAAAGCTCTGGCTTATCTACCTCAGGGGCTATCTAAAGCAGGGGTAGGGAACATCGGCTGCTGGCTGGATAAAGCCAGGGAAATCATGTGGTCTGGCCTTGCCAAGGCAACAGCAAGAGGGACTCAAAATTCAATAAATCTAGAGCAGGCTAATTTGTAAGTTGATCGCATTGTATGGCCAGAAAATGATGTTATAAATATCCAAATGGCCCTTGGCAGAGAAAAGGCTCCCCATCCCCTGGAGAATGGGTATCTGTCTCATCTGACTCAGAGCACTGAGGGGGAGGGTGACATAATTTGAGTAGCAGGCTGGAAGCCACTTAAAGCAGTGGCAGGCCTCCTGGTGCATGAAAGCTGCAGGGTGATTACCAAAAGTGCCTAGGGGCCGGAGATTATGGGCATAAGATATACAATGGAAGCTTGGAAATGAATCAAGTATAAAACCATTAGGAAAGTAAGAAAAAAATTAAAGTATCCATTTATATAGGGGAATTTGGTGAGGGAGAGGGAATCACACACACAGGCCCTAAGGAAGACACCTTCCCAGAAAAGGCCATAGGCGACGTGAGCCTTCATGCTGAATGCATTTCCCTGGACTGAACCAATCTGCAGAGATTGAAAAAAGTGACTGTTTTCTCAAATGCCCAGGTCCCAACAAAATGTTACAAGGTATGCAAATAAACAGGAACAAAAGAACAAAAAATAACCCCCCCCCTCCCAAACAAAAACCTAAAAGAAGCACAGGCTTTGAGCTTACTTGAGTTTAAAACACTTTTCGGGGCTTGTGCTGTGGCATAACGGGTAAAGCCGCTGCCTGTAGTGCCGACATCCCATATGGGCACCGGTTTGAGTCCTGGCTGCTCCACTTCCAATCCAGCTCTCTGCTATGGCCTGGGAAAGCAGAGGAAGACGGCCTGTGACAGGGTGGCTTTAAGTTTAAGGTTTTCCCACAGGGCATAGCCTGCCCGGGTAGTTGTAGGTTATCTTGCTTGGTTGCTTCGGAGCAGGGATTGTTCCTTCGAGAGAAACAAATTATAGATATCAGTCTGCTCATCTGGCTATAGCCAGCATATTTCTGGCTCGTGTAATTCTGCTTGCTTGATAATGGTCAAGGCCATCAAAATGTAGTTTCTGCCTTTAAACCCCCCCTCCACTGCAACTCGGGGCTGTCTTCTCCAGAATTGCTCTGTGAGAGGGCAGTCACCAGCTGGCTAATAAAGACTCCTGATTTGACCTCGAAAGTCTTGCTATGTTTGTATTCTGTGCACCCCAAAACAGGCCCAAGAGCTTGGGCCCCTGCCACTGCGTGGAAGACCAGGATGGAGTTCTGAGATCCTGGGATCAGCCTGGCTCAGCCCCAGCCATTGTGGCCATTTGGGGAGTGACCTGGTGGATGGAAAATCAAGATCTCTCTCTCTCTCTTTCTCTCTCTGTCACCCTCTCTCTGTCACTAGCTTGCTCTTTCCAATGAATGAGTGAAATAAATAAATAAAATGTTTTGTAAATTATAGTTCTTTTAAAACATTTGAGTCTGTGGAACAAAAATAATAACAATTAAGATAAGTAAACAGAGCCTAAGGGACTAATGGAACACCATGAAGTGAAATATATATATATATATATATATATATATATATATATATATATAAAATGGGCATCCCAGAAGGGCAATAAGAGAGAAAGAGGGAACTAGTAGAAGAAATAATGACCATAGTTGTCCAAAATTTGAGGAAAGACATCTAAATATAAAAAGAAGCTGAATGAATTTTCAGTAGCATAATTCCAAAGATAATCACACTGAGATACACTATAATCAAACTAACAAAATTAAAGGCAGAGAGAAAATTTAAAGTAACAAAACAAAGTCATATTAACATGTACAAGGGATCCTTAATAGCATTATCAGTAGATATTTCAGCTAAAACCTCAAAGGTCAGAGGCAGTGGGGTGAAATATTTACAGTGTAGAAAATTTTTTTAAAAACTTTCAGCTAAAAAAAAAAAATTCCTTCCAAAACAAGGGAAAGCAGAAAGTATGGCACAGCAGGTTAAGCTGCTGCCTGGGACATCCACTTCCCATATTGGAGTGCTGATTTGATTCCTGGCTGCTCCATATCCACTTCAGGTTCCTACTAATGCTCGTGGGAAAGCAGTAGAGGATGGTTGAAGAGCTTGGGTCCCTTCCACCCACGTGAGGCACCTGGATGGCTTAACTGGCTCCTGGTTTTGGCTTGGCCCAGCCTTCTCCATTGCACCATTTGGGGAGTGAACCAACAGATGGAAGAATCTCTCTCTCTCTCTCTCTCTCTCTCTCTGTCTCTCTCTCTCCTTTTTAAGTTGAAGAAAATAAATAAGTAAACATTTTGAAATGAGGGAAAAATTAAGACATTCACAAATAAACAAGAACTGAGGGAGTTCATTATCACAAGAAATCCTAAAAGGAGTCCTTTGAGTAGAATTGAAAGGATGATAGTCAACAGCTGTAAGCCATACAAAAGTATAAAACTCTACAGTAAAAGCAAATATATGGAAAAATATGGAAACCTGCATTACCACAATTTGGCTCATAACTCTGTTTTCAAGTTTTATTATTTTATAAGATAAAAAGACAAAAGGATAAAAGTAAATGTAAATATATTCTAATGGATACACAATATAAAAAATGTAATTGTGACATAAAATACAAAAAGAGAGGTTGAAGCTGAAAGAAACAGAGTTGTGCACAACACTAAAATTAATTTATTAGTTTAAAATAGGTTGTTATAACTGTTGGAAGTTATACTTACCACCCCATGGTAACCACTGAGAAATATCAATGGCATATATTCAAAAAGAAATGAGAAGTAAATCAAAACATGGCACTACAAAAAAATCAACTGAGAGGCTGGCGCTGTGACCTAGTGATCTAACCCTCTGCCTGAGGCTCCGGCATCCCATATGGGCGCTGATTCATGTCCTGGCTGCTCCTCTTCCAATCCAGCTCTCTGCTATGGCCTGGGAAAGCAGTAGAAGACGGCCTAAGTCCTTGGGCCCCTGCACCCATGTGGGAGATCTTAAAGAAGCTCCTGGCTCCTGGTTTCGGCCTGGCCCAGCTCTGGCCATTTTGGCCATTTGTGGAGTGAACCAACTTCTCTGTCTGTAACTCTACCTCTCAAATAAATAAAATAAAACTGGACCTAACTATATGCTGTATACAACAAACTACACTTTAATCTAAGGACACGCTTTGAAAGGGAAAGGATGGAGTTCATGCAGGAGCTGAGGGAAGGAAGCAACGCTGTCGGATCCGGCCGCCCTGCAGGAGTCTGAGGAATAACTCTCACCAGGTGGCTGCCATTCTGTCGTCATGAGTAAAGAAGACCCCAACAAGCCAAGGCAAAATGTCCTCCTATGCCTTCTTCGTTCAGACGGGCCGGAACAGCACAAGAAGAAACACCCAGACTCTTCGGTCAATTTCGCAGAATTCTCCAAGAAATGCTGGAAGAGATGGAAGACCATGTATGCAAAGGAGAAGTCCAAGTTTGAAAAAATGGAAAAAAGTGATAAAGCTTGTTATGACAGGGAAATGAAAAATTAATTTCCTCCCAAAGGGGATAAGAAAGGAAAGGAAAAGGATCCCAATGCTCCTAAAAGACCACCATCTGCCTTCTTTCTGTGTTGCTCTGAACATCGCCCAAAGATCAAAAGTGAACACCCCGGCCTGTCCATTGGGGACACTGCAAAAAAAAATCGGTGAGATGTGGTCTGAACAGTCAGCCAAAGATAAACAACCATGAGAACAGAAAGCAGCTAAGCTAAAGGACAAATATGAAAAGGACATTGCTGCACACCATGCCAAGGGCAAAAGTGAAGCGGGAAAGAGGGCCCTGGTAGGCCTACAGGCTCAAAGAAGAAGAATGAACCTGAAGATGAGGAGGAAGAAGAGGAAGAGGAAGAAGATGGAGATGATGAGGAAGAGGATGAAGATGAAGAATAAATGGCTATCCTGTAATGATACGTGTGGAGTGTGCGTGTGTGCTCAGGCAGTTGTTTTGCTAAGAATGTGAATTCAAGTGCAGCTCAATATTAGCTTCAGTATAAAAAGCTGTACAGATTTTTGTATAGCTGATAAGATTCTTTGCAGATAAAACACTTTTTTTAAAAATACAGGTTGTAGCTTTTTGAGGGGCTACTACATACAGTAAGATTTTAAAGCTGCTGATGTTGAATGTTCCTAAATATTTAATGGTTTCATTAATTTCTTGACTTGTGTATGGTAGCACAGCAAAGTTGTAGGATTAGTATCATTAGTAAATTTGTTTTTTTTTACGATGTTGCATTCTGTTTTTTTTAATTTTTGTAATAAAATTATGTACATTAAAAAAAAAGAAAGAGAAAAGATGGAAAAAGATATTGCAGTGTTCATGGATTGGAAAGCATAATATTGTGAAGATGAAATGTTACCCAAAGACAACCTCTATTAAAACCACAATGGCACTCTAGGCAACTAAAATTCTAAGGAGTCTAAAAGGACCCCAAATATTCAAAATAATCTG
Source organism: Oryctolagus cuniculus (assembly GCF_051225735.1). Lineage (NCBI taxonomy): Eukaryota > Metazoa > Chordata > Mammalia > Lagomorpha > Leporidae > Oryctolagus > Oryctolagus cuniculus. Next base: position 90,316,164 of record NC_142888.1, read on the forward strand.
AAAAATGAATAACAAAGTTGGCAGATTTACACTTCTTGGTACCAAACTTACTTCAAAGCTATGGTAATCAACAAAATATGCCTCTGGCATAAAGACTGACATACAAAGTCAAGACAATAGAATAGAGAGCCCAGAAATAAATTCTCATGTGAAGTGTTAAGTATTTTCAACAAGGTTTCCAAGACTATTTAGTAGGAGAAAAGACAGTATTTTCAGCAAACGGGACTGGGAAAACTGATAAATAGAACAACAAAGATAGACATTTACCTTACACCATATACAAAATTAATCAGAATGTATCAAAAACTTGAACACAGAGTTAAAAGTATAAAACTTGTAGGAGAAAATACAGGAAAAAAATCTTCATGACATTGGATTTGGAAATGATTCCTTGGATAAGACACTAAAGTCACAAGCAACAAAAGAAAAAAATCAAACTGGACTACATCGGAATTTCATACTGAAGTGTGTTGGGGCAGGCATTTGGCACATCTTAATCAAAGATGCCACTGGGATGCCATATCCGGTATCTGAGTGCTTGGGTTGGAGTCTTAGCTCTACTTCTGATTTCTGCTTCCTGTTAATGAAAACCCTGCGCGGCAGAAGGTGACAGTTCAAGCATGTGAATCCCTGACAACCATGTGAGAGACCCAGAATGAATCCCAGGCTCCTTGCTTCTGTCTGGCTCTTCCCTGGCTATTGAAGAAATTTGAGGAGTGAACTAGCAGATGGAAAATCTCTGTCTGCCTTTCAGACATTAAATAAATAAATAAATCTTTTGTGTACCAAGGGACACAATCAACAGTCAGAGAATGTAAATGTAAATCATATATCTTATGAGGAATTAATATCCAAAATATATTAAAAACTACTACAACTCCAACAAAAAAACTTAAAATGGCAAAGGACTTGAATAGAAATTTCTCAAAAAGAGATATATAAATGTCCAATAAATATTTGAAAAGATGTTCAACATCATGAATCACTAAAAGGCATGCATGTCCAAATCCCTGGAGCATATGGTTGCTACCTTGTACTCAAAAAAGAGACCTTGAAAATGTGATTAAGTACAGGATTTTGAGATGAGAAGATTAATCTGGATTATCTCAGTGGGTCCTTAATACAATCACATGAATTCTTATAAGAGAAAAACAGGGAAATTTGACATTGAAGTGACAGAAAGCGATATGATGATGGAAGCAGAGATATATTTGAAGATACCAAGCTGCTGGAGGAATGGGACAAAACCAAGGAACCCAATGAATTCAGCTTTAGAAGTCACAAAAAGTAAGAAAATGGATTATCTCCTAAAGCCTCCAGGGGAAGCAGAGTCCTTTTGACTCAGTTATAGCCCTATGAAATTATTTCAACTTTTAAATCCCCAGTATTGTAAGAGAATAAATTTCTGCTGGTTTAATCCACTAAATTAGTGACAATTGTTACAGTAGCCATAAAGAATTAATATAAATAGTACACGTGTACATTTGTCTGTAACTATTCCTTCTGCTTGATTTAAAAGAGAACTCCATAAACCAATAACCATAACATAATGTTTGTGGACTAAAAACACAATTTTTTTAATATTACAAAGGAGAGAATGGAGGTATAAAAGTGCAAATATTTTGTATCTCATTGATATCAAATTAGAATAGATAGGAACTAGATTGTCTTAAGTTATTAATTTTAGTCCCCAGGGCAACCACTACGAAAGAAATTCAAAGAAATATTGTAAAAGAAACAAGAGAATTCAGATTTTTTAACATATACACAGAGACAGAAGGAGATAGAGAGAGATCTTCCATCCATGCTGCTTCACTCCTCAAATAGCCACAATAGCTGGGGCTGGACCAAGTGGAAGTCAGGAGCCTGGAACTCTATCCGGGTCTCCCACATGGGTGTCAGCGACTCAAGTACTTAGGCTATCTTCCACTGCATCCCAGGGTGCATTAGCAGGGAGCTGGATCAGAAGTGGAGCAGCCAGGACTCAAACAGGTGCTCATATGGGATGCTGGTGTCACAGGCAGCAGCTTAACCCACTGCACTACAATGCCAGCTCCAAGCATATCTTTCTAAAAAATTAGAATAGTGGATAAGTAGAGGAACAAAAAGACAGATGGCATACAGAAAGCTAATAGCAAAATGGGAAATGTAAACCCTACCTTATCCATGATTTCAATACATATCAATTGAATAAAGACTCCCTTTCAAAAGGCAGATATAAGCAGAATGAATAAAAAAGGCTGATCCAATCCAACATTACAAGAATGCTTTATAACAAGGCAATTCATCAGGATATATAGTTATAAACATACACGAATATAACAATTTAGTCCAAATAACATAAAGAAAAATTGATAGACTATATATCAAGCCATAATAAAATTCCATATATTATGGAACTTCAAAAAGTTCATAGAGAAATGGAATCAAAAGATAAATTTATTTTGGTGCAAACATTTTAAAATTTTTGGATACTTTTTTCATAATTTTCCATGAGCTTTGGAAGACCCCCTCATATGCATGCATTTCAAAATATGTTGCACTGAAAACAAAATTATTTAATTCCATTTTCCATGAACTTTTTGAAGTACTGTAGTACACTTGAAATGATTGAAATTATACAAATACTATCTCTGATAATATTGGAATTATGTAATTATTATAGATCATTATGAATTATTGATAATCAACTACATAAGAAATTCTGGGCATCCTAGAAATACACGGAAGTTTTAAAAATATATGATTAAACAATACATTTCCATGTAGCCAGAAGAAATAATAAAATAAATTTAAAAATACTTTGTAAAACACAATATATCAGAACTTAGAGGCTGGCGCCGCGGTTCAATAGGCTAATCCTCCGCCTGCGGCGCCGGTACACCAGGTTCTAGTCCCGGTCGGGGCGCCGGATTCTGTCCCAGTTGCTCCTCTTCCTGACCAGCTCTCTGCTATGGCCAGGGAGTGCAGTGGAGGATGGCCCAAGTCCTTGGGCCCTGCACCCACATGGGAGACCAGGAAGAAGCACCTGGCTCCTGGCTTCGGATCAGCACGGTGTGCCAGCCGCAGCAGCCATTGGAGGGTGAACCAACGGTAAAGGAAGACCTTTGTCTCTCTCCCTCTCACTGTCCACTCTGCCTGTCAGAAAAACAACAACAACAACAACAACAACAAAAAAAAAAAAAAAAAAAAAAACAACTTGGGGCCAGCATTGTGACACAGCAGGTTAAACTGCAGCGCTGCAGGCTGGGGTTTTACCCGCTACGCCACAGATAAGAGTGTCGATTTGAGTCCTGGCTGCTCTGCTTCTGATCCAACTCCCTGCCTAGTACACCTGGTAAGGCAGCCCTGGAAGATGACTCTAAGTACTTGGGCCCCTGTACCCACGTGAGAGATGCAGATGGAGTTCTAGGCTCTTAGGTTCAGCTTGGCCCTGGCTGTTGCTGTAATTTGGGGAGTGATTCAGCAAAAGAATGATCTCTCTCTCTCTCTCGTCATTTTGTCTTTCAAATAAATAAATAAGAAAGTAAGCAAATAAATCTTTTTTAAAAAAAAACTTATGAATTGGGGCCAGGGCTGTGGTGTAGCGGGTAAAGCCGCAGCCTGCAGTGCCAGCATCCCATATAGTTAACGATTCGAGTCCCAGCTGCTCCACTTCTGCTCCAGCTCTCTGTTATGGCCTGGGAAAGCAGTAGAAGGACCCTGCACATGTGTAGGAGACCCAGAAAAAGCTCCTGGCACCTGGCTTTGGATCAGCGCAGCTTCAAACTTGTGGTGAATTGGTTCACTCCCCAATTGGCCACAACGGCCAGAGATGCATTTATCCGAAGTCAGGAGCCAGGAGTTTCTTCCGGGTCTCCCACGCCAGTGCAGGTGCTGTCCTAGGCTGTAGCAGAGAGCTGGATAGGAAGAAGAGCAGCTGGGACTCGAACTGGCACCCATATGGGATGCTGGCGCTGCAGGCTGGGGCTTTGCCTGCTATGCCACAGGGCTGGCCCCAGAGGCTAAGTTTTGAGTGTGGAGAGAGACCAACGAAAACAAGAAGGAAGTTGTTGCAATCAGTTTTGGGTACAGGGACATTGAAGCAGCGGAACCCAAGAGACAATCAGCACAGGAGGACTGCTACAGACGAGGGAATAGCGAGTACACGTACATTTGGGAGTCATCAGTGTTTAGAGAAATGAATGACATCACGCAAGGACAGAGAACCTGTAGACTAAGAGAGAAGAAGTACAGGGAACAGCACCACTCACGGTGACAGCTCAGCTTCCTGGCCAAGCTCTAGAGTCAGGGAGAGCTGGTCTTGCAAGTTGGAATTGGGATTTGGGAGCTGAGCCTCTTGGCAAAGTCAGTTACCCTCTGGGATGAGCAGTCACACCTAGTAGTAATGGGCTTTCTTCAGGAATGCTGTGGGAGGGTGCTGTGAGACGCACTAGCACTACGTAAGGCACCTGGGGTCAGGAAAACTCTTCATTCTCTTATTCTAGGTAATGCCACACCCCGTTTGCTCTTTGTCATATTCCTCCTAATTCACTAAGAGCACCTTCCTGGTCCCTTGAGGCTGGGGGGGGGGGGGTAAGTTGGGGCGGGGCGGTGGGCCGAACTCCTGTGACGCGGCACTCATGTGACCAGTAGGGTGCAGACGTGGGCAACAGCCCCCGCGCCCACCCTATGCTCCAGTCCAGGTGCTCGTCCTGTCCCGGCGCCCGCGCAGAACCGGCTCCCTGAGCGGTCCGGGCGGCGGGCGAGCGGCAAAAGGCCCAGGGAGGCGCAGGCCTGGCCCGCGTGCCCGCAGGTCAGTGTGGGGGCGGCCGCCGGCGCGGACCCGGGACGGGGATGGAGGTGATGGCAGCGGGAGCCCTGGCTGCGGAGGCGCAGGGGCAGTGGGAGGAGGGCGCCAGGGAGCGCGCGGCGCCCTGGCCGAGACCCGGGCGGGGGACCTGGCTGCGCGGGCAGCCGCCCTCTCGACCCCCTCTGCTCCCCCATCCCTTTGAGAGCGGGCTGGGGAGGGGGCGCCCTGCAGTGCGACAGTGGGACGCGGGCACCCTGGCCACAAGCCCCCCCGCAGCCTCTGCGCCTCTGACGACGCACGGACCTCGGCGAAGAGGGCGCAAAGGGGCAGGCTGCTTCCCGCGGAGGGGGCGCGGGCGCCGCACGCAGCCGGGCAGGCCTCCCGGCGTGCTGCCCGAGGCCCGAAGAGACATGGCGGCCGGGGTGCGGGGGAAGCAGGGGAGGGGGGCGTGGGGTGAGCAGGCCCGGATCGTGCCCAGGACCGAGGCTCTGCGAGTCCGCGGAGCGCGCAGTCCCCGCCCCTGTGCCCTGGCTGTCCGCAGGTCTGCGCGTCGGTGGTGGCCAGCGCCCCGGGAGGCCTGAGAGGAGGAGCCAGCTGCGCGGAATCCCTGCAGGTCAGCGGCAGGGGAGGCTCGGGCGGGGACCCCGAAGGGTCGCCGGCGCGCAGGGCACGGCCTGGGCCGAATGCGGGCCCGCCGCCCGTGTGCCCTCCGCCTCACCGCGCGGGCGCCCTGCCCCGCCGGGCCGGTGTGGAGCAGGTGGTAGTGCCTGCCACTGGGTGGTTGGCTCAGGCGTGCGGAGCGAGGGGTGTGCAGGCGGCGCACCGGGAGGCCCGGCCAGGCGAGGGGCCCCCTCCCAGGGCGCGAGATGAAGTCGGATGCGCACCTGCCTCTGTGCCCACGTCCTGAGTCTCCCCCATCTCCTCTTTGTCTCCTCCCCTCCGCCCCTACCCCCAGCACAGGACAAGGAAGAGGCATCGCAACATGGAAACAGCCCGCAATAGGAAGGAGGGACAGGTGGAAAGCGAGGGACAGCCGGGAGACGAAGTGGAGCCCGAAGACGAAGAGAAGTCCGACGAGGAAGGAAAGTGGCATGCGGAGGAGCCTGGCGGGGGCCAGGGCCAGCTGGCGGAGGAGGGCGGGCCGGGCGCGGAGGGGCCAGCGGCCGAGGCGGCCAAGCCCCCCGCCGAGGGCCCGCCCGCAGCCCCCGCGCCGCCGGAGAGCGAGCCGCGCGCCGCCGAGAAGCGCCCGGCCGAAGACTACGTGCCCCGGAAAGCCAAAAGGAAAACGGACCGGGGCACGGACGACTCCCCCAGGGACTCGCACGAGGACTTCCAGGACCGGCACCTGGGCAGCGAGGAGACGCTGCGGGAGTGCGCCGACGCGGCCAGGGCTCAGGAGGAGCTGAGGAAGAAGCAGAAGACGGGCGGTTTCCACTGGATGCAGAGGGAGGCTCAGGATCCGTTCGCCCCGAGGGGCCAGCGGGGCGTCAGGGGGGTCCGGGGCGGCGGGAGGGGCCAGAGGGGCTTCCACGACATCCCGTACCTGTGACCCTGGGCCTTGCGCTCTGCGCCCCGAATGTTGCCGGCCCCGTTTTTCCTGCGCGAAGTCGCCAGGCCCTGGGCTTCAATCTTAAGCTGATCACTTTGCTTTAGGTGTCGCGCGCCCGACCAGCAGCCTTTCGACCCACCCACAGCGCTCTGTCTTTCGGTAGAGGATTAATGCCCCTGCGCATGTACCTTGTAAAATAACAATAAAAACGTTTGCAGAACCGCGCACGTGGTGCCAGCCCATTGCTCCGGTGTACTTCATGTCAGTGTGTTTGCATACAACATCTGTGCACGGGAAAACTTGGAAAATGTGCACGCGCACAAGCAGGCTGTCCGTCTTCCTGAATGGTGGCTGAGACCGGGTCTTACCTGCTCAGAAATGAGCCAGCTCACCTGCTGGTTAGGCCCCTCCATGCCAGCCATTGTTCCGCTGGGGGGCCGTTCCTGGGTCCCCCCTGGCGAACCAGGTCAGTGAGCACCGCTGCCCGCTTCTCCTGGGGCCTCGCCCATCCTCCGGCTCCTCCGTGTGTGATTCCCTTGCTTTCCTTTGCTTACTCAGCTCCACTTTTTCCTAAGGATGTGGGTTATGTTTGTCACAATAATTAAGAAAACTAAAGCCAGAAAAACAACGTACGATAAGCAATTAAACTGTTCAAGGTGCTTGTGAGAACAATGAAGACACTTAAAATCCCCGTGGTCAGAACATCCAACGATAAGTAAAATTCCCATTACCTCTGGGACTCGCAGCTAGAGCAGCAGCCAGGCTTGTGACAGATCTCTTGTTAAGGGTAAGTCTTGCCATCCATGAAACACAGATAGTACTTTCTCGCAGGACGGCCCGGTCAATTAGACAAGGTACTGAGGGCGTGGGCTATGTTGTAACCTGGCCCTCACCAGACAGCTGCAAGTAGAATGGCTCCTACACTACCATGCATTAGCAGGATCCTTGGGGGAGGGCTGGGGCTGTGCCCCAGAACCAGACCAGACAGCTGAGAGGTAGGTGCTACTCTATTCTGGGTACTTCCAAGTCTATAGGAAACTGTGCCCTTGTCCCTGGGCTCTTCACACTTCGCTGAAAGAGGCCTCAAGTTGCCAAAGCCCTGTTGATTTTTCTGGAGTCACTGGTGAGCCAATGTCCACCCACCCTTGACCCCTTTAGAAGTGGAGAAAACCCTCTCCTCACTTTAATCACCAGTTACCCATGGATAACTAACTCTCTGCTACTACTTAAGCCCCAATTAACACCTGGCGGGCAAGATCACGGGAATGCTGTTGGAGATGGACAACTCGGAGCTGCTGCACATGCTGGAGTATCCCGAGTTTCTCCGCTCCAAGGTGGAGGAAGCTGCGGCAATCTTACAAGGTCATCACGCCAAGAAGTAAGCTGCCCAGAAGGTGGGCGCTGTTGCTGCCACTACCTCTTAGACATGGAAAAACCGATTCAAAAGCCAAATAACCGCTCGTGGAGTTCAGCTCAGGGTTTGAAGACTTCGTAGCTTGTCCTATGGACCTCAACACTAAGAACCACATTTTGCAAATTTAATAGGTCATTTTATATCAAAAGGTCAATTAATAAAGCACCTAGAATTTTTCAATAAAAAAAAATACACACACCCACATGTGTGTATTTTGTTAATTTGTATGCTTTCACATTCATAAATGTTCTCCTCAGTAAATTCAGGTATTGCAGGCGAGGTCATGAAAGAATGCCCACTATGATGGAGGCTGTGCTAATATCCAGGTTAATATCCTGTTTGAAGAGTCGCTCTCCTACCTTGAGTTCACTCCCAGGAAGTTATCATCAGACACCACCTTAGACGCTCAGCAGAACCTTTAGAACATTTGAATTTTAAAGCCTCACAGTGAATCCATTGTATTTTGTGGGTAGGTACCACCTGAGAGCTAATTAAAAATGCAGAATTCCAGCTGCTGCATCAAACCCACTACTTTTTTTAACCAAGATCCCGAGCTAATTCCAATGCGCATTGAAGTTTAAGAAGTACATAGATGGACTGATGGTGTGGCTCAGCGGGTTATGCTGCAGCCTGCAGCATCAGCATCCCATATGGGCCCCAGTTCGAGTCCTGGCTGCTCCACTTCCAATCCAGCTCTCTGCTATGGCCTTGGGAAAGCAGTAGAAAATGGCCCAAGTCTCTGGACTCCTGCACCCAATGGGAGACAACAAAGAAGATCCTGACTCTTGGCTTCGGCCTGGCACCGCCCTCATCATTACTGCCATTTGGGAGTGAACTAGCGGATGGAAGATCTTTCTGTCCACCCTTCTCTCTCTAACTCTACCTTTCAAATAAATAAGTCTTAAAAGATACTAATAATTTAAAAAGAAGCACATAGATAATCTTTTCAGGCTGCTTACTCTCACCTTCACATGAAATATGTGCCCAAAATTGTGTATGTGTGTGTGTGTATATATATATAACACACATCACTGATGATTAGAATTAGACTGATATTTTTCAAGCTGTGCTTGTCCCTCCCCCATGCAAAATAGAACTTGAAATCTTAATTCAATGCGTCAAGGTCTGTAATTTTTTTAATGAAATAAGACAGAATAGAGTCAAATAGAGACAAGTAAAAAGTAACAAATTGCCTCGCAAGTAGCTAGGATGAATATTTTGTAAAATCTGTATTTCAGTTAGGTATGTGTGCACTGAGTTGTGATGGAAAAATGCATTTCTTTTTTTAAAAAAGATTTATTTTATTTATTTGACAGAGTTACAAAGAGAGGTACACACACACACACACACAGAGACAGAGAGAGAGAGAGAGAGAGAGAGAGGTCTTCCATCCGCTGACAAGTGATAGATATTTAATAAAAAGTGAGTCAGGAGCTCTTCCTTGAGTTCTCCAAGTTTAGTGCCTGTCTACAAAAAGAACCCTGGACAAGCAACTTAAATTGTCCAACAGGTTCTACTTACAATCACAAAATAGAGTCATTGGTTTTATATGTTGGACAGGGCCTGTTGTAATTTGCAGTCAATGCTGTTATTATTAAAGACTATATACTTAGCAGCACCAAGGAGAGTTCCTAGGGTGGTACTTCTCAACCCCAGGAAGACAGGCTCTGCAAAGTGAAACCGAACAGCTCTAGAAGTTGTACTCTAAAAAGATCCAGTGGAGTACATGCCACAGGAGCAGAGCCTCACAAAAGAACAGAAGCATGCCTGCCAGGGTCGGGGACCAGATAGATGAACACATACTACAGACGATTTTGTTCCACTTAGCTTGGATTTGGGAGACAACATATATCATCTTGGGTTGCGCTTGGACTCCATATGGTTTCCAGTTTTGAGAGGTACCCAGAACAAGGAAAAGATCTAGAGTAGGTCCAGACTGTAGTTTTCCTTTGATGCCTCAGCCTCATGACCCTGCAGATCCATTTGTATTATGTCTGTGTTAAAGAAGTTGCATGAAATCTTAGAAAGCTCCAATAGTAGAATTAGAGTAACCATACCTAGAGCTTTGGAGAAAAACCATGCCCTCTTCTCTTGGCAACTAGTCTAAATTTGAGAAATTGCTCTTGGCTTGCTATCAGACTCTGGTAGAAATTTAATACCCAACAATGAGGTATTAATTTTGGAGGAATCATTCACCCACTATAAACTTGTTTCTGGGGCAGCGTTTTGGAGTAGTGGGTTAAGCCATTGCCAGCAATGCCAGTATCCCATATGGGTACCAGTTTGAGTCCAGGCTGCTCCACTTTCAATCCAGCTTCCTATTAATGTGCCTTGGAAAGCAGAAAACGGTCCAAGTGTTTGGGCCTCTGCCACCTACGTAGGAGACCCAGATGAAGTTCCAGGCTCCTATCTTTGGCCTGGTGCAGCCCCAACTACTATAGCCATTTGGGAAGTGAACCTACAGAGGGAAGACCTGTGTGTGTGTGTGTGTGTGTGCTTTTCTCTCTCTCTCTCTCTCTCTCTCTCTCTAACTCTGCCTTTTAAGTAAATAAATAAATCTTTAAAAATTTTTGAATAATAAAGGTTTATTTGGATACCAGCTTTCCACTATTAATTGCGATGGTGTTAAAATGCCAGGCCTAAGTAAGTCAAGCAGGGACAAGTAAATTACATGTGCAGTTGGCTCAGACTCCTTTGGTACTTACTCCTGATAAGTCATTACCTCTCTCTCAACCTGCGTGTCATGCGTGGCCTTGTGGAGAGTTCCTCATACTCATTACAACTTAGAAAAAGATGGATAAAACAATAGCCCAGCTCGTGTATATATCTTGCTGATATGTTGATAGGTGCAAATTGATGGCTGCTACACTATGGGCTCACCCAGGGAAGAACAATGGGAAATAGACATGGTACCAGTAGCAGGATTTTGTATGGTTCATATGGCTGTCTATTTTGTTTAATAGCTATCATGAATAGAAGTATGTATCTACTCTGCCTGATGAGGAATGTCTAAAAGACTGGCTGGACAGGGATTTGGAGAGAATTAAATTGGAAAATTAATTCCTAAAAGGTCTGAGGAATAAGTTTGCAGATGGGCCACTCAAAAAGGGCACAGATAGTAAAGATATTTGTATTTCATGATACAATGGTTTACTATTGCATACTTAGCAATTTAACAAAACACACATTTATTTATTTATTAATATTTATTTGAGAAGTAGAGTTACAGACAGTGGGGGAGAGAGAGAGGTATTCCACCTGCTGGTTTACCCCAAAAATGGCCACAGTGACTAGAGCTGGGCCAATCCAAACCCAGGCCAGGAGCTTCTTCCAGGTTTCCCACATGGGTACAGGGGCCCAAACAGTTGGGCCACCTTCTGCTGTTATCTCAAGCCATCAACTGAGAGCTGGATCAAAAGAGGAGCAGCAGGGATTCAAGCAGGTGCCCATATGGGATGCTGGCACCACAAAGGGAGGCTAAACCTATTACGCCACAGCACCAGCCCCCAAACACACACTGATTAGCTCACAGTTCTTGAGATCAGAAGTACGGCACGGCATAACTGTGTTCTCTGCTCAGGTCTCATAAGCCTGAGTTCTGATCTGGAGGCTGTAGTGGAAAATCTGCTTCCAAGATCATTCAAATTGTTTTCAGAATTCAGTTCCTGTGCTCTCTATAATTGTCTGGCTATAAGCCCAGCTGTTTTCAGCTCATAGGGGCTGCTTGCATCCCTTATCATATAGCTCCTTCCAATCTTTAACGTGGAATAGCACATTGACTCCTCACGTTTCTAATCTCTGACTTGTCTGTCTCTGTTTAGAATCTTATTTAAAGGATGATGTAATTAGGCCATTAGGTCACCCAGATAATCATTCTAGGTGAAGACCAATTAATTTGAGATCCTAATTACACTTGCAAAATCTCTTCACAGCAATACATAGATAAGTATTTTATAAGTTGAGGCAAGGTATGCATACACTATGGGCTGGTAATGTGGGAGAGCTTTCTTAGAATATTGCCTACAGTGGTCTGGCTTCTAGTCCCCAAATTTCATGTCCTTCTCAAATGCAAAACACATTTAACTCTTCCCATGATTCCCAAGAATCCCATTCCATTACAGCATAAACCCAAAAATCAAAATAGCGTCACTTAAATACCCTCAACCAGATGTGGATGCAAATCTTGAACATAATCCAAGAAGCAGAGGCCCTGAAAACATTTCTCTCCACCTATGGATCTGAAATGGAGATAAATTCTCTGCCTGCAAAATTCCCAACATACGATGATGAGAAAGACACAAGATAACAGTTACAAACAAAGATGGGTGAAATGGAAGAAAAAAAAGGACATTGGTCCCCAAAAACCTATTTTTATTAAGTGTTAGGGCCTGAGACCAATCCTTTGTGGCTCTCAGGTTTATCCCCTGTTCTCTTGGCTCTGTCCTTTGGACTCAGCTCTGAACTCTGAACTCTTGTTTCTACCCTCTGAGTAATCTTTTCTTTTCCATTACAGGTAGCTTATGTTCCCAGATGAAAAGGTTTATCAAATCATTTCCTAACAGAAGAATTTTGGAGCTCTGACATCTTTTCTTTTTTTTGGTAAAGATTTTATTTATTTATTTACAAGTCAGAGTTACACAGACAGAGGAGAGGCAGAGAGAGAGAGAGAGAGAGAGAGAGAGAGAGAGAGAGCCGTCTTCCATATGATGGTTCACTCCCCAATTGGCTGCAATGGCCAGAGCTGTGCTGATCTGAAGCCAGGAGCCAGGAGCTTCCTCTGGGTCTCCCATGTGGGTGCAGGGGCTCAAGGACTTGGGCCATCTTCTACTGCTTTCCCAGGCCATAGCAGAGAGCTGGATTGGAAGTGGAGCAGCCGGGTCTTGAACCAGCACCCATATCGGATGCCGGCGCTTCAGGCAGGGGCATTAACCCACTGCGCCACAGTGCTGGCCATGTCTGACATCTTTTCATTTTGTCTCTTTCATTACAAATTGGCAATGTTTCTGATGATATAATTTTCCTAAGAATCTCATGAATCTTGCATAAATTGTCCTCAATTTTACTCCATTGAAGAAAATTCACACTTGCAAATACTTTTGAGATCATCCCCCCCCACCCCCCACCCCCCGTTTTTAGCTCCTGGTGAAGTAGCTGAGTGTGTGGCTTCTCTTAGCTCCTAAAAGTTGTGCACATTCCTTGACACACAGTAGCTGCCATATTCAAGTCAGCAGTGATACATTGAATCCTTGTGCCCCAAATATCTGACTTCTCTGTCTCTGACCCTTAGAGTCCCTAAGCATCCTAAAGACTAGATGGTTTGGGCCGGCGCTGCCGCTCACTAGGCTAATCCTCCGCCTTGCGGCGCCGGCACACCGGGTTCTAGTCCCGGTCGGGCCGCCGGATTCTGTCCCGGTTGCCCCTCTTCCAGGCCAGCTCTCTGCTGTGGCCAGGGAGTGCAGTGGAGGATGGCCCAAGTGCTTGGGCCCTGCACCCCATGGGAGACCAGGATAAGTACCTGGCTCCTGCCATCGGATCAGCGCGGCGCGCCGGCTGCGGCGGCCATTGGAGGGTGAACCAACGGCAAAAGGAAGACCTTTCTCTCTGTCTCTCTCTCTCACTGTCCACTCTGCCTGTCAAAAAATTTAAAAAAAAAAAAGAAAGAAAAAAATTAAAAAAAAAGACTAGATGGTTTGGTTGAGAGAAAATGTGAGTTATATTTTTAATCTCTTTTTCTAAAAAAGATTTATTTATTTATTTGAAAATTAGAGAGTTACACACAGAGAGAAGGAGAGACAGAGACACAGAAAGAGAAGGAGAGGCAAAGGGGGGGGGGGAGAGGTCTTCCATCTACTGGTTCACTCCCCAATTGGCCACAATGGCCAGAGCTGCACCAATCTGAAGCCAGGAGCCAGGAGTTTTCTCCGTGTCTTTCCATGCGAGTGCAGGGGCCCAAGGACTTGAGCCTTCTTCCACTGCTTTCCCAGGCCATAGCAGAGAGCTGGATCAGAAGTGGAGCAACCAGGACTCAAACCGGCGCCCATATGGGATGCTGGCACTGCATGCGGCAGCTTTACCCACTATGCCACAGTGCTGGCCCCTATTTTTCATCTCTTGAAAATGAAAAATTAACTTTGTGTGACAGAGTACTGTGACTTTCTTATCTTTCTGGGGTTTCAGAAAAGGAAAGTGCCAAGACCATACACTGTAGCACAGTATAGGAATTTCCAAAATCATTAAATCCTAGTTGCATTTTTGTTTAAAACACATTCCCTCAATTTATCATTTTGCTATAAACAGCAAGAAGAACGCAGGCCAAACCTCAGAACTCTGCTTGAAAATCTCCTCAGCTAAATGTCCAAGTCCATAGCTTACAAGTTTTTCTTTCCATGTAACAATAGGAGATAATTTTTTTTAATCCTTATGCACTACACATATAAGGATCTCCTTTCCTGCCATGCCCAATAATGTGCTTCTCACATCCTTATGGCCCCTCTTAAGCAGGGTATTTAAGACACTTTTTACTTACTGTTGGACAAGGTAATCATGCTCCTGCCAATTACCCAAGCCTCTACCCAATTCCCGTTTCCCAAGCCACTCTGACAGTTCTCAGGTGTTTGACACTTTCAGTACCAAAATCTGTACTGATATTCTATTACTATATAAAAAATCAATTCAAATTTCATAGTGTAAATCAATGAGCACTTATTACCCGACAGTTCTGTGGGTCAAAACTTTGACACAGCATGGCAGTATTTTCTTTTCAGGGCATTACAAGGCTAGCATCAAATTATCAGCTAAACTGAGTTCATACTGGAGATCTTAAGGGGAAATGTACTATCAAGTTCATTCCTATTGGTAGAATTCAGTTCCTTGTACCATGGGTCTGAGGTCCCCAATTAGGATAGATCACCTTAATTCGATTTGGGATTGATTTTATTTAAAGATTTAAAGCTGGACTTTGGATCTTGTGAGGGCAACTTTATTTTCCATTCACCTTTATTCCTAGAGCATAGAAAACTCAAGGATGCATGTACTAGGACTTCCTCTTTAGAAACTGAGCTTCAGTTTCTGTGCCCCAGCCTCTTGAGACTCTTGAAAGCTCTACTCACTTCCCAGACTAATTTCCCCACCTTTCTTATCAAAAAGTGCCTCAAGCAAAGAGTTGTATCACTTCTGCAGGCTTCTTTTACTCTTGGAGATTTTGGTCACATACATCTCCGCAGCCTGGTTACATCTCCAGTGTCTTCAAGCAACTCGTTTTTGTGCAGCTTTTTCTAGTAGTCCCTCACAGGAGGGTTTGCTATGAAAAGCTAATCTACCATTACTGAAAGCCTAACTTTTTTGGCTTCCCAATTATTAAGAATTTTTCTTGCCATAATAGATGCCCCCTGATGATTGTTAAGTGAGAAACAAATGTCTTGGCCCTCTGCCCATCCTGTAAGCAGCCCATGCACATATCTTTCCCCCAGATCAGCTTATCACCAATTTTTCATGTTTCTTCTTTCCAAGTCCCTGAGAAGGCAGCCCAATCATTTATAATTGCTCATAAATCAGTCTATCTCTCTTTTCATATCAAGTGAACAACAAGATACCCATCTAAATTTCTGCCCATGATGATGATTTCTCTTTGCCACTCCCTTTCAGGCCTATTGCTAAGTGAAATTAGAGTACAACAGCCCTCCTTTTCCAGGATTTCTGCATACCATGGATATCCAGACCCACACTTTTCCTCCTCTTTTCTCTAGTCACAGTGAATGTCCTACTAGACAGAAAATATGAGTTGGTTGATAGGTGGCCAACCAAATCAAGAAGTACCTTGAGAGTCTGAACATCCTGCTTGTTTCACTTTCTTGTACCTTGTAGTCATGCTTAGGTTCAGTAAGCTATGTGTATCATTCTCATCCTAAGATGGAATACTGCCTTCACATCTAGTCCTATGGTTTGATGGATTAAATAGTTACGAGCTCAATTCATGGTAAGCAATTTGAGATACATTATCACTTGGAATTCCACAGACAGATGTTTGGTCCCTGCCAACACCCAGGAGAGATTTTTCAAATAGAGAATAATTTGTGCCTTATTTTCTCGGTCATCCCATCTCCATAAGTGCCCTTATATGGTCATTGGTTGTGATATGTGATATCATTTGAGATGTCCACAAATTAGCATTAATTCAGGGCCTTTAACCGATAATTCCTAAGGTCTTAGTACTTCCCCTTCTGTCTGCAGGTCCCACTGAGGAAGATTTAAAGTAAAATTCATAATATATTAACAGTGACTATAGGAGCCTACCTTACAGGCATCCTGCCTTCCCTTCAGTTGGGTAAGAGGTTGACAAATCCCACTGCAGCAACTCAAGCTTTGTTTCCTAGCAAACCTAGAATATTTTTCTACTTGAATATACCAGACAGTATTCAATAGGTTGCCCAATTATTTCACTTTTAGGCATGATCTGATTAGCCATCACCACAAATCACTGTGGATCAAAATCTTCTAATTACCATTTCATTACTAGGGGTACTTTCAGCACCTTGTCTCAGATAGTTAAGCCCCGTCACCTGACCTCCACTACTCAGGGACACCATAATTCATGTTAATATTGGGTAGTACAATTTTACTGCATCTTTCTCCATCATTGTCTCCAACCTACAGAGCACAAGCCCACAGAGATCTTCAAGGAGACTGGCGACCCTCTCACCAATGCACTTCCTAATGCCTTGGAATATGTCTTCACAAATTCCCCTACCCCATAGATCAGGGTACCATGCCTTCCTTACTAACGTCCTCACTTTACTACAAAAGCCTCAGCAGGTGGAACATTAAATCAACAGTGGAACTGCAACACTGTGAAAACCAACCTAGGCTAGGCTTACAGCTGTATCTGCCCTAAGATGAGGGGCTCCTTCAAGCCTGCCACGGAGGCTTTCTGGTGCTCTACATGTGTCTATAGCTCCCAATGTCCTCTTTATCCTATCCTACTCTTTAGGGTCATCAGATTAACAGAAGTGACTCAGGAATCTTTTTGATAATTGTTTTTACACCAGTGCTTAAGTGACATAGCCACTTGATATTCTAAAGCTTTGATTCCACTTGCACTTCTATTCCATGCCACCAATAGTGTTTACTTGAGTAATGATACCGCTACCTGCCATGTGTTACCAGTCACCCAGGGGAGGGAGGGCGGTGGCCGGAGTGAGTCTCGTGGGTTCTTTTCCTCAGCTTAGTATAGAAATGAAAAGTGGGGAAACAATTTGCAAAGAGGCAGAAACTTTTATTTGATGGAAAAGAAACTTTTATTCAATTGGCAAGAGACAGAGAAACCGTCTGGTCTGAGAGGAGAGCAGGCGGAGAGCCTGAGAGGGACACTGGCTTTGAGGAAATGTCCTGAGTTTTTAAGGCATTACTGTCTGTACATTGGGTTACCCTATTGGGGGTACCCATTGCAAAAGGGGTTTCCTGTACATGTGTTGATTGCCTTGGGGTTCATGGAGATAGTGGGGATCTCCTGGAGACAGTCTCTTTAGGGGCTCAGCCCTCCACTCCTCTGCTAGCTCTGGGTGCAGCCACCCTGGAGGTGTGATTTAAAGGTGCAGGGTCACACATGCAGCACAGGAAGCTGTTAGTGGGGGAGATGCTGGTGGGTCTGGAGACAGGCTTTCCAGCCCAGCTGACAGCCTGCTTGTGAAGGACATTCTACCTGTGTCTAAAGGGGCCCACAGAATCCCAGCCCCACTGGACAGCCTCAACATGAACCCATGAATTTCTTCTTTTTTTAAGATTTATTTATTTATTTGAAAGGCAGAGTTACAGAGAGGCAGAGAGAAAGAGAGGTCTTCCATCCACTGGTTCATTCCCAGATGGCCACAATGGCTGGAAATGCACTGATCTGAAACCAGGAGCCAGGAGCTTCTTCCGGGTCTCCCACATAGGTGCAGGGGCCCAAGGACTTGGGCCATCTTCTACTGCTTTCCCAGGCCACAGCAGAGAGCTGGATGGGAAGTAGAGCAGCCAGGACTCAAACCGGCACTCATATGGGATGCTGGCCAGAGAATCTTTTCTAATACTTGCCTCCCATTCTCTTGACTCCTATTGTAAGACTACTCGTTTCCTCCTCAGATAAATAAACAACCCAATTCCTGGGGTAACTTCTGAGAAGTACATGGCAGGAAACAGGGAATATAAACACAATGGAAAATTTGAGTGTAGTTTTTTCTTTTTTTTTTCTAGAAATGAAAAAGCATTTTATATGTTTTATCTAAAAAAAAACTAAAATTTAGAATGTGTTGACTAGGTTTTTCTATGCATTTCATTTGCATAATGACTGATCATACCTTTCTATAAGGGGTTGCTCAGGAAGTAAAAAAAGGAAAAGAGTTGGGGCCGCACTGTGGCATAGCGGATAATGCCACTGTCTGCAGGGCCGGTGAGAGACCTGAGCCTGGATCAAGGTGCAGCTATTTTAAAATAGGCCTCCATCTTGTAACTCGGCCTGACCGGGCCCTGAACCCTGAGCCAGAAGCTCCTAAAAATAAATAAATGAACTCCCCTTGCAATAAACTCCCCTAGCAACAGCCAATCAGAAGATAGCAGGGAAATACCTAAAGTTCCGGGTGTCTTTTCAGGCAGTTAAGGTGATTGATAACATCCTGAGACCCTGCAGTTTGGCATGTACACCCTAGTGGCTCCGACCCTATACTTTAGCCAATCAATTTAAAAGGCATCAACTCCAAAGCCATCCAAGCACCTCTACTAGGTCCATTCCCGCCACTGGATGCACTAATCAGTTCTCAGAGATGTTCTTTAAATTTCCCGTGGAATGAGATGATTTGATAAATGGTACTATAATGTATAGAATGTCTCTAAAAACCCTATAAAAACCCTGTTAACTGAAGAGTCGGGGCTCTCAACCAGATCAGCTGTGTCAGTGATAGTTGAGAGTCAAGGCCTGGACCTGCGATAAAACTCTCATATGCTTTACAGTGGTATTGGCTCCTTGGTGGTCTTTGCAGACAATCGAACTGGGCATAACACCAGCATCCCATATGGGCACCGGTTTGAGTCCTGGCTGTTCCACTTCCGATCCAGCACTCTGCTGTGGCCTGGAAAAGCAGTGGAAGATGGCTCAAGTCCTTGGGCCCCTGCACCCACATGGGAGACCCAGAATAAGCTCCTGGCTCCTGGCTTTGGATAGGCACAGTTCCTGCCATTGCGACCAGTTGGGGAGTCAACCAGCAGATGGAAGACCCCTCTCTCTCTCTCTCTCTCTCTCTCTCTGCCTCTCCTTTCTCTGAGTAACTCTGACTTTAAAGTAAAATAAATAAATCTTAAAAAACAAAACAAAACAAAACAAAGGAAACCAGTAACAGTCTCCAGGCTATTTGCATGAGCAAACAATTGAGGTGAGGAAGCAAGTGTCACCTTTCTACTCAGCTCCCACCCCCCTTTTTTGTTTTTACTGGAAGCATTTTTGAATAACAATGAATTAGGTTTGAATATAAAAAAGCTATCTTACCATCTAATTCAGGACTTGTTTCTTTCAAGACCTGGCACACAAAGGATAATAATTAACCCTTATCCACAGGGATACTGTGATAGAAGTCAAAGATCACCCATAAATGTCATTTGCAATCTCTGGGCAAAGACATAACCATTTGTAAAACGAGGTGATTGAACCAGGTGTCTGTCTTGTTCCCATCCAACCCATCAAACTAGCTACCAAGCTCAGGTCTTCTATAGCATAAGGACTTGTCCTCTCTGCTAAATGTAGAGCAAAGGAGAAAGCCCATTGTACTGTGACACTGTTAGGTAGGAAGTCAGATTTAGCCTAAGTGTGTGGGAGACAGGCCTAAAGACCAGCACCTACTGCAGAAGCTTCAGAAGCCCAGCGTCTTGCACTTCAAAGTCCTGCCCGGACCCTGATAACCTCCCAGGTGGTCCCAGCCCTTCCCCTAAGGGAAGCTCCTAGGAGAATTCTCTGTCCTCAGGACCAAAGGGGTTACTTGATAACGTGGGGAAATAAAACCTTCTCAGACAAGCCTTAAGGGAAGCTCCCTCACTCTGCAAATCTGGGGAGGAATTTGCTAATTTTCACCCAACAGACTCTCCATCCTTTGTCCTGGAGGAGAGGGGGAGGTAGGTAAACAGACTCCCTTAAAAACCTGGGGAGTCCAAATGGACTGCGCACTCAGCCCTCTGCCTCTCTGCTGAGCCGCCAACATGGCCTGCCCAGGTGTATTCTCTCCATTCAACCATGTAACCTTGCTCTCCCCCAGTCCAAGGGACTGGGCACTCTCTCTGTCACTTCCGTTCTGACAGATGCCCTATCCCCAATGAAGCCTTATCACTTTGCTTTCTGTCTCACGCATGAATTCTTTCTTGCGTTGTTAGGTAAGAAGTCAGTTATGAGCTTATGTGTGTGTGACATAAAGGCCTAAAGAGAAGACATCTATGTCCAGCATATGCATCTGCATCTCAAAGTCATCCTGACAATGTTTCAGGGGAAGCCCAGTATTCACATTCTGCCCTGCCCCCTTCTACCTGATAACCTTCCAGGTGGAGGTCCCGCCCCTTCTGCCTGACAAATTTTCCACAATCTCCCAGATGCAGCCCAGTATCTGCATTTCAAACACCCTGCTCCGGATCCCCATTCTCCAGGGGGTCTTGCTCACCCTTCCTCTAAACTCAAGGTGGCACCAGCTAGCCTTCCTCCTGTCTGATACCTTCAGGGGAAAACTCAGAAGTTTTTCCATTTACATCCAAAAAGCCCTTTGTTCCAAGAGGAGCAGAGGTAGGGGAAGCAAGACCCATCTCCTTAAAAACCCCCAGCCTCAACTGGACTGCGCACTCAGCCCTCTGCCTCTCTGCTGAGCCGCCCGCCTGGTCTGGTCAGGTGTAATCTCTCCACTCAACCATGTAACCTTGCTCCTTCCCCCCAACCCCACCCCCAGTCTGAGCAACTGCACTCTCTCCCAGGTCCTGTCTGGAGAGGTGCCCATCCGTTCTTACGGATGTCCCTTCCCTAATAAACTTTACTACTTTTACTTTCCACTACTCTGTCTCACGCCTGAATTCTTTCTTGTGCGAAGACAAGAACTCTGCAATTTCTCCAGTAACAGCGTGAAGAAAGGAACTCCTCTGCTTCCACGGTCTTCCCTCTGGTAACAACAACACATTCTGTATAAAAAAATAGCTATGTTGGTATTAAAGTAGATAAGTAATCAAAAATTTTACTATGCTTGTGGGGCTCATTAATATCCTTTTTTATATTTATATATGCTGTAAATCTGTGGCAAATTATGGTCTCAAATACATGAACCAAAACTTTCCTTCTGGTTGGGATACAAAATGTGAAAGTAAGCCTGATGAATTGCTTCCTCAATCCTGAGAGTCTATAATCTGCACCCATAATACCTCTTTTTTTTTTTTTTTTTACAGGCGGAGTGGACAGTGAGAGAGAGAGAGAAAGGTCTTCCTTTGCTGTTGGTTCACCCTCCAATGGCTGCTGCGGCCAGCGCACTGCGGCCGGTGCACCGCGCCTATCTGAAGGCAGGAGCCAGGTGCCAGGTGCTTATCCTGGTCTCCCATGGGGTGCAGGGCCCAAGCACTTGGGTCATCCTCCACTGCACTCCTGGGCCACAGCAGAGAGCTGGCCAGGAAGAGGGGCAACCGGGACAGAATCCGGTGCCCCAACCGGGACTAGAACCCGGTGTGCCGGCGCCACTAGGTGGAGGATTAGCCTAGTGAGCCGTGGTGCCCGCCCGCCCCCATAATACCTCTTCATCGGACATTTTTTCCAGGTCATCTGGACAAGGGCATTTCTTGTCTCAAGGAGGCTCTCAAGTGATTTTCTGAAAGATTTATTTATTCATTTGAAAGTCAGAGTTAGAGAGAGAGAGAGAGAGAGAAAAGGAGAGGCAGAGAGAGAGAGAGAGAGAGAGAGGTCTTCCATCTGCTGGTTCACTCCCCAATGGGCTGCAATGGCCGGAGCTGTGCCAATCCGAAGCCAGGAGACAGGAGCTTATTCCGGGTCTTCCATGTCAGTGTGGGGGCCCAAGGACTTGGGCCATCTTCCACTGCTTTCCCAGGCCATAGTAGAGAGCTGGATCGGAAGTGGAGCAGCCAGGTCTCAAACTTGTGCTCATATGGAATGCTGTTACTGCAGATGGCGGCTTTACCCGCTACACCACAGCGCCAACCCCTCAGATGATTTTTTAGAATGCATTAATAAACTATGATTTGAGGATTTAAAACCCTAATGTTATATGTAAAGCCTCATTTCTATAGACTATAAGATACTTTTTCTTTCACTTCTACTAGCCTGTCAAGAGAAGTCACTACTGAATCCTGTTCCTGCAACATTTCTGGGTAGTGGGACATTGCTAGCTCAATCCTTGCCAAAATCCGTAAAGGAGTGATAAGCTTCATGTCTCGCACTTCTGCCATTCTGCTTATTCTATGGCTTGAGGTCATCTATAATTTGGAGCCAGGGTGATTATCCTATTTTGCCTTGGTTCTTTGAGGTGTTGGTACAACCCCTTCTCTCTTTTTTGGAAGAAGACAAGACTGTCTATATTCCATCTTCTTGGCCAGTTCTTCCACTGATGTATTACTTTCAGCAACTAAACAATCAATTTCTTCTGTGATTCCTTTTGGGTTTTTCAAAATACTAAGAACAGCTTTCTGTAACTCTGATATTGCTGTTGCCTCCTTTTTAATGATTTCTTCACATGGCCCAATAACATCAAAGGTGCCTTTACTTGCCAAGAAGTTTTCTTTGCAGATCCAGAATTTAGCGATACATTCAAGTCCCAAAATGCTAGACAATGTACTAAGTACACAGCTTTGGGGCCAACACTGTGGTGCAGTAGAATAATCCTCTGCCTGTGACGCCGGCATTCCATATGGACACCAGTTCAAGTCCTGGCTGCCTCTCTTCTGATTCAGCCCTCTGCTATGGCCTGGGAAAGCAGAAGATGGCCCAAGTGCTTGGGCCCCTGCACCTGCGTGGGAAACCCGGAGGAAGCTCCTGGCTCCTGGCTTTGGACCGGCGCAGCTCCTGCCGTTGTGGCCATTTGGGAGTGAACTAGTGGAAGGCAGACCTTTCTCTCTGTCTCTCCCCTCTCTGTAACTCTAACTTTCAAATAAATAAATAAAAATCTTTTTTAAAAAAGTACAGTTTTGTCCTTTGTTGAGGGTTTTTTTTAATAAAGGACAATATACAAAAATGTACAAAGACTACTGGAGAACCACGGGAATAGTGAATTACCCCTTAGCTAGTGAAGATGGAATTACTAGCGGTAGACCTGAGGGACAGGAAAAAGAGGCGTTACTGGAAGTTGGAGACAGAGCATATGTGGAAAAAGCCTCCTAGGAATCTTGGAAAAAGGGACCCTGCCAGTACTTGATGACACTGCAGGGAACAAGCTGCGAGGACAATTTCCAGACCACACTCTCCAACACAGGGTCCCAGAGGACAAGGCCGTCCTTTGATGTAGTTCACATGAATCAGACATCCCTGGGACACAGAGCATCATAGTTAACAGTGGTGTTAACAGGATGGGTAAATGGCATCGAATCTAATCTAATCTACTCTAATCTAAGGAGCAAGGATCATCTTAGTAATACTGGCAATTTTGTCCATAGTGGAAGAAGGGTAAAGGCATATTGTTCTTTAGGGGTTACCTCTAGCAGAATAAATCTCCCTGAGCTGTTATATAGAAATAAGACATGTATCTGGAGGGCACTGACTGATAATAAATCATGAAATGCACTGATTAAGGGTATTTTTAAAATATTTATTTATTTATTTGAAAGTATTACGCAGAGAGAGGAAAGCGAGAGTGAGAGAGAGAGAGAGATATCTTCCATCCAATAGTTCACTCCCCAATTGGCCACAAGCGCTGGAGCTGAGCTGATCTGAAGCCAGGAGCCAGGAGCTTCTTCCGGGTCTCCCATGCGGGTGCAGGGGTCCAAGGACTTGGGCCATCCTCCACTGCTTTCCCAGGCCACAGCAGAGAGCTGGATCAGAAGAGGAGCAGCCAGGACACAAACCAGTGCCCATGTGGGATCCCGGCACTGTGGGTGGCAGCTTTACCTGCTATGCCACAGCACCAGCCCCAAGGGTATTGTTTTATAAGCATGGGTCTGAGAACCCATGGAGCAATTTGAGCCAGCTTGTCAACTTCGTTGACAACAGTGAAAACGATTATTTTCACCTGGAATATGTGAACCTCCCTGTCAAAGGCCCTGCTATTAAGGCTGGCTACATAACAAGGATATTCCCACATAACCAGCTGTGTGTTCTATGCATACATTAGTGGTTCCTGGTCCAAAAGGAGTGCATCTTACCAGGGGTCTTATAGAGAGGGAGGACTACTGGGGTTCAAACCTGGTCACTGCAGATCCATTGCAATGAGACACCTTTTGGCTATGATGCTGCCACTATGCTGCATCCCATTTTCTGCAATAAAGTGTAGATTTGCAAGTACTGCATTTTGGGATCCCATGAGTTTTGTTTAACAATAGAACTGGTTGGCTGACACAGTTATCATGACATCTAGAGTAGGATATACATCATATTAAGGGATATCTTACCTTTGCTTTTGTTTATGGGCACAATTTGCTCTAAAAGAGACTTTCAAGTTCTGAGCAGGAGATACATTAATCCTTCCTTTATGGAATCTTATTCTCAGGTTCTGCTTTATACTTAGAAAGCCCTTTATCTCTCCCTCCAAAAAATAGAAGTGCTACAACTTTTTCCTTCTGCTTACCGTGTACTTTACACTTAATATGAGTGAGCTCACAATGAATACATAAATTAGTGGTCACTAGCTGTTGGTGTAAATCAGAATTACCTATGCAGCCTGTTAAAAATGGAGGTTATAGAGCTCCACTCAGTGAATCCAAAGTGCTGATCAGGAGTACACACTTTTAATGAGGTCTTCTGGTGATTTTAACATGCCAAACTAGCAACTTTAAAAATGTACTAACAGAGACCAGCATTGTGGCACAGCAGGTTAAGTCACTGCCTGTAACACCAGCATCCCATTTTAGCGTGGGATCAAATCCCTGCTGCTCTACTGCCAATCTAGCTACATGCAAGTGCAGGGAAGGCAGCAGAAGAAGCCCCAGTGCTTGGACCCCTGCCATCAATGTAGGAGACCATGATGGAGCTCTTGGTTCCTGGATTCCTCCTGGCCCAACCCCAACAGTACTAGACATTTGAGGGAGTGAAACAGTGGGTGGAAGTTCTGTCTTTCCATTTCTGTTCTTTTGCCTTTCAAATAAATTAAACACATTTTAGGAAATGCATTAATAAAATGAAAAAAGTTTAAATTTGTGGCACAAACTCATGTATATGCTGTTTCTTTTAGAACTGCAAATAAATACTGCTGGAGAAGTAATATATGCAGGGAATGATCTTGGACAAAAACTCTTTTTTTTGACAGGCAGAGTTAGACAGTGAGAGAGAGAGAGACAGAGAGAAAGGTCTTCCTTCCGTTGGTTCACCCCCCAAATGGCTGTCACGGCCGGCACGCTGCACGGATCCGAAGCCAGGAGCCAGGTGCTTCTCCTGGTCTCCCTATGCAGGTGCAGGGCCCAAGTGCACTTGGGCCATCCTCCACTGCCTTCCCGGGCCACAGCACAGAGCTGGACTGGAAGAGGAGCAACCAGGACAGAATCCGGCACCCCGACTGGGACTAGAACACGGGGTGCCGGCGCTGCAGGCGGAGGATTAGCCTAGTGAGCCGCGGCGCCAGCCAGACAAAAACTCTTGACTATTATTATTTAAAAATATATTAATAATCTATTACTTGTCAGGCACTGTGCTGGGTTCTAGGTGTACCAGAATAAAGGGCAGATGGTGTTTTGTGAAATAGAATCCACTGTGGTTTTTAATTTTTAAAAAGCTGCACTCCACAATCATATATAGTTTGTTAACTATAACCCAAGGTGTGCACAGGGATAAGTGTACATAACAAAAACTCAAATCTCACTAAACAATACTCTTCTGCATGCCTGCAATACAATTAATATTGCTATCCATTCCATCTGTTCTATTCTATCCTATTTCATTAAAAAGCATTGGATATTGGCCCACGGAACTTAGGCTCTGCCAATGTAGGGATGCAGTATGAAAATATGGGTCTGTTTAGTCACCTGTGATGTGTGTCTTATATAGCACATGTATTTGTCCTAATCTAGACACATATTTAATGAAAAAGTGGGAGAAGTTAAGCCAAGGAGAATTTACAAGTGAGTGTTTCTCAAACTTTAACATACACAAGAATCACTTTCAGATCTGTTAAAATGAAGATTGTGATTCAGTAGGTCTGGGGTAGGGACCAGAATTCTGCATTTCTTTTTTTTTTTAAGATTTATTTATTTATTAGAGAAGCAGAGTTACAGACAGAGAAAGGGAGAGACAGAAAGGTCAGTCTTCCATCTGCTGGTTCACTCCCCAGATGGCCACAACTGCTAGAGCTGCACTGATCCGAAGCCAGGAGCCAGGAGCCTCTTCTGGGTTCCCTACATGGGTGCAAGGGCCCAAGGACTTGGGCCATCTTCTACTGCTTTCCCAGGCCACAGCAGAGAGCTGGGTTGGAAGAGGAGCAACTGGGACATAAACCAGCACCCATATGGAATGCCAGCGCCACAGCCGGAGGCTTACCCTATTACACCGCAGGGATGACCACAAAATTCTGCATTTCTAACTCTCTATCAGATAGTGCTGATACTGGTGGTCCATGGACCACAGCTTGAGTAGCAATGTTCAAAGAATCACAGATGTGAGTAGATGTTTTATTGATCTGGTAAGGCAGAATCTGGAAAGTATTTCTTAGAAGAAAATTCCCTCTAAGGAAAGAATCCAGTGGACAAGGCACTGACAGAAAAGAACAGCAGTGGCCGGCGCCGCGGCTCACTAGGCTAATCCTCCGCCTTGCGGCGCCGGCACACCGGGTTCTAGTCCTGGTCGGGGCGCCGGATTCTGTCCCGGTTGCCCCTCTTTCAGGCCAGCTCTTTGCTGTGGCCCGGGAGTGCAGTGGAGGATGGCCCAAGTGCTTGGGCCCTGCACCCCATGGGAGACCAGGAGAAGCACCTGGCTCCTGCCATTGGATCAGCGCAATGCGCTGGGTGCAGCGCGCCAGTCGCAGTGGCCATTGGAGGGTGAACCAATGGCAAAGGAAGACCTTTCTCTCTGTCTCTCTCTCTCACTGTCCACTCTGCCTGTCAAAAAAAAGAAAAGAAAAAAGAAAAGAAAAGAACAGCAGTGTGTGCCATTCATATTTTACCCCAGTCTCCCACATCCGAATCTGGTGCAGAGATGGCTATAAGCAATGCCATTTACAAATGAACAAACACAACAAAGAATTTTTTGCTCCAAAGTCCAAAATCCATCGGGGTCAAAGCATCACTGAAGTGTTACCCAACTGAGTAACTAGGACTGTAAGTGGAGGCTTTATCCACACTTCTTGTACTTGTTGCAGAGTGGGGCGGGGTTGGCTTGGCTCAGTGAGAACTCCAGAGACAGCAGCTGTGCTTGGTTACCTTGAGCACCCCAACCCATGAGCAGCACTGGAAGCCTTAGGAGGGTTCAAGACTTGGGAAGGGGCACAGTTCCCTGCCGACGTTATGCTACCCAGGGAAGGACAGCACCTACATTGAGTTTCCAGGACTTACTCCTCAGTACAGGTGAGACGGACGCCAGTCCTCCTCCAAGTGTCCGCTGGGGTCTTAGTTCTGCTGGTGCAGAGGAGAAGGTAGAAACCAACTCAATACACCTTGCATATTTTAGCTCATCTTAATCCCAATTTGAGAAATTATAAAAGAAATGCATTTGTGATAATTGCGGATGATTCCTTCAGAGGTAATGTGTTCACCCCCAGTGCACTCGTAAGGTCCCTTTTCATTTTTTGAACTTTTCTGATTTTTTATTATTTTGGAGGAGAAATGTGAACTGCGTTCATTAGGAAAAAATAAACAGATGAGTAGAAACAAAGAAATGAAATCACTCAAAAGCTCATAATTCAGAAAATCAGTTAACCTTTTGGTGATCAAAACTTCCTATTTTTCCCATACTTGGATGTACTTTATAAACTTACGATTTTTCCAAAATAGATAAATTCTGGAGATGACATTATAAACTGCTTTGTTTTTCCAAGAATCATCACATCTTTGCAATGCCCATGGGGTAAATTCCCTATTGAAACAGAGCGAGCACTGCACTTGGGTCAAAAGGCAGGGCATCTAAAGCCAAGTAGTAGCATAGGGTTAAAGAACTGGACCTAGCAAATCTTACTACACGTAAGGGATGTCTTCAATGTCCCTTCGCGGGGCCCTGCAGCCTCCCCTGAATTCCCTTGGGCCCCTCGGGTAGAAGGGGTCCTGTAAATTTCTTTGCATCCACACGAAAGCTCCCAACTTCTGTTTGCATTTTCTCCTGTCATCCTCCACCTTAGCCATATTGTCAAATTCTCTGATCATGTCCTCATTGCTGAAATTCATATCGTGTATGGACTCTTTGTACTCCTTGAGATACTGAGCCAGCCCCTTGTTGGTTTTTCTTTTGGCTTTCCTGGGTACGTCGTCCTCAGCCGGGCGCTTTGCTGCAGCCC
The DNA here is from genome assembly GCF_051225735.1 of Oryctolagus cuniculus. Taxonomy (NCBI): domain Eukaryota; kingdom Metazoa; phylum Chordata; class Mammalia; order Lagomorpha; family Leporidae; genus Oryctolagus; species Oryctolagus cuniculus. The sequence continues at coordinate 90,344,534 of NC_142888.1, forward strand.
TGGTTTCACTCTCTGGCTTGCCCAAGCTCTCTGACTTGCCTCCCTCTTCCGCTTTTCCCTCTCTCCCTGCCTCTCCTCCTCCCTGGGCCTTTCCCTCATGCTCTGGCTTGTCCTTATCCCTCAGCCCGTCCTCATCTTCCGTCTTTCTCCCGTTCCCTAACGTGTCCTTGTCTTCCAGAGTAGAAGCTACTTCTGGCCTTCCCTCATCCTGCGGCTGTTCTTCGTTTGCCATCACGCCCTGGTTCGCAGGCGTTCCTCCATCTTCACTGCGGGCTGTTTCCATGTTGCGATGCCCCCTCCTTGTCCTGTGCTGGGGGTAGGGGCGGAGGGGAGGAGACAAAGAGGAGATGGGGGAGACTCAGGACGTGGGCACAGAGGCAGGTGCGCATCCGACTTCATCTCGCGCCCTGGGAGGCGACCCCTAGCCTGGCCGGGCCTCCCGGTGCGCCGCCTGCACACCCCTCGCTCCGCACGCCTGAGCCAACCACCCAGTGGCAGGCGCTGCCACCTGCTCCACACCGGCCCGGCGGGGCAGGGCGCCCGCGCGGTGAGGCGGAGGGCACACGGGCGGCGGGCCCGCATTCGGCCCAGGCCGTGCCCTGCGCGCCGGCGACCCTTCGGGGTCCCCGCCCGAGCCTCCCCTGCCGCTGACCTGCAGGGATTCCGCGCAGCCGGCTCCTCCTCTCAGGCCTCCCGGGGCACTGGCCACCACCGACGCGCAGACCTGCGGACAGCCAGGGCACAGGGGCGGGGACTGCGCGCTCCGCGGACTCGCAGAGCCTCGGTCCTGGGCACGATCCGGGCCTGCTCACCCCACGCCCCCCTCCCCTGCTTCCCCCGCACCCCGGCCGCCATGTCTCTTCGGGCCTCGGGCAGCACGCCGGGAGGCCTGCCCGGCTGCGTGCGGCGCCCGCGCCCCCTCCGCGGGAAGCAGCCTGCCCCTTTGCGCCCTCTTCGCCGAGGTCCGTGCGTCGTCAGAGGCGCAGAGGCTGCGGGGGGGCTTGTGGCCAGGGTGCCCGCGTCCCACTGTCGCACTGCAGGGCGCCCCCTCCCCAGCCCGCTCTCAAAGGGATGGGGGAGCAGAGGGGGTCGAGAGGGCGGCTGCCCGCGCAGCCAGGTCCCCCGCCCGGGTCTCGGCCAGGGCGCCCCGCGCTCCCTGGCGCCCTCCTCCCACTGCCCCTGCGCCTCCGCAGCCAGGGCTCCCGCTGCCATCACCTCCATCCCCGTCCCGGGTCCACGCCGGCGGCCGCCCCCACACTGACCTGCGGGCACGCGGGCCAGGCCTGCGCCTCCTGGGCCTTTTGCCGCTCGCCCGCCGCCCGGACCGCTCAGGGAGCCGGTTCTGCGCGGGCGCCGGGACAGGACCGCACAGCAAGTGCACAAACCGGCAACCACGTGACCGTCGCGTCACTGGAGCTCGCCCCCCGCCGCCGCGCCCCCCGACAGCCGCCCCCCACCCACCGTGCATAATAGATTTGGGAAGAGAGAAGGTGTGTCGTCGAAAAAGAGGAGGGGCAGGCTTCCTGGCCCGGAGTTTTTTTACCTAGGGTATGTCACAGCAGCATCATTTGCCCATTACTACCAGGTGTGACTGCTGATCAGAGAGGGTACTTAACTTTGCCAGGAGGCTCAGCTTCCGAATCCCACAGCCTGCTTTCTAGGAAAGCTCTGCCTGACTCTGGAGGACAGCCGCGGTTCTTGCCACGGAGCTGAGCTGCCACCCTGAGTGGCACTATTCCCTGTGGTTCTCTCCGGGCCGCCTCTCTCCTCAGTCCACAGGCTGTCTCCCCACTCAATCATCTCATTCATTTCCCCATAAACAACGATGAGTTTCAAATGTCTATTTGCAGACTTTTCCCTCCAGCCTCAATGTCCCAGAGGGACCTCAGTCCATTTCTCTCAAACTGATTTCAACAACTTCCTTCTTGCTGTCTTCACTGGCCTGCCTCCAAACTCAAAACAGCCTCCAACATTACACCTGTTTTTGTCCAGAGAGAGAATGTCAGCCAGCTAACTGGAAAGCATTAAACTGTGTCTGAATACAGACTTTGGATGCACATGTTCATCACCACCGTTGGTTGACAGCACATTCTTCTTATTTTTAAAGAAAAATTTTATTTATTTGAAAATCAAGGTTACCCAGAGAGATAAGGAGAGGCAGAGAGAGAGAGAGAGAGACAGAGAGGCCTTCCATTCCCCTGGTTCACTCCTCAGATGGCTGCAACGGCCGCAGCTGCACGGATCCGAAGTCAGGAACCAGGAACTTCTTCTGGGTCTCCTACACGGGAACAGGGGCCCTCTTCCACTGCTTTCCCAGGCCATAGCAGAGAGCTGGATCAGAAGAGAAGCAGCCGGGACTCGAACTGACACCCTTATAGGATGCCGGTGCTGCAGGCTGGGGCTTTAACCTGCTGTGCTACAGTGCTGGCCCCTTGACAGCACACTCTTAGCATTGACTTCTGCTTGTGCCTTTTCCTTTTCCTTTCCTGCTCCCCTTCCCTTGCCTTTTCACATTTTTGAAATCACCATCCATCCAAAAAAAGTAGAAAATCACCAATATTGTGTGTGAACATAGCATCATATATATGCATGTATGTGTGGATGAATCGTTGGATTCTTCATATATGCGGATATATGTGTGCATAATTCATGTCCCACAGCAGGACAGCTCAGCCTCTACTTCCCGTAAATATTTAACATACACTTCATCTCTCATTTGTCATATTTCCCTCTGATCCTGTTTTATGGGGCTCTCACACTGTCATGCATTTTGGATGTCCATGGCATGATGATTTCAAGAAGCAGCAGCGCCAAGACCTTTTTGCACAAATCATTGGAGAAGAAGTGGCATCAAACACTTTTCTCACCACTACCCAAAAAGAAGCTAGCTCTATAGCTATTTTGACATGGTCCGTTCCATTCTAACAATGGGTGCCCTGCATGTGATTCTTGAAGGAAACATGTTAATTACATTGAATCAGGGGAATCAATATTGGTTATCACTGCTCATTTTATGGATGTAACCAAGTGTTAAAATGAGAACTACTCACTGAAAATGCATCCCACACACTACTAGACAAAACCACAAGAATGGAAGTTAAAAATGGAGGCCTGTGATAGGGTCGGTAATGAGCTTCAAGAATTTCCAGGTCCTAGTCTCTGGGACCTGTGTTGCAGATTTTTAAAGGTGGCTAAATTAAGGATTTTGAGATGGAGAGATTATCCTGGATTATCCAGATAGGCCCTAAACATAATGACAAATATCCTTATTAAAAAAAAGGCAGAGAGATTTTATTACAAAAGAAGAAGGCAATGTGACAATTAAAGTAAGATTCTGGCTTTGAAGATGGAGGAAGGGTCAGGAAGCAAGCAATACAAGCAGCTAAGCACTAGAAACTAGGGAAGACAAAAAATACATTTTTCCCTAGAGCCTTCAGAGGCACCAAGACCCTGCCAACAACTTTTGCCAGCCCAAGAATACTCATTTTGGACTTTTGATTTCTACCACTATAAGATAATTAATGTTTGTTGTTTGTAATTATTTGATACAGCTACATAAGGAAATCCCTATAAGGTTTACTAAATCTAGCTTACCTTAACATAAATATTGGTAATAATATATTGGTATATATTATTGGTATTATTCGTATTAAATTGGTAATAAAATATTGGTAATAATAGTGGTAATAATAATAATAACATAATATATATGTTAAATATTTCCAGTAAAGATTTTAATACTTAAGGATAGGTGTTTTTGGATTGCATGCAGTGTTATCCTTGAGAATTCACACACATAGAGATGAGTAGTGATACTTTTATTTCTACATGTGCATATTCCCAGGAAACATAAACATCTGATTCTCAAAAGAAAGAGGTATAGATTTTAGTTGAAGTGTCTGTCAAATAATGTAGACCCAATAAGTATCTGTTGAAATTATCTATCTATGGATCTATGAGAGCCATCAACCTTAATGCATCAAGAGGTATAGTTAAAAGGATAAAATTTGTAAACACTGCATGGAAGAAGAAATGTAAATGATCAATAATCACAAGAAAATGTGTAAGGATTTCATCCACCTGCTACATCCCTGAGAAGCAAATACCCATGATCCGTTAGCATTTCTTTCTTCTCCATTCTTTCTTTACAAATAGCTAAATGTTTATTAAGTTTAAACCATACATTATGTTGGAAGCACCTATGAGCTCCAAAGTGGAAATAAAAGGACAAGGGGTGAATATAATCTATGGGAAAATTCAAGGGTTAAATCTGAGATGAGATGCTTTCTCGTCTCATTAACTTTTAAATGTGCTCAAGTTTCAAGGAACTGAAGATTTTAGTCCTTCCATGTATCCTTCATCTCCAATTAGTCATAGTAATTTTCTTGTCTATCCTTGCTTCTCTGTCTCTGTCTCCATCCAGGTCTCTGTCTCTCTCCTTATTCTCTTTCAAAGTCAAAATTCCAAAAATAGTTTACTACATTCCTATTAACGTTTGTCACTTCCCACTGACTCCTTATCACCCTGCACCATGGTTTCTGTTGCCATTGTAAGAAAAAGGGGTGCAGATTGGTGCCTCCTCACACGGGGCACCAAAAGTAAGAAAAAGGGGACAGAAACAGAGAGGAGACAGGATATGAACTTGCAGCCAGACAGAATTTATTCAAAGAAAATAAATTTGCAGAGGTTGATCAACTGCCAGTGCGCACACAGACTTGAACATGTGGCAGAGGGCCCAGACCCCAGTAGGATGGGCCTTTTTATATCTTAGGTGGGCTATGTAGGGGTGGGGGTGGAAGGACAGTAGGCAGACGTGAGCTTCCCCATATTGGTTCTTCAGGTTTGAACCACTGGCTTCCAAACCTGGGGGAGAATGGGGGGGGGGGCAATAGTTAGTGAGACAGAAATGATCTCTTGAAAGAAGGCAGGGGTAATAAGAAGCTAAAATGGCAGAGGCTTCTGTCCTTGTTCCATCGGCTATAATTGCAATGAATGTGCTCTTGATCATGTCATAGTCTACCTTTTTGTCCCTGAGTCTAGTTATCTTGTATAATTATATCAACACACCGAGTAGTACCTTGAATATCTCCTAAAACATGCATGCTTGTGTGGAACGCTTCTGTCAATTAACAAGTACTTGATATTTTCCCAAGCTCTGGGGCCTGATTTACTGGGTACAAATTCAAGGTGTTCCACTCACTGACTGTGCAATCTTAGATAAAGTCTTTATTCACTCTCCTTCAGTTTTTCATCTATAAAATGAGAATGAAAACCATATTTACTTCATAATGGTGCTGTGAACGTAAACTAATCAAAACATTAAAAGCAATTAGCACTTAGTACATTTTAGTCATTTTATTCGTTTTTCTAGTGTTTATTTGCAGCCAGTAATTTTTTTCAGATTTATTGAGATATCATTGACAAATGAAATTTTGCATGTTTATTTTTTGAAGTCTTAATTCCTTATTTATTTGAAAGGGAGAGACAGAGAGATGGAGACAGAGAGATTTTCCATTGGTTGGTGCACTCCCCCAAATGGCTGCAACAACCAGGGCCTTGAAGCTGGAAACTCAATCCAAGTAGAACCCCAAATACTTGAGCCATAACCTGCTGCCCCCAAGGGTACACATTAGCAGGAAGCTGGAACTGGAAGCAGAGCCAGGACTGGAACTTAGGCACTCTGATATGGGATGCAGGCATCACAAGTGGCAATAGTAACTGTCTCACCAACTGTCAACCCTTAAATTGTGTACAACGTGTTGACTTGATATATGTACACACTGTGAAATTATTACCACAATCAAACATATTCATCACCTCACATAATTTCCTTTTTGTGATAAGAATAGTCAAACTCCACTTTCTTAAGAAATTTTAGGTATAAAATGTATTGTTTTTAATATTTATTTATTTGAAAGGTAGATTAACAGAAAGGGCAATAGAGATAATCCATCTGCTGGTTCACTCCTCACATTGCTCCAATGGCCTGGAAGAAGCCAGGAGCCCAGAAAGCAATTTGGGTCTCAAACATGGGTGGGGAGGCTCAGGCACTTAGGCCATCCTCTGCTGCTTTCCCAGGCTCATTGAGAGAGAGCTGTTTCTGAAGCAGAGCAGCTGGAACCCGAACCAGCACTACGGATATGGGATGCTGGCCCCACAAGTGGCAGCATAACCCACTGCACCACAATGCCATCCTCCACATCCCCTTTCAACTCTTCTGTTTGGCCTTGTGTAAAATACAGATGGAACATGAAAGGAATGATGGTGGATTATCATTAAGTTTGATCAGTGGTGACTAATTGCCATCTGCTATACTGGATGTGATTTCCTTGCTTGAGCAAATAAGTAGATTGTATGCAGCTATTGATCTGAAAAATAATTTTTTCTTTCTGTTAGTAAAGACTTGCAGAAGCCATTTTCCTTTAGCTGGCTAGGCCATTAAGACATCACTCTTGTCCTATATCAAGGGTATATCAACTCTCTAACCGAATTTCATGATTTAATTCTCAAGATCTTGATTGTCTTTCCCATCTAAAAGATGTCAAACTGATCCTTTATATTGATTAGATTATGCTGATAGGACCGAGAAGAAGTAGTAGTAACTTTATTTTTTAATTTTTTTAATCTGATAATTATTTATTTTATTTAATGAAGATTAATTTCCAAAGTACAGCTTCTGGATTACAATAGCTTCCCCGCCCATAACTTCCCTCCCACCCACAACACTCCTCTCTCCCACTCCCTCTCCCCTTCCATTCACATCAAGATTAATTTTCAATTATCTTTATATACAGAAGATCAATTTAGCATATATTAAGTAAAGATTTCAACAGTTTTCACCCACACAGAACCACAAAGTGTAAAATACTATTTGAGTACTAGTTATAGCATTAATTAAACACCTAAGAGTAATTGTGTATTAATTACAGAGTTCAACCAATAGTTTTAAGTAGAACATAAAAAATACTAAAAGGGTAAAGTATTAAGTTCTTTTTTTTTCTTTTTTTTTGTTTGTTATATAGTGGTTTTTTTATTTAATAAATGTGAATTTACAAAGTGCAACTTTTGTATTGTTGTGGCTTCCCCCCCACCTCCCTCCCTCCCGTGGCCCTCCCCTCACCCACTCCCTCTCCTACCCCGCCCTTCATTGAGTTTCATTTTCAATTACCTTCATATACTGAAGATCAACTTAGTATATACTAAGCAAGGATTTCAACAGGCTGTACTCACACAACCGCACAAGGTATAGGGTATTGTTCGACTAGTAGTGTTGTTTTTAAGTTTCATAGTAAAACACATTAAGGACAGAGATCCTACGTGGGGAGTATGTACCTAGTGACTCCCGTTGTTGATTTAACAATTGGCACTCTTATTTATGACGTCAGCAATCACCCGAGGCTCTTGCCATGAGCTGTCTAGGCTATGGAAGCCCCTTGAGTTCACCAACTCTGAATTTGTTTAGTCAAGGCCATATCACAGTGGAGGTTCCTTCCTCCCTTTAGAGAAAGGCACCTCTCTCCTTGATGGCCTGTTCCTTCTGCTGGGGTCTTGTTCACCAGGATCTTTCATTTAGATTGTTTTTTGCCACCGTGTCATGGCTTTCCATGCCTGTGAGACTCTCATGGACCTTTTAGTCAGATCCGAATGTCCCAAGGGTTGATTCTGAGGCAGGAGTGCTGCCATTCTATGAGTCTGCTGTGTGTCATGTTTCCCCCGCAGGATCATTCTCTCCCTTTTAATTCAATCCTTCAGTATTTGTGATTATTGTGATTCTTTGTTGATTATGCCGTGGCTCGAATGCATTGTGAAGAGTGGAAATTGCTAAATATATTTAGGAATTTCTTTATATTATTTATTCCTGGTCTTTGAAGCTATTTTCTGGGTTAGTGTGTTTCAAAAGTGAATTCTGTAAAGTCATGTTAAATGCCAAAGAAGAGATTTATTTATTTATTTGAAAGGCACAGTTACAGAGAGACTCAGGAAGGGATGTGTGTCTGTGTATTCCATCTGCTGACATGCCCAGGGTTATGCCAGACCAAATTCAGGAGCCTGGAACTCCATCTGGGTCTCTGATGTGGGTGGGAAGGACCCAAGTACACAGGTCATCTTCTGCTGCCTTCCCAGGAGCACTAGCAGGGAGATGGATAGGAGGTGGAACAGACTCGACTGGGACCCATGCTCATCTGGGATCCTGCTTTGCATAAACCCAGCCCCCAAAATTCAGTTTGTAAAACTTGAAGCTGACAGATGGGCATTTGGTGCAGCAGGGCAGATATTTCCTGTGATGCCCACATCCCACACTGGAGAGCCTGGGTTCGAGTTCAGGCTCTAGTAACACTCCTGCTTCCTGTGTATACACAGTGTGGGATGTAGCAGGTGATAGAAAGAGCAATGTTTTCCCTGCCACCCACATGGGAGACCTGAATTAAGTTCCTGGCACCAGGCTTTAGCCTGGTCTAGATGATCTGTTTCAGAAATTTTGTGAAGGAAATAGCAGATGGGGCATTTCTGGCTGTCTTTCTATTCTTCTGTCTCCCTCTGTCTCTCTGCCTTTTATTTATTGCTATAAAATATTGTATTGGAAAGGCAGATGAACACAGAGAAGGAGACACACACACACACAGAGAGAGAGAGAGAGGGAGAGAATTCCATCCATAGATTCACATCCCAAATGCCCTGAAAGGCTGGATCAGGGCAAGTCCAAAGCCAGGATTCTAGAACTCTTTCTGATACTCCTGTATGGGTGAGAGGATACCAAGGACTAGGGACATCTTTTGTTGCATTCGCAGGCACATTAGCAGGGATCTGGAACAGAACCAGAGCAGCAGGGACTTCAACTGTGTTCATATGGGATACTGGCTTGGCAGGCAAAGCCTTAACCCAGTGCACCATAAATCCGGCCCCTAAATTGTTTCAAAAATAAAAATGTAAAGCTGTGAAATAGGCATTTGGTGTAGCAGGTGAGCTATGTCCTGTGATGCCTACATCCCACATTGGAGCGCCTAGGTTCAAGTCCAAGCTGTGCTCCCATTGCAGCTTCCTGCTCATATACACTGTGGGATTCATCAGGTGATGGCAAGAGCAATCGTGCCCTTGCCACCCACATGGCAGACCTGGACTCCACTCCTGGTGACCAGCTTAGGCCTGGGCTACACAGTTGTTTCAGGAATTTGGGTAGGAAATCAGCAGATAGGAGATTTCTGTCTTCTGTCTCTCTGCCTTTTATTCATTGTTTCAAATATTTTATTTTTTGAAAGGCAGAGTCACACACAGAGGACAGACAGACAGACAGAGATATTTCATCTACTGGTTCACATTCAACATGGTCTTAAAGGATGGGTCAGGGTCAGTTGGACGCCAGGATTCTGAAACACCATCTGGTGTCCTGTGTGGGTGGGTGAAGTCCGAAGACTTGGACTGTCACCTGCTGCCTTCCCAGGCACGTTAACAGGGAGCTAGGACAGAACAAGAGCAGTTGGGAATTAAACATTGGCTCTGATATGCATTTGTTGGGGCTGCAAGCAGCAGCTTAACTTTCCGGATACAATGGTGGCACCTTATCCACTCTTTAATTAATTAATTAATATATGTTTTGAAGTTAAACTTCAATATGATAGGAGCAGTGTTAAGTATTGCTATCATTTGGTGACCAAACTAGCTGATGGAATCTCTCTCTCTCCCTCTCTTTCTTTTCCTCTCCCTCTCCTCCCTCCCTCCTTGCCTCCGTAATTCTGTCTGCCTTTAAAAAAAATAGCGTCAATGGTAAAACTTTGGGATGCACATTTCTTGCAGTACGTATGATATTTCTTGAGCTGCTCACCTCCCACATTGCAGAGTAAGGGTTCCAGTCCAGGTTCCATTCCCAATTCCAGCTTCCTGCCAGCAGGAAGTAGAGAGGTGGCAGGTGATGGTTCAAGCACTTGGGACCCTGCAACAGAACTGGGAGACCTGGATGAAACTCACGGGGCCTGGCTTCAGCTTGGCCCAGCGCTAGCACTTTCCAAGATTTTGGAAAGCAAACAGCAGATAGGAGATTTCTGTCTCCCTCTGTCTCTCTGCCTTTTTTTATTGTGTTTTTTTTTTTTTTAAGATTTTATTTATTTGAGAGGAAGAGTTATAGACAGAGACAGAGAGAGAGACAGAGGTCTTCCATCCACTGGTTCACTCCCCAAATGGCTGCAATGGTCAGAGCTGGACCAATCCAAAGTCAGGAGCCAGGAGCTTCCTTCAGGTCTCCCATGTGAGTGCAGAGACCCAAGCACTTGGACCATCTTTTACTGCTTTCCCAGGCCATAGCAGAGAGCTGGATTGGAAGAGGAGCAGCCGGGACACAAACAGGCACCTATCTGGGATGCCAGCGCCACAAGTGGAGGCTTAGCCTTCTACGCCACAGTGCCGGCCCCTGTTGTTTTTAAACATTTATTTTATGTAGTCAAAAGGCAAAGTGCCAGAGAGAAAGGGAGAGACTAAGGGAGAAGGAGAGCTTCCATCTGCTGAATCACCCGCCAAAAGGCGTCGAAGGCTGGGACTGGGCCAGGCTGAAGCCAGGAGCCCAAAGTCCATCCTGGTCTCCACTGGGGATGACAGGGGGTCAAGTTCTTGGTCTGTCATAATCGGCTACCATTCCAGGAACATTAGCAGAGAGCTGGATGGGAAGTGGAGCAGCTAGGACTCGAACCTGTGCTCATATGGGATGCCAGTGTGGCACGTGTCACCTCAATCCCCTGTGACACGATGCAGGCCCCTATTTTCTCTTTTCAAGGCAAACAAAATGATTAACTATCAGGGCATGTTTTGTTGCACCAAACAGAGTAGAGTTCCCTTAATTACCTGGGTGCCAGACTAGTTCCTCCCGTTAGCAAGATTTCTCAGTCTGCGTCCTGAAGAGTAAATATGTTTTCCTTTTAGCAACAGGGGAGGGCCAGGGTGCCTCTACAAAGACATTGCTGGAGTCAAGGAAAATACAGCCCATCGCAGTGGCCATAGAAACAAGATGTCATTAGGGCGACATTGTCGACAAGACGACTTTTTAATGAAAATGGAAGGAGTCTCATGAGAAGGCCAGTGTTGTGATGTCAGGTATTCGGGACCCAGCTGAGGGTGTGGGTGCCCGCAGTGGGAGCTGACTCTCTCTGGGATGTGCAGAGATGAAGGGATCCCAGATCCAAGTCGGCTTGGAGGCACTTTGGGACTCTGCCAGCTATCTCATGAGGGAGGGGGAAGTGGGACCCTCCAGACCCCAGGGACTCCTTCTCCAGGATATCCTGGAGCAACTTTGCTTCTAAAAGTGGGACTGCAGGGGGGGGCTAAGACACATTATGGAACTATGAGAGAGAAGGAGAGAGGATATGTGTATGTGTATGTGCAAGTCAGGCATATTCATATTAAGGGCCAAAATCAGAGCTATTGTTTCTAGCTCCCAGATTCCTTTGACCAGTGTAGTTATCATAATAATTCAGTGGGCTTTTGTACAGACTGAACATACATTTATGATCCTTGTCTGACTCAGTTATTACTGATAATGAATTCGTGTTTCTTTTGCAATTGTTTTTCTTTTTAGAATTAACAGTTAGCATTTGAGTGTAGTCTAAAACGTTCCTCTTATTTATTTGTTCATGTATTTATATGAATCTGACACATAGATTCCTATTTTGCCCAAATGGTTACCATCTGTTATTATTATTATTATGTATTTGATGCACAGTCTGTCCCAAAATTGGCCAGTAGAAGCTCCTGTATGTTCTTTCTGTCTGGCACCTCCCTAGAAATCCTTGAGCATGAACTCTACTCTCTGAGCATGAGTGTCTCATCTGCAGAAAGGAAGAAATGATGCTCAACTCAGAGAATGGCATTCAGGACTTAAAGAGAAAAGTCTCAACATAACAACCTACACCGTGTGGCATCTAGTTAGCCCTCAGTAAAGGTTAGTTCTCTACTCTGTGTCTGCATTCTGTCAATCTCATATCCCCAACATTAAGAGCATGAATACAGAGAAATATAACACCGAGCAGGGGTAAGCCCACATTTCCATTGTGTCAGTGTCATTGTCACTACCGTGTCCAGGGGGCCATTGTGGCTAGAACTGAGGAAGAAGAACAGTGGTATTGCACAGATCCCAGTCAACTGAGTAGAGAAAGGCAAGACATAGTCACTCCAACCCCTGCATTTAATGAATTTTCCCATTCTCATACTTCCCTCTCTATTCTCCCATCCAAGTCCTAACTAGGTCCGGCCCTGCTTAACTTCCACCCTCTCTAGTGTATAAACTTACTTCTCCCCTTACTCTCCTTTGTAGTGTCACACTAAAAAAGGGTGTGGACCCTGCACCCCAGACCCAGGAGTTCTTAGAGAAGAACTAAGTGTGATGAGCAGTCTGCTAGACAATCTACTGGAGTAAGAGTGAAGAGATCAGGGTTCCATCATGGGGACACTATAGATAAGTCACTTTCCTTGCATCTGTCTCATCTATGCCACAAGATAACAATTCTCAATCCTCCTGATCACCAGGAATACTTGAGAATAAGAGTAGCCCCACATGGCAAAGCAATCTGTAGTCTTAGATGGGAAGGACCAGCACACTTTTTAGTAATTGCATTAGCAGGTGTACTCTGCATGCTCCAGGACTCCCCATGGTAGGACTTAAACACATTTTAATCAAATGCGTGTTGTTTGGATCAGGATTTTTCCAAGTGTGGTTCTGAAGCCACTTCATCATAATTGCCAGGAGGTGCTTGTTAAAATAGCATTTGTATACAACCTAAGTCTTCTGAATCAAAATCATGGAGGCAGTGTAGGAGTGGTCTACATGTTTAGTAATTTCTCCACGTGGCTCTGGTGCTGATCCAGATTTGAATAGCAGTGCTATGGATTTGCAACAGGGTCTGAGATTTTTGAATCCTTTGATCTTTAACTTCATTGTCACTTGTTCCTGAAACTCAACTTTAAATATCTGTGTTTTCTCCAGTGTGTGAAAAATGTAACAATCTTTTCATTAGAGTAATATTTATTCAATGGCTTATATAGAAGGCTCTGGTCTAGGCCTTGGGGAAACAGGAAAGAGAACAAGACAGCAAGATCTCTGGAGTACTCATTTTGTTTGATAAAACTGACAATAAGCAAGTAAACCAATCAATAAGCAGGACAATTTCATATTAGGATCAGTGATTTGATGAAAATAAACATATAGAATAGAAAATGACTAGAACAGTTTATTACAGATGGGGTGTGAGTGGAGCTTTCTTAGAAAGTGATACTTGAGCCAAGTCCTGACTGACAAGAACAAGGAAGGCACGAGCAGGTCAATGTCCCAGTGCTGTTCACGGCACTAGCTGATTCAGGAGCAGAGGGAAGGTGGTGGAGGTAGGTGGGAGGTAAAGTGGAAGGGTCAGACAAGAGCCACCTGGTTTGTGTTGTGTCTAGAGTTGGAATTTTGTTCTGAATGTGGAAAGTTAGAGTATGCAGGTAACATGATCTGATTTGTCGTCATAATGTGACTCTGGCTACTGTGTGGAAAATGAATTGGAGGAGGACAAGACAGTGGGGGGCTGACCATTAGCAGAAGGTTACAGAAGGCCAGTGGAGCGGCAAGGGTGGGTGGGACAGCGCTGCAGCAGTGCGCAGAGGGAGAGGTGGATCTGTACAGGGGCCCCTGGATTAGGGCAGGTGGACCCTGCAGTGGCTATGCGTGTGGGGTGTGGGGGATAAGGTAGAAGCAGACACAGTCCCTGGGCTTTTGTTCAGCCCTGTGAGACATGGTGCTGCTGTTTTCTGAGTGTTTATTCACATGATTTTAGACTTTATTAGTTAGCCCAGCCCACAAGGGTTACAGTGAAAATTAGTGATTTTAAAAGTGCATTGAGGGGCCAGTGCTGTGGCTCACTTGGTTAATCCTCTGCATGTGGTGCCGGCATCCCACATGGGTGCTGGGTTCTAGTTCTGGTTGCTCCTCTTCCAGACCCGCTCTCTGCTGTGGCCCGGGAAGGCAGTGGAGGATGGCCCAGGTGCTTGGGCCCTGCACCTGCATGGGAGACCATGAGAAGCACCTGGCTCCTGTCTTCGGATTGGTGCAGCTCACCGGCCGTAGCGGCCATTTGGGGGTGAGCCAATGGAAGGAAGACCTTTCTCTCTGTCTCTTTCTCTCTCACTGTCTAACTCTGTCAAATAAATTTTTAAAAAGGGCATTGATTGGTATCTAGGATTGAGCTGTTAGATTATTAAATGTCATTGAAGACAGATGCAAACTATAAAACTACCAAAGCCATTAAAATCAAGTTGTGTATTAATTAAAGATGGCTAGCATTTATTGGGCTGTTACTGCGTGTTTAGCAGCATTCTAAGAGTTTTCACATATTAACACAAGTAATTCTCAAAACAACTCGTGAGATACAAACATTTGTTTTCTTCCTTTTACAGGAGAGGGAACTCAGGCACTGAGAGGCTTTGGCACCATCTCAAGGTCACAGACAGGCAAGTATTTCAATGCCCATGCAGTAGGATTTTTTAAATAGTGGAATTTCTGCCCATTCATTCATCCTTGTAAAAGTCAAAGCACAATGTAATTTAAAAATTTTTTCCTTTTTCCTCAGCGGTAGCTACTGTGTAATTCCAGCTTTGCAAATGATGCATGTAAGTATCTGTAAGGTGAAGTGAAACTGTTTAAAGTCACAACGAAAAAAAATGGGGGGTGGCTGGCACTGTGGCACTGTGGCACAGCGGCACAGCAGGTTAAAGCCCTGGCGTGCAGTGCCGACATCCCATATGGGTGCTGGTTCGTGTCCCAGCTGCTCCATTTCCGAACCAGCTCTCTGCTATGGCCTGGGAAAGCAGTAGAAGATGGGCCAAGTGCTTGGGCCCCTGCACCCATGTGGGAGACCCACAGGAGGCTCCTGGCTCCTGGCTCCTGGCCCCTGGCTTCAGATCAGTGCAGCTCTGGCCGTTGCAGCCATCTTGGGAGTGAACCAGCAGATGGAAGACCTCTCTCTCATTCTCTACCTTTCTCTGTAACTCTGTCTTTCAAATAAATATAATAAAAATCTTGAAAAAAAGTCACACCATTTTTTTTTTTTGGACAGGCAGAGTGGACAGTGAGAGAGAGAGAGACAGAGAGAGAAAGGTCTTCCTTTGCCATTGGTTCACCCTCCAATGGCCGCCGCTGCAGCCGGCGCACCGCGCTGATCCGATGGCAGGAGCCAGGAGCCAGGTGCTTTTCCTGGTCTCCCATGGGGTGCAGGGCCCAAGCACCTGGGCCATCCTCCACTGCACTCCCTGGCCATAGCAGAGAGCTGGCCTGGAAGAGGGGCAACCGGGACAGAATCCGGCGCCCCGACCGGGACTAGAACCTGGTGTGCCGGCGCCGCAAGGTGCAGGATTAGCCTATTGAGCCACGGCGCCGGCCAAAAAAGTCACACCATTTATAATCAGCACAGCCATCCTCCATCTGTCTGCAGGGCCTGCACTCCTCATCAGTACCCTCAGAAGGCAGACAAAGACATTTGTTGAATCGTATTGGCCCATGGTGGTTGATGTTAGGCTGGAGTCACACTTCTTTGTTTGGAAACTAAGCAAAGCTGCCATCTCATGACCACGAAGAATGGGGCACACGAACAAGGAAGGAATGAGCAAAGAGAAGGGCATTTATTGTTCTTTCAGTATGATCCTTGCAGTCTCGAAGGTTCAAGGGGAAACCTTCATTGAGATACTGGCATGGTCATTTGTGCTTCATCCCTCCGTTCATTTGTGTTCCTCCCAGTCCAGCTACACTGTGCTTTCTAAGAGAAGGTGTTTTATTTTTTTTTAATTTTTTAATGATATGTTGTGCACTTTTAAAGGAAACTAAATTTTATCCTAAAAATAGATGCCAATAACAATTAACCACCAAAAGGTAGTCATTATAATAAAAAGGTTAAAAAAATGAACAAGAATTTGCTTTAAGTTTTTTTTTTTTCTGAAAATATGAAATTAGAGTTGGTGTCATGGCACATAAGTTTAAACTGCCCCTTGGGGTACCCTCATCCCATATTGAAGTGCCAATTTCAGTCCCAGCTGCTCCACTTCCAGTTCATCTTCTTGCTAATGCACTTGGGAAGCAGTGGGTGATGACTCAAGTTCTTGGGTCCCTGCCGATCATGTGGGAGGCCTGCATTGAGTTTCTGGCTCCTGACTTTGGCCTGGCCCAGCCCCAACATTTGCAGCCATTTGTGGAGTGAATCAGCAGATAGAAGACTCTCTTTCTCTCCATCACTCTGCCATTCAAATAAATAAATAATTCTTTAAAAATGAAAATACATGGCCAGCGCCGCGGCTCACTAGGCTAATCCTCCACCTGCAGCACCGGCACATCGGGTTCTAGTCCCGGTTGGGGTGCCGGATTCTGTCCTGGTTGCTCCTCTTCCAGGCCAGCTCTCTGCTGTGGCCCGGGAGTGCAGTGGAGGATGGCCCAAGTCACTGGGCCCTGCACCCGCATGGGAGACCAGGAGGAAGCACCTGGTTCCTGGCTTCGGATCAGCGTGGTGTGCCGGCCACAGTGCGCCGGCTGCAGCGGCCATTGAGGGGGTGAACCAACGGCAAAGGAAGACCTTTCTCTCTGTATCTCTCTCTCACTGTCCACTCTGCCTGTCAAAAAAAAAACCAAAAATGAAAATACGGAATTATCACTGTAGTATACTGCCAACTCTCATTTATCTGTATAACTCAACTAATTTTTATGGAATATCTAAGGAAATTTTTAAATCATAAATTGGTTTCTAATATTTAGACATATATCTGAACAGTTTTTATGTTTGAGTACATACATTCTCAAGAAATGCAAACAAAATTGACCATTTGTTTAAGTGAACATAATCAGAAAAATAAAATTACACTTAGAAAACCTATTGCAAAGTAAAATACTTCTTTCACCACCCTGTTCCTTAATTTTTGCAGATAGCAAAAAAACTGCATTGAAAGTACATTATACTACTTATATACAGAGAAAAGACATAACTAAATTCTTTCCAACTCAAAGCAGAAGAAACTTTCAAGATGAATACTGACACTTAGTACTTAAAGAGTGGTTTTCTGTCTTCAAATTGCTTAAGAAACAAGTAATCAAGAAAACCTTTAGGCCAGTATCCAAAATACTGCTTAGCATGAAGGACTGAAACATCAAGAATACAGGAAACAAAACAAGTTACATTTAAAGGCCCTCATTACTATAAAGTATATGTCACTTATATTTTGCAAAGAAATGACAACAGTGGTTGCACAGCCAGTTAGGGCCAAGTTAATAACACATACCTCCTCCATCAGCCCACATTTCTTTCCTGTGTTTAAAGTTTTATTTAGTTATTTTTATTTATTTGTAAGGCAGAGTGACAGAGACAGAGAGGGAGATCTTCCATCCACTAGTTCACTCCCCAAATGGCCACAAGAGCCAGAGCGAGAGCTGGTCCAGGCTGAAGCCAGGAGCCCAGAATTCCATCTGTGTGTCCCATGTGGATGCAGGGACCCAAGCACTGTGCTGAGTCTCAGGGTGCACATAAGCAGGAAGTTGGACTGGAAGCAGAGTGGGGACTCCAACCCAGGGAAGAACGCAGTGGCCTCATGCATTCCCTCTGTGTGTCAGTGGTGGCAGTGATAGCAGCCTTGTGCACACTGGTAGGCTCTCATTTTAAAAAGATTTATTTCACTTATTTATTTGAAAGGCAGAGTGACAGAGAGAGGGAAAGACAGAGAAAGAGGTCTTATTATATCTGCTGGTTCATTCCTCCAGTGGCTACAATGGCTAGGGCTTGGTTGGGCGGAAGCCAGGAGCCAGGAACTCCATCTGGGTCTCCCTCATGGGTGTCATAGGCCTAAGCACTTGAGCCATCCGCCACTGCCTTCCCAGGCACATGAGCAGGGAGCCGGATGGGAAGTGGAGCAGCCAGGACTAGAACTTGTGTTCTTTTTTTTTTTTTAAATTTTTATTTTATTTTATTTTATTTTGACAGGCAGAGTGGACAGTGAGAGAGAGAGACAGAGAGAAAGGTCTTCCTTTGCCGTTGGTTCACCCTCCAATGGCCGCCGCGGCCGGCGCGCTGCGGCCGGCGCACCGCGCTGATCCGATGGCAAGAGCCAGGAGCCAGGTGCTTTTCCTGGTCTCCCATGGGGTGCAGGGCCCAAGCACCTGGGCCATCCTCCACTGCACTCCCTGGCCACAGCAGAGGGCTGGCCTGGAAGAGGGGCAACTGGGACAGAATCCGGCACCCCGACCGGGACTAGAACCCGGTGTGCCGGCGCCGCTAGGCGGAGGATTAGCCTAGTGAGCCGCGGCGCCGGCCTAGAACTTGTGTTCTGATATGGGATGCGAGTGTTGTAGACAGCAGCTTGGATTTATTTCTGGACTCCCTATTTAATTCAGTTAATCTATGTGTCATGCTTTAATGACAGTACTATGCTGTTTCAATTGTTATAGCTTGGTGATGTATCTGAGAGTACTTCAAAATGCTCATGGAAAATGAAGCCTAAATATGTGTATTTTGGTGCAAAACATTTGAATTCCTAGACACAGGGTCTTTTTTAAAAAAAAAGATTTATTTGTTTATTTGAAAGGCAGAGGTAGAGAGAGAGAAAGAGAGGTCTTCCATCTGTTAGTTCACTCCCCAGATGGCTGCAATGCCCAGAGATGCACCAATCTGAAGCTAGGAGCCAGGAGCTTCTTCTGGATCTCCCATGCAGATGCAGAGGCCCAAGGACTTGGGCCATCTTCTAATGCTTTCCCGGGTCACAGAAGAGAGCTGGATCAGAAGTGGAGCAGCCAGGACTTGAACTGGCACCCATATGGGATGCCGCCACTGCAGAGGGTGGCTTTACCTCTCCATGCCACAACACCGTCCCCCAAACACGGGTTTTTAATAACACACATTTTCCATGAACATTTTAAAGCTGTCTGCATTTTTATGTTAGTTTTTTCTTTCTGGCATTTGTCCTCTGTGTTGGTTCTTAAGTGTGGGGAACCGCAGACTGGCCACCTGTGGGAACTTCCTCACTTTGCTGTTTGCATGGCCTGTTGTAACAACTTGTGCAAAACAAGTTAAGGAAGTGCTGGCTGCTGAGCAAAACAAGTCAAGGAAGTGCTAACCACAGGATGTCCTGAAGACACACAAACAACCCCGATGGAGCAAGATGAACTTTCGACCTGAGGCACTATGTGCCCTTCAACTTGATTGGACTGTGCCTGCATGGACTGCATGTGAACAGACTTGCCATTGGCTGGGAGCGTCCTGCTAGGGGAACCTTGGGTATATAATGGGGATAGTATTGTGCAGAGGGGGCTTGGCTTCTTTTCTTTCGCCTTGCATCTGGATGAATAAAGTTCCATGAGAACCGAGTAAGCAGCGATCATGTCTTTACTACGCTGGACTCTCGCTGGCGAGCGTCCGGCACTTAAGTGTGATTTACATGTCAAATTAAACACTACAACTTAGTAGATACTTACTCAGTGTCACTGTATTGCTCTCTCGAGTGGCTGCACACTCAATAGTGGGTCATTTTCCCGTTTCCAAATCAGAAATCCAAAGGGGAGACTATATTCCTGTTTCCAAACATGAGCCCTGCAGCCAGACAAATGGGGAGATGACATTGCCCCCCCATCAGTAGATACATAAACCTAAGAAATTGACTTGACCTCCACTTAACCTCTGAAAGTGGAAAAATACCAAAGGAACCTTGTGAGGGCTGAAATGGAAACCTTGTTCAAGATCTCATGAAGGCATTTGGTGAATCCTTTATAATGGCAATGATTCCCTCCTTCCCATTCTAACTGCTTGGTGTTTGAGAGGGATGTTTCTTACTGCATTTTCTGGAATTGGGGGGGAATGTTAGGAAGAAGGGAACCACACAAACACATCTATACAATGTAGGAAATTTGGCGCCATCTCCCAGCTATGCAGCCTAGTGGAGTGAGGTAAGGGAAGAGTCATCACCTATTTTTTATTGAGTAATTATGTGTTTTCTTTATTCTGTTGGAGCCCACTGTTTAACTTCAGTTGCGCCCATGATCTGTGGCTATGAGATCTTGGAGTTTCGGGAAGAGGTCATTTGTTTTGCAGGGAGGGACACTAGGGTGAGTCATGAGCTGCTCTTGGGTCACTCAGTCTTTCCAGAGTGAGTTCCTTCTCGTGCCTGGACCTACACTGTCACACAGGTGTTTACCGAGCATCCATCGCTGTTAACACCTCCAGTGGCCTAGAGAATGGAGAAGTCACGGTAATCATTGCGCACTGCCTGGGGCCTTAGGGAAGTTGTGGTGATCTCTGGAGAACCTCCTTAAACATATCAGATGAGGACGTCCTCACTGGAGTCATCAGAGACTCCTGAAAGAGAAAGTTGGCCTGGTAACATGGGCATGACTTATGGGGCATAGACGGGAGGGAAGGAATAGGGAATAACGAATAGGGAACCTGACTGAGGTGAAAAACAATGGGAGCCAGCACTGTGGTGTAGCTGGTAAAGCCGCTGCCTGAAGTGCCAGCATCCCATATGGGCTCTGGTTCAAATCCTGGCTGCTCCACTTCTGATCCAGCTCTCTGCTATGGCCTGGGAAAGCAGTAGAAGATGGCCCAAGTCCTTGGGCCCCTGCACATGTGAGGGAGACCTGGAAGAAGCTCCTGGCTCTTGGCTTTGGATCGGCGCAGCTCTGGCCATTGCAGCCATCTGGGGAGTGAACCAGTGGATGGAAGACCTCTCTCTCTCACTCTATCTCTCTCTCTGCCTCTCCTTCTCTCTATCTCTGTAACTCTGACTTTCAAATAAATAAATAAATCTTTAAAAAAAAACAGTGGCCTTGCAGGGGAGCAAACAGAGTGCTGAGAAAACTGAATGGACCCTCTAGGTCCGAGGCCATCTGGGTTTGGGACCAATTGGGGAAGGACACATGAGCTTCAGTGGGCTGCTGCACAGCACCTTGCCACGCTGAAAGTGCTGCTCAGATCCTGTTCACTTATAGAGTATGGGGAAAATACTTGACCACGATAGCTCATTCATTTATTGCTGCATAAATTCATAGATTATTCATGCGTATCCCACATAGTTATGTCTGAGTGCCCAGCTTTTTCCCAATAGCATGATCAATAGAGTCCCTTCACTGTCCACCACTTGGAGTAGTAGAATACTCTTCAATATTTTCTCCACATGCACAGATAACTGCACCAGTTAGTGTTAAACTTTTTGCGTCAACCACCAACAGAATTTAGAAATCTCAGAAAGAGAAGGGAACTCTAAAATATGAATATTTAACAATATTTTTGTTCTTATCATTTTTCTTTCTTCTTCACTGATGTTCCAACAGTATTTCTTTTTTAAAAAAAAGGTTTAGTTATTTTTATTTGAAAGGCAGAATTACAGAGAGGCAGAGAGAGAGAGAGAGAGAGAGAGGTCTTCCATCCGCTGGTTCACTCCCCAGATGGCCGCAACAGCTGGAGCTGAGCTGATCCAAAGCCAGGAACCAGGAGCTTCTTCCAGGTCTCCCACGCAGGTGCCGGGGCCCAAGGACTTGGGCCATCTTCCACTGCTTTCCCAGGCCATAGCAGAGAGCTGGATCGGAAGTGGAGCAGCTAGAACTCAAACTGGCGCCCACATGGGATGCCAGGACTGCAGGTGGTGGGTTTACCTGCAACGTCGCAGCGACAGCCCCAAGAGCATTTCTTATATCAATTTCCTTGTTTTAAGAACCTTCTTTAGTCATTTTTAGTTTATATCTGCTGGTGATAAAGTTTCTTAGTATTCCTTCATTTGACAATATCTTTATATCGCCCTTCATTCTTGAAGAATGACTTAGGTGGACACAGAATTCAAGATTGACAGTTCTTTTCTTTCAGCACTTGAAAAATGCTGTGCCACTTCTTTCAGTACTCCACAGTTATGCTGAGAAATTTACTGTCATTTGAGCCGTGTTTCTCTTAGCTCTCCCTGCTTTCAAAAAAAGTCTGTGTTTAGTTTTCTGAAGGTTGATTGTGATGTGTGTTTTCATGGATTTCTTTGGAATAATCTTGATAGTGGTTCCCTCACAACTTCTTGAGCATTTAGATTTGTGTCTGTTGGTAAATTTTAAGTTTATCAACCATTATTCTTCAAATATGTTTTCACTCCTGCACACTTTCTCCTATTTTTGCAATATAAAAACAACATGTATATTATATCTTTCATTATAATCCTACAGGTTTCTGAGGCTTTGTTCTACTTTTTAGTCTTGTTTTTCTGTTGTTTACATTGGGTAACTTCTATTGTAACTTCCTGTTCATTGATTCATTTGTTTTCTCTCCATGCTGTTGTATACATCTGTTGAAATTTCATTTCAGATCTTGTATGTTTCAGTAGAAAATTTTCCACTTATTCTTGTCTGTATGCTCTGTTTCTTTACTGGGACATTTTCAATTGTTTCAAGTATGTTTATATTTAATCATTGAAGGAAATTTTCTCTTCCATTATATCTTAGTTTTTTTTTCTTTTGGTTGTACGAGTGATGGCTACTGATTTGGAATGTTGAGAGTATAATGTACTTCTTCAATTAATTCTCTATTTGTTGTAATTTTTCATTATTTCTCTTGGGTTTTCCAGTGTGTAATCATATCATTGAAGAACCTTAAAAATCAAACCAAGATGGAGTGACTTAAGCTAACACTATTAAAAACAAGAAGTCACCTTTGCCCCAAATAAAATTAAAGTTTAAAAATTATAGCCCTAAACTTTCTCCCCCAAAGCTAAAATTAGGTGCAGCTATAAAAATAAGGGACCCTATGCTTAGCTAGCTGAGACACTTGTGCCTGGCTGTGCTAAGACCTAACCCAGTTTGTATGCCTCCTAATACTCAAATAACGGTGTGGGAAGCGGGACGCTGCTCTCCCTCCAGGGGAACGAAGGGAGCGAGACGTCGCCACCCCCCCCCCCAGGGTGAACAAGATGACGCTGACAGGGAAAGGAACGGCTAAAGAAGTAAACAACAAAATGGCGACGAGGTGCATGCCTCCCATGTGATCCCATAGCTGATTGGATAGAAGATGCATGCCTTTCCCATGATCAGCTCACGATTGGACTGCTGTGTGCATGCCTCCCATGTGATCCCGTAGATGATTGGATAGAAGACACATGCCCTTGGCCGGCGCAGCGGCTCACTAGGCTAATCCTCCGCCTAGTGGCGCCAGCACACTGGGTTCTAGTCCTGGTTGGGGCGCCGGATTCTGTCCCGGTTGCCCCTCTTCCAGGCCAACTCTCTGCTGTGGCCAGGGAGTGCAGTGGGGGATGGCCCAGGTGCTTGGGCCCTGCACCCCATGGGAGACCAGGAAAAGCACCTGGCTCCTGGCTCCTGCCATCGGATCAGCGCGGTGCGCCGGCCGCAGTGTGCCGGCCGCGGCAGCCATTGGAGGGTGAACCAACGGCAAAGGAAGACCTTTCTCTCTGTCTCTCTCACTGTCCACTCTGCCTGTCAAAAAATAAAAAAAAATAAAAAAATAAAAATAAATAAAAAGAAGACACATGCCTTTTACATGATCAGCTCACGGATTGGACTGCTGTGTGCATGGACACTATAGTGCTTCTGATTGGTCACTGCGGGTATATAAACCATGTGGCTTTGTGCTGGGGGCGCTCTCTGGACTTCCGAGTTCAGGAGGCCCGTCTGCACAGATGCCGAATAAATCCTCTTGCTTTTGCATCAGCTGGTCTGGACTCTGAGTCTTTGAGATGTGCCTCTCGACGTGTTAGCATCCTCACTCAGGGGGTCTAACATCATCACTAGATTTTTCAACTTCCTTTTCTTTTCTTGCTTCTCAGTTACATTGTAAAATGCTTTCTAGTCAAAGCCAAACATTACAGGACATTAATGGCCCTCTTTATTTGTTCTTGGCTTTGGCAGAATGCTACTACCATTTCCTCATTAAGTAATACACTAGCATTTTTGTTAAAGTGTGTGCGCACATACATATATATATATATATATATATATGCCATGATATCAACCAATTCCTGTTTTCTTAACTTTTTAAAAACATGAATGTACTGTGGATGCATCAAATATTTTCTCTTTATGAAGATGCTTGTATGATTTCTCTGCTTGGCTCTATTAACTAACATGCATGAGCTCCAACTTAGGCAAAACGGATGGCCCCAGAGAAGTTAGAGTGTTGCAATTAAGATCTAGTCTGCTTCTTGCAGTTCTAGGAGGGAACAGGAAACTGAGTGTCCACACCTCCAGACCAAGTCTGCTGTTGCAACAGGCAGGTGGTGAAGAAAAGGTACATAAACTACCTTAACCTTTCCCTGTCAGTTTGAGTGTGGGTTTTTCTTGATTGTTATTGATTGTGTTAAGGTAGAGAAGCATCCACCGCCCAAGGAACGACTCCAAGAGACACTCTCATGCAATCAGCAGGGGGTTTATTGATCCAGCATGCTGGGGCTCTCTGACACACAGGAACAGAGCAGCCCTGGGAAGTCGAGGGTCAGAGTTTTTATACAATTTTCAGAGGCACTCCACACATCATGGTACCATTTAGCAAATCATCTCATCACACAGGAAATTCAAAGGACATCTCCCAAAAATGGGATGGCTTTGGGATTGATGCCCTTTGAATTGATTGGCCGAAGCATAGGGTCTGAGCTGCTGGGGTGTACGTGCCAAACTGCAGGGTCCTACACAAGATTACGGGAAGGTTTGTGGCTTATCTGGGAACTCAGGGACAGGGAACTGGTTGGGGGAGGCAAGATACAGGAAAGGGGTATGGAGGGGCTTTGTGCAAACAGCGGGTGAGGCAGAGGTTACATAGTTTGTTTCGTTTTGTTTTTTTATCTTTACAGCTGCACATAGTTTCAGCTTTGGGGGAGGAGGCTTAGGCCTGTAACTTTAAATCCAACTCCCCACAATCAAGTTTTATAGTGAAGAATTGAGCTTGCAGAATAGGCAAAATCAAAGAGAAAAGCAGACAGCACAACTTTCTATTTGACTGCTGACACATAGTCAAGAACAAGCTCAATTCTTCAATTGCTGTAGACATTTGACCATTTTCTAAATCTCCTATAAAGGTCCTTTTTTCAGCCTCTAATTAATTATTATTATTATTATTATTGTTTCTTTGGATAAACACCTACCTGTAACTGCCATTTTCCTGGTTTTACTTCTTTCATTACTTTCAATTTTATGTGCTTTCTTCTCTTCTCCTTTTGCCTTGCATGTTTACATTGGAATGATATCTTTCTGTTGAGCTAAGCTTAGGAAGGAAAAAGTACAAAATAACAGAATTTGAAGAGGAGTCTGATGTATAACAGACTGAAATAAGAAGACTGGAATCTCAAAAACAAAAACAGTTAGTGTGACTGGTGTTGTGGCACAGTGGATTAAGCCGATGCCTGTGATGCCGGCATCTCATATCGGAGAGCCAGTTTGAGTCCCGATTGCCCTGCTTCCTAATCCGCTCCCAGCTTACGCACGTGGAAAAGCAATCACAGATGGCCAAAGTGCTTGGGCTCCTGCCACCCACGTGGGGGACCTGGATGGAGTTCTAGGATCCCGACTTTAGCCTGGCCCAGCCTCAGCCATTGAAGTCATATGAGGAGTCAACCAACTGATGAAAGATCCCTCTTTATTTCTCCCTCTCCCTCTCCCAAAACTGCCTTTCAAATAAATAAATCTTTCTATTAAAAAAGAAATATATTAATATTAAAAATACCAGGGGCCACCATTGTGGTACAGTGGGTCAAGCCACCACCTGTGACACCTGCATCCTGTGTGGATTCTGGTTCAGGTCCCAGATGCTCCAGCTTCCTTCTAATGCATCTGGGAGGGCAGCAGAAGATGGCTCAGGTGCTTGGACCCCTGTCACCCACGTGGGAGACCTGGATGAAGCTCCTGGCTCCTTACTTTAGCCTGGTCCACCCCCATCCATTGCAGCCATTTGGGGGAGTGGACCAGTACATAGGGGATCTCTCTCTCTCTTTCTCTCTCTCTCTCCCCATCCCCATGACTCTGCCTTTCAAATAAATAGGTCTTTAAATAAAACAAAAGAATAAAACCCCCAAATTCTTGATGGTGGTCGCCTCTGTAGAAGGAGGCTAATGCAATCATATAACTGGCAATATGGATTTCAGTTGTATATGTCTATTTCATTTCTGAATTTGAGCAAGCGGAAGTCTTTAGCAGGGAGCTGGATCAGAAGCATAGCAGCCAGACTCGAGCTGGCAGTCATTTGGAATGCTGGCATCACAGGCGGCAGCTTAACCTGCTGCACCACAACACTGGTCGCTTTTCTTAATGTATTTCACTATAGGCTTATTACATTGTGTATAACGTTACGTAAAACATGATATTTTTGGCATGGTTGTACCTGTTGGTGCTGGCTATCTGGTGGAAAGGAGGAGAGAAGATATGTAAGGAGAACAAATACACATTTATATATGTACAGTCTCAGCTGCTATATCTGCCATCTTTGCCATGTATATTCTTTTTGCAGAGCTACTGAAATGGGCACAGCCATTTTCTCTGCTGTAATGAGCAATAACAGATTCTGAAAATATGATTTTCAGTCACCTTTTCCCAAAATGTATTCAAAGCCCTATAGTTTCTCAATTTCTGTTACAAAATAATTTCTCGGTATATCCAGAATGTGAAACATTTTTCCATTTGTTCAGACCTAATTTACATTTTTTTCATTCACATTGTTACTCCCCAATGGCATTGTTAACTTTTTAAAAAATATTGCTATCTATATAATTTTAAGTAGCATTTTTGTGACTTAAAGCACTTTTTAACAAAAGTACTAATAACTGTACTATTTAAGGGAGAACACATTTATACCTGCATCTCAGATTATCAGGTGATATGCATAACTTATGGAGCTTTCTCAGTAACAAAAGGCTTGGCAGCGAATTTTTTTTTTTTTTTTGACAGGCAGAGTGGACAGTGAGAGAGAGACAGAGAGAAAGGTCTTCCTTTGCCATTGGTTCACCCTCCAATGGCCACCGTGGCCGGCGCGCTGCCGCTGGCGCACCACACTGATCCGAAGGCAGGAGCCAGGTGCTTCTCCTGGTCTCCCATGCGGGTGCAGGGCCCAAGCACTTGGGCCATCCTCCACTGCCTTCCCTGGCCACAGCAGAGAGCTGGCCTGGAAGAGGGGCAACCAGGACAGAATCCAGTGCCCCGACCGGGGCTAGAACCTGGGGTGCCGGCGCCACAGGTGGAGGATCAGCCTATTGAGCCACGGCGCCGGCCTTGGTAGCAAACTTCAACAGAGAATTCGAACAAATATATCATAAACTATAAACAGACCAGCATATGCCAAAATCCTAAGATCTAAGACAAAAATATAAATCCTATAAACGTGAAGTAGAATGTGATTGCACCTTGGGACAAGACTGTGTGGGGGAGCAGGCATATGTATATCTCACCTGCAGATGTGGGGACAACACCTGGATGATGCACACCATTCTGCGGAACACAGACAGGGGGCAAGAGTCAAGTTGTTAAGAAACACAGATTAAATAAGAGCCATGAATACAAATTTTTATACTGTTCGACATTTTGTATTTAGGTGAAAAATGTTTTGATAAATTTCAACACAAAACATTTATTTTTTAAAAGATTTCTTTATGTATTTGAAATTCAGAGTTACAGAGAGAAAGGGTAAGCAGAGAGAGAGAGAGATCTTCCATCTACTGGTTCACTCCCCCAATGACTGCAATGGTTGGGGCCAGGGTGAAGCCAGGAGCCAGGAGCTTCTTCTGGTTTCTCATGGGGGTTCAAGGCCCAAGCGCTTGGGTCATCTTTCACTGCTTTCCCAGGCACATTGA
Organism: Oryctolagus cuniculus; assembly: GCF_051225735.1. NCBI lineage: Eukaryota > Metazoa > Chordata > Mammalia > Lagomorpha > Leporidae > Oryctolagus > Oryctolagus cuniculus. Next base: position 90,372,326 of record NC_142888.1, read on the forward strand.
CAGGGAGCTGGATCAGAAGCAGAGCAGCCAGGACTCAAACCGGTGCCCAGCACTGCAGATGGCAGCTTAATCTGCTTTGCCACAGTTCTTGCCCCACACAACAATTTTTCTGAAGAGATTGATAAAGTAATGTTCACATATATTCATTAATTTGAAAGAGCAGTGATTACACTCAATGTTATAGTAAAATTAAGTAGATGACAATTGACTCGATTGTGTGTGTGCGTGTGTGTGTTTCGTATTTCTTCTTTACCTCTGCTCCTCAGCAGTTTAATCTCAATTCAGACGGGGGCTAAAACCAATCTCACTTTTAGATAAGCCTGGACAATAATGGATGCAGGGAGCTTCCTACTATTATTGCAGTAATTCCAGAACATTCTGGGTGATATATTGGAGTCACACTCCCACCTTCTGTCCTTCCCTTCTTTCGGACTTCATGGGCAGATGCACTCAAAGTACGATGCTGGTTCTGGCCACCTGATGGCACCCATCTCAATTTGTCTTTTTCTTTTTTTCATGAAAATGAGTACATATTACACAAGGTAATACATGTTTTTTTTTTCCTAAAAGATTCATTTATTTATTTGAAAGGCAGATAGAGATAGAGGTAAGGAGGGAGGGGGGGAGAGAGAGAGAGAGAAAGAAATATGCATCTTCCATCTATTTGTTCATTTCCCAAATTGTTCATTTCCCAAATGGCCGCAATGGCTAGGACTAGGCCAGGCTGAAGCCAGGAGCCTGAAACTCCATCCACTCCATCTGAGTCTCCCAAGTGGGTGCAGGGGTTCAAGCACTTGGGCCATCTTCTGCTGCTTTCCCAGGTGCATTAGCAGGAGCTTGTTCAAAAGTGGAGCAGCTAGAATTGAACTGACGTTCATATAGGATGCTTAACCTGCTGTGCCACAGATGTAACACATCTTAAAATGCTTTGTCTGCACTGATGACCATTCTGTTTGGCAGATTCACATGTGTATGAAATCAGTACAACTTGCTGTTCGTCCCACATCTATACATGCACTGTGATTTGTCTCTTCCCTCTCTGTGGGTTGAGGTGGCCACACTTCAGGAGTCCCTTCCAGAGAGCAGGGTATTCACCCTGCATTACCTCACCCCTGTACAGGAGTCACCCTTCTCCAGGATGCTATGGCCACACCTGTCCAAATCCCAGTATGGCGCTCTCTTCCTCTCTGTCCCCCCACCTGCCACGAGCCTGCCCACCTGGGACTGCTAAGGTGCCTGTGAGCTCCCTGGTGTTTCATCATATGGATGGCCTAGAGCATATGATTTTTTTAAGATTTATTTATGTATTTGAAAGTCAGAGTTACACAGAGAGAGTAGGAGAGTCAGAGAAAGAGAGAGAGAGAGAGAAAGAGAGAGAGAGAGAGAGAGAGAAGTCTTCCATCTGCTGGTTCACTCCTCACTTGGCTGCAACAGCAGGAGCTGAGCCAATCCGAAGCCAGGAGCCAGGGGCTTCTTCCAGGTCTCCCACATGGGTGTAGGGGCCCAATGACTTGGGCCATCTTCTACTGCTTTCCCAGGCCATAGCAGAGAGCTGGATCGGAAGTGGAGCAGCCGGGACTTGAACCAGCACCCATATGGGATGCCGGCACTGCAGGTGGCAGCTTTACCTGGTACACCACAGCGCTGGCCTCAAGCATGTGATTTTTTTTTTGACAGGCAGAGTGGACAGTGAGAGAGAGAGACAGAAAGAAAGGTCTTCCTTTGCTGTTGGTTCACCTCCCAATGGCCACTGTGGCCGGCGCGCTGTGGCTGGCGCACCGTGCTGATCCGAAGGCAGGAGCCAGGTGCTTCTCCTGGTCTCCCATGCGGGTGCAGGGTCCAAGCACCTGGGCCATCCTCCACTGCACTCCCGGGCCACAGCAGAGAGCTAGACTGGAAGAGGAGCAACCGGAACAGAATCCGGCGCCCTGACCGGGACTAGAACCTGGTGTGCCGGCGCCGCAGGCAGAGGATTAGCCTAGTGAGCTGCAGCGCCGGCCAAGCTTGTGATTTTACAGTCTCCTTTCCTACCTACTGAATGTTTTCCAGACAGAATAAGAAGCGTTCTGTACTTAGGTTCCTAGCTGGGTTATAAGGGAGATATTATGTTTTTTGGTCTTTGTTGACCTGTTGCCTTTCTAGTTGATAATAGGGGTACACTGCTGTCACTTTGTGGCAGAAGCCTGAAATGCAGCTGGAACTTGGCAGAGCACGAAGTTGAGCGGGTAGGGTTGTGGCCCAAGCCCACCCCACAGGAATTTCTGGAAGTCTGGTCAGGGAGGGAACTGTGATGGCCCCAGAGGTTGGCTTAGGGGTTGTTCATTCTGAAGGAGGGAGATTTGTCACTGTGCAAAGCGTTTCTCTAGGGAGGTTCCAGAAACACCTTCTCCCACTGCAGGGGGAGTCCTTGGCATGGCTGCCACTGCCCCTGTACAGACACAGACAGGCCTCCCTCATCAGACAGCAGAAGGATCCGCAGGGTCTTTGGCCTTTGTGACTCTCCCATGCAGCACTGGGGGTGGATGAGGCAGTGCAGTTCTAGGGTTTGTTACTAGAGAGCCCACGTGCCAGCAAGGCCATCTCGTGTGTGGGGAACAACTCGGACTAGACTAAGTTACTGGAATTAAGACTTATTCTATGCATCTGCTCTCCCACAATATGGTGCTGAGAAGGGAGTAAACAACTTCTACGCAGCTGCCTCTTGCCAACTTGAGTGATGACCTGCAGGAGCTGTTCCTGCTCCTGATTGGAGGAGAGCAGCGTACTCGGCGTGTGGGTAGCAGAGTTGGGATTGGTGGAAGAGGACTATAAAGGAGGAGAGAGACAACATGCATCGGGAACATCTAAGGGGAACATCCGGATAACATCTGAGCAGCCCCCGAGAGAGCCGGCCGGCGGTGTGCCGCTTCTCCGTGGAAGCAGGGAAAGTGGCAGGGGGAGCCGCCCCTCCACGGAGGTGGAAGGGACGGCAGCCAACCCGGGAAGAACCAGCAGCAAACCCGGGAAGGGCCAAGCAGACAAAAGAACAGCGCAGGGTTCTGTGTCGTTCCTCCGTGAAGAGGGGGAGCGACATAATGGTGCCGTGACTCGGATATGAAGCCTAGGAGGGATAATGGTGCTGTGACTCGGATTTGAACCGAGGTTGCTGCATACCCATGGTGGAATCCAAACAGATCCCTGCCTTACAATTGGAACATTTCCAGAACTTAATCCATGAGCATTGGATATTGAAAAGAAAACCGAAACAAAACCAGGCCCAACCCTACACTTTGGTTTGTCATGGTGTCAGTGCAGCAGCCTACAACTAAGTTCCTAAATGCCACTTTGGACTAATTTAAAAAAAGAATCCCAATTTTTACTTTTACTCGATGGTGAAATTGGTTGCTCTTGTATTTTATGAAAAAATGATTTTTTTAACCTTCATACATAGAAGCAAAAATACTTTAACTGCTGTAAACCTTCAAAAGTTAATAGAAGTGAGATCATACTGGTTTGTTTCTTATTTTGATTGGAGAAAAATTAAATTGCTGCATTTCGCAGTGACACATTTACATGGTATTCTCAGCTTAGACTGCATAAAAAGAAATATATGTGGTGAAATGTTAAAAAAAAAAAAGACAAGAGTCCTCTTCCACCAATCCCAACTCTACTACCCACACGCCGAGTACGCTGCTCTCCTCCAATCAGGAGCAGGATCAGCTCCTGCAGGTCATCACTCAAGTTGGTGAGAGGCAGCTGCGTAGAAGTTTACTCCTCCCCAGCGCCATATTGTGGGAGAGCAGATGCATAGAATAAGTCTTAATTCCAGTAACTTAGCCTAGTCTCAGTTGCTCCCCACACTCGTGTTCTCCACTATTGCCCTCATATGGAAGAAAGTCCGGGTAGCGTTCTTATTCATTGTGGATCTTCCTAGTTGGTAGAAAGATCAGACTTGGAGCAGGAGTGTATGTGGGGGACCGACCCCTCATGATCCTGCATTTTGGAACAAGGACATTGGAGTAATTGGGCAACCACTGAGACAGAGGAATAGAGCTCACCCCGTGGGCAAAGCAGAGCAAGTGGCCCTGCAGGGACGCTGCGTCCTCAGAGTTCTGGAGGGAGAGGGCCTGGCTGACCAGTTTTTCTCCTTCCAAACTCCTCAGCCAGGAAAGGCATGCTTGCTCTAGAGGAAGTGAGTGTGGAGTGGGACCGGATGTGTTGTGGTCATGGCCGCCCCTCCCATGGTAGAAAACAGCAGGAATGAGGGATTAGAATTCCCCAGGTTAAACTAATAAATAGTGGGGTTGATTAGGTTTCTGCCTACAAAATGACTATTCTTCTAGGCCTGCCTTCTGGAAATAATTCTGAAATCCCTAAAATTCAGTTGATTCGCAGATCATTCAGTGACATGATAATGGACAGCCTCTCAGGATTCTGCCACACAGGGGTAATTTCTTAGTGTAGTGTGTGCATCCTCACCCCTCGGAGGGCCTAGCTCACCTCCAGGAGCCCAGGACAGTTCTCCAGGTCTCTGTGTGCTGGCAGTCCTCCCCTGTTGCCACTTCTAGAGCAAGCAAGATTCCTGACAATGGGGATAAGCTGTGTGCCGCCCAACTGGGCAGAGCTTCACAAAGCACCAGTGGTGTAGCCTAGTTCCTCTAATTGGTAAGATGTCTCAGGTGGCGGCCTGAAGCATGAGGATGTTTTTTCTCTCAGGGAAAGACAGACAAAGAAACCTGCCAAGGCAGTTCTGGTGTGGAGGACTAGCCTGTGCATTGCAGTTTGCCCAGCCATCATCAGGGCAACCTTGCTGACTTTAGTTATTGAGACCAGTATGACTTTTCACGAGGCAAGCCCAACCTGCCTTCAGATGTGTGGACTCAGCTGAGGGTGTGGGTCCCCTGTGGTGGGCACTGAAGTTCCCTGGGGTGTGGGGAGACAAAGGGATCCCAGCTCCAAGCTGGCTCTGTCCTTCTTTGGGACTTGATGCCCCACTGTTTCATGAAGGAGAAGGAGGCGGGACCCTCCTGCTCCCAGGGAGGGAAGTGTCCTGCTCCAGGATGTAAATGGGGAGTGTGGGAGGATGGGACAGGTAACAACTCTCTCTGACCCTAGATTCCACTCTGTGAAATGAGGATAAACTGGCTGGCCCGCAGCATTATGGTAGCCATCAGTGATAACACCTGCTAACTAGAAATCAGCAGCTCCCACTCCCGTGTCTCTCTCTTTCAGATGAGTGTTGAAATATGCAGCTGCTTGGGGCCGGCACTGTGGCATGACAGGTTAACGTTCTGGACTGAAGCGCCAGTATCCCATATGGCCGCCGGTTCGAGACCCAGCTGCTTTACTTCCTATCCAGCTCTCTGCTATGGCCTGGGAAAGCAGTAGAAGATGGCCCAGGTCCTTGCACCCCTGCACCCACATGGGAGACCCAGAAGAAGCTCCTGGCTTCGGATCAGCGCAGCTCTGGCCATTGCGGCCATTTGGGGAATGAACCAGCTGATGGAAGACCTCTCTCTCTGCCTCTTCTCTCTCTGTGTAACTCTGACTTTCAAATAAATAAACAAATCTTTTTTTTAAAAGACAAGAGTTTATATGACATTAGTTAAAATGGTCGGTCAGTGTCAGGTACAAGAATTCAGTGTTTTCAAAATTTTCATGTAGTTTGCTCTATTACAATGAGACTCTGCTGTGTCCCCTAAAATAACCAGATAAGTCTAAATATTATATATCTTTCCCAAGGGCATAACATTTTCAATTTGGTAGTACCCAGTCTTACTACATCTCCTTCTGCCCTGTCCCCAGGCAAGTACAGCATTTCTGTCACTACAGATTTCTTGTCCAAGACATTTATTTAAGTGGAATCATAGAGGTATTTTTGTTCATTTCTTTAAATTTGGGGGGTTTGGTTTCTGTCATTCACCCTATTTTTAGATTCATCTATTTTATTGCACGTATCAGCACGTCTTTTTATTGCTGAGTATTATTCTACTGTGTGTGTATAATTTGTTTTACCATTCACCTCTTGAGGAAATACTGGATTGCTTCCAACTTAGGAATGTTGGACAGTGTTGTACTTATGTAAGTCTTTGCACAGACAAATGTCTTCTTCCTCTAGGAGAAATAGTTTGTAGGGCAATAACTGGATCACATAGTAGACATAAGATTAACACTGTAAGACACTGACAAATGGTTTCCAGTGTGGTTGTACCATTTTTCATTGTCCTTGAATTGTGAGAGTTTCATCCTCCACAAACCTTCCAGTGTATGGAGTGGTTAGGTTTTCTTTTTTCTAATTATTATTATTTTGGTAATTCTGTTAGAATGTAGTTATGTCTCATTATAATTTTCATATACATTTCCTTAATGATTACTAATGTTGAGTATTTTTTTCTTGTACTTATTTGACAGTTGAGTATCTTCTTTAATGGATTACGTATTCAAATCTTTTGACTGTTCCTTTATTGGATTGTTAGTCTTCTTCTTCATATGAGACTTTTATATGTGCTGATTACAAATGCTTTATCACATATATGATTTTAAATTATTTTCTCCTAGCCAAGGTCTTGTCTTTTCACTTTTTCAATAGTGTTTGAAAGAGCTGAAGTTTTAAACTTTGAGGATTACTTCTCTTTTGGGTTGTAGTTTTTGCTGTCTCATTGATGAATTAATCTAACCCAGGAACACAAGAATGTTCTCCTGTATTTTCTGCTAGAAATTTGATAGCTTTAGGGTTTTTTTTAATTTTTAGATCTATGATCCCTTTTGTGACTTTTTTTTTAACAGGCAGAGTGGGCAGTGAGAGAGAGAGAGAGAGAGAGACAGAGAGAAAGGTCTTCCTTTGCCATTGGTTCACCCTCCAATGGCTGCCGCGGCCGGTGCGCTGCGGCCGGCGCACCGCGCTGATCCGAAGGCAGGAGCCAGGTGCCGCAGAGCTGGCCCTTGAGTTGACTTTGTATATGGTACAATATAGGGATCGCATTTTATATCTGAGAATATGGATATCTGCATGTACTTTCACACTTTGTTAAAAATGCAGTCCTATCTTCACGGAATTGCTTTTGCATCTTTGTCAAGCATCAGCTTCTGTATACGTCTGGGTCCGTTTCTGGGTTCTCAATTCCCTTGCTTTGCTGTAATTCTCTACCTTCGTGCCAGCAGCACACTCTCTGGATGACTACCGGTGTTTCAGGAGTCTTGACATCAGCTATGATTTTTGTCCACCTTTGTTCTTTTCAAAATTGTTTTCCCAGTGGTTCCTTCCTGAGCTTTAGAATCAGCACTGTCAATTTCTTTTAAAAACGCGTGTTGAGATTCGTGTTGGGATTTAAGTGAATCCATCATCAGACTGGGAAGAATCGAGATCTTCACAATACGGAGTCTTCTGATCCATGAGCAAGTGTGTTGTCCACTGATTTAGGTCTTCATTAGTTCTCTCAGAGAGATTCTGTGGTGTTCAGTATACAAGCATTGTCTGTTCATGAAACTTCATACGTTTTGATGCTACTGGAAATGGTTTTATTTTTTAATACAGTTGCTAATTGTATTTTCTCTGAGCTGTCAGTGACTAAGTGTTTCTCAGTAGCTGTTGAGGAACTTTTTGATTCAAAGTGCTAGTTATTCTAAGATGAGAAAAGCATGTGGTGATTAATGTGTGTGCACCTGCATTTTTGTATCAGTTTTAAGAAGCCACTGGCGAGGTCTTGAAACTAGGGAGGAGTATGTCCCAGAACAATTCTACAGGTTCATCTTCAGAAAAAAAAATGCACTAGACAGTATAGTTTAGTAGTTTTCAACTTGACATGTGTATTTAGAAGGGAATCTATTACAGTGTGTGGTTTTGTTTCGTTACCTCCCAGTAAATCCACCTCTGTGAATTCCTGGTATTGTGGTGGTGAGAGAGAGAATGGGAAACAGCATGTGCGCATGCGCATGTGTGTGTGTGCGTGTGTGTGTGTGTGTGTGAGAGAGAGAGAGAGAGAGAGAGAGACAGAGGCTGCCAGAAATGTTTATTGTGACTGATACTTGAGATTAATTACTGACAATGTCAGTCATGCTCAATTCCTAGGCCATATTAGGAATAACATCAGAGTCGTGGTTATTTGGGTTGTTTCTCACAGATTTCCTTGGCCAGAATGGTTACCATGGTGACTCAGTGACTGCTGTGAGATTTAGTGCAGATTGAGCGTCCCTTTATGATTTTTGCCTGAGTCACTTATTACTATGGTAACCATTGAGTGCTGCTTTTCCAATGCTGTTATTCCTTCTAGAATTGAATCTGAGCACACGCAGGTGTTTCTCTTCCTTTGCATCTATTCATTTATGTTCTTCCATGTATTAGCATGCCTTGGAGATTTCTGTTTTTCTCAAAGGATTACCCTCAGTCACTGTCATTATATATTTTGGTACCTAAATTGGCCAGTTGAAGGTCCTTCAAGTTAACCGCACTATTTGACACCACCCTAGAATTCCTTGAGCACGTACTTTATCTCTGAACCTGTCTCCCAACTCCAAAAATGAAGTAGCAATGCCTCTCTCAGAACATAGCCTTGGGATTTGAGTAGAAAAATTTGAAAATCACAACTGACTTCATGTGACATATAATAGGCCCTGAAAAATGTTACTTTCCCATTCCGACTTTACTGCTTTTGCTTTTTAATGAGATGCCTCTGATATTAGCATGATAGTATGGCTGCAGGAAGAACACTTGTGAATGTAATAGTAGGCAATGATAAGCCCATGTATTCATATGTCTGAGCTTCAGTATCACAGCTGTGTGTGAGAAGGGGTTGTGGCTGGAGCTGGGGAATAAGAAAGGCATCATTGCACAGTGCCCTATTAACTGAGTGGAGATAGGCAAGCCATTGTCACCCCATCTGCTGTATTTCATGAGCTTTCCCATCCTCCTACTTTCCTCTTTCTTCTATGTACTTGCGTATCCCCTTACTGTCCTTTCTTCTAGATTCACACCAGGGAAGGGTGTGGACTGTGCACCCAGAACCAGAAGTTCTAAGAGGCGATGCAGGTGTGGAATGGAGCTCCTAGACTGGCTAGCAGAGCAAGAGTGAGGAGATCAGGCTCCCATCGTGGCGACAGTAGAGGTAAGTCACGTCCCTCCACCAGCCTCATTTACACAACAGGATGACAACTCCAATGCTCCTGGTAACCAGGAATCCCCTGAAGACTGAGTGATATTCCATGTGGGAAAGCGATCTGAGATACTAGGTGGGAGGGAAGGACCTGTGCACTTTTGAGTGATTGCATTAAGAGAGATACTCTGCATTTCTCAGAACTCTCCATGAGAGGCAAAAAAGTAGGAAAAAGAGAAAGGAAAGAAGGAAAGGAGGAAAGGAGGAAGGAAGTAAGGATGGAAGGAAGGAAGGAAGGCAGGGAACTGTACTCAAATGTCAACTGTTTGAATCAGGATTTTCCAGTTTCGTACTTGCACCACTTCGTCAGAATTTCTAGGAGGTGCTTGTTAAAGTAGCGCATATTGTTTTCCAACCTAAGCCTGCTAAAGCAAAACCAGGGAGCTGACGGTATGTGGGCAGCGGGTTGTTGCTGGGGGTGGGGGATGCCTATATCCATTTGTAGTTATTTTCCAGTTGATTCTGGTGCTCATTCATGTTCAAAAGCAAAATTAAGTCTTTATAAGAATGTCCTCTAATATATTGAATCCTTTAATGTGTAAATGCACTGTTGGTTGCTCTTGCTACTCTGTGTTAAGTGTCTGTGTCTTCTCTGGTTTGTTAGCTAGGGGACAGATCTTGCACTGAATAATGTTCATTCAATGATTTGTACGTGAGGCTCTAATCTAGGCAGCGTCCCTTGAGCTGTCATTCTAGTTGGGAAAAACTGGCTGTCAGCAGGTAGAAAAATCCTTTAGCAGTCATGATTTTTATTTCACGGTTTCTGCTCTAAAGAAATTAAACACAGAGGAGAAAACGACTGGGACAGGGACTATAATAGATGGGATGCAAGTGAAAGTCTGTCTCAGTAAGTGACATTTGAGCTGTGTCCTGAGTGACAAGAAGCCAGGTATGAACAGACCATTTAGAGCAGTGTAGCTGCACCGTATGTGGCAACAGCTGGGCCAGGAGCAGAGGGAAAGCTGGTGTGGCTGCAGCCTGGCGGACACGGTGCACTCACTGGGAGGGGACGTGAAGGGGCCGATGGGAGCCACGTGCACTGGGCCAGGTCAGGATTCAGCTAGGATTCTGAGTGAGGAGGGTTAGAGTCTGGGAGAGACGCGATCTGATTCTTGTCAGAAGGAGATGCTGGCCAGGGTGTGGGAACGGACTGGCGAGGACAAGACAGTGTGGGCGCCATCAGGGGACCTTGAGGAGGCCAGGGGAGGGAGGAGGGATGGGTCGGTGCTTCAGCGAGCAGAGGGAGGGCTGCACCTGTGCAGCGCACCTGGAGGTAGGGCAGGGGAGCCCTCAGTGGCTGAGCCTGGGGGTGTGTGGGCCCAGGCAGAATCAGGGCCGCTCCCTGTTCCTGTGTGCAGTAAGTCACCTTTCAGCGGCTCAGAGGGCACCTGCTTGTCTGAGGTTACCTGGAGGGATGGAAGAGGACGCTGTGCACCTTCAGACGAGAGGAGCGTGGTGCCGATTTTCCTCTCCTTCCCCAACTCCACCGTTAGATGAAAAATTCTGGAGTCATGTATAATTTCTGTCACTTTGTAGTGATAATGATGTGTGTGTTATTGGCATTATTCAGTGCAATTAGGAAAAAATTAACGCGAGCTTTTCCTATCTCACAGCACAGCATCTCCGGCCACCGTGACAGGTGCAGATTTCTCCCCACCACAGCTGATCAGCTCTGCAGAGGTTTCCCAGTGGGCAGCTGGGCGACCCTACTTCCATTCAGCTCCACCACTGCCCACCGCGAGGCAGCTTCACATCCCACAGGTGAGGGCCTGTTCCCACTGCAGATGCCAGCTTGTGACCCGGGCTTCTGAGTGACAGGTTTGAATTGGGATTTCCAGCGGCCATTGGTGACCAACCTTAACCTTCAGCCCCCCTCCCCTCCGCAGAGATTGGGGGTGGGGCTGAAAGCGCCAATCCTGTGATCATGCCTTGTTCTCTCTGGGTGAGCGGCCCCATCCTGAAGCCTTCCATGTCCCCAGGCTCCAGGCATCTTATGGTCATACAAAAGAAGTGGCTACTACGCAGCGATGTCAGGTTTTAGAGATTATTCTCAGGACATGGAGGGCAGCAGAGGCCAGATACGTATTTCTTACTATCATAGTGAGTGTTGTTTATCTGTGCAGAATGGGATCGTGGTTGGTGTGTACTCTTAGACTGCGTGGCTGTTTCACGAAGTGGTTATATGTTTCTCTTGTCAGCATTTGGAATTTTCTACTTCTTCGTTTTAAAGATGTATTTATTATTTATTTGAGAGGTAGATTTACAGACAGAGAGAGGGAGAGACAAAGAGAAAGGTCTTCGGTCGTGGTTCACTCCTAAAATGGCCATAACAGGCAAAACTGGGCCAATCCAAAGCCAGGGGCCAGGAGCTTCATGTAGTTCTCCCACATGCATGCAGGGGCCCAAGGACTTGGGCCATCTTCTGCTGCTTTCCCAGGCCACAACAGAGCGCTGGATCAGAAGAGGAGCAGCTGAGACCCAAACCAGCACTCATATGGGATGCTGGCACTGCAGGCAACGGCTTTACTTACTAGGTAAGCACATTGAACATTTCCTTATTGGAAACCCTAGAGTTTACATATTTAAAACTCAGTTAAATTTATTAGATGAGAATCTTCTACCTCCCCCCACTGTCTGCACAGCACATTAAATAAATCTGTCACTTTCACCCATCAGATTCTGAACATGATTCTTAGTGTACTTCCACATCATTTTGTGATGTGGTTCATGGTTTCAGTATGCACAAAGCTTTCTTATTTTAAAAACTGTAACTCAGGGCAAGCTCCACGGCTCACTAGGCTAATCCTCCACCTGCGGCACCTGCACCCCGGGTTCTAGTCCCAGTCGGGGTGCCGGATTCTGTCCTGGTTGCTCCTCTTCCAGGCCAGCTCTCTGCTGTGGCCCGGGAAGGCAGTGGAGGATGGCCCAAGTGCTTGGGCCCTGCACCCACATGGGAGACCAGGAGGAAGCACCTGGCTCCTGGCTTTGGATCAGCGCAGCGTGCCGGCCGTGATGGCCATTTTGGGGGTGAACCAACGGAAGGAAGACCTTTCTTTCTCTCTCTCTCTCTCTCTCTCTCTCTCTTACTGTCTAACTCTGCCTGGAAAAAAAAAAAACTGTAACTCAGGAGCTGGTCTGTGGTACAATGATTTAAGCCTCTGCTTGCAATGTCGGCATGCCATACTGGAGTGCTGGCTCGAGTCCCCGCTGCTCTGCCTCTGATCCAGCTCCCTGCTACTGTGCCTTTGAAAGCAGTGGGAGATGGCCCACGTGCTCAGGCTCATGCCACTCACATAGGAGACCCAAATGGAGTTTCTAGTTCCTGGTTTGGGTCTGGCCAAGACCTAGATGTCGTGGCCATTTGGGGAGTGAACCAGAAAACAGAAGTCTACCTCCCTCTGCCTTCCAACTAATCTGAATATCTTTGTCATATTAACCAATAACTCCTTTTGCCATTTAAGACATATCAAAGACAATTAGAATGTTGAGCCAGAATTGTGGCACAGTGCATTAAACCGCTGCTGTGATGCCCACATCCCATATTTTAATGCCAATCCCGCTCCCTGCTAATGTACCTGGGAGATCTAGATGCCATTCCAGGCTTCTGCCATTTCTAGAGTTGACCCGTGAATAGAAGATCTCTGTCTCTCCCCTTCTCGGTTACTCTCCTTTCAAATAAATAAAACATCTTTAATAAATAAATAAAATATATATTAGAAGTTAAAATTGCTTTGTATCTTTCTGTTCCCACTTATACCCCAATCCCAGATCAAAGACCTTTTCTTATTGGCACCTATTTTCCATATGTATACCATAACATACCTATAAGTTATTTAAGTGTATTCTCTACCACGATGGAACAATATTGTACATTATATTTTGTGACTTACCTGATTGACTAATTCTGATTTTTTTCTTTCTGCTTTCATTTGTTTTCATATATTAACTGAGGAATTTTTTAATTTAATTTTTTTTACAATTTTTAAAGTTTATTAGAAAGGCAGACACACAAAAAGAGAAGACAGAGTGAGACCGATATTTTTGGTCCACTTCTTAACTCTTCAAATGCCTGTAGTAGTTGGAACTGGGCTAGGCCCAAGCATGGAGTTTCAATTCAATCCCAGTCTCCCACGGGGGTGTCCCGGGACCCAAGAACATGAGCCATTCCCTGCTCTCTGCCAGGGTGCACTTCAGCCAGAAGCTGGAATCAGGAGAACTGGGCCCCGAGCCAGGCACTCTGATTTGGGATGTGGCTTCCCAAGCAGCAATCTAACTGCTGCGCCCAACGCCTGCCCCTTATTCTGCTTCTGTTGTGCACTCTTAATAGCATTGACTTTTTTTTTTTTAAGATTTATTTACCTACCTGAAAGGTGAGCTACAGAGACAGAGGTCTTTCATGCGATGTTTCCCTCCCCAGATGGCCACAATGGCTGGAGCTGCGCCGATCTGAAGCCAGGAGCTTCTTCCAGGTCTCCCACATGGGTGCAGGGGCCCAAAGACTTGGGCCATACTCCACTGCCCTCCCAGGCCACAGCAGAGAGCCGGACTGCAAGTGGAACAGCCGGGACTTGAACCAGCACCCACATAGGATGCCGGCACTTGCAGGCGGCAGCTTTACCTGCTATGCCACAGCGCCAGCCCCAATACCATTGACTTCTAAGAGTAATTCATACCTCAGGGATACAAAACTGGTAGAGGTTGGAAGTAAGTTTTCCTGGGTGTCACACTTCTTTGTTTTCTGCTTTAACTATACTTGTGGAATTTTATGTAGTATTGATAATGTTTGGTAATACACTGTTTTTTGTATTTTTTTTTAATTTTTTGACAGGCAGAGTGGACAGTGAGAGAGAGATAGACAGAGAGAAAGGTCTTCCTTTGCCGTTGGTTCACCCTCCAATGGCCGCCGCGGCCAGTGCGCTGCGCTGCGCTGATCCGAAGCCAGGAGCCAGGTGCTTCTCCTAGTCTCCCATGGGGTGCAGGGCCCAAGCACTTGGGCCATCCTCCACTGCACTCCCGGGCCACAGCAGAGAGCTGGCCTGGAAGAGGGGCAACCGGGACAGTTTCTGGCACCCCGACCAGGTCTAAAACCTGGTGTGCCGGCGCCGCAAGGCAGAGGATTAGCCTAGTGAGCTGCGGCGCCGGCCCGGTAATACACTGTTTTTAAGGGAACAACTCGATAATAATGGTTTGTACATTAAATGTCTATCATTGTTAGTTTCCTCTGCACCCACTGTCCTCTGGGCTGTCTTATGAACAGTGACTGTCTTTCAGTCTCAGAGCAGGAATTTGTAGTTTCCCGCCCAGGTCAGTTAAGCTAATGTTGTATTTATGTTCCCCGGTGCTGGGCAGCAGTCTGAGGGTTAAGACGGGACGGAGTGTGAAACCCACTCCCTGCAGCAGGTGTGTGCACGTGAGCAGCCTGGCCGTCAGCTGCCCTCTCAAGGGACAGGAGCTTGTGCTGCCCCCTGGGTGCAGTTCCGCCTCTCAGGGCACACCCAGGCAGGCCTCTTAGCCCACGGGGCAGGATTTCATCCCACCATCACCGTCAGCAACAGAACACTTAACACAGTGCCCGACTGCAACAAGGGAGCTGCCACGATCGGTGCTTAAGCTCGGGGCTGAAAGCCGTCATCTGGGCGGGAGGCTGCAGGCTGGCCTGAGCAGAGGGGAGATGTACGGACCTTCTGTGAGTCTGAGCCTGGTCCTCTGTGAAAAGGGACTGGGGGAGTCTTCCGTTCAGACTTGTTGTCGGTCGGAAAGGAGGAAACCGGAAGGAACGTCACACACAGAGTAGGACCTTGTTCGGTGTTGCTCCTACCGCCCTGCCTCCTCTGTGGCACAAAGCACAGGACCTGAAACAGCAGCGGGAGATGCGGCAGCATGAAGAATGCTGGACCCGCCTCCCCTTGTACTTTTGTCCCTGTGCTTTCCTGAGTCTCTGTATCCTACTTTGATTGCTGAAGCAGTTTCTGAGTACGCGTCAGAACGAAGTTCTACTGAAGAGTAAAGGGTACTAACGGGATGGCTGGACGAAAACGGAGTCACCAAGCCTGTGGCCTCCTTACTCAGCCCAGTGACTGAGCACAGGACTGTGAGTGAGTATCCTCTGCTGGCGTCTCATGTGACACAGAAGCGCACTGAACACATAAACACCAGTTCAATGTATGGGCTGGGGTTGACAAGAGCCAGTGTTTGACCCTGACAATCATTGATTGTTGGTTGCATGAATTTGATCAAGCACTTTATCAAACACGTGGCATCTAATTGTATCTTTTATTGTTTTTTTTTTTAATATTTATTTGGAAGGCAGAGTTACAGAGAGGCAGAGGCAGAGAGAGAGAGAAAGAGAGAGGTCTTCCATCCCCTGGTTCACTCCTCAGATGGCCACAACGGCCAGAGCCGCGCAGATCCGAAGCCAGGAGCCAGGAACTTCTTCAAGGTCTCTCACGTGGGCACAGGGGCACAAGCACTTGGGCCATCCTCTACTGCTATCCCAGGCCATAGCAGAGAGCTGGATAGGAAGTAGAGCAGCCTGAACTCGAACTGGTGCTCACATGGGAGTTGGAGGCGGCAGCTTTACCTGCTACACCACAGCGCCGGCCCCCATTTGTTGTTAATTGTTGATGATGAAGATGGTAATTCTTTTTTTTGACAGATTAATTTATTTATTTATTCAAAAGGCAGAGTTACAGAGAGACAGGGAGAGGCAGAGAAGTCCTCAGTCTGCTGGTTCACTCCCCAAATGGCCGCAACGGCCAGAACTGGGCTGAACCGAAGTCAGGAGCCAGGAGCCTCCTTCTGGTCTCCCACGTGGGAGCTGTGGCCCAAGCACTTAGGCCATCCTCTACTGCTTTCCCAGGGATGCCAGCAGGGAGCCGGATTGGAGCAGCCAAGACTCAAACTAGCAACCAAATGGGATGCCAGTGCTGCAGGTTACAGCTCCACCTGCTACGCCAGAGCGCTGGCCCCTGAGGATGGTGATTCTTACCACTCATCCCAAGAGTGAATGGTAGGAGAGGGGATTACAGGGCACACATTACAGGGTTCCAGGAACCTAGGATTTTATCACCTGGGATGGAGGTGTTGACCTACAGATTAAACAAGGTGTACAGAAGTCTCATAAGTAGGAGCTATGTCTCTACCTTTGAAATCAATAAAAACAAACTCATAAAAATGAAGTTAGAATGTCTTTTATTTTGATGTTTAATACAAATGCTTCACCTACAAGTTAAAGTTAGTATATAGGATAAAAGTTCAGATAAAAGAAAAAAAACAGTTTTTCCTCTCGGGTCTGAACTAGGAGTGGAATTGCTGAACCACGTGGCAGCCCTGTTTCTCTGTGAGAGGAGCTCAGTGTGCTTTCATGCCCCTGACGGCCTGAGGGGTAGTGGCCTAGTTAGCTGTTTTTCTTGAGATTAGACCAGGACTATGTGTTTTGAGAGGAATGTCACCTCACATCTATGAGTGCGTGATGTCCACATGACGTTGTTGGTGACGGTGACCTTCACGGCAGGTGACGGTGTTTGTGATGGGTCTCCGTGTGCAGCAACTCCCCTCTGTTCACTCCGAGAGCATGTGGACAGAAGGAGGAAATCGCTAGCATGGTTGTAATTTCACTCTCAGTCAGTGCTGTTTCCAGGTGGTGGCATGAGCGCCCCAGTGGGGCTGGAGGAAGGGAAGACGGTGACTGCATTGTTTCTGTTCAACTGTAGACCCAACCCTGTGGACCTGACGCCATGCGTGGAGCGTGGGGTAAGGGAATGAAGTCTCCACCCTCCCCATGCCCTGGGGTTTCTCGCTTGTTTTCACTTCCCTTCTCTGCCCCTCCCTGAGTGACCTGAACTCCTGCCTTCCCTCTGCATCCCCTGTCGTCACAGAGGGTGGAGACAGGCAGCAAAGACTGAGCAAACAGCAGAGGTGGGGCCCCTGGAGGACCTGCTGTTTTGTTTTTCCCACCTGGGGGAGTTGGGCAAAGGCAGAAAATCATCATCCTGTATCTTCTTTCCCCCTGCAGGCAAACTCATGGCTGAGCCGTCCCTGTGACCACACCCCTGGCTTCGTGGCACAAAGGGCCTCTCCATCCTCCTCCTCTGCATGAGGGTCTCCAGAGTGAGTGCCTACAGGACACAATAGTGTGCAAGCGTGCAAATCATGGTCCACGTGGGAAGCTGCCAGTTGTGCTGTGGGGAGGGCGAGAGGCCCTCCTTCCAGTGCTGCCTCTTACCTGGAAAGGCAGAGCTTGGTCTCTGTGACCGGAGCTGAGCCATCTGTGAAATGGGACTCGGGCACCTGCTTCCCGGTGCTGTGCGAGGAGCGGGGCGTTAAGAAAACCTGGGAACTGACCAGGGGACATTGTAGGATTCAGCGTGTGTGTGTCAGTGCCAGCCCCCTGCCTGCTCCCTCCCAGGGTGATGTGCCCTTAACATGAACGTGAGTGAGTTCCTGTAGAGAGAGCACATGGAGAAGCAGCCGCAAGAGGGAAATGTGTTCCCACAACGTGTTAGCTTGGGGCCAGCTCTGAGCCCTGGGGTGAGTTACCTGTGGGAGTTGGGGACAGTATCTCGCTACATCACAAAGCCAGCCCCAAGATGAGACTACATAAAAATGCTAACCTATATAATAGTTGTTAAGTCACAATATTATTGAGAATGAAAGACACATTCTAAATTAAAAAAAAATTCTGTGAAAATCAGGGAGAGAACATTTGCAAACCCACATACTAGATTAGTATCTCAGGTTCGTATAACACATTTACTAATAAAGAAATTAAGGAATAATTTCAAAAAATAATTCACATAAAATCTGAGTATACATGAACATCATACATGTTAAAATATGGCCAAAACCAAGAACATAAGATACCGATGTAAACCCTGAGAATTAATATTAAGTGGAGGCCGGCGCCGCGGCTCAATAGGCTAATCCTCCGCCTTCGGCGCCAGCACACCAGGTTCTAGTCCCGGTTGGGGTGCCGGATTCTGTCCTGGTTGCCCCTCTTCCAGTCCAGCTCTCTGCTATGGCCCGGGAGTGCAGTGGAGGATGGCCCAGGTCCTTGGGCCCTGCACCCGCATGGGAGAGCAGGAGAAGCACCTGGCTCCTGGCTTCGGATCAGCGTGGTGTGCTGGCCACGGCAGCCATTGGAGGGTGATCCAACGGCAAAAGGAAGACCTTTCTCTCTGTCTCTCTCTCTTTCACTGTCCACTCTGCCTGTCCAAAAAAAAAATATTAAGTGGAACAGAATTGTTGCAAAAGGTGAACACTGTGGTTTTGTTTCTGGGGGAAAAAAAATGTGTACATCTAGGTGTGTGTGTTCATGCATACCTCACCTACAGGGACCTGTATATTGACAACAAACCCCTTGGGTCAGGGGGTGGGAGTCAGGCTATTAGGAGACAGATCAATTTCAATTTATAAATGTATTTTTGAATATGGTTTGAAAATGTTCAAATCAAGAAACAAGTATTTTCATAGATATTTGAACACAAAATGTATTTGTGAAAAGCTAATAAAAATCTTTTGGAAAAACATTCATGGTATTCAATTTCATGGAAAACAACGTAGAGAAAAACAACTATTTTTACAGGGTTCTCTGTGTGTGTGTGTGTGTGCGTGCGTGTGCGGGTGTATCTGTTTCTGTGTCTCCTCTGTTAGGAAGAGTTACAGACTGGTGCCTCCTCACATGGGGAACCAAAATGTTGGGAAAAGATGTGCAGAATATAGAGGAGGCAGTGTACAAATTTACAACCAGACCAAATTTATTCAGAGAAAATAAATTTGTAGAGGTGGGTGACCAACTGCCCGTGTGCATATTGATGGAACAAGTGGCAGAAGGCCCTGACCCCTAAGGGCCCTAGGGGTGGGGGTGTGGTAGGGGGCAGTAGGCAAAGGGGAATTCCTGGAACTGGTCTTTCAAGTGTTCAGAGCAACTGGTCTTTTTGGTGGCCATGGGGGGTGGGGTATAAAGGCAATAGGGTGTGAGACCCAATTGAGATTCAAGGGCAAGGAATAGATTCTAATGTTTATCTATTCTTCAGAACGTATTCTAAAGAATACATTCCAATGTTTATCTATTCTAGCAAGAATGGCTAAGGCTTTTGTCCTTGTTCCATCATCCTCTAGCTTTACCACCCCAAGTACGTATTCAGGGGAGTTGGAGTCTTAGTTCAGATATTCCGTAGAATGATAGACACATTGATTACTATAGGTGGGTGAAAAATCCAGAAACTTCTGGGTGATCCCGTTAAGTAAAATTCCCAACCTCTTCCCTTCCCTTTCCTCCTCGTGCCCCCCCCCCCCCCCCCCCGCCCCGTGGCCCTGGTCAGAGGCTTTCAGAGCTGCAATCCTGCCTGTGGCCACCAGATGGAACCCGTCTTCACTTTGCTTTTTGTTTTTAAAATTGAGAGTGGTTTTGAAGGAGTAACAAATGCCTTGGAAAGATTTGCTTACTGTGAAATTAATTGTGTTTGGAAAATCCATAGATATATTAGAGCAATTCTATTAGATGCTTCTCTCAAGTCCCATAGCATTCATTGATTTAACTCTTCCCTCCTCAGTGTGGTGCGAGGTGTCCACTTTGGACACTCAGGTGTCCATTCTCCATTACCTCACACCTAGACAAGCTTCCCAGACCTCCTCTCACTTATCTCTTTTTCAGAGCCCTATGCACACAAGGCCTCAGACCCCGCTCCGGCGCCCCCATCTTCTCTCGGTCACCTCCTACCTGCTCAGCCTTGCCCTATGCCTACCCTCTGATGACTGCCAAGGAGCATTAGAGCTACCTCGTGTTTCATGGTATGGGCACTCCTGCAGGTGGGTGCTTTCACAGTCTTTTTAAAACAGCCATCATTTTTTTTTCTTAGCAAACTGGAATCACTCTGTAGCTGGGATCGTAAGCTGGATTTTAAAGGTTTTCTAACTTTTTGCCACTGGCACACAGCTCTGTAGTAGTGAAGTTGAATGAGGATGGTATGTTGAGGTACCATCTCATCACAGAAACTTAAACTGCAGCTGAAACATTGCTGAGTCGTAAGAATGGAGAGAGGGGCTGTGGCCCAAAGATGGAACTTTCTGGAAGTCCTGATGCAAAAGAAAATGGAGCATTCCAGATGCACAAGAAGAACACTGATGGCTTCCAGATGGAAAGTATAGCCCCTGACTGTGTTGAAGAAAAAGTGCTATGTGAAGGGGCCAGCACTGTGGCACAGTGGGTTAAAGCCCTGGCCTGAAGCGCCGGCATCCCATATGGGCGCCGGTTCCAGGCCAAGCTGCTCCTCTTCCAATCCAGCTCTCTGCTGTGGCCTGGGAAAGCAGCAGAAGATGGCCCAAGTCCTTGGGCCCCTGCACCTGCATGGTAGACCCAGAAGAAGCTCCTAGCTTCTGGCTTTAGATCGGCGCAGCTCCAGCCATTGCGACCAATTGGGGAGTGAACCAGTGGATGGAAGACCTCTCTCTCTCTCTCTCTCTCTCTCTGCCTCTCCTTCTCTCTCTGTGTAACTCTTTCAAATAAATAAATAAATCTTTTTAAAAGGTGCTATGTGAAGAGATTAAGTACATCATTTTTAATTTCTATGCTTTGAAGTCTTTGTACAAACAGACATCTACTAGTATATAAGCAAAAATTAATGTGTCTTTCTGACCTTGGTAAGGTGCATTTTCTCTTATTATGGCTATATTTCCATGTGAGTACATTTCTATTGACAACACTTTAAATTATTTTACAACAAAATTTCAATGTTTTGTTGTTTTATATTAGCATGATGTTTCATGGTGTGGGATACTTCAAAATTCACTTCTTCAGTTCCCTAGTGATAAACATATGCTTTTAAAAAAAAAAAAGATTTATTTATTTGAAAGGCAGAGCTACAGAGAGAAAGAGAGAGGTCTTCCATCTGCTGGCTCACTCCCCAAATGAGTGCAATGGCCAGAGCTAGGCTGATCCAAAGCCAGGAGTCAAGAACTTCTGGGTCTTCCACGCAGGTGCAGGGGTCCAAGCACATGGGCCATCTTCCACTGCTTTCCCAGGCCATAGCAGAGAGCTGGATCGGAAGTGGAGCAGCCAGGATTCGAACCGGCACCCACATGCACTGCAGGTGGCAGATTTACCCATTGTGTCATAGCGCAGGCCCAGAACATATGCTTTCATTACCATATTTCCTCTTACAAACAATAGTACACTTTGTAAACACTTCTGTATAACAGATACCTGAAAGTTTTCTTTCAAAATCTAAAAATTTTCACGGTATATTAATACTTTGCATTCAATATATTGTTGCTAATCTATATTATTTAGTTAGGTCTTTTTTTTTTTACCTATATTATTAACAGAACAGTACAATAGTACCTGTTTTTTCCAAACATTTTAAATAATGCAACTCATTGCTTATGTGATGGTCAAGATATCACGTCTCCTTGTTTGTTTCAATGTAATTCATTTGTCCTACCTTCTGGAATTCCATTCTCTGGATGTTGCGTAACTGATCCTCACAACCTCAGGTTATCCAGAGTGTCATGCCCTATTATCGACACTGTGCGGGTGCGTCTTTTCAGGCTGTGTACATTGCCAGAGGGCATACTTCAGGGCAGAGTTCCAGTGGCTGTTTGCGCTGGTGAACTGAGTATCCTCTGAGCCAGTGACTGTCTTGGGAGAAATCTTGTATTGTGATGACTGAGCCTGGTTGGTATGTGAGTGTGTGTGTGTGTGTGATGACAACCACATGTTTCTCTGTCCTGTTTGGTCCTGCTTCCTAATCTCCAGCCCGAAAGTGAACGGTAGGAATTCTCAGAAAGGCAGTTCTCCTAATCAGAGCCCCTCCACTTCTCTCACTATCTCCTAGGGACAAACTTCTAAAAGGAAAGTTGTTGG
Source organism: Oryctolagus cuniculus (assembly GCF_051225735.1). Taxonomy (NCBI): domain Eukaryota; kingdom Metazoa; phylum Chordata; class Mammalia; order Lagomorpha; family Leporidae; genus Oryctolagus; species Oryctolagus cuniculus. The sequence continues at coordinate 90,394,316 of NC_142888.1, forward strand.
TGCAAAGGGCATGCACCTATGTAGCCCCTGATAAATGTGGGCTCACAGCCAGGGAGCTAGTGCCACTTAGTCTCCCCAAAGTGGAATCTCATGAGGAAGTCTGGAGAGGAATGAAAATCGTAAATATGGTGACATCCAGTCACTGAGGGCAGGCCCCAGACTCTGTCTTGGACCCACTCTCCAGCCACTGCCACAGTAGGAAGAAGTGGAACTGATGAGGCATGAACTGGGCTGTGCATACGAGTGCAATCTAGGGTGGCATGTGGGGCAGACTGGGGAAAGGGAATTGGTTGAGAGAACACAAGATGCTGAGTCAGCAGGCCTGGGATGCAGCTGTGCTTTGATATAAACTCATATAAAGCATGTACCTCCAGGCTGTTGTGTGGAAAAGGTAAGTCATTACTGTGGTACAACAGAAGACCAGGCCATAATCATATTTTGAAAAAGGCAGAGGGACAGAAGGAGACAGAGACAGACAGAAATCTCCCATCCACTGATTCATTCCCCAGATGGCTCAGAATGACCAGAGCTAAGCCTGGCCGAAGCGGGTAGTTCCATCCAGGTTTCTTATGTAGGTGGCAGGAGCCCAAGTACTTGAACTGTTACTGCTGCCTCCCAGTGTCTGTATAAATAGGAAGCTGGAATTGGTAGCAGAGCTGGGATTCGAACCCAGGCACTCCAATATGGGATGTGGGCATTCCAAGGGCCATCCTAACTGCTAGGCCAAACACCTGCCCCAGCATCACCACTTTTTTTTTAGCAACTTTAGCATAATCTAACTTACACACAATGAAAGTCACACACATAAGGATAAATCTTTATTTTAGTAAATTTATGGACTTGAATAATCTTCACCATAATACAAATAACACTTTTGCAAGCATACACAGAAAAATGTCAAAAGTGTCTAACCCTGGGTGACAAAATTTAGGCTGTTTGTAATTTTTACATAGTTAATATTCATCCTTGTGCATTTTAACAAACAATAGCTAGCAATTTTTAAGTGCTTACTTTAGGCCAGGCACTCATGCTAAGTACTTTCCGATGTAGCCTCACAACAATCAGACGAGGTAGGTCTTTAACGATGAGGAAAGAGGGGCGGGCATTTGGCACAACAATTAAGGTGCCACTTGGGATGCCTGCATCCCATATATGAGTGCCTGGTTTGAGTCTGGGCCACTCTGCAGCCGATCCAACTTCCTGTTAATGCACACCCTGGGAAGGCAGCAGGTAATGGCACAAGTATTTGGCTCCCTGCACCCCACATGGGAAATTTGAATTGAGTTCCAGGCTGCTGGCTTCAATATAGTCCAGTCCTTGCTGTTGCAGGCATTTGGGGAGTGAACCAGTGCATGGACGATCAGTCTCTCTCTCTCAAATGAAAATAAAAGAATAAATAAGATTTATAACAACGTGGAAAGACACAAGATGTTAAATGACTTGTCCAAGGATACTTAGCCAGAATAAAGTAGCAGAGAAAAATACTCCCCACAGATTCTACAGAATAACTACTCAACTGCTTAGTGAGAAGCACCCTAAAGCTGCAACGTGATTAAGAGGCATTAATATATTACTTATGTTTTACCAACATAATTGTCCACATTTATTAGCTTCAAATAAGTTGCAGAAAGTAGGGAAGCCACAAGGTGGGCTTGGAGAATCTTGTTATGCCAAAAAAAATAAGGATGCTTTAAAAACTAACGGAGTCGTGATAAAGTAAACAGGATACGATTATTTTGCTTTCTTAAAAGATTTTCTTACTTTATTTGAGAGGCAGAGTTACAGACAGAGGGAGAGACCGAACGAAATGCCTTCCATCTGCTGATTCACTCCCTAAATGGCCACAACGGCCAGAGCTGGACAGATCCGAAACCAGGAGCCAGGAGTGTTTTTCGGGTCTCCCATGTGGGTGCAAGGGCCCAAGCACTTGGGCCATCTTTCCCCCCAGGCTATTAGCAGAGAACTGGATCAGAAAAGGAGCAGCCGGAACATGTGCCCATAAGGGATGCCAGTGTCGCAGGCAGAGGCTTAGCCTACTGTGCCACAGTGCCTGCCCCCAGGATACAATTTTAAAGGGCCATAGTTGTGAGGATTTGAACATCAAAAATAAATATTGGAGGTGGGTGTTGGCACAGCAATTTAAGCTATCACTTGAGATGTCTATATTCCATATCAGAGTGCCTGGGTCAGCCTCTGCTTCAGTTCCGGTTTCTTGCTGATGCACACACTAGGAGGTAGCAGGTGACGACTCAAGTGCTTGGGCCCCTGCCACCCAAATCGGAGACCTGGATGGAGTTCCAGGCTCCTGGCTTCGAAATGGCTCCAATATGGCTATTGGGGGCGTTTAGAGTGAACCAGTGGATGAAACAGGTCTCTCTCTCTCTCTCTCAAATAAAAATGACAATAAATTTTTAAAAAATAATTATTATAGTTATTGAATTGAATTTATGAAAATATATAAGTCTAAAACTACACGTAAGAAAGATAAATGAAAGGGAAACTTATTTATCATTATTTTAAGTGATTATTTAAGAAACTTTACATTTGGAAAATTGGTAAATTATTTCAAAATTTATTTTAGTTTTATGTATTTGAAAGGCAGAGAGAGAAAGAGAGAGAGATCTTCTATCTGCTGGTTCACCCCCACAAATGCCCAACAACAGCCAGGCTTAACCCAGACACGCATTTGAAACTGATAACTTAAAGGGGAAAACACAAACACATTTGTATCTTTACAAGTGCAAACTGAATACAGGGTAACTAAACAGTTCCCTCTGATGAAAGCTCTACTTTATAGAACATCAGCTAAACATGTAGATAGGTTGACATAATAAAATCTTTTTTTGGTAGTGCCTGATCAGGCAAGGATTAATGATTACTGTTAGACTTTAGATGAATGATTGATGGGGACTGGACAAATACCTTCATGTCAAAGTAGCAGCAAATCAATATTTCTTGTCTCAAAAGGGAGAACCTAAAGTGCACAATGGCAGGATCAGAATGTTGTAACCCTAATTCGGTGAGCAGTAATGGCATGATGCAAAGTGAGTCCTCACCATGACCCCATGCACAGTACTCTTGTTGCTTAAAAAGTCAACGTAATGGAAAAATATTGATTTCTATTTAAATGAACCCAAGGTTTATAGTAACCCAATGGATTAATGTGGTCCCTAATTAGTATTAGTTTAAATTGAGGTCAGTTGGGATAATTTGAATATTGACTACTTTGTTATGGAATAGTTAATTCATTTTGTTGAGTGTAACAATGTCATGTTGACTGTGTGGAAGCCGTGTCCTTATTTTTTTTTCTAGAGATGAATGCTTAATGCCATGATGTCTCTAATTTATTTGAAAATAACTCAGGCAGAAAGGGCACAGGGAAATATGTGAATGCCCAGGAAAAGCAAAACTGTTTGTCAAGTAAACCCAATGTATGCATCTCAAGTAAAGCCAATGTATGCATCTCTCTGTACAAATCCAAACGCAGCCCCTGATGGAGACAGGCTCATCAGTGTCGCCACCTAAATAGACAAGTCCTGAATCAATGAAGAATGAAATGTTTCTGGTCTTCCTAAAGGTATCCATCTGTGCATAGTGCAGCTTCCAGTGGACACCTGCACTGAGCAAACAGGTTTCAGATTGAAGTTTGGGCCCAGTAGAACTAACTACTCACTTACTTCATTCATTTGTCTTCTACCAACATCATGGCCCACTTTAGGTTCTGGGTGAGTAGCCTGATGAATTGGAGTGTCTGTGTTAAAAAAAATCTATGCCCATCCAATGGCAACTACTACATTCTTCATCAAATATAACTCTGTTGGTTTGTTTTATATGTGTATACAGTTTACATTAAAATAAAACACATGCTTTTGTTAGGAACAGATTCAGATAGGTGAGACAGAAAGGACAAATTAACAGTGGTGTAAATATACAAGGTAATATTGTCTCACAGAAAAGAGATCCCGAGGAAGGCAATGTGAGGATAGTTCACTGGTTCTGTGGAGCAGCTAGTGAGTCAGGCTCCCTGCACTTACTCTCTGAAGGCAATTCTGCACGGCATTTCTTCTGTTTTGTGTCTGATATTTTTCCCTCAAACTATCTTTTTAATGATGTTTTCAGAGAAACAGCCTTCAAAGATAGAGATGGTGTCTCATTCCAAGTTAGAAAGCAGATTCGATTCCTGGAAAGAATAGTAAACGTAATGCCTCTTTGCTGAGCAAATATTAGCCAGATTTTCCAGCCATCTCCTTGTAAAATTAGAATTTTCCTAAATCCAATGTCCTGTGGCTGTGACACTATTTACATTTTACATTCTGTATGTAAGTTGAAATATTTACAGCAAGCATATGCACTATCACATTTATACTCTGCAAAAGCGTTGGAGTTATAACCTTTAAAATATTAAGGAGAGGTGGATATTGGGTGCAGTGGTTTAGATGCTGCTTGGGATGCCGACATTTCACATGAAAGTGCCTGGGACTGAGTCCTGGCTCTGCTTCTAATTCCAGTTTCTGGTCAATGTACATTATTTTTCCTCTAGGTTAGCAACTACACTGTCCCTCACTGTGCTGCAAGCCAGGCTCACTCCAGGTTCTTCCTGCAGCTTTATTGCCAGTGGCTTGGACTACTGCATTCTGGTCTTGCCTCACTCTCCAAAGCTGGTGCTGAGGCTCTTGGCTGCTGGGGTCCTGAGCTGTGTGCATCCACACCTTCCATGTAGATCTACAATGTCCCTCTAATTTATGGGGAGTTTCCTCTGCAGTTTGCTCCCTAACTCTTCCCTGAGATTACACTCTGTCCACTTTTATGTTAACTATCTTGCCCTAGACCAGAGCAATAAGTTCCCCCCCTGTTCTGCCATCTTGGAATCCACAATCCTGGATTGAGTTCTTGACTCTTCGCTTTAACCTAGCCCAGTCTCCACTGTTGCAGGCACTTGGAGAATGGCCCAACAGGTATGAGCTCTCTGCCTCTCTCATTCTCTCTCTCTTTGACGCTCTCTGTTTCTCTGTATACAGTCTCCTTGCTTTTCAAATAAATTTGAAAATAAATAATTTTTGAAAATAATAAGGAAGTTTAAAGGAAGGTAAATGATAGCATGGTAAAGATGGCTTTACAAATCTCTTCATATATACATGTCTCCAAACTACTACCAGTCTAAAGTGAGTGACAACATGATTGCAATTAGGTAATTCCATAATTATCTCATGTTTTACTCTCCAGAACTAGAATTATCTAAGGGAAAAACTGCAGAGGGAAAAATGAGAAGCCAGTAACAACCCAAGTCCTGGCATTGATAGTTAAGATTCAATATAAATGGTTGGCGCCACAGCTCACTAGGCTAATCCTCCGCCTTGCAGCGCCGGCACACCGGGTTCTAGTCCCGGTCGGGACGCCGGATTCTGTCCCGGTTGCTCCTCTTCCAGGCCAGCTCTCTGCTGTGGCCAGGGAGTGCAGTGGAGGATGGCCCAGGTCCTTGGGCCCTGCACCTGCATGGGAGACCAGGAAGAAGCACCTGGCTCCTGGCTTCAGATCAGCGCAGTGTGCCAGCCGCAGCGGCCATTTGTGGGGTGAACCAACAGAAGGAAGACCTTTCTCTCTGTCTCTATCTCACTGTCTAACTCTGCCTGTCAAAAAAAAAAAGCTTCAATATACAATAGTGATTACTAGAGTTTGGGAAAGGTGTGATTAATGGGAATAGAGAGAGGTTTACTAATATACCTCTGTAACAGATACTGAAAGAGATAGAAGGGAGATGTACTTGTGTTCCACAGCATACTGGGGTGACTAGAGTTCACAATAACCTATTATGTATTTTATGGGTGAACCAAGGGAAAAGGAAGACCTTTCTCTCTGTCTCTCTCTCTCACTGTCCACTCTGCCTGTCAAAAAAAAAAAAAGAACTAAATGTTCTAGATAAGCTCAAAAGCTCCGAATATTAAAAAGAGATAAAGAGATGGAAATACTAACTTCTGTGATTTGATAAGTACATACTGTATAAATGTTTTTTTAAAAAAGATTTGTTTATTTATTTTGAAGTCAGAATTACACAGAAAGAGAAGGAGAGGCAGAGAGAGAGAAAGGTCTTCCATCCACTGGTTCACCCCCAATTGGCTGCAATGGCCAGAGCTGTACCGATCTGAAGCCAGGAGCCAGGAGCTTCTGGGTCTCCCATGCGCGTTTAGGGGCCCAAGGACTTAGGCCATCTTCTACTGCTTTCCCAGGCCATAGCAGAGAGCTGAATTGGAAGTGGAGCAGCCGGGACACGAACCAGCACCCATATGGGCTGCCAGCACTGTAGGCGGCAGCCTTACCTGCTACGTCACAGTGATAGCCCCATGTATAAATGTTTTAAATATTGCACTGTACCCAAAATATGTACAATTATTTCATGAAAATAAAAAATGTACAAAATCCTTGAATAATGTTAAAAAAAAGATAAATTACAAAAAAGGAAAAAAACTGGGCAGAGGGAGAAGAAGGAACAGAGTTGTCCCTTTGGAGAAGCTGCAGGAACTAACAGGGACCTTGGTAATGGAACTGAGGTTCACATGCCATTCTTCGCTTCATTCTTTCCTCTTCTTCTAACAAGAACTTTTTCATTTCTGTTCTCACAATTAACCTCTTCATTTGCTCCCAGAGACAAGGACCACTTCCACAGACAGTTCTACATGCAAATTCTTAAGTCTCCATCGTAAACACAAATGCAAGCAAACAAAAAGTTTTCTGTTCTTTTTTAAAGATTTATTTTATTTATTTAAATGACAGAGTTACAAAGAGAGGTAGAAACAGAGAGAGAGGATTTCCACCCTCTGGTTCACTCTTGAAATGGCCACAACGACTGGAGCTGCGCTAATCCAAAGCCAGGAACCAGGAGCTTCTTCTGGGTCTCCCACGTCGGTGCAGGGGCCCGAGCACTTGGGCCATCTTCTACTGCTTTCCTAGGCCATAGCAGAGAGCTGATTGGAAGTGGAGCATCCAGAACTCGAACCAGTACCCATGTGGGATGCTGGCACTGCAGGCCGGGGCTCTAACCCGCTGTGTCACAGCCCCGGCCCCCAAAAGATAGCGTTTCAATTCTTGAGGGGATGAAAAGACCTCCAGAAAGTTTACAGGTTCAGTTGTGTTCCGTCCCAATTCTGAGAAATTGCTGTGGCTGTGGTTTGGAAAGGTCAAGTGTTTCATCAGCTGAGCCTGCAGACAGTGAAGCGCGTCACGCTCTGATTGATCCCTGCCGTAGTCACAGTGTGCTTTCCCACACTGCAGACCGTGAAGCACTTGTTAATCATGAACAGGGTACTGGGGGGAAGAGAGAGAGAGGGACACAGCAGGAGACAACAAAATGTCAGAATAAAATAGGGCAAATTAGAAGATGAATCTCAGTATTCAGAGTTCTTGACCCAATATTTTGTTTAGCTATTTTTGTGTATTTGTGTAGTTCCTTGTGTTACCTGGGTCTATTGAAAAATCTATTTTTTTAGTATGGATTAAAGCAAAGTTTGAAAAACTGAGAATAAAATCCACAAAATGTAGGTTCTATAGGTAGGGTATGTGCAAAGTTATTTTGCTATAGACTTTCTACAGCTACTTTTAGCCTTTCATTCTCACTTTAGTTGGCATCCAGCAGGACAATCCAAACAGAGTTGAGGTGGGGTGTCTCATTTACATAAATTCGTGCATTGCACATATCCATGATGACTATAAAAATGTTGAACATCTTTTCATGTGCCTCTTGGCCACTTGTACACACATACATATTCTTGGGAATAATGTCTTTTCAAGTTATTCACTAATTTTCTAATTGGGTTGTTTGGTTATTGCTATTGAATTAGATTTATTCTTGATATATTCTGGATATTAGCCCCTTAACATATATATGTATATATATATGTGTGTGTGTGTGTGTGTGTGTGTATGTTTTTTCTCTCTCTGTCGCACCCTTTTCTTTATGTCACATAAAGATGTCCTTTAGCATCTGTTGTGTCAACTTTGTATAAAATGAACTTTCCATAGACACAGGGATTTACTTCTACACTCTCAATTCTGTTCCATTGATCGCCATGTCTATGCTTATGTTATTATTATACTCTCTTGATTATTGTAGAAAGTTTTAATGCCAGGAAATGGAGTCTTCCAAGTTTATTTTTTTCAGATTATTTTGAACTTTCAGATCCCATGAAATTTCCTGTGACTTTTAGGATCTTTTCTGTTTCTGCAAAAAAAAAAAAAAAAAAAAAAAAGATAGTTGTGATTTCTGTAGGCTTTGCCTCAAATCTGTATATGACATTGGTAGGATTGCCATTTTAATATTATATCTTTCAATCCATGAATACTTGATACCTTTCAATTTATTTAGTTTTTCTTTCATTTATTTTATTTATTTATTTTTTTTGACTTCTCAGATACCCACTTTATTCAGTTCTGTACATATGGAGACATCAGCCCAAGTCCACTCAACCTTGGCATGTATTACACTGTGGAGAATAAAGACCCCTATGTACACAGCCAGAACTTACACTGCTTATGCCCCTGGAACCTCGGTCCAGCTCTCCTTGGCCCCTTGCCTCTGCAAGGTGCCTAAAAGGGACAGAGAGCCTGCCCAGCATCAGCACGAACAAGGAAATAAATAGATGCCAGGGGATTCTCGGGTTACTGCTCCCTGCTTCTTTCTTTGTAGCTTTGGGAACCAACCACACCGGAAAGCAGTCAGTCCCAGGGTGATCCCTTCCATGTTTGTGATCCCCAGGCTGCTGCTCATCAAAAGGGCAGAGGGTGGGGTGTTTGTTCATCCTCCCATTTTGGTCCATCTGGGCCCGAAATTCATCACTTCTGCTTTTGACCTACCTTGTCTTGGTCAGGCAGGGAGTAAGAGAAAATAATAATACCACCTCATCAGCCTGCACACTGCTGGGGCTGGGGGCTTGGGACTGGCTCCTCTCCAGCTACTCCAGAGGCCAATGGAGGTGGACATATGTTTGTTGAGAATCATCTCTTGCTACTCGCTGTGAGCCTCTGTAAGGGAGAGAGAAGAGGAGACAGCTGGAGTTGCGATGAGAATGGAGGGAAGGGGAGAGGAGCATACATCTTCCTGTACACTCCTCAGAGCAGCCTCATGTAGCTGTGGGGTTAGGAGCAGGAGGGGGACAGGCATCCCCAGGTTGTCTGAGCATCAGTGCTCAACCTGTGTGTACTAGGCACAGGGAGGCATGAACACATTCTGGGGAGAAGAAGGAACACTCTAGTTGTCCGTACTTCAAGAGTCTGCTTCCTTCTCTAGGAAAGCTAGAGAGGTGATACCTTGCCCCAAGTCAGCCAGTGGGGAGCAGAGGATGGAGGGCTGGGGCAGTGTTCCAGGGCCGAGTGGGCTGTTACTCTCTGGTGGGAAGGTGAGGGGTCAGCGAGCCTCCCGGCTTTCTTGATGGCCTTTAGCATTTGTGCAGCCACGGTCTCCATTGTTTTCTTCAGAAACATTGGGTCTCTGTCTTCATGGAGTACAGGGGCCAGTGGCAGAGGAGTTTGGAACATGGGCTACTGGGGATTAAGCCAGACCAGCTCCTCCGTCTTCTGCTCCCTCTTCTCTTTCTTTCGTTTGGAATCAGCCCTTCTGCTTTTTTGCCTTGTATCATGTGCAGTCATAAATCAGCTTCTGATTCATTTCTGTGAACAGCTTCAGGGCATTATGAATCGGTCCATGGATTGTTTTGTTCCAGTGGCTCTTGGAATACCTTTAGTGTGCAGGGAACATGATGGGGAGGACGTGGGCAGCATCGTCAATTATCAGGCTCCTGATGCATTCACTGTTCCAGCAATAGAGCGTGCACTCTGCCACCTGGAAGTAGGGACTGGAGACACACTTGGCGAGCTGGTGGAAAAGGGGCTCCACACTTTGCTGAATTCTGAAGGTTCAATGATGTCCAGAATCCCCTCTAGCTCATTCAGGAACATCACTTCTTTGGGGCTTGTAGTTTTGGGCCAAAATTTGAGAATTCTCACAATCGCAGCTCAATCACTCTGCTCTCCTTATCCAGAAGTATGCCAGCTGTGGGTGGTAGACACTCAGCAACTTGACCTTGTGAAAGGGAAGCAAGACATGGATGAGGAACATCTTGTGCTCTTTCCTAAGGGGCAGGGAAAAGCCATTGGTTGCAGTGACTGTTCCTCGCCACCGCCGGAGAATTAGGCAGGCTGCCCGCAGCTTGCCTTGACCGAGGAGGGAAAAGTGTGCCATCCACCACTCAGCCTTCCCCAAACCTGGGGGACAACCAGGCGCAGTGTGGAGCCCAGTCGAAGCAGGGTCTCACTTTATTGTAAAAGGGAGGTGTATATATAGCTGAGGTACAGAGCGGATGAGCGGATGCGGGCAAGGGGTGGGGTGTTGTGATGCAAAAGGGTCCTAGCCACTCCTGTTATACCACCTTAATGATCCTTAGGCAGAAGCGCCCTGGGGCTGGGGTGTTTGCTACCAGGGATTTGAAACTTAAAGTCAGGTTTTCAAATTCGAGGCAGGCTCAGGAAGTTCCTCTAGGCCTCTCCGGATTCAGCGTCCCCCACAATTGGTGACGCCGCCCAGGGTCTTCAGGAGCTCACCAATTCCATTGTGACACTCCATCTCATAGATGAACCTGTGATGTGGTTGATCTACCGACGGATGCAAGCCCAGAGCCCCCAAAACTTGCCATAGATGCCATTCTCAATGTCGAATAGATGTAGATGTAGATGTTTGGCTAGAAATCAGACTTGTGGAAACGTAAGAAAAACTCTTTGGATCCTGAGTTTTGGCCTAACAGATTAAGCCTTGGCTATAACTTGAGTCCTGGTTGCTCCATTTTCAATCCAGCACACTGCAAATGTACCTGGGAAAGCAAAAGAAGATGGACCAAATACTTGAGCCCCTGCCACCCACGTGGGAGACTAGATAGAGTTCCAGGTACCTGGCTTAGGCCTGGCCAAGCCATTTGGGGAGTGAAGCAAAAGATGGAAAAATCTCTCTGTGTGGGTCTCTCCTTCTCTAACTCTGACTTTCAAATAAAATAAATATTTTAAAAACAAATAAACAATACAAAGAGAAACTCAAACATGAGCTGGACATGTAGCTAGGCAGCTTTCAGGGCACGCTGCTCTTCCTCTGCGTCAAACTTGGCCCTGTGAGATCGGATGAAGATAGCAGTGTCTGGAAGAGATTCACTGAAACCATAGTGACAGCCTCAGGGTAAATGGCCTCGGCGACACGTCACGGCTATCTCGTTCAGACTTGCCCCTTCGCCACCTTGAATTTGAGGTCACTGAGTGACTCTGACACAAAGCCCAAAAGGACATAGCATTGGCGGAGCTTCCGTGTAAATAGCTCTGCCAGCTCCTTGCTGGGCAGGGAGCTTCTGCAGCTCCCAGGTCTTGCTGAGGTTGAAGTGGGAAGAGCTTTGCCATTGCCTCTTCTTAACAATCTAGGGATCCCTGAGTACTTGATCTTGCTGAGCTGCGTACAGTGTGGTGTGCTGTTGCTGACACGCTTGTTGGATGACAGTGGCTGTGATTTGAGGTGGTGCCTTGTGATTGTGGCTGGGCCTCTTTGGCATTCACGCCTCCACCATCCTTGTCCAAGCTGCTGGGCTTGGCTGCATCTTTGGCAAGCATAGGGGACCCCTTCTCTTCGCTCAGGTTATAAGGCATCTTGGCCCATGCAGATCTGGCCCAGCTCCTGTGGACCCATGCAGCTCTGGCTTTGCTTTACTGCACTTGGCCTTCTCAGTGTTTGAGTGCCACCACCTGCACGCTGAGCTCAGGTTGAACAGTCTCTGTCTCATTTATCTCACCAATATTCTTTTGGGTGTTCAAAACATGTGTCTGCTTGATTGAATTGATTCCTAAGTATTTTATTGTTTTTCATGTTGTTATAAATGACATTGTTTTCTCGGTTTTGAACAGGAGAAAACAGCAGAAGAAAAGCAGAGGAAGTGCATTTTCAGGGGAGAGTTGGAGAGAAGTTTGCAATGGAAATTCTACCGAAGGAAGAAGGATGCCATAGAACAGTGAGGAAGGTGTGGACACGCAGCAACCAGCACAGCCACCACACATGACCCCTGCAGCTGGTACCTAGCAGAGATGCCAACTTTGGAGATCATGGTGAGAGCAGATTGCGGCAGCCCATGCCACTGATGATACTGCCTGAAGGGGAGCCTTGCGGACCACACTGTCTTCTGTCTTTGAGTCCTTCCTGGAGCCCTAGTGGGGGACAAGATACCCACCAACTTCAAGGAAAGAAAAGGGCGCCTGGCAACTGGCAGGGAGAGGGGCCATTTTGACACCAGTAGACAGAAAATCAGCAAAGAAACAACAGAGCTAATATACACTATGGACCAAGTGGATCTAACTCATATCTACGCAACATTTCACCCCAGAGTTGCAGAATATACATTCTTTTCATCAGTGCCTGGAGCTTTCTCTTGTATAGATCATATGCTAGGCCATAAATCAAGTCTTAGCAAATCGAAGAAAATCAAAATCATACCAAATATCTTTTCTGACCACAATGGAATGAAGCTGGAAATTAACAACTTAAGAATCTCTTGAAAATATGCAAACACACGGAGGTTAAACAACACTCTCATGAATGAATGTGGTCATAGAAGAAATCAAAAGGGAAATAAATAAATTCCTGGGAATGAGTGAAGATGACAACACAACATATCAAATCTTATGGGATACACAAAAAAACAATGTTAAGAGGGAAGTTCATAGCAATTGGTGCCTACATCAAGAAATTGGAAAGGTATCAAATAAATGAGCTATCAACACATCTCAAGGATCTGGAAAAATATCAAGCAAAACCCCAAATTAATAGCAGGAAAGAAATAATTAAAATTAGAGAAGAAATAATCAAAATTAAAACCAGAAAAAAAGACAATGTAATGAGCTAGGTTTTTTTTTTTTTGAAAAAATAAACAAAATTGATACACCATTGATCTAATTAACCAAGAAAGAGGGAGACAACCAAAATTAATAAAATAAATTATGAAGAAGGAAATGCAACAACGGGTACTAAAGATATAAAAAGAATCATCAGGAAGTATTACAAAGAGCTATATGCCAAGAAATTGGGAAATCTAGAAGAAATGAATAGATTCATGGATACATACAATCTACCAAAATTGAGTCATAGAAAACCTAAACAGACCAGTAACCAAAATGGAGATTGAATCAATAATAAAGACCCTCCCAACATAGAAAAGCCCAGGACCGGACAGCTTCACTGCCGAATTCTACCAGAGATTTAAAGAACTAACTCCAATTATTCTCAAGCTGTTCAAAACAACTGAAATGGAAGGAATCTTCCCAAACTCCTTCTATGAGGCCAGCATCACTTTAATTCCAAAATCAGAAAAAGAAACAAAAAGGTTTTAAGAGTTCTAATTCATTTTTGTGATTTTTTGCAAATTTGTCTTCTCACAAATCTTACTGTGTGTAAACATTGTGTGTGCACACAAAAATGTTGAAACTTCTTCAGAGGTGAAGAGATGCCCTTGTTTGTATATCTACACTTGTAAAGACAAAAGGTTTAAAGTTCTCAGCTCTTTGACTACATATGCTGTGGAGACCCATTGCAGGTTTCAATAAATTGTGTCAAAAGACTTAAGCTATCTATCAAAATAGTTCATAAGATGGGGGCTGGCGCTGTGGTGTAGCGGATAAAGCCACTGCCTGCAGTGCCAGCATCCCATATGGGCACCCGCTGGATTCCCGGCTGCTCCACTTCTGATCCAGCTCTCTGCTATGGCCTGGGAAAGCAGTGGAAGATGGCCCAAGTCCTTGGGCCCCTGCACCCATATAGGAGACCTGGAGGAAGCTCCTGGCTCTTGGCTTCCGATTGGTTCAGCCCCAGCCGTTGTGGCCATCTGGGGAGTGAACCAGCAGATGAAAGACCTCTTTCTCTATCTGTGTGTGTGTGTGTGTGTGTGTCTGTAACTCCACCTTTCAAATAAATAAATAAATCTTTAAAATATAGTTCATATGACTGCAGCTATAAAGCTGGTTGCTCACAATTACCAATTATAAGGATGTGTATTTATGTATTTTGCTTTTTGACCTATTTCTTTATGAATACAGTTTGCTCAAAACTCTTAAATTCATGCAACTGTCATTACTATCACTGAATGCTCTGTGTGCAAAATATGGATATAATTAGTATTTTATCATGTAAAATAACCTATAAAGTGTTCAGTCATGTTTTTGTTTCTCAAATTTTTTTGAAATGTGGATAAATACCTTTTAATTTTTTCTAGATTTATATAGGAATCTGAACTTTTCAGATTTTAGACTTTAAGAATTTGTTTTCCAGTATATCAACAGTTGAGATTCTAGCATTTTCAATTTGTGTGTTTCAGGATTGTTGCCCAAAACTGTTCTATCCACTGTATGAACTGGGTTACGAAGTCTCAAATTACAGGGTGGCACAACGAATTAAGCCAGCACCTGCGATGCCAGCATCCCACGAAACTGCTGGATCAAGTCCCCGCTGCTCTACTTCCCATCCAGCTCCCTGCTTACAAGCCTGGCAAGGCAGTTGAAGATGGCCCACGTACGTGGGCCCCTGACACCCATATGGGAGACCCAGATGGAGTTCTCCCTTTCACATCCATAAAAATAAAATTTTAAAAATATTTCCTTAAAAAACTCTCCAATTACAATCAGTATATCTACCTTTAAATGTTTTTGTCAAAAATGGGCTTGGAGGCCGGTGCCACAGCTCACTAGGCTAATCCTCCATCTGCGGCGCCAGTACCCGGGGTTCTAGTCCCAGTCGGGGCGCCAGATTCTGTCCCGGTTGCTCCTCTTCCAGTCCAGCTCTCTGCTGTGGCCCAGGAAGGCAGTGGAGGATGGCCCAAGTGCTTGGGCCCCGCACCTGCATGGGAGACCAGGAGATGCACCTGGCTCCTGCCTTTGGATCAGCACAGTGCGCCAGCCGTAGCGGCCATTTGAAGGGTGAACCAAAGGAAGGAGGACCTTTCTCTCTGCCTCTCACTCTCTCTCTCTCTGTCTAACTCTGCCTGTAAAAAAAAAAAATGGGCTTGGAAACCTCTGCAGTTGGGAATTCTCTGAGGTGGGTGAAACTAAAGGAATTGATTGTTTTAGTCCTTGAAAGAGTCACCGGCCTGGTTGAGATCCACAACTGCAGTTGTTTGACAGTAAGGACAGTACTGCTTCCTCTGTACTAGCAGCCGGCACCAGGGGAGCAGGTTACTGCCAGTGAGAAGTGTGAGCAATGGTATGCAAGCAATTTAAAATATCGCAGTGTTCTGGTACAACAAAGCAGCGGCTTCTCTCTTCACCGTATCTTCTGCTGGTTGCTGCTACGTTTTTTATTAGACTCCGTAACTCTATAAAAATTGAACCTGACTGTTGTTACCAAATCATGAGTTACTTTGGAGGTAGGAAATAGTCCTGGAGTTTTTATTTCACCATTTTTTGTTATGTCACTCAACCTTCCTGATTTCTTTTGTATTGAGTTTTCTTCCTTTTTTTAAAAAAAATGCAAACTGTTTATTTGAATAGAAGAGAGAGAGAGAGAGAGAGAGAGAGAGAGAGAACTGCCACCCTCTGCTTCACTCCCAAGTGCAGGCAATGTCCAGGACCGAGCCAGGTCAAAGTTAGGAGCTGGAAACTTAATCCAGATCTCCCATATGGGTGACAGGAATCCAGTTCCTTGAGCCAATCCTCCTGCCTCTCAGGGATCTACACTGGCAGGGAGCTGGAATCAGGAGCTGGGACCAGGAGCCAAACTCAGGTACTCTGATGTGGGACATGGGGATCTCAACTACTAAGCTAAATGTCTACCAGGTAGAAATAAGGAAAGGAGAAAACAAGCAAGAAAAGAAGTTGTGTCTTAATTTTTAAGATAAAAAATTTAGGATAGAAGCTTTGCGCTAATCTATACAAACACCTAGAGTCTCATATTCCCTGGCAACAGCATCCCTATCTTAAGTACTCTAAGACTGACTGAGTGCTGTTAGTTTAAGCCTCTAATCAAAGTAAAGGTAGGTCTGACGTTACTGCATTTCGGAGTTTCTCTTCTAGCATAAGCCAGAGCAAAGAACTGCATTGCTCTGTATACCAAGCTGGTGCATCTTTTTCTTTCTACACTTTCAATGCTTATATGTCCCATTAAGGGGTCTGGATGAACACAGGGATCGCTGTTGCAGTTTCCTTCCATGTACAGGCCCTAGTGCTTCTATCCTGTCACTGCAAGGGAATTCAGACTCTAAGTTAGGCTGGACTCCTTTGCTCTCTCAACATTTGATCTATGCCCTCCTTATCATGCATCCCATTTCATGTAAAGAAGAGTAAAAATCAGGCACATGCAATTGGATTGGAGAGGGCAGAGGGTAGTGACAGAATACCGAGCAAGAACCAAATAACATTCTCTCTCAATCTCTAGAGCTGACTGTCCCAGGAAGCCTCTTATTGACTTGGCCCAGGTCATCTTCCCACACCTAGAGCCATTAGATGTGGCTCAGGGGCTATATGCCCTTTATTGGCTGAACCAGTAGAAAGAAGAAATGACTACTCTTACTGGATGCTAGCAGCATCCTAATGTTTTCCCTAATTGTAGGTTGCTATGATTATGTTTATTAAAATGAAAGCATATAAACTACAAACAAGCAGAATAAAATAAATATGAGTGCTTTAGAGCAGTAATATTAGAGTGCAGTGAGCTTGCAATTTTTTATTTAGCTATTTCTGTGCTGCTTTGGAACCCTTAGTTATGTGCTTCATTGAATTTATTAATTTAGGTCCTTTTGGAAAATATGTTTAGGATATGTTTCATCTATTAATACTGTTTTCCTTAGGTGGGTATTTTATTTAGCTCAGTAAGACTGTTTGCTTTGTTTCGTCTTTTATTAGAAGGTACAACATTATAGTATTATCACTCCCTCGGTGCCAGCCTCTTGATCACCCACTCTCAGTGCTCATTGAATGCTTCTCATTCTCCCACTGAGTTAACAATCAGATGTATTAATTTCTCCTCTGTTCTTCATTGGCAAACTCCATGTTTCCTCTCTTCTTGCCATATTTCACCGAGCCCCATTCCTGCTGCACTCTCAGTCTTCATTCCACAGACCACTTACGGTGCATTTTTAAAGTGAATATGCTAATCATTCTAATTTCTTTCTGAATTTGCTAATAGAAACCAGTCAAAAGCACAACACAAATTTCATAATAGATTCAATATATTAGAATAAAGTCTTAAGGAGCCGGTGCTCTGGCGTAGCAGTAAAGCTGCTGCCAGCAGGGCCGGCATCCTATATGGGTGCCAGTTCGAGTCGCAGCTGCACCACTTCTGATCCAGCTCTCTGCTGTGGCCTGGGAAAGCAGTGGAGGATGGCCCAGGTCCTTGGGTCCCTGCACCCACGTGAGAGACCTGGAAGAGACTCCTGGCTCCTGTCATCCCCCCCACCCCGCCTCTCTCTCTCTCGGCTTCTGCCTCTCTATAACTCTGCCTTTCAAATAAATAAATAAATCTTTAAAAGAAGAAATAAATAAATAACTTATTATATAACACAATAATTTATGAGGCTACTATGCTAAAAATAGCATTGTGGAAACATTTATATAGCATACTAACAAACATAAGCATTTTGAAAGGCCTGATGAAAATTAAGTGACTTACTGAAACATTTTTTGTTTTTGTTTTTGTTTTTATGATCTCTAAAAAAGAGCCTTGATTTCCAAAAATTTTGTTCCATAATTATAACAAAATCAAGTGACACTACCCTGGGGCCTTCACTTGCAGATAATTTTGAGACAGATTTTCTCAGTCTCTTTGGGCAGAAATATCATTTTTCAAATCCATTTATAATATTTCTATAATATTCTGGAATAATGATAGAGATAATGTCCTGATAAAGGAGGGTGATTTGTCCTGAATTCTGACTCTAATGATGATAATATTATTATTTCTGCATGAAACAAACATATTCCAACTTGTCATATCACCAACGGAATTTGAAACATGTACTGAGATTATCCCAGGAATTTCTTTTTTATTTAATACCACAAAGTGATTTATGTGCCTTTAAGGCTACTTGTAAGAGTTTGTGGAGGTTATTTGAGACGACAATGTCTAGTCAGGAGAGACAGGTCCAATAGCTTAAGGATATATACTAGGAAGTCCTGAACTGTAAGGTGGGCCCATAAGATGCTTGTTGAGTGAGTAAATTGCGTGATATTACATGATAGGTACCCAAAAGAAGAATCCATCCGCCAATGCTAAGATATAGACCTTGTTGCAGAGGATGTAACTATGTCTCCCTGAAAGTCACTGTAGTATCACTCAAGCTGAGCTTACTGGAAAGTCACCCTCTGAAAATTGCTGGATATCTGAAATTTAGGGATGCCAAAGAAATACAGAACACATCCAGTTAAACAGGCATGTCCAATAAGGAGGGAATACATTTTTAGCCTAGGGGCCAGAGTTGTGGCAAAACAGGTTAACCGACAACTGCAACACGGACATCTTTGGACTTATTTCAGATGGCTTAGAGCGGCCTCAATGAAAACCTGTCATTCTGCCCTTGCCCACATTTTAGGATCCTGGTGACAATGAGCCACGGCAGAGGAGAATTGAAATGAACTCCAGGAAAGGAGTAAGAGAATAAGACCGGAATGATGAACTGAATGACCCACAAAAGTTTATCTGTTAGTCACTCTAAAAAGAGGAAATTTTGTGTAATATTTTTATTGAGATATAATTCATATACTATAAAATTCACCCTTTTAAGGAAAGCATTACTTGGTTTTTAGGATGTCCACAGAGTTGTGCAACCATCATTGCTGTCTAATTTTAGAAAATTTTCATCACCCCTAAAAGGAATTTCATATACTTTTGTAGTCACTCTCCATCCTTCAGCCCTTTTTAATTCATGTTATTTTGAGCTATGGCTTTCTCTTTATCTCTCCAACCACAATGAACGTTTGCTTTCTTCAGAGCCCTTCATTAATTACAATGGTGTAATAAAAATCTAAATAAGAGTCTACCTTTGGATGCAGTAATTTACCACTAGTTATTTACTCAAGAAATGAAAATATGTATCCACAGAAAGCTTTGTACAGAATGTCCCTAGAGGCCATCGCTGCGGCTCAAAAGGCCAATCCTCCTCCTGCAATGCCGGCACACCAGGTTCTAATCTCCGTCGGGGCGCCAGATTCTGTCCCGGTTGCTCCTCTTCCAGTCCAGCTCTCTGCTGTGGCCTGGAAGGGCAGTGGAGGATGGCCCAAGTGCTTGGGCCCTGCATCCCATGGGAGACTAGGAGAAGCACCTGGCTCCTGGCTTCGGATCAGCGCAGCGCGCCGGCCACGGCGGCCATTGGGGGGTGGGGGGGTGAACCAACGGAAAAAGAAAGACCTTTCTTTCTGTCTCTCTCTCACTGTCCACTCTGCCTGTCAAAAACAAAACAAAACAAAACCAAAAACAACAACAACAACAACAACAAAAAAAAAACAAGAATA
Organism: Oryctolagus cuniculus; assembly: GCF_051225735.1. Lineage (NCBI taxonomy): Eukaryota > Metazoa > Chordata > Mammalia > Lagomorpha > Leporidae > Oryctolagus > Oryctolagus cuniculus. The sequence goes on from NC_142888.1 coordinate 90,413,816, forward strand.
GAATGTCCCTAGCATATTTCATTGAAAACAGCCAAACTGAAAACAGCCTAGATGGCAATCAGCAGAAGAATAGATTAATCGATTATGGTTTACTTGTATAAAGGAATTTAAAAAAAGTGAACTCAGAAATGATAAAGAATTAACTGCTGATACTGCAGATGATATACTGGATGTATCTCAAAAGCCTTATGTGGGGACAACATAGCCAGACATAAAAAAATACCACAGGATTCAATTTATCTGAAATTCTAGAATATCTAAAACTAACATCTGGTGATAGAAATCATACCACTGGTTGATTCTAGGATGGGAGGTGGCAGTTTGACCGCAAAGAGAAATAGAAGTACTTTTCCTGATATTCAAAGTGTTCTTTATCTTGATATGGGTATAGGTTATCTGAGTGCATATCTTGCCAAAACTGAATCAATGGTACATTTAAGGGTTGATTAATCTTTTTAATCTTTTTTAAAGATTTATTTATTTTAGAAGCAGAAAGAGAGAGAGAGAGAAAGATCTTCCATCCACTGGTTCACTCCCCAAATGGCCGCAACTGCCGGAGCTGGGCCAATCTGAAGCCTGGAGCCAAGAGCTTCATCCAGGTCTCCCAAAATCAACCAGGGTCCAGTGAACCTGTTTGAGCCTTCTTATGATACTATAGATTATTCTGGTTTGTTCTACTTGTTTACAATATTTATTTTTAAATTTTATTTGAAAAGCAAACAGGCAGAGATCTCCCAACCTGTGAGTCAATCATCAAATGTCTGCAACAGCCAAGACTAAACTAAACAAAGCCAGGAGCCTGGAATTCAATCCAGGTCTCCCATGTGGGTGGCAGGATGACTTGAGCCATCATCTGCTCCTTCCTAGGGTGAACATTAGCAGAAAGCTGGAATTGTAAGTAGAGTCAGGACTGGAACCCAACCGCTTGAGTATAGGGTGTGTGTCCCAAGTGATGTCTTAGCCACTGTGACAAATGCCTGTCCCATGGTTCTATTTATTCTATTTGCCTTTGGATTCTTTTTAAAAATTCATAACCAATGGAATTAAAAGATAAGTTTATTTTGGCGAAAAAAATTGAAATCCATGCATAGCTATTCCATAATATGCACAGATGTGAAGAGTCTTCAAAATACATATTATGAAAAATATGCATAAATTGCAGAAGTTTTTCCCACTAAAGTAAACTTATACTTTAAAAACTCTTAAAATATAAACTCTTTCGAGAGGCAGAGAGATGAGCTGGGGTGGGGCGGGAGTGGGCAGACAGAGAAAGAGAGTTCCTATTCACTGATGAGCTACTCAAATGTCCACAGAGGCCAGAGCGGGGCTAGGTCCAAAGCCGGGAGAGAGAAGCACAATCCAGGTTGCCCACATGTGTGGCATGAACCCCATCATCGGACTCATTGCCACTGCCTTCCATGGTCTGCATCAGCAGGGATCTGGTCTAAGGAGGTGGAACTGGTTATTGAACCAATGTACTCTGATACGGAGTGTGGGCATCTTCTCTCCTATCTGCTAGGCCAGATGCCTGTCCCAATTTATCTTTTAATTCTATTCTCCTTTTTATAACCACTTGTCATGTCAATAAAGATATACTTCAATTCCATAAAAGTATTAAGAGGTGGTGCCCTTTGGAGATGAATAGTTATTGCTCTATAAAACAGCTTGAAGAGGGCGAGCATTGTGGTGCAGTGCGTTCAGTCACCACTTGGGACAACCATATCCCAGCCTGAGATTGAGTCCCACCTCCATCTGATCCAGTTTCCTGCTAATGTGCCTGGGCCTGTGTCATCTACATGGGAGACCTGGATGGAGTTCCTGGCTCCTGCTGTGGGCATTTGGAGAATGAACCAGCAGATGGAAGCTCTCTCGTTATCTCTCTCTCTCGCTTTTGCTCTCACTCTGCCTTTCAAGTAAATAATAATTAAACAATTTGTAGTTGAAAAAGGGCTTGAGGGAGTGAGTTCACCCTTCTCCCTTCCTCCAACATGTGAGGACACATTGTCCATCCCTTTTGCCTCCCACTCTCCCCCTTCCACCTTGTGAGGATGCAAAAAGAAGATCTGCACCAAACACTAAGTTCCAGAGCCTTGATCTCAGATATTTTGTTACAACAACACAGACAATACTATTTTATGGCCTTTTACTTGCACATCTCAAGGTGTCTATTTGCTTTTCTTTAATTTTAGAGTTGTTGAAGAACTTTGGATATTTTCCATTCTTTCTCATCTTTGAAAGTTTTGTCAATAAAATAAAATATTACTCTCCTACCTACTCAGATTCATTTTTATTTCAATAATATTAGTTATATGACACCTAAATTATATTGTAATTATCTCTTCCATTTTATGATGCCTTTAAATATATTGGGTTTGGTGATAATGACTTTGTAATTGCTCCACGTTATCACAAATGAATTCTATATATTTCACTATAAATAGAGAAAGCACCACAGGTATGCTTTTGTTTGTAATGACTTCTCATATATGCAAAAATATTCTTCTATTCCTTTTTAGGACTTTTGGTCTCCACCTTAGACCTAACTTCCCTCCCCACTCCCATCTCCCATCTATGATTTTGGGGATTGGTGGTTAATATTAACTTCAATTCATACAGTCTCCTCCCTGTGTTCCACTGATATAAACAGACCATTTCAATAACTAAGTTAAAAATCATGGAAAAGTTATTTACATTCATGAGGATGCTTTTTGCATTCTTTCAATGGGATTGATGAGCCCTATATAACATGATCATTGTGAGAAGATTGGGGAATTACAGACAACTTCTGGACCCCTGCAGGCTTTCACCAATTGTTACTCTCTGCCACATTCCACCTCCTCTCTTTGGCATTCACTTCGGCATTCACTTCATAACATTATTGTCATACAGACCAAAAATACGTGTAAGAGGAAGAAACAAATGGTGTGTTTATTATTGTAGTGTATGACTCAGATTTAGTGGCATTTTCATACTATGGCAGTCACCAAATGCAGCTAAGGAATAGGGAGAAAATTAACTAAGTCCTTTTTTTTATTTTAGAGAGAGAGAGGCATAGAAAGGGACAGACATAGAGATAAAGCTGCTATTTGTTGGTTCACTTCCCCAGTGTCTGTAATGGCCAGCGTTGACTCACCGGAAGGCAGAGGCCAGGAACACAATTCAAATGTCCCATGTGGTGACAGGAACCCAATTACTTGAGAAATCACCTTCTGCCTCCCAGGATCTGCCTTAGCAGGAAGTTGGACTCAGGAGATGGAGACATGCATTGAACACAGGCCTTTTGATATGGGATGTTGGCACCTTAACTACTAGGACAAATGCCTACTCCCTATTAAAATTCATGCCCTTATGTTCTCCCTTCTTCTTACTGTTTGGACAGTAGAAACATAATTTTTCACAGAGATTAAGAAGGGAGAAGTCAAATACCATAATTCAGTAAATATTACTGCCACTCTCGCAGATCAGCCAAAGTCTTTGGTAACAAGATTTGCAGAAGAACCCTAAAATCAAGCTCAAAAGTCCATGTTTTATATCTACTGGATTCCAGATAAAGAACGGCTTTAATCTTCATTCTGGTAATAAAGTATTATGCAAATGCATATAGCTGGTGGGACCTAGACCATATTCAGGATTCTGCTGGCCACAAGTCTGGACAGGGAAATTCACAAGATTCCAGCTTCTGCAGTAGAGGAGAGATTACAGAAGGGGATGAGATGCCTTCCAAGTGACAGCTGACAATATCTGGAAAAGTCTCCTGAATTTTATTTTTCTAAGGTTTCACACTTTTTAAAAAAATATTTATTTATTTGAAAGGCAGAGTTACAGATAGGCAGAGAGAGAGAAAGAGAGAGAGAGAGGTCTTCCACCCGCTGGTTTATTCCGCAAATGAACGCAACAGCTGGAGCTGGGCTGATCTGAAGCCAGGGGCCAGGAGATTCTTCCAGGTCTCCCACGTGGGTGCAGGGACCTAAGGATTTAGGCCATCCTCTACTGCTTTCCCAGGCCATAGCAGAGAGCTGGATCAGAAGTGGAACAGCCAGGACTCTAACCGGAGCCTATTATATGGGATGCTGGCACCACAGATGGTAGCTTTACCTGCTACACCACAGTGCCGGCCCTCTGACTTTTTAACTACCTGAGTCCATACCTTAAAATTTTCTGTTCAAAATAATTAGTGTAGTTTCTCTTTTGCTGACTGAATGGTGAGTAATGCACACTCCTCCTGAGATTTTTTTTTATTTGACAGGTAGAGTTATAGACAGTGAGAGAGAGAGACAGAGAGAAAGGTCTTCCTTCCGTTGGTTCACTTCCCAAATGGCCGCTACGGCCGGCGCTGCGCCGATCCGAAGCCAGGAACCAGGTGCTTCTTCTGGTCTCCCATGGGGTGCAGGGCCCAAGCATTTGGGCCATCCTCCACTGCACTCCCTGGCCACAGCAGAGAGCTGGACTGGAAGAAGAGCAACCGGGACTAGAACCCAGCACCCATATGGGATGCCGGCGCCGCAAGGCGGAGGATTACCCAAGTGAGCCACGGTGCCGGCCCCATTCTCCAGAGATTTTAATTGAATATTTCCTATAAAATGGACTGTGAATCATATTTTGAGAATCAGTGCATTCAAGGGATTTCTTCCTTCGTATCAGAAGGAATAAAATTACATCTCATTTTTATGTTTACCCTGGCATAATGGTTTTCAGCAAAATATTTCTTGTTCCTGGCCTATTCAGTAATCTCTCTGATAAATAAAAGCTATATTAACTTATAAAAGGACAAGATAGAAGAGTAGAGAAACAAAGCACTGACTCAGTCTTCCAGAAATTACTTTGTCACAAAAACAACATAAAGACACGTTTTTAAGATCCTAGCACTCGGGCCAGCACTGTGGCATAGCAGGTAAAGCTGCCACCTGTAGTGCAGGTACCCCATAGGGGTGCTGGTTTGAATCCTGGCTGCTGCATTTCCCATCCAGCTCTCTGCTGTGGCCTGGGAAAGCAGTAGAAGATGGCCCAAGTCCTTGGGCCCCTGCACCCCCATGGGAGACCTGGAAGAAGCTCCTGGCTCCTGGCTTCAGATCGGTGCAGCTCCGGCAGTTGCGGCCAATTGGGAAGTAAACCAGTGGATGGAAGACCTCTCTCTCTCTCTGCCTCTCCTTTTCTCTCTGTGTAACTTTGACTTTCAAGTAAATAAATAAATCTTTAAAAAATAAACAAATAAATATTTTTTAAAAAGATACTAGCACTCTAAGTCTCTGACTTTGTTATTCAGTTCTAGCCAATTATTGCCAGTGAGGAATGTACCGCCAATACTGCCAAATCTTCAAATGTTTTTAAGAGACTTTTTTTTGTGTGTGTGTGTAATGCCCTTTTCAAATGTTAAAGAGGATATAAATAAACAATTCTGTGAGTAAAAGAAAAGGTATTTGTGGGCCAAACTAGGAACTAAAGGGACCTGGGCCTCAGAGCCACTGCTTTTGGACCTCTGTCCTAAGACTTTATTGGGCTTGAGAATGAGGAGTCAAAAATAAAAATCTTCTGTCTTAAAATAGCCCCAGGCTTTTAAGAAGAGAGGCATGGAGTACAGTCTGTTACAATAAAAATATGCGCCAGCTGTAAGTGTAGAACAGTAGAGGGTCAAATTAACTCTAAGCAGGAACAGAATAGGTTACATGAAAAAGTGTTGTGAGTAGTATCTGGGTTTCCAGGGGGTTCAAGGGTTCTTTAGGCTGATGCCCAACATGGAGAACAGAGCATTTCAAGAACAGAGAAGAACATTATCAAAGGTGACTTTTAAAACTCCATGGGAAATAAAATGAAAAGTATGTGTTTATTTTGGTACAAAATAATTTTGAAATCCATGTATAATTTTTTCATAATATATACTTTCCAGAGCCAGTGCTGTGTTGCAGTGGTTTAAGCTGTCACCTACAGTGCCAGCATCCCATATGGGTGCTGGTTCCTCTCCCAGCTGCTCCACTTCCGATCCAGCTCCTTGATAATGCTCTTGGGAAAGTAATAAAAGATGGCCTAAATCCTTTGGCCCCTGCACCCATGTGGGAGACCTGGATAAAGCTCCTGGCTCCTGGCTTTGGCCTGGCCTAGCCCTGACCATTGTGGCCATTTGGGGAGTGAACCAGTGGATGGAAGATGAACCTTTCTCTCTTCCTCTCTCTCTCTTTCTCTCCCTAATTCTGACTTTTAAATTAAAAAAAAATAACTCCTAGATCCTTCTTTAAACACACACACACACACACACTTTCCAAGTATTATGAAAAAAATTTTGGTGCCCCCCCCCAAAAATTTTACACCAAACTCATATTTTTAATTCCATTTCCATGAACTTTTTCAACTACCCTCATATAATAACACTGCATCATAAAATTACAAGGAGTCTTTAAGATTCAGTATTACTGAATCACAAAGTAAAGTAGGGGAGTGGTGGGAACAGTGGGAAGGAATGAGATCAAGGAGGTGAGAGAAGAGACTATTAGTGCCAAACTGTGCACTTTGACTTTATCTAAATAAGCAATGAGAGCGCCAGTGATGAATGACAACATTATGGAAATACATTGGAGGAACTGGGACCAGAGGAAAGATGACTTGTGGGATAGAAGCCATAGCTGACAAGACATAACGAGGACTGGAAATACAGCCAGGGAACTGAGAGCAGAAAGGAGGGCACACAGAAAAGAAACTCACACAAATGTTTCCCTTGGGCATCTCATCAGCAAGGAAATGAATGGGATATTGTACAACCCTGACAGCTACAAACAACAACATGGATGAAAATTCGAAACTGAATGTTGAATGAAAGAAACAAGTCTCAGAATGCTACCTAGTAAAAGATACAAATTTTTCATTGTTAAATTTGAAGACAATCAAAACGAAATAAACCTAGTTAGGTATGTATCTATGTCACAAGAAAATACGTTAAAAGAGAAAAGAAGTACTTAATGTGCTGTACATTGTGATTTAATGCTATAACTAGTACTGAAACAGTATTTTTCACTTTGTGTTTCTATGTGGGTGCAAACTGTTGAAATCTTTACTTAATATATGCTAAACTGATCTTCTGTATATAAAGAGAATTGAAAATTAATCTTGATGTGAATGGAAGGGGGGAGGGAGAGGGAAAGGGGAGGGTTGCGTGTGGGAGGGAAGTTGTGGGGGGGAAGCCATTGTAATCCATAAGCTGTACTTTGGAAATTTATATTCATTAAATAAAAGTTAAAAAAAAGATAAAAGAAATAATAAACATAAATCAAAAAGCAAATTGGTTTTTTAGGAAGGGAGGTCAGGGGGAAAATGCTAAGGGGAATTAAATTATTAGTAATATTCTACTTCTGTTGGGTACCAGATTTACGGCAGATTTTCAAAATGTAGATGGGTAGATCAATAGATACAGCCCTTTAAGGGGCCATAAAGACAATGTGTCATAACCAAAGATTCTGTTTATTTCTATTTTCTGTAATAACAGCTCCAAGAAAAGAGATGTACGAATATTTTAGGATCCCTTAGGAGAGGAATCAGTAACTTCCCCCCCCTTTTTTTTATTGGTTTTAGATTAACTCCTCCAAAGGAAGCGTCTTCATTGTGTGATCCCCACATGCCTTTACATCCCGCGCTTTTTCCCCTTTTCTCTTGGGCATTGCCTCCTGGGCAAAGACAATGCGTCAACGCCAAGCAGTGCGTGGCGGGGTGGGGTGGGGTGGGGTGGGGACTGGGGACGGGGGTAGGGGTGGAGAGCAGCCTGTGGATCTTAACCTTTACGATTGGGCAGAAGAAGCAAGGAGCGAGATCCAAGCTCCAGCCGGGGCGAAGGAAAGAGGGGCGAGGGGGCGGGGCCAAGAGGGGGCGGGGCCAAGAGGGGCGGGGCTAAAGGAGCAAAACCAGAGCGAGGCGCAAGTGCGACTGTCCGCGCCTCGCTGCGATGGCCGCGGCGTTGAACACAGTCACGCCGCTGGCCACGGAGTCTTCCCCTCAGGAAGCTACAGTCTCTGATGCCTCCTATACCGCCTTCGCGGCGGCGGCGGCGGCGGCGGCCGCGGCCACAGCCACGGCCACGGCCCCGGCAGTGATTGTGCCTACCTCCTCCGCCACGTCCACCTCTGCCCGCCTGCCTGCCGGTGGCTGTGGCGACGGCGGCAGCGGCTTTGGCGGCTCCACTATGGCGGCGGCGGGGAGGGGGGGCAGTAGTTTTAAAGTAGACACCCGCCCTTGCCTCAGAGAAGGTGAGTTCCCGTCCTGGGGTGCGGGCACGGCCCCATCTCCTTCGCTGCCTATTATCAGCCCGTCGGAAATCAGGCTGGGCGAGATTCGCCCCTTCCCCAACCCCCAACTGCTGTGGCGCAGTAGAGGCCAAGGTGCCTCGTCCCGCCCCGTGGTATTAGCCCCCAGTGTGCCAGGTCTCCTTGAAGCAGTGAGGGGTTTCCCTGGCCCCAGAAAAGGATGCAGGCCCCCAGGCAAAGAAACTGAAGGTACTCACCAGGCAGGAGTTTGAAGGGAGAAAAACACACACACACACACACACACACACATCATTTCTCGCTCAGCAAGACGCCTTCGTGTGCACTAGGAGATGTGATTTGGGAAAGAGGCGAGGTTCTGAGTGCTGTGGCCCTAGAGGGGCAAGCAGGAAAAGAGAAGGGCGAGTGATGGAGAGAGGCGACAGAGAAAAAGAAGAAAAGCTAAGGAAATCAGAAATCAGACAGAGAAAAAACCCTCTGGTAAAATCCGAGGTCCTGTGGTGTGGAAACTCGGAGTAGTACATTTATGGAGAGATGGGGTTAGGCATTTGGGAAGGTTAGCGTGTATACTTGAGCTTTAAAGTAGGATCGGTTGGATTTTAGGATTGTAGGGTCTGGTGGAGGGTGCTCTGCTGGGGAAAAAACATTGGAAGAATGTGGCAGAAGCACAAATTTCACGCATCACTTTGGAGAGGTTTCTTTGGCTTTTTAAGGTTATGACCTAGTAAAGCAAAGCTTATGGGCCCATCTTTAAGGTTGTTTCGGCTTTAAGAGGTGCTGTTGTACCTACAAACACATATTACTCCTAACAAAAAGATATTTCTGGACTATCCCAATATAAGTGGTCATTAGTTCACATAAAGTGCAATATATTTGTAAGCAGCCTACCAATAGCAAACTGTAAAATTTACCATTGAAATGTATTGTAAAGCAGTTTTGTAAATGCTCTTAGGCCGATTCCATGGCAGAAGATCGCAATCGAGCATTTTGTCATCTAAGTTCAATAATGTCCGTCTTTGTATGTTACCTTTTCCTTCTAACTTGCCTACAAAACGAAACACTGTAGATGCCAACGTACAGCAAAATGATTTAACTTGATTTTTGTAGGAACAGAACATTCCGTTAAAATTATCTCATAAAAATAATTTCTTCTGCCTAATGATATATTCCTCTATGCTATTTCATAACCATTCACACTTTTCACTTTGGAAAAATGGTAAAGCAGTAAAACAAACAAACAAACAAAAAAACCCTTAACATATTTGTAGCAGACACCTTGTACCGTTGCTAGTCACTAAATAAGCAAGTTGGAAATACACTGAAACATAATGGCATTTTATTTATCAGCTATTACCAAAGGCAATCTTCACAAGAAACACTTCATTTAGTGTCTTCAGTCAGCCTGAATTTGTACCATTGTTGTGGAATGAAACATGAAATCTCCTGAGTATAGAAATTTTGTGTCAAACTTTCTGTCCATAACCAGCAAGAAACCTCACCATGGCATGTTCACAATAAAGTTTAGGGTCCAAATCTCGTGTAAAAATGCTATTGTGCCTGCCTCTGTAAACTGAATTGTTTGCAGTATTTTCTAATAATGTACAAGGGTACTTCAAAAAAGTTTGTGGAAAATTGAATTAAAAGATGCTTGTTTCTGTAAAAAAATTGAAATCTGTGCATACAAGAAGTCTTTAAAAAGTTCACAGAGAGATGGGCATTTGGAGTAGTGGTTAAGAACAGATTTGGATGCTGCATCTGGTGTCAGAAATGCCTGGTTTCTAGTCCTGGCTCTATTCCCAGTCCCAGCTTCCTGCTAATGACACACTAGGAGGCAGCAGGTGTTGGCTCAACTACCTGGGTCTCTACCCACCTGGGAGACTTGGATTGCGCTCTGGGCTCCCAGCTTCGGCCTGACCCGGTCTCAGCTGTTGCCGGCATTTGCAGAGCAAACCAAGAGATACTGTCTATCTCTGTTTCTCTGTCTACTTCTGTGCCTTTTTGCCTCTAGAATTAAACAAACAAACTTAAATAGTTCATGGGAAATGTGATTCATGATTGCTTTAAAGTACCCTCATATGCGAATATTTAGAACTTTAAGATATATGCTTATAAAGTAGCAGCAATACCTTTTCTATGCTTTTACTAGGTGATAAAATGAGAGCCCTGACATAGGAGTCTGGTTGAATGAACACAGATTCTGTTGACAACTAATTCAATAGACTTGCTGACCCTGAATAGGTCCCAGACTTCTTGGATTTGGGATTTAGGTTTCTCTGAATCTTCCTGGGTTTGATCTCTGAAATAGGGGAATTGAACAAATCGAACTTTGAGGTTGATTTCAGATCTGAAAGTATTAACCAGAATGTTGAAGTTCTGCATTGATATTCTTTTGATGGCATTTCTAGGGCTGGGCATTAGAATAGTAGTTCATAAATCATAATAAATCTTAATAGATAGATAGCCTCTAACATTCAGTGAGTAATGAAATCTGTATTGAGTTGTGTTAAGACTGTTTATTAGGATATGAAAAAACAAATATAATGGTTACTAGTTTTTCATTGTAGTTAATCAGTCTTCCCTCCAATCTAAAACTCTTCTAGCTTTTTACTTAACGAGTGGTAAATATTTGATATATTGCACTGTCTAAAACACTATTGGCCTTAAAATGTTTTTGTTTAGATTTTTATAAAGGCCATAAATGGTTGTCAGATATAATACTGGATAATGCAGAAAAGAGAAAAATGTTGTCTGGTGGTGTGCCAGTGTCTTGCTTATTTTTCTTTTTTTCATTTTGAAGATTTATTTATTTGTTTGAAAGGCAGAGATACAGAGAAAGAAAGAGAGAGAGAGGAGAGATAGATCTTCTATCTGCTGGTTCACTCCCCAAGTGGCCACAAAGGCTAGGGCTGGACCAGGCTGAAGCCAGGAGTCAGGAGATTCCTCTGGGTCTCCCACGTGGATGTAGGGGCTCAGGTACTTGGGCCATCTTCAGCTGTTTTTCCCAGGCACATTAGCAGGGAACTGAATCGGAAGTGGAACAGCCGGAACTCCAACCAGTGCCCATATGGGATGCTGGTGCAGATGGAGGCTTAACCTTCTATACCACAGAGCTGGCCCCTGCTTTTTTTTTCTTAATCCTAGTTCAGACATTGGTGTAAAGATGTTAAAGAATGGTCAAGATTCCAATTATGGGATCAGTAAAACTTGTTTTTTTAAGCCATCTATTACTGAGAGTTCAGGGCTCTTATTGTCTACGATTCATTTTTTAAAGATTTATTTCATTTATTTGAAAGACAGAGTTACAGAGAGAGGTGGAGACAGAGACAGAGGTCTTCTATCTGCTGGTTCACTCCCCAGATGGCTGCAACGGCCGGAGCTGAGCCGATCCGAAGCCAGGAGCCAGGATCTTCTTCCAGGTCTCCCAGATGAATGAAGGGGCCCAAGCACTTGGGTCATCTTCCACTGCTTTCCCAGGCCATAGCAGAGAACTGGATCAGAAGAAGAACAGCCAGGACTAGAACCGGTGCCCATATGGGATTCTGGTGCTTCAGGCCAGGGCTTTAACCCACTGCACCACAGCACCGGCCCCTCAGTAAAACTTGTTTTAAAGAGCATTTGCTGATTGATTTTTAGCTGTAGCTAACACTCCTGAAAATCTCATCTGTCTTGGGGTTAGTACTGAGCACATGTCAATGGTGATTAGACATTGCCAATCAGTGAATCTTAGAAGCATTCAAAAGTTACAAATGGATATTGAGCAATAAACTTAAAAAAAGATAAATGCCCAATGAGAAGCCCTAGGAAAATACACACATACATGCAAGAATTCATGGTAAGGGAATCATGAAATTTTACAGGACACTTCACATTTCATTAAGCAAACATTTTCAAATGTTTAATGGCTCAGAAATGAATTTTCACCCAGTAATGATGTTACTCATCATTTTACTCACAGTAAAAATCACAACCAAAATAAGCAAAAAACTCCTTTGTCTATTTACCTTTTCCCTTTAAGAAAAAGAAATGATAAAGATAGAGCCTGTTCTTAGACTAGAAGAAACTCTGGCTTTTTATTTAGTTATTAATCAATTTGCATAGGAATTATCTACAAGGTTTTCCTTGTCTCCATATTGTTTAGTAATGTTTCAAGTCAAATGCCCGTAAGTCCACAAAAAGAAAATCCAGCAAAATCTTTTCCTTTATTTATTCAGGATTCATTTGTTGACATGTATAAATGTGTGTGCCAATCATTATGCTTAGTGCTGAGAGTGTAGAGACACATTAGACACAGCTGTAGTAAAGAGCTGACTATGTGCTTTATAGTAAAATCATAAAATAAATAGGAAAGCACATTTCCAAACTATCAGGACTGTTCCATTGTTGTAAATCTGTACTCTGCCATGGTGTCTTATAAACTGTAAGCACGAGAAAGCATTATGATTCTGTAAATCTGATGTTGGTGTCTGGAAAGAATAATTAGTAAATGGTTAGCATTGATTTTTAATTCTCTGCATTTGATAGGTTGGGAATGTTTGCAGAGAGATTAATGACCATGTGTTAGTTTCTGACTCTGTCTTTATTAGATACTAGCATGTGAAAAAATTCACTAAACTTGTTGTGAAGGCCAATTTGAGCATGCTCCTTAGTGTATTATCACCTATCTGTTAGTGCAGAACTTTGATTCTTTGCCATCTGATATCGATCTTGCAGATTAATTCAGATTTATTAACCAGTTGGAATGAATGGCATGTATTTAGTGGCTTTCTGATGCAAAGTATCTGTCATGGGAGCAAGCAAATTAATGGATTTACACAGCTCTTTGATTCAGTTTCTGACTTAACAAGCATAACTCCTGACCTCCTAGCCTCAGAGTCCTTATGATTGTAAGAAAAAGAGGCGCAGCTTGGTGCCTCCTCACACGGGGCACCAAATGTAAGAAAAAGAGTTGCAGAACAGAGTGGAGGCAGGGTACAAATTTGCAGCCAGACCGATGGTATTCAGGGAAAATCAATCCTCAGAGGTGGGGGACCAACCACTGGTGTGCACATTGACTGAACAGCAGGCTGGGCCTCTATGTCTTAGGTGGGCTAGGGGTGGGTTTGAGAGTGGGGGTGGGGACCAGTAGTTGGAGGTGAACTTCTCCCTGCTCGTTCTTCCAGTTTGGACCACTGGCTTCCAGACCTGGGGAAGAATCCAGGGAGTAGGTGAGGAACAATACAAGATATGAGACTGAACTGGTTTCTTGAAAGAAGGCAGGAGGAACAAGAACCTAAACTCGCTGAGGCTTATGTCCTTGTTCCATCAATGATTATGAAGGTCAAGGACTTTGTTTAAATGACAACATAAATATTAGACATATAGCCAGTTCTCTCAATTATCTTGTTAATTCCATTGTATTTTATAATTGTTTTGCTATGGGAATCCATTTTTTGAATTGTGATCATCTGTATACAGTATAAAATAGCTAAAATTTGCCAAACTCTCAAGTCCGGTGCTCATTAAATAACCTGAGAAACTAAGGGAACTAGAAAGCATTATAACTATGAGTGTTCATCATGCTGACAGGTAAAGATCTGCATTTCTTGCACAATTATTATTTCCAAAAATTTCTGAAGTGTGGTATGATGTTTAGGAGAAAAAGAAAGTCAAAATGCTTTTGGAAAGATTAACAAAATGCCCCAGTCTCCCATAGCTTAATGCTGTGCTCAGCTCATTCTTTCCTAAGATTATGATGGTATTAAAAGATTGCAAAGGTCAAATAAGTTTTTTTAAATATTTATTTATTTATTTGAAAGTCAGAGTTACACAGAGAGAGGAGAGGCAGAGAGAGAGAGAGAGAGAGAGTCTTCCATCCGCTGGTTCACTCCCCAATTGGCCGCAATGGTCAGAGCTGTGCTGATCTGAAGCCAGGAGCCAGGAGCCTCCTCCAGGTCTCCCATGCGGGTGCAGGGGCCCAGGGACTTGGGCTATCCTCCACTGCTTTTCCAGGACATAGCAGAAAGCTGGACTGGAAGAGGGGCAACTGGGACTAGAACCGGCGCCCACATGGGATACCGGCGCCTCAGGCCAGGGCGTTAACCCACTGTGCCACAGCGCCAGCCCCATCAAATTAGTTTTTAAAAAATCCTATTTAATTAAGGATGCTTAAGGGAGGTTATCTCTAAATATGTAATCATGAAAAATACAGTGCTAGTGCTATTTGCACAATTAAAATAATTTCTCAGATTCTTTTAAGCTTTAAGACTTATTTCTTTGAAGGGAGAGTAAAAGAGAGAGAGAGGGAGAAAGAGAATATCTTTCATCCAGTGGTTCACTCCCTAAATGGCCACTGGATCCAGCTCTGGGAAAGGCCGAAGTCAGTAGCCCAGAACTCTATCCAGGTCTCCCCTGTGGGTGCAGGGGCCCAAGCACTTGGGCCATCTTCTGTTGCTTTCCCAGGTACATTAGCAGGGAGTTGGATAGGAAATGGAGAAGCTGGGACTCAATCAGGCGCTCTGATATGGGATGCCAGCACTACAGATGCTTTGACACTAGCTATGTGACGTTGGACAAACTTCTTAACTTCTCCAAGCCTGAGGTACTATTTTTTTTTCATTTTGGCATAGAACTTAAGAGTATTTTACTTTAATATAGTTGTGCTACTGCTATCTGGTGTAGACCCAATTCAGCAAAAGTCATTAAAAAGTAAATTTCTGTCAGATGAATCTCTTTAAAGATCACATTAACGTCAAATCTAGAGGAAATGCACCTTGAAAATATTCAGGTCTCAAGCCTACAACTGGCTCCTAACTAAAATACCCATTTTAAGTCTTCTTCCCCCTTTATTGAATACAGAATTAAATCCAAGTATCCTAATGAAGCCTTTCATTATTTGGCTCCATTTCAGTCTCTCCGTTGTTGTCTTTCATAATCTTTCCTCCCCTGCAATATTTTATTCTGCTCTTTAAAACTTGGAATTTCAGGGCCGGCATTGTGGCATAGTGGGCAAAGTCACCACCTGCAATGCCAGCATCCCATATGGACACTGGTTTGTGTTCTGGTTGCTCCGTTTATGATTCAGCTCCCTACTAATGACCTGGGAAAGCAGCAGAAGATAGCCCAAGTGTTTGGACCCTTGACATCCCTGTGGGAGACCTGGATGAAGCCCCCAGCTCCTGGTTTCAGCCTGACCCAGTGCTGGCAGTTGTGGCTCTCTGGGGAGTGAACCAATGGATAGAAGATACCTCTCTCTGTGTCTCATTTTCTCTCTCTCTCTCTCTCTCTCTCTCTCTCTCTGTGTGTGTCTCCCTCTCTGTAACTCCAACTTTCAAATAAATCATAAATCTTTAAAAAATAAATAAAATTTGGATTTTATACATCTTTTAAAGTTTAGTTCTTTTTTAAATATTTATTTATTTATTTGAAAGGCAGAGTTACAGAGAGAGAGAAAGAGAGAAAGAGAGAGGTCTTCCATCCACTGGTTCACTCCCCAGATGGCCACAACAGCCAGAGTGCCCTGATCTGAAGCCATGATCCAGGATCCAGGAGCTTCTTCCATGTCTCCCACACGGGTGCAGGGGCCTAAGGACTTGGGCCATCTTCTACTGCTTTCCCAAGCCATAGTAGAGAGCTGGATCAGAAATGGAGCAGCCGGGACAGGAACTGGCGTCCATAGGGATGCTGGTACTGCAGGCGGCGGCTTTACCTGCTAGACCACAGTGCCAGCCCCTGAAGCTTGGTTCTAAATTTGTTCTCTTCCATAAAACTTTTCCCAAAATTCTCACTGTCCTGTACCTTCATACGTCTTACAGCACTTATAATATTTTGGTCTTCTATCATAGTTCTTTCTATATACATCTTATCTTCCTTACAAAATTTTAAATTCTTTGAGATTAGGAATTATTCACTTGTTATTTCCAGCATGTGAAGCAATTATTTACGTATAATGGAAAGAATCAAGATAAACCAACTTAAACCAGTTCAGCTTCATTAAGTAGCATGCGACAAGTTATTTGGATTTCACTGACCCCCAATTTCCTAATCTTCAGAATCTAGGAAGTGCCATGTGCCTTGCACATTTGTCTTTAGGTCTAAAGGGATGGTCTATCATCTTGATTCAGGTGCAGAAGGCTCTCAATGAGTTTTCATTCTTGTCTTCCTCTTTCCAAAATATCTACCATAGTACTTTGGAACTAAACTCAATAAATATCAGTGAAGCCAAATGATGTCCATAGACATGGAGGGACTGAACTATGTAGTGTTATATGAAATTAAAAGGAAGGAGTAGATAGGAAAGAATGTTATAAGCTGGAATTGACATGAATTGGTAATATGCTAGGGAGAATGGCTGAGCTTTTGAACCTGGAAATATTGTGCCATTTAATAAAGAGAAACAGAGCAAGAAATTGTTTGAGGAAATGAGTCAAAGGCAATGAGTGTAGGCAGTACTACTCTAAAGGAAAAGTTGAAGAGGAACCAGTATTTTCATGGGCTTCATAGAAATGATATGGAGTACCAGTATTGAAAACCTGGGTTAAAGAAAAATGCCACCTTGGTATTTACCAACTTAAGTGGCTGTTTCAAACTCAGAGTATTAATAGTGGCGAAATCTGAATTTAAAGGTTGATCTAGAAAAGTAATGCGTGTTAAATTTTAGGAATCCTGAAACCTCTAAATTAGTAGTTTCCTTTTGTCTTTTTAAAAATTATTTTTATTTATTTGAAAGGCAGAGAAACAGAGATCGCCCATCCACTGGTTCATTGCCCAAATTCCCACAACGACCAGGACTGGACTAGGCCAAGCTAGGAGCCAGGAAATTCAATCCAGGTCTCCAATGTGAGTGGCAAGGACCCAGGCACTTGAGCCTCCACCTGCTGCTTCCCAAGTTGCACATTAACAGGAAGCTGAAATTGGAGGCAGAGTTGGGACTTGGGCTCACGCACTCCAAACTGGGATGTGGGAATCCCCAGAGACACCTTAACTTCTATACCAAACACCTCTCCTTTATCTTACTAAAGAAAACATTTCTTCTGTATGTAATAAGTTATATTACCACCGAATAATAATATTTATTCATCAGAGATACTCTTGGGAAGTTCAAACTCAAACCACTATGCTCAGATTGGGTGTAGTAGTTTATTTTTAAACAAATGAAGTCCTGAGGTACATTTTAGCTAAACTATTTAAATAGCTGGTGTTAAAGTCAAAGTTAGATACATCATGTAACATCATGTATTTTAAAAGAACCTTAAAAATAACAATGTTATAAAAGAAAGTAATGAAATAAAATACACTAAATTACAGGGATAAATTTGTAACTATACATGAAGTCATTACTGACATATTTCAAATTATGGTTATTATCCTGATCATGGTTTTTTTTTTAAGATTTATTTATTTATTTGAAAGGCAGAGTTACAGAGAGGCAGAGGCAGAGAGAGAAAGAGAGGTCTTCACTCCCCAGATAGCCGCAACAGCTGGAGCTGTGCCGATCCGAAGCCAGGAGCCAGGAGCTTCTTCCAGGTCTCCCATGCAGGTGCAGGGGCCCAAGGACTTGGGCCATCTTCTAATGCTTTCCTAGGCCATAGCAGAGAGCCATATTGGAAAAGGATCAGCCAGGACTTGAACTGGAGCCCATATGGGATGCTGGCATTGCAGGTGGTGGCTTTACCTGCTACACCACAGTGCCGGCCCCATGAAGTTTTTAAAATAAACCCTTTTGATCCAAAAAGTGTTATTGAAAATGAACCTTAATTGAAGATTTTTCACATAACTTTTAAATAAATATCTTCAGTAGTTTTTATCTAAGTATAGCTATTCCTGCTGTTTTGGATTCCATTTGCCTGGAATGTCATTTTTCCATCCCTTCACTTTCAGTCTACTATGTCTTTACAGGTGAATTGAGTCTCTTATAGGCAGCATATAGTTGGGTCTTGTTTTTTCATCCATTCAGGACATTGTGTATCCTTTCATTAGATAATTTAATCCATTCAAATTCAAAGTTATTATGGATATGTAAGTACTTACTGCTGACATTTTATTAATTATTGTTTCCTGGTTGTTTTGTAGATCTTTTGTTCCCTTCTGTTTTCCTTTGTGATTAAGTGCTTTTCCCTAGTATGCTTTGATTCCTTTTTATGTATCTACTCTGTAGTAGTAATAGTTTTTGCTTTGTGGTTATCATGAGGCTTACAAAATGTCTTATAATTTTAACAGCTATTTTAAGCTGATAATAGTTTAACTTCGATCACATAAAAATACACTTCTGTTCTCCCCTCACATTTTATGTTTTTGTCTTAATTTACACATTTTATATTGTGCATTCCTTAACAAATTATTGTGGCTATTAGTAGTAGTAGTAGTAGTTTTGTCTTTCAGTCTTCATACTAAAGATATAAATGATTTACCTACCACTATTACAATATTAGAGTATTCTGAATTTGCATACTTATATTTACCAGTGAGTTTTACATTTTTATGTTTTTGTGTTACTAATTAGCATCTTTTTCTTTCAACTTGAAGAATTTCAGCTTTTGTTTGTATGGCAAAGTTTTTAATCTTTCCTTCATTTCTGAAGGACAGCTTTGCTGGGTACAGCATGCTTGTTTGGTAGTTTATTTCTGTTGCAATTCCAAATGTATCATCCCACCTTTATCTGGCTTGTAAGTTGTTTGCAAAAGGAATCCACTCCTAGTTTTATTGGAATCGGCCTACTATGTTATTCGCTTCTTTTCTCTTGTTATTTTTAGAATCCTTTCTTTGTCCTTGATTTTTGACAGTTTGATTATGATGTGGCTTGGGGTAGTCTTATTTGGTTTGAATCACATTGGAGACCTTTGACTTTCCTGTATCTGAATACTTAACGTCTTTCTCCAAAGTTGAAAAGTATTCTAGGGCTGATATTGTGGTACAGTTGATTGGGCCGCTTCCTGTAATGCCAGCATCCCATATCAGTGCCAGTTCCAGTCTCGGCTGCTCCACTTCCGATCCAGCTCCCTGCTAATGCGCCTTGGAAAGCAGCAGAAGATGGCCTGAGTATATGGGCCCCTGTCACTGATGTGGGAGACTCAGATGGAGTTCTGGGTTCTGGGCTTTGCCCTGGTTCAGTAGATGAAAAATCTCTCTCTCCCTTTCTCTCTGTAACCTTCAAATAAAGAAATAAATCTTAAAAAGAGAAGCATAGAAAAGTTATGTTATTTCTTTTTAAAAAAATTTGAAAAGATTTGTTTGTTATTTAAGGCAGAATTACAGAGAGAGAGAGAGAGAGAGAGAGAGAGAGAGAGAAACGTTCATCCACCTGCTGGTTCACTCCCCAAAAGGCTGGGGCTGTGCCAGGCTGAAGCCAGGACAGGAGCTTAATCTAGGTCTCCCACATGGGTGCAGGAGCCCAAGCTCTTGGGCCATCTTCCACTGATTTCCCAGATGCATTAGCAGGGAGCTAGATTGGAGGTGAGCAGCTGGGTCTCGAACCTGTACCCATATGGGATGCTGGTGTTGCAAGCGGAGGCCCAACCTGCTGCACCACAGGCTGGCCCCTGTTGTTGTGTCTTTAATGACCTTTTTATCTTTCTTTTCTCTTCACAAACTCCTGTAAATATTTGCTCTTTAGATACTGTCTCCTAAGTCACGTAAGCTTTATTCATCACTTTGCATTCTTATTTTTTTCTCATCTTAATATTTTCAAATAAACTGTTTTCAAGTTCAGATTCTTTCTTCTGCCTGATCAAATTTGATGTTGATGTGTTTTTTTTACTGCATTCATTGTATTTATTGGCTCCAGAATTTGTTTTTTCTATACAATTTAAAGCTCTCTGTTAAATTTCTAATTTTGATCATTTATTGTTTTCTTGAGTTCACTGAATAATTTCTCTGTATTTTCTTGAAGTTCACTGAGCATCCTTAAAACAATTATTTTCATTTCTTTGTCATGCAGTTAGGATGTCTACATTTCTTTGAAGTCAGCTACTGGGATATTATTGTATCCTTTTGATGATATTGCCTGATTTTTCATGGGTCTTATTGACGTCCATTGATTTCTATGCATTTGAAGACATAGAGATTTATTTAAAGTCTTTGCAGACTGGATTTTCCTGGGAAAGCCCTTCACCAGTCAACCCATCCAGAGATCTGGCGCAGAGCATCTGGCATGGTCTTCAGGCAGGCTTGCTGCTGGAATCCTTTGGAAGGTCGGATTAGTGCCTGGGTTAGCAAATGAATGAGCGTGGCACTGGGTCCTCCGAGTTGGGCCTAGAGCTTGGCTCTACAAAGATAGTCCTAGAGCCTGTATTTGTGAGAGGTGGCCTGCAGCCTGGGCACACAGGGACCTGCTTTGTGCTGAGGATGGCCTTGAGCCCAAGTCTGCAGGAACTGGCGTGGCTTTAGGGCAGGCCTTGCACTTGAAATCACTGGGAAAAGCCTGGAGTATGGGTCTGAAGGAGTGATATTAACACTTCAGTGCAGGGGTCCATTGTGGCACTGAAGTATACTGACTGGGCCTGGACCCTAGGTTCTCTGGAGTTTGTGATAATGAGGACCAGCCTGGAGCCTGGGTCTGGCTTAGTGCTTGGGCCCACAAGGGGTTGATCTGGAGGCTAGGTAAGCAGTTGCTGGATTACAGGCTAAGGCGTGACAGCTAGCCTGGGTCCTGAGACCTTAGCATCAACCTGGGACTTGAGGACACAGGGATGCTCCTAAAGCCTAGGCCTGTGGGTGATGCTCCAGTGCTGGGGGCTGGTGGGACAGATCTATCTCTGATCAAATAGAACATGCGACTGCAAGGACTGGCCTGGAAGGCACAGTTACAGGGACTGACCTGGTGCTATGAGATCTGGCCTGACAGGCAGGCTTGGAGACTCAACCCGCAGTTACCAGCCTGCAGTCTAGATGCACAGGGGCTGACCTGGGGGCTAAGTACACATTAACCAGCCTGATAACTAGGGCTTCAGGGATTGGCCTGGTACTGAGGGAGGCCTGGTGCCTGAGGCTGCAGGTTTCAGCTTGTTGTCAGAACAGGACTGAAGGCTCAGTTTCCAAGCATCAGCCTAGAGCCAGGAGCTATAGGGACATTTTGAGTACTGAGTTCTAAAGTGGTGTGCTCAGTGTTGGTGTTTCAGATGAAGTGTGGTGCTGACTTCCCTCTGCGTCCTCCACCCACAGGGTATCTTGCTCCATGCCAGGCAGCCTGGGAATGGAGGAGGGGTGGTGCAGGTAAGCTAAATTTGTCCTCTGTGTACTCTTCAGTGCATCTTCTCTTATGTCTGTGCTATGTCCAGGGCTGTATCTCTTATCTGGTTTCCTTAGTTTTTGTGAAGGTTGTTTTGACATGTTGTTCAATTGATGTTTCTGTGGAGGGAACAAGGACTGGAAAATCCTTTTCCACCATCTTCCTGACACCCCCTCTAATGGTTTATAATTAAAAATTCCTGCGTTGTGTTTACAAAATTATATCAATTGCAAAGAGAGTAAAATATTAAATTCCCCCCTTTTTTTCTAATCTCACTTTCCAAAGTCAACCGCTTTTAAATTTAGTTTATATTACTCCAGATTTTTCTATGTCTGTTTATATGTGCATACATTTAATTTTTATTAGCGTTTTGAATTGGATATATATGTGTTTCCTTTTTTTAAAGATTTATTTACTTATTTGAAAGGCAGATTTACAGAGAGGCAAAGAGAGAGAGAGAAAGAGAGAGGTCTTCCATCCACTGGTTCATTCCCCAAATGGCCGCAATGGCTGGAGCTGTGCCGATCCAAAACCAGCAGCCAGGAGCTTCTTCCGGGTCTCTCAGGTGGGTGCAGAGGCCCAAAGACTTGGGCCATCTTCTATTGCTTTCCCAGGCCATAGCAGAGAACTGGATTGGAAGTGGAGCAGTCAGAACTCAAACCGGCGCCCATATGGGATGCCGGCACCGTACGCAGCAGTTTTACTCCACAGCACCAGCCCTATACTTCTTCTATAACTTTGCATTCTTTTAATATATCACTGAAATCTCCCCATGAAAGTGTATGTAGTGTCAGTTTATTTATTTAAATAGCCAAATAGCAAACAAAATTTTGATGTGTTGTGACTCATGCCCTATAGAAACTTTGGCAGAATACATTTCAGCTGTTAACAATTTTAGATATAAGTGTGGTACTCAAGTGCAAGTGCAGAAATGTTTGGCACTTTTTATTTGTTACAATGAGAAACACTGTAGCACAATTTTTTAGGTCTTAGTATATGAGCATTACTTTGAAGCTTTGAAGAACTTGAGTCGAAGTATTGGACCAAATGACTGTCCTAGTGTTTGTTCAATGACAGAGAATTATTGCCCATCATAAGTAAAGATAGTGACTTCTAGATAAAGATAGTTATTTTTAGATAATATGAGAGCAATAGCTCAAGTTAAATGACAGTCCTAAAACAATACACTTCTTAGGATTATCTGCTGTAAAACACACACACACAAATAAGGCTTACTTTTTAAATCCGAGTTTTTTGTTGGTGGTATCCCAAATCATTCCACGAATCTAATGAAGTTGCTGGTGCCCTCTATAACTATTCCTTCAGAATGGCATCGCCTAGACTGGTTGTACTAAATAAATAATTCTTACCACATCAGACATCAGAGCCATATTTAATATGTGCATATTAAGGTGAATACTCAGGGGCCATCACCTGCAGTGCCAGCATCCCATATGGGCGCCGGTTTGAATTCCAGCTGCTCCACTTCTGATCCAGCTCTCTGCTATGGCCTGGGAAGGTAATAGAGGATGGCCCAAGTCCTTGGGCCTCTGTACCAGCCTGGAAGACCCAGAAGAGGCTCCTGGCTCCTGGCTTCGGATTGGCCCAGCTTTGGCTGTTGTGGCCATTTGGGGAGTGAACCAGTGGACAGAAGACCTCTCTCTCTCTTACTGCCTCTGCTTCTCTGTAACTCTGCTTTTCAAATAAATAAATAAATATATTTTTTAAAAAGGTGAATACTCAAACAAAAAGCTCAAATTTGAAGTGCTGTAGAGGAATGAAAACACTGCCTCTAAGTATTCATTAATGTGATATATCATGTTCACTTTATTTGTAGGTACTGCCTGGAATCAACAACTTTTTAGAGATAACCTTTGTCAACTATGTGGTGTTGTGCTACAGTTTGAATCACAACGGATTTCCCATTATAAGGTAAATTAATAGAAGAAATAATGGGAATAAGATCTAAAGTAAGTTTTTCATACGGCAGGTAAACTTAATCTTATGTACTAGATGGTGTCATTTCCCTTTGATGGATGAGGAGATTGGCTCAGAGTGTGACAGTACCAAGATAGCTGAAGTTTGGTGAATTTAGATTTACACTTGATATTTTTTACTCCAAAACTTTTCTTCTCTTCATACCATTCTGCTTCCTTTATATGCATCTGGCCACTATGCCATTCATTCTTGTAGTAAATGTAAGGTTGACATTATGAAGCTTGCATAGTAAACTGTTAATGTGAATCAAGACATATTGTAGAATTCC
Source organism: Oryctolagus cuniculus (assembly GCF_051225735.1). Classification (NCBI taxonomy): domain Eukaryota; kingdom Metazoa; phylum Chordata; class Mammalia; order Lagomorpha; family Leporidae; genus Oryctolagus; species Oryctolagus cuniculus. The sequence goes on from NC_142888.1 coordinate 90,437,523, forward strand.
CAGATTCTTTCTTTATAGTAAAGGAAGACTAGAAATACAAAAAGAACCAGTTTTGCTCTTGGCTTAGCCACATGTTTTTAGGCACAGAGTTACAGAATTCTAGAGCTAGCAGAGAAAATATCTAATGTTGCTGCTCTCTTAGTTTATAGATTAAAAAATTGAGACCCAGAGGCAAGCATTTAGCATAGCAGTAAGGCCACTAGTTAGGATGTCAGTATCCCACATCAGAATACCTGGGTTCAATACGCGGGTCCAGTTCCTGCTTCCTGATAATGCAGAACCAGCAGCCAGCTGTGATGGCTCAAGTGATTTGTGCTCCTGAAACCCATGTGGAGGCCTGGATTGAGTTTCTGGCTCCTGGCTTGATTTAACGCAGTCCCAGCCATTGCAGACATTTGGGGAGGGAGAATATGGAATATCATATTCTCTTCTTCTCTCTGTCTCTCTGACTCGCTCTCTTTCTCTCTCTCTCTCTCCTCCCTTCTTCCCTCCCTCTTGAATACACAAATATTTTTTAAAACTACATTTAGACCCAGAGAGTGAGTGACTGACAATAATTATTGGCAATCATGCAATAATTGGCATGACAAAGCTTAAAAATAATTTCAAGTCCATTGTTCTTTTCCTTTGGTAGCATTGCCTCACATTTCTATATCATCTGATGAGTGTTACCAGTCACGGAGGGGAGGGCGGTTGCCAGAGAGAGTCTCGTGGGTTCTTTTCCTCAGCTTAGTATAGACATGAAAAACAGGAAAACAATTTGCAAAGAGGCAGGAACTTTTATTAGAAAAGAAGCTTTTATTTGATTGGCAAGCTACAGAGAAAGCATCTGGTCTGAGAAGAGACCAGGGGGAGTGCCCAAGCAGGACACTGGCTTTGAGGAAGTGTCCTTAGTTTTTAAGGCATTACTGTCTGTACATTGAGTTATCCTACTGGGAGTGCCCATTGGATGGGGTCGGGGGAGTGGTTTCACATACGTATGTTGATTGGCCTGAGCTTCATGGAGATAGCAAGGGTCTCCTGGAGATGGCCTGTCTCCTTAGGGGCTCAGCCCCCTCCTCTCCTAGCTCAGGGTGAAAGACTGCAGCCACCCTGGAGGTGTGATTTAAAGCCATAAGGTTACACTAGATAGCCAGGGCCTCCTGGAGCTGGTCTGACTCTCCCCAAGTGCTCAGCCCCTTCCCTTGCCAGCAGTGGGTGAAAGATAGCAGCCACCCTGGAGGTGTGATTTAAAGGTGCAGGGTCACACATGCAGCAAAACAAGCTGTTAGTGGGGGAGATGCCAGTGGGTCTGGAGACAGGCTTTCCAGCCCAGCTGCTAGCCTGCTTGGGAAGGACATTCTACCTACATCTGAAGGGACCCACAGACCCCAAGCCCCACTGGCAGGCCTCAAATCTGTTGGATTTCTTTCTTATCTGCTATCTAGACTGCCCAAAGTACTAGGTACATTTACTTAAAACAATATAATCCCAGTTCTACTTTTCAAATACTTCACCTTATTTTTCCCATTGCTAATCTGATTTGTCACTACAATTTAGTTTCAATGTTGACTGGGATTAAATTGCCATAATTACAAATAGCTGTTGGCTATGAATTGAGAAGAACTGAGTTCAAGTCATGACTTCACCATAACCCTGTAGAAATCAGTGTAACTTCTTGAACATGTTTCTTGAACCTGCAAGATGAGGGTGGTAAGTTTCTCTTAATAAACATGTGAAGATTGAGTAAAAATCAAATGTGTGAGAGTGCCTATCCATCCTCAGACCCTCCCCCATCAGAAAGCTATGGAATTAATCAAGAAAAATGAACAGTCAAGGGGCTCTGTGAAAACTGCAGTTGGAACCATTTAAATTTAAATTTAAATCTGAAAAACATTTTATGGGATTATAAAGTACTGTTCAATGCAGAAAATATACAAAAGAACAATAAGTATCAATTATAATTCTATCACTTGCTATTAACTATCATTTACTTTCTCCTGTGTTTAGCTGATTCCAAAATGCTTTCTGTCCATGCATGTGCACACACACACACGCACACACATTTTTCACCAAAAATAAAAAAAGAACTGTATTGTTGTTTTATGCTCATTTTTTCATATGAGATCATATTCTGGAATTCTGTCCTATCGTTACATTTTTTTTCTGTAATATTTTAGTGATTGTAAACTATCATACTATGTAGATGTATGATTTTTAAAAGATTTATTTATTTGTTTGAAAGGCAGAGAGAGAGAGAGAGAGAGGTCTTCCATTCACTGGTTCACTTCCAAATTACTGCAATGGCCAGGGCTGGGCCAGGCAGAAGCCAGGAGCAAGGAGCTTTATCTGGGTCTCCTACATGGGTGCAAGGGCCCAAGGACCTGGGCCATCTTCTGCTACTTTCCCAGGAGCGCTAGCAGGGAGCAGGATGGGAAATGGAGCAGCCAGGACTTGAACCTGTGCACATATGGGAAGCCAGCACTGCAGGGGGAAGCTTAACCTTCTAAGCCACAACTTCCACTCCCACTTGTATCATTTCTCTTTTTTTAATGTTTATTTATTTGAAAGGCAGAGTTAAAGGGCAGGGCGAGATAGAGAGAGGTCTTCCATCCGCTGAGTCACTCTCCAAATGGCCACAACTGCTGGAGCTGGGCCAGTCTGAAGCCAGGAGCTAAGAACTTCTTCTGGGTCTCCCACACAGGTGCAGGGGCCCAAGCACCAGGGCTATCTTCTACTGCTTTCCCAGGCCATAGCAGAGCGCTGGATCAGAAGAGAAGCAACCGGGATACAAACTAGTGCCCATATGGGATGCCGGCACTGCAGGCAGAGGCTTAGCCTACTAGGCCACAGTGCTTGCCCCTGTATCATTTCTGAATTTCACTTTCAGTGTAGTTTGCAGTTGGGTGATAAATGCGACAGAAGCAAGCTGTCCCCTAGAAACTCTCGGACCTGTCTCTCTTGTAGAGTGCTGTCTTGGTCAGCCTGCAGGGGCCCTCTAATCTCTCAGAGGAGCATTTGAAGTGCCTTACTCTGGAAATGCTGCTGTGTACACCACTTCTGCCGGCAGCCGCTGCTGCTGCTGCTGCTGCTGCTGCTGCTGCTGCCTCCAGCAGTGGCCCTGTCTCCAGGAACACAAGCAGGGTTGAGGGGAGGGGAGGGCCTGTAGTCGCTGGCTCTGGGCTGAACGGACATGCATCTCTATCTGTTCAGGTTCCTTAGGTGGCAGAAGGGTGAAGCAGGTAGTGGGCTCTCTGATGGGGAGTGGGGGCTCTTCTGGTTCTCCCTGGAGAATCGGTGGAGAGACTGTGGAAGTCCTGGTGGGCCCTCGATCTCCAGACCTGGGGCTGAGTCCTGGTCACAAGAATTTTGCTCTGCTCCTGCCTGTCAGCGCAGACCCATATCCAAGGGGTTGAGTTAATGCAATTTGTAACCAAGAATTTATATATATGGGAACTCATCTGGGTGCTCTACCTATCTGGTTATTACCAGGTACACCTTCAGTGACCTCTGGAGCTCCTGTGCTGGGCTCCCATGGCAGCCAGCAGTGGCAGGCCAGCAGACAGAGCCTCAACATCAAGGACCTGCGCATTTCCCCACCGCTGGGCCAGCAGGTGCCTCGGGCTCCCTGGTGAGCGGGAGGGGCAGCACACATCACAGGCTCACAGGCACAATGCCTGGCATAGAGCACACTGGGCCCCCAGGCTGTCCATCCAATTGGCCAGGCCCTGTAGCCCAGGGCCACTCTCTCCTCCACACCCCAGCACAGGTTTCCCTGAAGAGCCGCAGCAGCAGCAATGGCTGCAAAGTGGCCTCTAACAGCTGTTTCACATCAAAAGTTGGCCCTTCACTTTATAGACCTTTTTTTAATTAAACCAAAAGTTTTTAACTTGGTAAGATCCACCTTAGAAGCCATAATAAAGCTCTGATTACCCATTGTTGCCTTGCCGGATCTGCTAAACCCAGTAACAAAATAAGCCTGGCAGATTAAACAGCAAAAATTTTTCTTTAAAGCAGTGGTCTTTTTGGTCTTAAAAGAGAAATTTCTTTTTTTTTTTGAAAGATTTTTTTTTTATTTATTTGAAAGAGTTACACAGAAAAGGAGAGGCAGAGAGAGAGGTCTTCCATCCACTGGTTCACTCCCCAATGGGCCACAATGGCCAGAGCTGCACCAATCTGAAGCCAGGACCCAGGAGCCTCCTCCAGGTCTCCTACACAGGTGCAGGGGCCCAAGGACTTGGGCCACAGCAGAGAGCTGGATCTGAAGTGGAGCAGCCAGGATGCTGGCACTGCAGGCAGCAGCCCTACCCGCTATGTCACAGCACTGGCTCTGAAAAATTTCTTTAAACTTAATGTCCAGTTATATTTTACCAAATTATCACAAAAGCTATAACTGGTGGCGGCGCCACGGCTCAATAGGCTAATCCTCCACCTGCGGCGCCGGCACACCAGGTTCTAGTCCCAGTCGGGGCGCCAGGTTCTAGTCCCAGTCGGGGCGCCATGTTCTAGTCCTGGTCAGGGCGCCGGATTCTGTCCCGGTCCTTCTTCCTGTCCAGCTCTATGCTGTGGCCCTGGAGTGCAGTGGAGGATGGCCCAAGTGCTTGGGCCCTGCACCCCATGGGAGACCAGGAGAAGCACCTGGCTCCTGCCTTCAGATCAGCGCGGTGTGCCGGCCGCAGCACGCCGGCCACAGCGGCCATTGTGGGGTGAACCAACGGAAAAGGAAGACCTTTCTCTCTGTCTCTCTCTCTCACTGTCCACTCTGCCTGTCAAAAAAAAAAGCAATTTTATGCGTGAGATTGTTACTTATCAAGTATGTCTCCCTAGATTTTAAGTTGAATTTGAGCCCAGTCTTTCACCAAACAAGTGTCCCAGGCTGCACCCAGTCAACAGATACCTGGGACTGCCTCTGAAACAAAGTTGTTCAGGCAGCTGCAAGATGTGTCCCAAGAGTGACTGTGGGTGAGAGGGCTGGGATATCATGGGCGAAAAGCTCACTGGCGATTGTTAACTTGATTTAGGAGACTTTCAAGTATCATTGCCCCATGCTGACAGGCAGCTGACCTTTCTCCTCCCCACTTCCAGCAAAGGGGTAGAGTTAACATGCCACAAACCAAAGAGAGGAAAAAAGTCTAAAATGTCCCTCTTTTTTTTTTTTCATTCAGAACACAATTTTATGCTTGCAACCCTTTTTAAAGTTTTTATCATATAGTCTAGAACAGTTGGTTTTGAATGGCATTTTCCCATAATGTGCCACCCTTGGTCGGTGTCCCAGAACAAGAGACAAAGACCTCTGGAACAGGCACTGATCCGGAGTGTGATCGCTTCGCCTGCCTGACCCCTCTCCTTGTAGAGAACACAGAACTGCAGGTTAGGGCTCAATCAGACTCCATAGCCGCAGGGCCATGGAGCCACAAACACATTCACACCACATACACTCCCTCTTCCATTAGAGACCCTAGACGGGTACCTCCCTAGGAGGACCCAACAGAAGCAATTGCTATGATTGCTGTTACCAGAAGGGTGCCCCACCAGGAGGACCCAACAGATGCAATCACTATGATTGCCAGGAGGTGATCAGTATCCCCTTCCACACAAAGGCAGACCCGAATACTGAGCACCCCAGGGCGACTTACCGGGTCCTGAAGTCCAGGAGATCTGTCCACTTGTCCTATTTGGTGGGCCATGGGGAGTCGGTCTGGGGGGAGTGGGTACGGCTTGGGGAGTTAAGATCCTGGGGAATGAGTTGGGAGGCAGGCCTTCCAATCCTCCAGGGGCTTTCCCAGGCCCCAGCTGGCTGAGTCCTGCAGGTCAAGGCTCAAAGGGCTAGCCTTGTTTGAACACACAGGAGTTTCCCAACACTTGCTAATGGGCACAGCAGGAGTTTCCTGGCCAATGCACCAAAATGTTACAGAAACCTGGAGAGGGAAGGCTCCCGTTGTTTAAATAGGCACAAGAGACAGTGGAGGATCCAGCAGTTTATTATGCCAGCAGGTTCATCAGCATCATACCTTAGCTGTTATAGCGTTAGTGGGTTTAAATTGCAGCCTGCATGACTTAGGACCACACTACCAATGGGCAGTGGGCCTGGTATGTTTGTAAAAGTGACACCAGGGGCAGATTTATTAGGGCAGACTTATGGCTGGAGTTTAAAGAAGCAGAGCTTAGGACTTCTTCCCTCCCTAGACAGATAACAGTGGGCAGCTGCTTCACTCGTTAACTGGGAGCAGCCTCTTTTCAAGGTCTGCATTGGGAGAATGACATTAATTCCTTCATGGCTCCCCCAATGACCTAATTACCTTCCACTAGTTCCCCCTCAAAGGTCTCACCACCTGTCACATCATCAGACTAGGTACCAAGCCTCAAACACATGAACCCAAATCATAGGCGATATATACTTAAGGATTCCATTTTTATAAGATTTTTAAAAGACCATATTATGTAATACCATATGGATGCATGCAGATGTAGTAGCAGAATAAAAACATTAAAAAAGTATATACACCAACTTTAAGATAATGGTTACCTATGGGGAGGGACAGAGGAGGAAAAGATTGTAAGCATGAGGGTATAGGACTATATCTGTAAATTTGATCTCTTCATTTGAAAGAAATGTAACGGAGTGCTAACATTAGTTACAATTAGATAATGGATATTTCTTGTTCTTATCTATACAGTAGATATATTTTACAATTTAAAATTCTGCAGAATTGTCTCATGTTTGTTCAGGAAATGTGTTTCTCCACACACCACTTTGGTTATATTTTCTAATGTGTATTTCTTCATAAAAAAAGAGAACATGTTTCTTCACATAAAAGAATTTGAGAGGTGGACAGTGAAGGAATGATATAACAGCTCCATGACATCAGGGACCTAAACATTTCCTGTCTTTCTGCTCTGATGAATCGCACTTCATCCTCAAGGTCCCTCATGGTCCAAGATGACTGTTGAATTCCATTGCCAAGATTTGTAACTAAGGAAGGAGAAGATATTTGATCTTGTGTAGTAGCTAGCTGTGTGTCATTTAGTTTTCCTTTATTTATTTTCATTTATTTGAAAGACAGAGTTACAGAGAGAGGAGGTAGAGACCGAGAGAGAGAGAGAGAGGTCTTCCATCTTCTGGTTCTCTCCCCAGATGGCTGCAATGGTTGGGGCCGCGCCAATCAAAAGCCAGGAGCCAGGAGCTTCCTCCGGGTCTCCCACGTGGGTGCAGGGGCCCAAGGACTTGGGCCATCTTCCACTGCCTTCCCAGGCCATAGCAGAGAGCTGGTTCAGAAGTGCAGCAGCCAGAACTAGAACCGGCACACATATGGGATGCGGGCGCCGCAGGCCAGGGTCTCAAGCCGCTGTGCCACAGCGCCGGCCCCGTTAGCAGTGTGTCAGAAACAAGAATCTAAGAGTTAATAACTTCTGAGTTGTAGCATTATTTTCATTTTAACTGATATTTAGAGGTTTGAAAGCCAATGAAGCTCTTTCATAAATTTAATACAGACCAAATATATTAAAACTCATGAGTACTCTCCTCAAACTTAGAGAGGTGTGAATTTTAGGTGACTCTGCTACTGAATAAACAAAGTCGTATTATATCTTTTTTTCAGAGTGAACAACATGCTCAAAATGTTAGGTTTTATTTTGAAGTACATAGGGAACAATTTGAAGTTCCTGGTGAGAAAATGAAGACACATGCGGAGAATTTTCCGGTAAGTGATCTGTGTTGATGTGTGATTCTAAACTTTGAGTCATTGAATCTTTTTAACAAGATTATGTTTGTTTCAGGTGCGTAAGAGTGGATTACTGGACAAAAACAGATTTTGTGATATGTACAACATGATTTTCAGCTCTCCAGTTGTTGCTCAGTCTCACTATATGGGGAAGGTTCATGCTAGAAAACTGAAGCCATTAATGGAGGGAACTGATCATGTGCCTGCATTAGGATTTCAGCCAGAAATGGGTAAGATTCCATCTACCTCTTATCTGCAATACAGTGTCTATCGTTTTTTAAAAGAAATTTATTTATTTGAAAGGCAGAGTTACAGAGAGGCAGAGGCAGAGAGAAAGAGAGAAATCTTCATCTGCTGGTTCATCCCCAAACAGCTGCAACAGCCAGAGCTGGGCCGATCCGAAGCCAGGAGCCTGGAGCTTCTTCCATCTGCTGGTTCACTCCCCAAATGGCTGCAATGGCCGGAGCTGGGCTGATCTGAAGCCAAGAGCCTGGAGTTTCATCTAGGTCTCCCACGTGGGTGCAGGGGCCCAAGGACTTGGGCCATCTTCTCCTGCTTTCCCAGGCCATAGCAGAGAGCTGGATCAGACAGAAGTGGAGCAGCTGGGACCCAAATGGGATGCCAGGACTGCAGGTGGTGGCTTTACCCACTTATGCCACAGCACCGGCCCTGTGGATCTATTTTTTTTTCTCAACTCTGCCATCCATTTTTTAATTGGGGACATTTTCACTCTGGTTGAAAAAAAATTGATTTTTCTTCTGCTCATTTAATTTATTTCTGTCCTTGTCATCTAATATGAAGATTGAAATTACTCGCTGAATGTTATTATCTCTCCTTTTCATTTTGCTAAATCCAAATAAAAGGAAGTGATTTGCTACACTGCTTTAAACAACAATAAGCAGCTAGAGCTTGGTCAGGTTCTCATTATATCATAAAAAGTTAGCACTTTCTTCTTTGCTTTGGCATCTTTTTTTGTTTTAGTACTTTTCAAACTAATTTCTCCTGTTCAGATCAGTGTCTTCACTATAGCATAGATATGGTCACAGTGTTTGCTGACTATACCTGTTGGCCAAAATAAATTTACTGAAGCTTCTTCTACCATGATAGCCCATTTCTTTCATCCTATAAATATAAAAAAGAAAGTACCACCAGCATCATCCATCAGTAATTACTGAGTACCTATGATAAACCCCAAAGATAGACAATTATAAAATGTTGCCTCTTTCCTCCTTCCAATGTTTTTGGTCCAGCAATAATACATATAACAGAGTAGAACATGCAAAACTGTACTTGCATTTTGGAAAAACTTGTATGGTATAACAAAAAATATGATTAATCCTCTGGAATAAATAAATTACCACACTATTAACAACTTCAGTACTTTATGACCAAAGCATTGCTAGCATAGAAAATCCACCAAGATTAATTTCCAACTCACCATATAAGTACCACCTGATAAAGTCAATGCCACAGGAAACATTGTGAAAATTTTTTCTTAATAAATGAAACCAGAATTCATTTTTAAGTTTAATCTAGTCTCAATAATTGTTGTATGTTTGTTTTTCTACTTGTCAGTCTAAAAAGGAATGGAATCAGTATGCCCTATAAGAGAAAGTATCACGTAGAAAGCCTTGTATTCAGTCTCCCAAATTCATTTGGAAGATTTGTTTTCAAGGAAGAGAGTAATTGAAAGAGCCATGAAATAACTGGAATTTTTGGGAACATGTAAAGTATTTTAGTCTTAGCTGAATAAATTTTATTCTGATGCAAACATCACAAATCTACACTGATTAGATGTCTTACTATATTACTCAAGAAAGACACCAACTTAGAACTTGGTATTTTACTATTACTAATTTCAAAGAATCATATTAAGATGGCTGCATTGATCACTGAAGCTCAAAACTAATGGGCATTTAATTGGGCAACACCTAATTCAGAACACTGATTCCTTCATGACAAACTCATATTCAAATTTCCATTCTTATAAAAGGAAATTATTTTTACATGACTACCTTTATTCATCAGCTCTCTGCTAAAAATCCAAAGATAATGGGGTTTTAGAGATTTATAATTTTTCAAACATTTTACAATGAACGCAGCTCTAATATGTGAACATATGTTGATCTTTTCTCATTACAACTATTTCAGCAGGTGTGCCTATTCCTACTTCTACAGAGTCAACCTTCCCGAAATTCCTTGCTGGCAAGCCTCCTCCAGGTGGGATTAAAGACAAGACTATGCCTTCCTCTACCAGCAGTGCTTTGGATTTGAATGATCCAAACAAATATTGCAAGCTCTGTCCTGCTTCCTTTAATAGTCCAATAGTGGCCCAACAACATTATGTTGGGAAAAAACACAAAAGAAATGAAGCTAGGAAGACGTTTGTAGACAAGATCAGAGAGAAACTTCTTCCAGCAAAATCAAATGCAAATGGTAAACAATAAAATTATCCCAAACTCTTTCTAGGGAGTTTATATTTTCTAAAATGTGCCAGATAATTTATATGCCATTTTATGCCTATTGAATGAGAGATCTACAGTATTCATGGGGGTCATAGAATTTTAGACAAATGGCTTTTGAGTCCATCTACTTTTATCGCTTCATTTTCTAGAAAATGAGGCCCAGAATGGTTTAAACAACATCCATTGATTAATCTATCAAATATAAATATTCGCATGGTTCCATGCTATCTTTGGTACATAAAGAAGTTTTTTAGTTTAGTATCCTACAGTTTATCATTCACTAAATATGGTTTAAAAGTCGCTTGATTGCTAAGCTAGACATTCTTGGGAATACAAATGAGAATGTACCATTTTCCCTGAAAAAGTAAGTACATAAACTATTTGGATTAATAACAGTTCATTGCAAGAGGTTACAGACATGGATTTTTGTAGTTTTGGTAACTAGAGAAATGAAACATCATGATCCAGAAAATCTTCATAGATTTCATGTATTTCAATTGATATAAGTGAGAAAGAGAGATGATGAAAAAAAAACCTCAAGCTAAGAAAGAGTGGCAAAAATTCAGGTGAAATACAGAGACTGATCTTGACTGGAGAGCCACTTGCTCTTCTAACCATATATATACTTTTTTCCATTTTCCCCCACAGGCACCTTCTCACTACTAGTGTATTTTATTCCCCTTTCATACTCTCTCTTCCACTCACTTCCTTCCCTCTACTTGCTGTTATTTTAAATTCCTTCCTTCCTAGACCTTACTGCTTCATGGGAAAACGTTCATTACTCCCTCCTTCTTGAAGCTTTATTCTTTGTTATGTATAACTATTTACCCTCTGATTCTTCTCCTGTGTTTTTCACTGTTTCTTATCTATTTTCCTTATGGGCTCTTTTTTTTTATTGTTTACTTGTAGGTAGGTATTCACATGGTCCCATTCTTGACCTTACTCTACTTGATTTAATCTGTTCCCTTGGTTTCACCTCTCACCTGTATGCGTATGACCTTTCTGTAAAGTTTTAGACTCACATATCCGAATGGCAACTACTACTTCATGTGGATACCTCATAGTTATTTTACATTGACTCAATCATTCAAAGGGAACACTTGCTGAACACTCGTTGAAATCCCCAACACAACCTTCTTCACTTTCTATATTCACTGGAGCACCAAGCCATGACTATTTTACCTCCTGTATATCACTGTTCCCTTATCCCCAACCCTGCTCTTCCCATACTAGCTTAGGTCGTTAAGATCTTTCCTAGAGTTTTGCTATCCAAAATGTGGGTTGTGACTCAACACTGTTGGTTATCACCTAAGAGCTTGCTAAAAAAAAAATCTCAGAGCCCCTTCAAACCTACTGAATCAGAATGTACATTTTAACAAGATACCTGGGTGATTTGTACTCAGTAAATTTGGAAAGGCATTATCCTAATGTATTGCCACAAGCTCCTGACTACTCTTCTTGCCTCTAGTTTGTCTCCCCAAATCCACCCTCAATTTAACCTCTACAATGTTTCACTTAAAACATAAATATTTCTATGTCATTTCCCCTCTTAAAAACCTTCAGTGTTTCTCCATCTTCTAAAGATAAAATCTGAACTCCATAGGACTTCTCCATCTTGTTCCTGACTGCCTTCTCCAGACTTACCCACTGTTGTTTGCTGCCATGATCTATGTGGGTCAGTCCTTACAAATCACTTATGGTTTCTAGAAACCATTACCATATTTCTCATTTCTATGTCCTTATGCATGTTGCTGTTTTGCCTGGAATATCCCCATAACCCTCTTCTCATGGATAAGTCCTACTTATTCTTGCTGCCTTGGCCTGGTAGCCTTTTCACATCCTTCAAAGCTAATCTTCCATGCTTCTTTAGCCTGCATAATGCAGGGTCTTTGAGGGAAGGGATTTATCTAACTCATCTGCATTTCCAATCCTCCTGTGATCCTGAATTCCTCTTCAGCCAATCTGGTCTCCTGTTCCCTTCTCAGCATTTTTGGTTATTGTTACTTTAATCTCTTGCTGTCTTCACTTGTTCTTCACTGCTCAGTTCACTGCCATGCGCTGGTGCACATTCCACCAGCCTTCATTTCCCCTCTCCGCTGAAACTACTTCTCTCAGGGCCGTAGTGACCTCTACATTACTAAATCCAAGGGCCACTTTTATTTAGCTCCTTGGATGTCACTGTCTCCTGTTCATCATTATAACTCCCTGTTCTTTACTTCATGGACTTTTCATAGTCTCTTCCATCTCAACCATCTTAAAGAGCAACACTCTCTGGGGTTTCGTATCATGATGTTGCTATTCCTGTGCACACTCAGGCATTGTCCTCAGGAGCTTTCATCTAGTTTAACTATTTGAACTACCCCAGTGGTCTGACATCTTCAAAATCTCTCTTACCTATTTCCACCTTCAAACTCCAGTATGCAGGTGTAACTACCTATTGGACACCCTTACATGGAAGTCCCACAGATACTTCAGACTCTGTTCAAACCTAACATTCACCACAGCTTACTCTTTCACCTGCTAAAACACTGTTTCCTTCTGGAATTCCAATCTCAGTTAATGAGATAATCACTGGAGTTATCAAACTAGGATTCTGGCAATGATTTTATAACCTTCTGGTTTCCTCCTCCTCCCTTGAGCCTCACATTCAGTCACTAAGTTTTGAAGGATTTTTTTGTTTTGTTTTTTTGACAGGCAGAGTGGACAGTGAGAGAGAGAGACAGAGAGAAAGGTCTTCTTTTGCCGTTGGTTCACCCTCCAATGGCTGCCGCGGCCGGCGCACCACGCTGGTCCAAAGGCAGGAAATGGAAAGCTATTCCCTATGTATATTTCTTACAGAGTGATAGTGATCACTTGTGGTATTCACTAAAATACAAGTTGTTTGTCCCTGCCCCAGAAACACTGAATCATGTTCTTCAGGGCAGTGGCCTGGGAATCTATACTTTTAACTAACAGCCCAAGTGATTCTTAACAGGGAAGTTTGGGAAACATTGTAGTTTTGAGTTAATGTATTATCATTCAGATATTGATTTATGATAAATAGTAGGAGTAGTTAGATAATTTCAGTTCCTAATTTTTCTTGAGGTCTGTCATGCAGGGTATCATTTTCTTGGTGTCAAAGAATATGGGAAATCAAATTATAAAGTAACATGGTGAGCACAACATCAGATGACAGGGAAGGAGGATAATTTTGAGAGATCTTTCATTCAGATTGTGATGTAACCTGCTGAATTCTTCTAGTCTCCCAATGAAGTTTATGTTAATAGTGATCAGAGTCATATGTTCTTCAAAATCAGCAGCTTTCATTCCTTGTCAGAGTAATCTTGCTTCTGTGAATAATCTTTGCTCAGAGGAGGACAATATACTTGGTAATGATTAACCTAATAATTAATCAGCCCAGCGATAGGTATTTTTAGATTAAAATCAAGGGCTTAATGCTCCACTAGCTAAATTTAACAAATAAAAGCAAAAAGACCCCAGTTTAGAGGGAATATAGACTAGGGCTATAAATAATTATCAAGTGGAAAGATGATTATTTCACCCATATAAAGTACATTTTAAGGTAATCATAGGTCATTAAAACTATAGTAGTATAACATTATTAACCATTGATTTGGCAAAGGATTAATTTCTGTACTATCCATTATTTTTCATTGATTTATGTGATGGGTTTTTTTTATGTGATGGTTTTAATTACTATATCTTTGTAGTATGCTTTGAAGTCAGGTATTATGATGCCTATAGCCTGAATATTTTTTTGCTTAGGATCGCTTCAGCTATTCTGGGTCTTTGCGATTCCATATGAATTTTAGGAATTCTTTTCTAATTTTGTAAAGAATGTCATTACTTGATAATTTTTTAAAGATTTATTTATTTGAAAGGCAGAGCTAGAGAGAGAGAGAGAGAGAGAGAGAGAGAGAGAAAGAGAGGTCTTCTATCCACTAGTTCACTACCCAAATGACTGCAACGGCCAGAGCTGGGCTGATCCAAAGCCAGGAGCCAGGAGCTTCTTCAGGGTCTCCCACGCAGATGCAGGGGCCCAAGCACTTGGCCATCTTCCTCTGCCTTCCCAGGCCATAGCAGAGAGCTGGATGGGAAGTGGAGCAACCAGGACTCGAACCAGTGCCCATATGGGATGCCGGCACTGCAGGCGGCAGCTTTACTCACTATCCCACAGTGCTGGCCCACTCGTGAAATTTATTAATTTGCTGCTTCTGATCAAAGAAAATGTAGAAGGATCAAGAGATTAAGAAAATAAAAATTAATCAATCTTCTGCTTCTAGTTCTACCTAAGAAACAGAATAGTGAAGTAACTGTTACATAGTTCCAATTCTATAGTTCTACACAGTAGTAATGAGTAGTTTTGCTTTAGAATTATGCTTTCAGCTTTTATCCTGAGAGTGGGGCTCACTGAACCTCTCTCTGTGGAAGTTACTTTTGATAACTAATGCACTACAGTGATTTCAGGTAAGAGAGTAAAAATTTACTTTTATTTGTCTTTAATCTTTTGGGACATTTCAGGTTTTGGTTGGGTGAAAAGAGAATTTGGACAAGCAAAAATATGTTGGCTGAAGGATTAAGAGTCAAAGGTTGATTTGGAATGCTAAATTTGAGGTGCCTGCTGCCCTTCGATGTAGCAATGGTAAGCAGGCAGATAAAAGATTCTCAGGGAAGAAATCAAGACTAGAGAAACATTGTGGCATGGTGTGAAGAAATCTGGACACTAAATTAAGACACATGGCCTCTGAGAGGCCAACTCTACTGCTACCTGACTCTATGACTTCGACCAAATCATTTTACCTCTCTGGACTCAATCTTTATTGAGAAATTTCCAGTAGATGATCTCTAATAAATTCTTGTCCAGCTGTAATATTATTTAATTTGAAGTATATCCGTACTGACCCTAACCTGAATTCTCTATTTTTTTCAGCATTTAGTATGAAAACCTATGTTTGTCATATTTGCAGTATCACTTTTACATCTTTAGCTATGTTTCGGTACCACATGCAAGGAAGTGAACATCAAGCTAAGTAAGTATTTTTGCATAAATGTTCCTAGGACACTAAAGACTAGGGCTTCTAATCCAGTACCCTTTTATGTACTTGTATTTGTTTATTTATTTATTTGAAAGGCAGAGTTACATAGAGTAGAGGCAGAGGGGGAGAGAGGTCTTCCATCTGCTGGTTCACTCCTCAAATGGCTGCAATGACCGGAGCTGGGCTGATCTGAAGCCAGGAGCCTGGAGTTTCTTCCGGGTCTCCCACGCGGGTGCAGGGGCCCAAGGACTTGGGCCATCTTCTACTGCTTTCCCAGGCCATAGCAGAGAGCTGGATCGGAAGAGCACCCGGGACCAGAACCAGTGCCCATATGACGGCACTGCAGGTGGCGGCTTTACCCGCTATGCCACAGCACCAGCTCCATCCTTTTATGTATTTTACAAACTTACTAGGCAGTCATTTCCCTGTAAGTTGAACATGGATATGGTATTCAGTATTCATAACACATTGTACACTATTGTTTCCGAGTGAATTCTCTAGTCATGAAAATGTACTGACAGAACTGGCTAATTGATACCTTTTCTAACCAAACAATGCTGGCCTTTTTGGGGAGATGCTAAACAATAATTTTTAGTCTAGTCATACAAATTCAAGGAATTTTTGGAAGGTTGGCTTTGTTACAGGTGTTCAGTTACCCAGGCATCATCCTTCCATTTTGGTATAGTGGTTACGAACAAAGGTCTTGTTGTTAGACAGACCTGGAGCAGAATACCAGATTTATCTTTCTATCAAGGCTGTAACTGTGGACAGTTCTGACACAAGATTGTTACAGTGAAATCTAATCATATTTATAAAGTGCTTGTCTTGGCACAAAGTAGGAGCTCAATAAATGTTTAGTCCATTCTATTCTGTTATCTTAAGGAGAAGAGAACTGAATGGACATGGGCAATTCAGGTTGCAGGTCAGAGGGACATTTAACTATTGTTTAATTGGTGTGTTGATTTTGAAATCAATTTATTCTAGTAGAATATGTTTACATTATTTGAGTTCAAGTACTTAGAAGCTAAATCGTCTGACTCACCAAATTAAAGTAAATTTAAACATTTTAAATTCAGATTTCCAGCATAAATATCTGTAACATTTATAGATCCATACAAGGAACTGATTAACCAAAACTTTAAAAACGACATGAAATTCACATCAGACCATTTCTCAAGGTTCTTGATATTATTGATACTTACCTATACATCCCACCATGCCTTAGTATCTTTAGTACCACAACAGCATCAAATGTGTCTGCTCCTTTATACCCATCCTTGCTTCCATCCTAGGCCTGAGAATTTTTTTCTTTTGCATAAAAATTTTTAAGATCTCTGCTGCTATTTTTTTGCATAAAAAATTCATTATCTATAGCTTTCATACTGAAGTAAGTTTTTTTAAAAAGATTTTATTTATTTCAGAGGTAGAGTTACAGACAGTGAGAGGGAAAGACAGAGAGAAAGGTCTTCTGTCCGCTGGTTCATTCCCCAAATGGCCGCTACGGCCGGTACTGCGCCGATCCGAAGCCAGGAGCCAGGTGCTTCTTCCAGGTCTCCCATGTGGGTGCAGGGGCTCAAGCACTTGGGCCATCCTTCACTGCTTTCCCGGGCCACAGCAGAGAGCTGGACTGGAAGAGGAGCAACCGGGACTAGAATCGGCGCCCATATGGGATGCTGGTGCCGCAGGCGGAGGATTAACCTACTGCACCACAGCACTGGCCCCCTGAAGTGGGTTTTTAAAATTTGTTTTGGCCCTTGCTGTTTAATTTTTTTCAGATAGTTTTTTAAAATTTAATTGAAAGGCAGACAGACAGAGAAAGAGAGAGAGAGAGAGATCTTCAATCCATTGGTTCACTCCCCAAATGCCTGCAACAGCCAGTCCCATGCCAGATTGAAGCCAGGAACCTGGAACTCAATCCAGGTCTCTGACATGGTTGGCAGGGACCCAACTTCTTGAGCTGTCGCCTGCTACCTCCCAAAGTATGCATTAGCAGAAGCTGGAATCAAGTGGAGCTGGAATAGGAACCCGCACACTCCAATATAGGATGTAGACTTCCCAAGTAGCATCTTGACTGCTGCTCCAAACACTCATCCCTATACTAATATTTTTGATGGCAAAGAAAATATTTGGAAGAAAATAATATGGTAACAAGGACTTCCTGTTGTATTCTTTTCAGAGAATCCTTTGTTAACAATCTAGTGATGAATTCAAAGCAGACACGAGACTCTTACCAAAATGACTCTGAAGATTACATCAACATGCAGAAAGCCAGAGAATTAAAGCCCACGACTTATTTCAGAAGTATGGAAGGGAGTTCTTTGGAAACCCATAGGTACAGAGAAGCGGTTGATTCCAGATTCAGCCATAGAGCGTTTGAACAAAGACTCCCATCTGAGACTTCCTGGACATACAGAGGACCATCCGATATTTCTCAAAGAATGGAAAACCAGTTACCTCATATCTTACCAGCTTATTCAGAGAAGACATATGATCCTTTCCAAGATGAACTTGAAGAATACATCAAAGTGCAGAAATCCAGAGGACTAGAGCCAAAGACTTGTTTTAGAAAGATAAGAGAGAGCTCTATGGAGACTCCTGGGTATAGAGAAATGTCTGGTTGTCAACCTAACCCAAGAATGTTTGAGCAAAGATTTTCATCTGAGACTCCCCAGACTTACCAACATCCATATACCGTTTCACCAGTGAAAAGCCAGTTACCTCACTGGTTACCAGCTCATTCAAAGAGGAAATATAAGTCTTTCCAAGATGAACTAGAAGATTATATTAAAGTGCAGAAAGCCAGAGGATTAGAGCCACAGACTTGTTTCAGAAAGCCAGGTGCTAGCTCTATGGAAACTCACAGGCACAGAGAAATGGTTTATACCAAACCCAGGCATGAAATGTTTGAGGAAAGACTCCCATTTGAGACGTTCCAGACCCATCCAGGGCTATATGGTACTTCACAAGCCGTGCAAAACAGTTTACCTCATTGCTTGCCAGTTGATGACAACAGACAGAGACTAGAATCGATGAACTACGATCAAGTCACTAGAAACTATTTCCCAGAAGAACCAGTACCCCTGAGCCTTAGTCAGCAAGAGAATAACTCTGGCCCAAACAGTGTAGAATCTGACGTCTGCGGACACTTCTCAGAAAACTCTGCCCGTGAGTATCAAGCAGATGATGAACAGAGGCGTGAGAAGAGGAGACGACACCTGGAGGAAGGCGAGGAAGGCGGGGAAAGGGCAGAGAAGGAGCAGTCAAAGCACGGAAGGACAAAGAGTTGCGAGGATACAGATTTAGCCAAAGATAAGGAGGATAGAAAGGAAGATAAAGCCAGGGTCAGGAGAGGAAAGCTTAAGCATCAGAAAAAGAGAAAAAGCCGTGATGTCTCTGCTGAGAAAGAACGCAAGCACAAGAAAGAGAAGAAGAAGTCCGCTGAAGAAAGGACCGAAGAAGAAATGCTCTGGGATGAATCAATTCTTGGGTTTTGAACTTATAGTTCAAAGAATGAATGACAGAAAGCAGTTAATATAATGGATTTAAGTAAAAGCGGAACCATCAAATGAAGAGAAGAAGTCGATGGTGTCAGTTCAGGAAAGCTTTGCTTTTCGGTGTGTGTCAACATTGAACTTTAACTGAAAGGGTGAACAACAAATTCTAAACCTGCCCTCTGAGAAAGAATGGAAGAACGCAGGAAGAACATGACAGAAATAGAAACTTGTTTAAGACAAGCCTCAAGAGTCAGTATCTTGGACTGAGTCCGTCTTTGAATTTGGAATTTTTCGTTCTGTTTCCTCAAGGATGAAGTGAAGAAAGCAGTTAATAAAATGGGTTCAGAAAAAATCACAGCATGAGATGAAGGAAAGCAGAGGTGGAAAGAGGGAGTGCCAATTCTGGAAAGCTGGTTTTTGTTTTCTGTAAAGAAGTTTCATTGAAAGGAGAAACAAAAAAGCGTAAACCTAGCCTCTGAGAAACAAGAACATAAACAAAAAAGGAACTTTCTGAAGAAAAGACAGAATTGTCTATGTTTTGCACCTACTCTTGCATCTTGAAAGGTAGTTTCATTTACTTGAGAATGGACTGAAGATATCAGTGAAGAAAATGAATTTAAACAAAACCAAGAGCATGACATGAAGGAAAGGAGAATTGAACATAGTTGAGTACCAGTTCAGGAAAACTGGCTTTTGCTTTTGTTTTTGGGAAAAGTTGAAGTTTAATTGAAAGAAGAAAAACAAACAAAAACACACACACACACACCTAAGGCTAGCCCCTGAAAATCAAGAACACAAGAACATCAGAGAAAAAGAAACCTTCTGAAGAAAAGAATTGTCAGTGTTTTGAGTCTACTCTTGGATTTTAAATGTTTCAGTTTTGTTTCCTTAAGGTTGAATAAATAGGTTGAAGAATTTGGTGTCTTGAAATTCATGTTATTTGAATTTTTTTATGTGAACAGGTACTTAGTGATCTCTGGCAAAAGCCAAGTGAAGCATAAGTATTCAATGCCTTTTTGTCAAATTACTTTTCCTTTGTTTTCCAAAAAATATGTTTCCTACAAATAGTGAATTTTCCTAAATGAAGTTGTCTATACTTTGTTCATAAAATTGATATGACATTAAATTATTTACCCATGGGAGATAATTTATTTTAAGTGAAAGGATTACCAGGCGTTGCTGAATCCATTCCTTCTTTGGGTTTGTTAATATTCATGGTATTTTATTGTTGTTGCCGTGTCTTTGTTTATATTCTTGGTTCTGTGCAAGGAAAATGTACAAAATAATTCACTTATTTTTTTCTTTGTTAAATCTAATTTGAAGTGTATTTTGTATTTTCTAGTTCTAAAAGTGGAAAATTAAATAGTCTATTATAAACTTAGATTATATATAGTTTTAAAAAGCTCTCAAAAGTACTGTTGCAAAAAATATCAGTCTATATTCTGGAAATGTTTATATTAAAGTGTTTTAATTTGTTCATGTGTAGTGGTCTATTTTCCATTGCTATAAGAAAACACTTGACCTTGAGAACTTAATAAATAAAAGAGGTTTACTTGGTTCACAATTTTGGAAGCTAACTGTCCAAAATCAAGTGGCCCTATCAGTTTAGCTTATGGTAATTACGGCTTAATGACAGCTAGTATCATAATGAGACAAGAAGTCAGAAGGTGAGAAGGGGCCAGTCTTTCTTTTCATAACCACCCTCTAGCAAGAACTAACCAGGGTCCCACAACTACATTAATTCCTCACAGGGGCAGTGTCCTGAGTGATTCAGTTACCTTGAATTAAGCCCCACTTTTTAAAGGTTCTACCACTTAACATTGCCACAGTGAGGACTAGGCTTCTAATACATGAACCCTTAACAGTATCAAAACCATAGAAATGCTGTGTTATATAAATAATTATTCTACATCCAAAGATAATTATTTTGGTAGTGAGTGGGGGCAGTAATTAAATGGTTTGTTTGCATTTAATATCTCTGGAAAGATCACACAGTTGAAATTGTGATAATTTCATTTTTCTACATCTTGTCTAGTAAAAGCTAGACAAAACTTTAATCTTGAGTTCAGTTTTTTAAAAAAGATTTATTTATTTGAAAATCAGAGCTACACAGAGAGAAAAGGAGAGGCAGAGAGACAGAGGTCTTCCATCTGCTGATTCACTCCCCAATTGCCTGCAATGGCTGAAGCTGTGCCGATCCAAAGCCAGGAGCCAGGAGCTTCCTCTGGGTCTCCCACGTGGGTGCACAGGCCCAAGGACTTGGGCCATCTTCTGCTTTCCCAGGCCATAGCAGAGAGCTGGTTCGGAGGTGGAGCAGCCGGGACTCGAACTGGCGCCAATATGGGATGTCAGCACTGCAGGCTGTGGCTTTAACCCACTGCGCCACAGCACCGGCCCCTTGAGTTCAGTTTTAAACAATAAAAATGTGACCAAAAAATACTTAAAACTGAAAAAAGAAAAATTTTAAATGACTGATGACCATGAGGATGTTACCTTTAAATTGTTCAATTTTGATTTTTTTTTATTCTGGTGCTCCCTTTTATATGATCAGCAGCCCATGTAAATATTTGAACATCACTATGATCTAGTAGAAAGTGTGATGACCTGGGAATTGAATCTCAAGATTCTGGTCTAAGCTATACCATCAAGTTGCTGTGTGGCCTTGTGAAAATAACATGACATCACCAGGAATGGGAAAAAAAACAGGCTATGGGATGGATTCCCTTCAGCTGTTAATTCTATGAAAATAGCAAATTTAGATGGTAACTATCTGCTTCAAGCAAGGCATTTAAGTCTTTTTCTTTGAGATTTGAATGAGATGACTAATATGAGCTGACATATAATATGATTGATTGGGGTTATACCTAGTTGAATAAGTGGCCTCAGAGTTAGGGGATTCCCAGGTCAACTTTTTTTCCATGACACTGTTAGCATAAGATTATTTTATACCATGATATCATCCCCCTTTTCATAACACATGAACTGAAAAGAAGGAAAGGAAAAGTAAGAACCAGAGTAGAAAAAGATACAGGGCTCTTTCCCTGCATATCTCTGAAGAGGGATATGCCCAAGGTGAGGTCTTCAATTTGGTGCTGGGATTGAGGGTAAGGGTAGGAGAGACGAGCTAGTATCCAGTAGGAAGACTGATCTCTGATACCCCTTCTTGGGCCTTCAACTCTGTTTCTCTAACATAGATTTTTTAAAGATTTATTTTATTTGAAAGACAGAGTTACAGAGAGGCAGAGAGAGAGAGAGGTCTTCTATCCGCTGGTTCACTCCCCAGAGGGCTGCAATGGCCGGAGCTGCACTCATCCGAAAAGAGAAGCCAGGAGCTTCTTCCAGGTCTCCCACATGGGTGAGGGGCCCAAGGACTTGGGCCTTCCTCCACTGATTTCCCAGGCCATAAGCAGAGAGCTGGATGGGAAGTGGAGCAGCCAGGACTCGAACAGGCACCCATATAGGATGCCGGCACTGCAGACAGCGGCTTTACCCACTATGCCACAGCACCGGTCCCTCTATCATAGATTTTGACTTTGGACACAAGCCAAAGCCAAACCTATTTCCTGGTTGGCCTGTCTGGCACTGGACAAAAGGCCCCCAACATCAAAAACCCGAATCTCTGCAAAACTGAGGTGAGGTGTGATACTTATATAGTCCTGTGAGCAGAAAGGAAGGGCTCATCAGAGTGGTGGCAGGAGACAACAGGGAAATGGATTTGTAGGCAAGGGAGGGACCGTGGGTGCAGGTCCACTGCCTGCCAGGTCCTCTGAGAAGACCATGGTGTGTGCTTTCTCTCTCTCTCTCTCTCTCTCTCTCTCTCTCTCTCTCTTGCTTTTGCTCTTGCTCTCGTTCTCTTGCTCTCTCTCCCTCTCCCTCCCTCCCCTTCTTCTGAGCTGCTCCCCTTTCCACCTGGTCGGGTGTGTTTCTCCCGTCTGTACATCTGGCTGCCTCCAGCACACCCCCCCGTAGTTGTGTTCCGGGAAGCAGGGCTCCCTGTCCTCACCAGGGACAGAGATGCTGGAGACATGGACTCCGGTGGGTCCTCCAGCCCAGGGCCTCGTACTGACTCAGGCTTCCTGTCCTTGGACTGAGACGGGGCTGGCTTCCCCTCCCCTGTCCTGAGAGGGGCCTTCCTTCCCTTGCTCCAGAGAGGTCCTCCCTGCCTGTTCCAGGCTGACAGGGGAGCTTTCGTGCCTGACACTAAAGGCTGAGGCTCCAGGTGGCTGGCAGCAGGATGTATGTTCCTCTGGTGCAGTGCTATCATCATGGTAAGTCAAAAAACAAAACAAAACGAAAACAGAAACAAAACATGGTAGGTCAAGGGAGAGATCACACCAGGCCACCAGACTTTCTTGTCCCAAAATATCTCACCAAACTGAAATGCCCACAATTATTCACCATTTTGACTTAAAAATATTTGGAATTATCTTTGGAATGTGAATAATAAAATGCACACAAATTTCCCAGGTAGAACAACATCTATGGAAAATACAGAAAGCCAGCACTCAACTAACATATGCACAAAGACTAATTTTAAGATTGCTATCGACCACCTCTTGAGAGCATAGGGAGCTCTGGGACACATCAGGAAGTAGCAAAACAAGTACTCATTATCCTCTGAAATCCTCGATTTTTTGATCATATGAACGAGATATTTCCTTCTTTTATAATATGTAGCTTTATGGAGGCAAGCCCCATCAGAAAGAATGTGACATTCATTTTTAACCAGGTAAAAAGAGAATTTTGTTGGGGAGATGAGTTCATCTAGGGGTTGGGGGTAGTCCTAGTACTGATATGTATGTGTGGTGAAGGGTAGACACAAATCTGTGAGTATAGACATTTTTAACATCTATATTCATATGTATTGATGAGAACATGCATAAAACTGTTGTGGTAAAGACCTAGCTGAAGTCTTTTGGAGGCAATATTTTCATAGCATTGTCAGCCATACTCTAGGGTTCAATCTATACCATGAATATAAAACGTTGAATGGCTTAGTGTTCTCAAAAGGGAAAACACATGTTTGGAACACAAACGATTAACCAAGAGCGGCCCCCACTCATTTTTTGTCCAGCTGATCCACTCCGGGAAAACTTTAGGTCTGATTCTTAGAATTCTGAGCTCTGCAGGATTAGAAGTCCTGATCCCTAAAAGAGGATCACTTTCACCAGGGACAACACAAGATTACCATTAACTTATAAACTACAAATGTCACCTATGTACCTTGTCCTTCTTCTTCTTCTTCTTCTTCCCAAAGAAACCTTTTATTTAAGGAATACAAATTTTATAAGTACAACTTTAGGAATATAGTGATTCTTTCCACTACACCCACTCTCCCACCCCCTCTCTCTCATCCTAACTCCTCCTCCCTCTCCCATTCCCAGTCCTATTCTCCATTAAGATTCATTATCAATTAACTTTATACACAGAAGACTGACTCTAAAATAACTAAAGATTTCAACAATTTGCACACACACACACACACACACTCACAACAAACTGTTTGAGAACAATTTTTACAGTTAACTCTCATAATACAACTCATTGAGGACAGAGGTCCTGCATGGGAAGTTAGTACACAGTGACTCCTGTTGTTAATTTTTTTTGACAGTTAGAGTTAGACAGTGAGTGAGAGAGAGAGACAGAGAGAAAGGTCTTCCTTCCGTTGGTTCACTCCCCAAATGGCCGCTATGGCCAGCGCTGTGCCAATCCACAGCCAGGAGCCAGGTGCTTCCTCCTGGTCTCCCACGCGGGTCCAGGGCCCAAGCACCTGGGCCATCCTCCACTGCCTTCCCGGGCCACAGCACAGAGCTGGACTGGAAGAGAAGCAATTGGGACAGAATCTGGCGCCGCAACTGGGACTAGAACCCGGGGTGCTGGTGCCGCAGGAGGAGGATTAGCCAAGTGAGCCGCGGCACTGGCCTCTTGTCATTAATTTAACAATTAACACTCTTATGTATGACACAAGTGATCACCCAAGGGTCTTAACATGAGCTGCCAAGGCTATGGAAGCCTTTTGAATCCACAAACTCCATCAGTAATTAGACAGGGCCATATGCAAAGTGGAAGTTCTCTCTTCCCTTCAGAGAAAAGTATATCCTTCTGTGATGGCCCCTTCTTTCCACTGGGTTCTCACTCAGCGAGATCCTTCATGTAGCACATTTTTTGCCACAGTAATTTTGCTTTCCATATCTGAATAGCTCTCATGGGCTTTTCAGCCAGATCAGAGTGCCTTAAGGGCTGAGTCTGAGGTCAGAGTGCTATTTAAAATAATTGTCATTCTATGAGTCTGCTGTGTGGACTACTTGCCATATTGGAACATTTTCTCCTTTTTAATTGTATCTATTATTATTACCATACACTTGCTCTTATGTATACGATTCCTTTAACACTTAATCCTATCCATATGATCATTTTAATACATAATATGATCACTTCAACACTTAAGATGGCATTTTTACCACCCATCTTAATGGGATTTGGGATCCCATGGCAAGTTTATAAACTGTATCCTTAGAAGTAAGTTTGTAGGAATGTATGCAGAACTATACAGCTTTACAGTTACAGACTTCCTCCTCCCTCTCTTATTCCCACTCTTATCTTTTACTGAGATCTATTTCAATTGACTTCATACACATATGATTAGCTCTAGGTTAAGAGTTCAACAAATAGTATAAAGAAAAAAAAACTCTTCCTTGACAGTTGAGACGAGGGCTGTTCAAGTCATTGTTTCTCAAAGTGTAAATTTCACTTCTACAGATTTCCTTTTAGGTGCTCTATTGGTTATCACAGATCAGGGAGAACATATGGTATTTGTCCCTTTGGGACTGGCTTATTTCACTAAGTATGATGTTTTCCAGATTCATCCATTTTGTTGCAAGTGACCGATTTCATTTTTTTACCACTGTGTAGTATTCCATAGAGCACATATCCCATAATTTCTTTATCCGGTCTTCAGTTGATGGGCATTTAGGTTGATTCCATGTCTTAGCTATTGTGAATTGAGCTGCAATAAACATGGGGGCACAGATAACTCTTATTTGCTGTTTTCATTTCCCTTGGGTAAATTCCCAGGAGTGGGATGGCTGGGTCATATGGTAGGTCTATATTCAGGTTTCTGAGGTGTCTCCAAACTGTCTTCCACAGTGGTTTTACCAGTCTACAATCCCACCAACAGTGGATTTGGGTACCTTTTTCCCACACCCTCACCAGCATTTGTTGTTTGTTGATTTCTGTATGAAAGCCCATTCTAGACCATCACCGCAGCTTATTTGGCTATTCCTCCGCCTGTGGCGTTGGCACCCCAGGTTCTAGTCCCAGTCAGGGCACC
The DNA here is from genome assembly GCF_051225735.1 of Oryctolagus cuniculus. Lineage (NCBI taxonomy): Eukaryota > Metazoa > Chordata > Mammalia > Lagomorpha > Leporidae > Oryctolagus > Oryctolagus cuniculus. The sequence continues at coordinate 90,463,548 of NC_142888.1, forward strand.
AGATTCTGTCCTGGTTGCTCCTCTTCCAGTCCAGCTCTGTGCTGTGGCCCAGGAGTGCAGTGGAGGATGGCCCAGGTGTTTGGGCCCTGCACCCATGTGGGAGACCAGGAGGAAGCACCTGGCCCCTGGCTGTGGATTGGCACAGTGCACCAGCCATAGCGGCCATTTGGGGGGTGAACCAATGGAAAAAGGAAGACCTTTTCTCTCTGCCTGTAAAAAAAAAAAAGCCCATTCTGGCCCTGGGAAGGTGCTTCTCACAAGGGGTTGCTCAAGCTCAAGCACCTCTCCCTTTTCCCTCCCTTCCTCCCTCTCTCTCTCTTCCCCCTCTCCCTCTTTCTCCCTCTCTCTCTCTTTCTCTCTCTCCTGCCTCCACCCCTTCCCTGTTCCCAGTGATCCTTCATCCTCATGCACGCTACCACAGCCACACCCACCATCCTCACCTGATGCCCAAACCGCTGAGGCCACCTGACCTTGAACCTGACCCTCCAAAACTGTAGCAGTAGCTGACATGCAGTTTGGTCCCATGAGATTTCATCAAGATCAACTTCAGGTACTTTTGTTGTTTACCAAAGAAGATAACCAGTGTAATGGACTGTTCAGGGCATGTGAAAAAGCAGGGTTTAAATGGGTCACCAAGGAGGCCCAGGCTGTGCCGGCCTGTTTCCTGGACAAACATCATGACATCATCATCATGGACCACAGGAACCCCCGACGGCTGGATGCAGAGGCACTGTGCAGGTCTATCAGATAATCCAAACTCTCAGAAAACAGTCATTGTTGGTGTAGGATGGATAAGGAGGAACTGTCTGTGATGCCCTTCCTTCATTGCTTCTGGCTTCACCAGGAGGTATGTAGAGAACCCCAGCATCATGGTCTGTTACAATGAGCTGCTGCACCTGGAGTTTGGAAAGCTGTGGTTGCTGCTGAAACTCAGGGCTTCTAACTCACTATTCACTGCATTAAAGAAAAGTCAAGAAGAAATTGAAATTACAAATGAAGACCACATTACACAGTAGGCAAATCCTGCATTTGAAACAACAATGGGCTATCAGTCAGGTGAATTAATAGGAAAGGAGTTAGCAGAAGTGCCTATAAATGAAATAAAGGCTGACTTGCTGGATACCATAAATTCGTGCATCAGGATAGGCAAGGAGTTTATATGCCAGAAAGAAAAGTGGAGATAATATACAACAAAATGTGAAGATAATACCTGTTATTGGACAGGGATGAAAAAGTAGACACTATGTGTCCAAAGTAGACACTATGTGTCCATTATAAGAATGTGCAATGGCAACAATAAGGCTGAGGAAATACCTGAATGTGTTCAGTCTGACACTGATGCAGAGACCCTGACAGGCAAACATGAAGACAGGAGGAAAGGCTCACTGGACGTCAGAGCTATTGCCTCTTGCACAAGTGAAGTGTCCAGCCAGAGACGCCATTCTTCCATGGCCCGTGTACATTCCATGATGATCGAGGGACCCATCACCAAGTTGATCAATATTATCAATGCTGCCCAGGACAGCAGTCCCATGCCTGTGACAGAAGCCTTGGAACCCCTGAGAACCACTGAATTATATTCTCCACAGTTAGTGTTAAAGATGATGACCCCCATGCCAATGACCTTGTCAGGGGCTTAATGTCTGATGGTTTGCTGAGGCTGTCAGGGAATGAATATGTCCTTTCAACAAAAAGCCTCCCACAGGTCTCAAGCAGTATGATCACTCCCGCCCTTCCAAGGATAGCTCCAGCCATGGAAGACGAAGAAACCTGGGACTTCAACATTTTTGAACTGGAAGCTGCCACCCACAATAGGATTTTGATTTTTGATTTTATCTTGATCTCAAAACCTTTGCTCCTTTGGAATCTGTGAATTCTTAAACTACTCTGAGTCAACATTGAGATCCTGGCTACAAATTATTGAAGCCAATTACCATTCTTCTAACCCCTACCACAGTTCTACACATTCTGCCGATGTGCTTCATGCCACGACCTACTTCCTGTCCAAGGAGAGGATAAAGGAAACTCTAGACCCAACTGACGAAGTGCCTGCCCTCATTGCAACCACCATTCACAGCGTGGACCACCCTAGGAGAACCAACTTGTTCCTGTGTAACACTGGGAGGGAGCTAGCCATCTTGCACAACTACATCACTGTGCTGGAGAGCCACCATGTGGCCTTGGCCTTCCAGCTGACCCTTGGAGATGATACGTGCAATATCTTTAAAAACATGGAGAGGAATGACTATCGGACATTGCTCCAGGGTATTATCAACATGGTCCTGGCCATGGAGATAACAAAGCAGTTTGAGCACGTCAGCAAATTTGTCAACAGCATCAACAAACCCTTAGCAGCACTAGAAGAAAATGCGGAAACTATGATAAAGGTCATGAAGCCATGAAAACTATGCTCAGAACTCCAGAGAACCGAACTGTAACCAAACGAATGCCGATCCAGTTTGCTGATGTGTCCAGTCCTTGTTGACTACTAGACTACTGAGTGGGCTGCATGCCTCTCCAAATAATATTTTTCTCAGACCGATAAAGAGAAGCGGCTGGACTTGCCTGTGGTGATGCTGGTGTTTGACAGGAATGCCCACAGCATCCCCAAGTCCCAGACCTCCTTCACTGACTACTTCATCGCCAACATGTTCGACTCTTGGTATGCCTTCGTGCCCCTGCCTGATTTAATCCAGCATCTTGACAACAACTTTAACTACTGTAAAGGACTGGATGAGATGGAGCTGCTGAGCCTGCAGCCACCTCCAGAAGAGTGTGGGAAGGAACCGCTCTCTCCCATCAATGGGAATCCCTGAGGGCAGCCAGATCTCCTTGGTCTCTTCAATATTAGGCAGAACTGTCCTAGTCCACAGGGCCTGTGAAAGTGCATGGGACCCTCTGCAGCCACCATCCAATGCCACTGCCATCCAGCAAAATTTGGCCACAAGAGTGGGGGCCAGCGCTGGCACTGTGGCATAGCAGGTAAAGCTGCTGCCTGCAGTGCTAGCATCCCATATGGGCACCAGTTCGAGTCCTGGCTCCCGCATTTCCAATCCAGCTCTCTGCTGTGGCCTCGGAAAGCAGTAGAGGCTAGCCTGGGTCCTTGAGCCCCTGCACCGGTGTGGGAGACCCGGAAGAAGCCCCTGGCTCCGGGCTTTGGATCAGGGCAGCTCCGACCATTGCGGCCGCCTGGGAAGTGAACCAGCGGGTGGAAGATCTCTCTCTCTCTCTCTCTCTCTCTCTCTCTCTCTGCTTCTCCTTATCTCTCTTTGTAACTCTGACTTTCAAATAAATAGATAAATCTTAAAAAAAAAAAAAGGAGTGGGGGGCCTGCGGCAGGAGCTCTGCAGAGTGGGCCCCGGGCACCGCAATTTACATCACCTGCCCAGTGAGACAGTGCTCCCTGCACTCAGAGACATAGCTGCCCTTTCACATCACAGAAGGTGCAATCACTCACTTTGCAACGCTACTGAAAGTGAGTTCTCTTTAAAAATGTAGCAAATGAAAAATAAAAAGGAAATTCTGAAGTTGATTATTGCTATAAATTATTAAAATGTTTTATTTATTTTGAGTTCAATATTTTCTATGAATTTAAAAATACTTCAGGGCCGGCGCTGCGGCTCACTAGGCTAATCCTCCGCCTAGCGGCGCCGGCACACCAGATTCTAGTCCCGGTCAGGAAGCCGGATTCTGTCCCGGTTGCCCCTCTTCCAGGCCAGCTCTCTGCTGTGGCCAGGGAGTGCAGTGGAGGATGGCCCAAGTGCTTGGGCCCTGCACCCCATGGGAGACCAGGAAAAGCACCTGGCTCCTGGCTCCTGCCATCGGATCAGCGCGGTGCGCTGGCCGCAGCGCGCCGGCCGCGGCGGCCATTGGAGGGTGAACCAACGGCAAAAGGAAGACCTTTCTCTCTGTCTCTCTCTCTCACTGTCCACTCTGCCTGTCCAAAAAATTTAAAAAAAAAACTTCAAAGCCAAAGCCAACTTCAAATGCCATGATCAAATTTAGATGACTGGTATCCATTAAATATGTGTTTTGCGGACTTATTTTCCTAATGAGAATTTAAAATATTATAGAATGACACATTTTTATTGCACTATAGAAACATTTGTGTATGTTAAGCTGTTTTCTGATTGATGCTAATTGGAAGAAGCATTTTGCCAGTGTTATTCCAGGGAGCAGAGGAGATGGTGTCTTCGAATGGAAGACACAGGGCTCTGGAACACCCTGGCACACCATAAGCTTTGCAGCGACACCCCAAATAAAATTACACTTGCCTCACTTTGCAAAGAAAAGTTAGGACTTAACACTTTTTCCTAAAATTTATATGTGAATTTCCAGAAGTCTGCCTTATTTTATACTGTTTCTATAAAATATTCCCTACAAAAACAAGAGCAAAAATGGAAGATTTAATGAATTGACTTTTTTAAAAGAATTATCTTATTTATTTGAAAGTCAGAGTTACAGAGAGAAGTAGAGCCAGAGAGAGAGGTCTTCCATTCCACTGGTTCACTCCCCAAGTGATCGTAATGGCCAGAGCTGAGCTGATCCGAAGCTAGGAGCCGGCAGCTTCTTCCGGGTCTCCTACGACAGGGCAGGGGCCCAAGGAGCTGGGCCATCTTCTACTGCTTTCCCACACCATAGCAGAGAGCTGGATTGGAACAGGAGCAGCCAGGACACAAACCAGCGCCTATATGGGAGGCAGGAGCCACAGGCCGGGGATTTAACCCACTGCACCACAGTGCTGGCCCCCACATTGTCTTTTTCTAATTTTTTAAAAGATCTATTTATTTATTTACTTGAAAGGCACAGTGAGAGAGAAAGAGGGCGTGAGTGAAACAGAGGGGGAGATCTTCCACCCATTGGTTCACTCCCCCTAAATGCCTACAACAGCCATAGTTGGTTGGACCAGGCTGAAACCAAGAACCCAGAACTCTATCCAGATCTCCCACGTGTCCTAGGAAGGACCCAAGCACTTGCATCATTATCTGCTGCCTTCCCAGGAATTCTAGCAGGAAACTGGATCAGAATCAGAGTAGCCATGATTGGAACCAGCACTCTGATATGGGATGCCAGCATCTCAAGCAAAAACTTAATCTGTTTCACCACAGTACGTGTCCCTTTTTCTAATGTTTAGTGTCCAGGTTTTTTGGTCTCAGAGCATTTTTTAATCATGTTGCTTTTACTGATAATTTGTTTTATCTCTAAATAATAATGGAATTAGAACCTGGACAAATCAGCAAATATGAGTGCACCAAAATGAATGGAAAGGAAGAATATTCTTAACACATGCAAAATGATCATCACTCTTTTTTTTTTCAATTGACTTTGTCAGCTTCTTTTGAGGCCTCTAACTATGACTGCCTCCTTTTTCTTTTTCTTTTTCAAGATTTATTTATTTGAAAGGCAGAGCTAGAGAGAAAGAGAGAGAAGAGAGAGAGAGAGAGGTCTTCCACTCACTGGTTCACTCCCCAGATTACTGCTAAGGCTGGAGCTGAGCTGATCCTAAGCCAGGAGCTTCTTCCAGGTCTCCCACGATGGTGCGGGAGCCAAAGGACTTGAGCCATCCTCTACTGCACTTCCAGGCCATAGCAGAGAGCTGGATCGGAAGTGGAGCAGCCTATACTCAAACTGGTGCCTATATGGGATGTCGGCACTGCAGGTGGCAGCTTTACCTGCTACGCCACAGTGCCAGCCTCAGGATCATTGCTCTTTTTTAGGCACAGCTCTTTGAAAGGAGGAAAAGAAAATCTCAGCACATCAATTATTACAAATAAGATTAAGATAAAAGGCTGATGTACGGGATGTTCATTCAAATGGCCTTAGAAGTTATAACATAGATCTGGAGGGAAGCCAAGAAGTTAAATTTGGAACATTTTATCCTCTCTGAATATAAGAAAACAAATAAATAAAACACTGAGTTAATGATCACCATCTAACTACCTAGAATGAGGGCCTGGTATATTGCAGTCTGACATGGACAGAGAAGTAACTGTGAGTTTCTAGTCAATGAAAGCAGGAGGCAAGTAGGATTAAGGAAACACCCTGGAACTCTCTTGAGTCTGACACTGTGGAGGGTTGTTCTGTCCTGAACTGAGCACTGTGAATATTCACTCATGGTTTCTGTCTTACCCTGCAACAGTTCTGGGAAGTTGTCTTTTGAATTATGCTGAGTAAGAATCCATTTGTTCATACCCTAAAAGAGTTTCCTGTTGGTCTCTTCTTTAAACTGAAGGAAAGTGATCTGATGGCATGTAGGACCAAAGTGGGTGTCCAGTTAAACTGGTGGTACAACATGGAAATCTTTGACAAACCTTAAAGCCATTGCTTGGAATCTTGTGGAGAAGAAAGAATTTGGTGTAGTTCAAAGTTGAATATGCATTTGAGGAAGTTAAAGTGTTACTGAAGCTCTTGAGGGTATCAATTCAGGCATCTATGGATGCTGGAAAAATCTGGGATCTGGGCAGACCAGTGCAGAGAGGAGTGTCACTTCCGGGATGGAGAGTGTGTGTGAACTAGGCTCCTGTCTGGAAAAGAGCACCACGGGACTGCATTTTCTGCGACTGATCTTAGGCGCATCCTGCTGCACTAAACTGAAAGTCAGCCTCTCAGACCTTCCTTCCTCACAAGAGATCAAAGCTATGGAGACTGGATTGAACTGGACTTCAGAATTTCAACTGGAAAGAATGCACTGAGGGGCAGGTGCTGTGGCACAGAGGGTTAAAGTCCTGGCCTGAAGCACCGGCATCCCATACGGACACCAGTTCAAGTCCCGGCTGCTCCTCTTCCGATCCAGCTCTCTGCTATGGCCTGGGAAAGCAGTAGAAGATGGCCCAAGTCCTTGGGCCCCTGCACCCGCATGGGAGACCTGGAGGAGGCTCCTGGCTCCTGACTTCAGATAGGCGCAGCTCCGGCTGTGGCGGCCAACTGGGGAGTGAACCAGCGGATAGAGGACCTCTCTCTCTCTCTGCCTCTCCTCTCTCTCTCTCTGTGTAACTCTGACTTTCAAGTAAATAAATAAATCTTAAAAAAAGAATATTCTTCCTTTCCATTTATTTTGGCACACTCATGTTCATTGATTTGTCCAGTGCTTGGTAGAGGAGACATTAAGGCAGCACATCATTCAAGCTGCAGCATGGGTGTTATTTGCTTCTTTCAGTAAGTGTTACAGAGAGAATCAAGAACGAAAAGGAGCAGAGGGGCCGGCGCTGTGGCATAGTGAGTAAAGCCGCTGCCTGCAGTGCCAGCATCTTATATGGGTGCAGGTTCGAGTCCTAGCTGCTCCACTTCCGATCCAGCTCTCTACTATGACCTGGGAAAGCAGTGGAAGATGGCCCAAGTCCTTGGGCCCCTGAACCTCTGTGGGAGACCCAGAAGCTCCTGGTTTCTGGCTTTGTATCAGCCCAGCTCTGGCTTTTGTGGCCATCTGGGGAGTGAACCAGTGGATGGAAGATCTCTCTCTCTCTCTCTCTCTCTCTCTCTCTCTCTGCCTCTGCCTATCTGTAACTCTGTCTTTCAAATAAATAAATAGATCTTTAAAAAAAAAAAGAACAGAATGGACATATTTGGAAAATTCACAGCCTGGCCAGGAAAAGGAAGAAAAAAATTTTTTTTAGGACAGGAAGGTGTATTAAACAAACTACTTGCTAAGGAGATTAGCTATCAAGTGAAAGATAGCCACATGCCAATGGAGAAAGTAAAGGGAGAATGACCCTGAAGACATTTCAGGTATCTTCCAGACTAATCCGCCCATCACAGTCCTATCAGAGATTTAAAAGTAGAAGTTTTTCTCGAGGATCTTCCAGGGAAGAATTCTTTCAGGAAACATCCTCACAGCACCCTGCTCACCTAGTTTTCCAATGGCATGATCCATATTCTGGTTTGCTGGCAAAGTGCCCCAGGGTTGCTGCAACTGGGGTTCAAGTAGAGTGAACCTGGCTGGATGCACACCTTGGCATTAGCCACCTGATAATGGTTTTGCAGGCATGAAAAAAGCAAGAGAGTTCTAGAGTCACAGATTCCACCAACATTTCAAAGGAAAGTCTAGGAGGCCCGGGAGAGCTGTGATGCCGGTTCAGAGCCCTGATACCGAGGTGTGGGAGCAAAGCCGCAGTGGAGAGTTCAGACAAGTAGAAGTACCAGCAACATGAGACCCGCACTGAGGAGAGCTGCAAGCATGTGCCAGGCAAGCTTGGGAAAGCTGCTGCCATCAGTGTGCAACTGCAGAGATGAACCACACTGGCAAAGACCAAGAGAGTCCAAGAGGCATGTAGGCCTCCACCACGATTAATAAGGATGTTTTGTGCAAAGTGTGGGCCCAGACAAAGGTTGGTCACAGGAACACAGTCACTGCAGAGTCTATACTAGGGCAGTACCAAGTGCAAAAGTGCTGGGGGGGGGGCAATTGGGGTTGTTGCAGACAGTCCCTACCAGGGCAATGCCTAGTAGAGCTGCAGAAATGAGACTCCAGCCCAAAGAACACTGAAGCATAGGTGGAAGCCAGAAAAGCCACAGGGCCAGAGCTGCCCAAATCCTTGGGAGCTCACCTTCAATAGAGTGTGGCCAGGAGGCTGGAATGGAGTTTCAGGTTTCCATGTGTTCCCTGCTGTGTTTTGGGATTGTTCAGGACCAATGAATCCTTTCTATTTTGTTGTGTCCCCTTCTGAAATAGAAGTGTATAGCCTGTGCCTGTCCTACCATTGTGTCTTGTATGGAACTTGTTTTTAGTTGTACAGGGCTCACAGATTAATGCAGTTGCCTTGAGTCTCAGATGAGACTTTGCATGAATTCTGAAGCAAGTTAAAATCTTGAGCCTTTTGAATGATTGTACATTGAACTTGAAAAGGACACGGGTTTTGTGGTTCCAGGGACAGAATTCTGTGGGGTTTGAATAGGGTTTGGCTCCCTATACTTGCAAACATTTTAAACACCAAAGTCCTGTTGATGGTTAATGGATTACTGTTACTAGCTAATGGAATAAAGGTGGGTGCTTGATTCAATTATAGTGATTAGGAGGTAGAGCCAGTGAAATGTTCCTGAGTGACAGGGGTATGCCCTTGGCAGGTCTTCTTGAAAGGGGGTTGGTTACATAAGCAGAGTTGAACTTAACCACTTTCTCTTCTTCCTGGCTCTCCATACCTGCTCTGCCATCGCCATTGCCATTGCCACCCTCTGTCAAAAGCCTCACTAGTGGTGTCACCCAGTTTTGGACTATGAACTTCCAAAGTGTGAGGCAAAAGAAATCTTTTTCCCTGAGTAACTTCTCTTAGGCATTTTTAAGTTAAAAAAATCTGACTATTACAATTTTGTTTCCATTTTCATTTATTTAAATAATTTTTAAAATTTTCTTCTTAATTTCTTCCCTATCCCATTAGTTGTTCAGGAATAAGTTGTTTAATGTCCATGTATTCATGTAGATTCCAATGGTTGTCTTGTTACTGATTTCTAGTTTTATTGAATTATACTCAGAAAAGGTACTCAGTATGATTTCTATTTTTTCTAAAATAGCAGTAGAAGAACTAAGACAGGAAGTTACTGGGTTCCGATTAGGCCAGAGGAGGGGGTCCTCACGGTAAGGATCATGCCGAGGTGGGAAAGGAATGCACAGACCTCTTGTCTCTCCACGAGCGCATGCCGAGGATAGACCACGTGAGCACAGACGGAGAAGGCAGCTGCTTACGAGCCCTGGGGAGAGTGCTCACCAGACACCGCGTCTGCTGGCACCTGGCTCTTCCACTGCTTGGCCTCCATGGCTCTGAGGAATGCTGTGCCATAGTTTAAGCTGCCCAGTCTATGGAGCTTCGTTATCGCTGTGTACAAGACAAGACAGCACAAACACACACACACATGTGTTCGGTAGAAATGGAATGGCTGCAAATCCTACTGTACAACGTACCTGATTTAACTGAGCATCAGGTTCCCAGACTGCTATTTGTGTGTGTCTTGTTGAGATGTCTCAGAAGGTTGATTACATTCCTAAAGTTTTCCAGGAACTTTCACACTTGCATGTCGCTGGAAATTACTCTGCTGCTTAAACAGAGTTCCTGGTTCATACAGTAGTCTGAGGTACGCGCGGATAACCTGCCCTCCAATTTGTTGAGGGTTAATTAGATTTTCTTCACTGTGCTTGGCAGTATTTTCTGTATGGTTTAAAATGCTGTGGAATATTTTTGTAACAAACCGGGTCTGCCCCGTGTCTCATTTTAAACTGCAAGAGCACCAGGTTGGGAGGTGCAGTGGAGAAAGCAGCCACGTTGGTTCCAATCTGGGTTGGGTCGGGAAACTGCGTGTGATTTGGGTGGCTAGTGTAGGTCCTTCTGCCTCAGGCTACGTGCCCTGGGAGCCCGGAACATAAGCCCTCAAGCACAGGACTCCCCAGGACAGGAGCTGTGACAAAATCCATGTGGTGGATCTGTGCTCCCCTGTGGATCAGTGACAGGGCCCTCAGACAGTGACATGACGACATCCGCTGCTTCCGTGGGTGTTCCCACTGCACACTGTAAGCCCACGGCCCTGACCCCAGACCACATACCCCTGCCAGCACCCGCAGCACAGTGTGGCTCTCTGGGTGCTCTGTACAGTGGAAGCGCTGGTGTTGTTTCCCTTAGGATGACAGAGCAAGTGCAATTCTTGCACCTGAAGCTCTACAGGGGTGCGCTGCAGAAACTTCCTGGGCCTGCTGTAGCCAGGCAACAAAGTGACGAAGCGGCGAAGCCACTTGCTATCTAGAGCCAGGAACATACTTTTGAATTGTTCAAACACTATCTACAAAGTCAGGAACAAAATCAGAAGCCAGGCACATTATTCTGATTTTCTGTGAAAAGCGTTACACGTAATACCGAGAAGACATCAATATCTAGGAGGGAGAGTGAAGGTGGTTAAGCAGTCTCCTCCTGTTGCACTGTATCAGAAGGTTTCTTGAGTGGGGGTCTGAATGGCCAAATGTGGCTACAGCCTGGACCAGACCAGCACGCAGAAGTTCTGCCAGAGAGTCTGGAGTAGAAAGGTGTGAGCACGGGAGACTCTAAGGAGAGACCCACAGGGACCTGTGGGAGTAGAAAGGTGTGAGCATGGGAGACTCTAAGGAGAGACCCACAGGGACCTGTGGGAGTAGAAAGGTGTGAGCATAGGGAACTCTAAGGAGAGACCCAGAGGGACGCGTGTGATAGAATGGTGTGAACAGAGGTAACTCCAAAGAGAGACCTGGAGAGACCTGTGTGGGTAGAATGGTGTGAAGACAGGAACTCTAGACCCAGAGGGACCTGTGTGGATAGAAAGGTGTGAAGACAGGGAACCCTAAGGAGAGACCCAGAGGGGTGTGTGGGTAGAAAGGTGTGAACACGGGAGACTCTAAGGAGAGACCTGGAGAGACTTGTGTGGGTAGAAAGCTGTGAGCATAGGGAACTCTAAGGAGAGACCCAGAGGGACCTGTTTGGGTAGAGAGGTGTGAGCAGGGGGACTCTAAGGAGAGACCCACAGGGACCTGTGCGGGTATAAAGGTGAAAGCAGGGGGAACTCTGAGGAGAGACCCACAGGGACCTGTGAGGGTAGAGAGGTGTGAGCAGGGGAGACTCTAAGGAGAGACACAAAGGGACGTGTGGGAGTAGAAAGGGGTGAGCAGGGGGACTCTAAGGAGAGACCCAGACGGACCTGTGCGGGTAGAGAAGTGTGAGCACGGGAACTCTCTGGAGAGACCCAGAGGGACCTGTGTGGGTAGAGAGGTGTGAGTAGGGGCACTCAAAGGAGAGACGCAGAGGGACCTGTGCGGGAAGAGAGGTGTGAGTAGGGGAACTCTAAGGAGAGACCCAGAGGGACCTGTGTGCGTAGAGAGGTGTGAGTAGGGGAACTCTAAGGAGAGACCCAGAAGGACCTGTGCGGGAAGAGAGGTGTGAGTAGGGGAACTCTAAGGAGAGACCCAGAGAGACCTGAGCGGGTAGAGAGGTGTGAGTAGGGGAACTCTGAGGAGAGACCCAGAGGGAGCTGTGCGGGTAGAGAGGTGTGAACACGGGAACTCTCTGGAGAGACCCAGAGGGACCTGTGCGGGTAGAGAGGTGTGAACATGGGAACTCTAAGAAGAGACCCAGAGGGACCTGTGTGCGTAGAGAGGTGTGAGTAGGGGAACTCTAAGGAGAGACCCAGAAGGACCTGTGCGGGAAGAGAGGTGTGAGTAGGGGAACTCTAAGGAGATACCCAGAGAGACCTGAGCGGGAAGAGAGGTGTGAGTAAGGGAACTCTAAGAAGAGACCCAGAGGGACCTGCGCGGGTATAGAGGTGTGAGCAGGGGAACTCTGAGGAGAGACCCAGAGGGACCTGTGCGGTTAGAGAGGTGTGAACATGGGAACTCATAGGAGAGACCCAGAGGGACCTCTAAGGAGAGACCCAGAGGGACCTGTGCGGGTAGAGAGGTGTGAGTAGGGGAACTCTGAGGAGAGACCCAGAGGGACCTGTGTGGGTAGAGAGGTGTGAGTAGGGGAACCCAAAGGAGAGACGCAGAGGGACCTGTGCGGGAAGAGAGGTGTGAGTAGGGGAACTCTAAGGAGAGACGCAGAGGGACCAGTGCGGGAAGAGAGGTGTGAGTAGGGGAACTCTAAGGAGAGACCCAGAGGGACCTATGCAGGTATAGAGGTGTGAGCAGGGGAACTCTGAGGAGAGACCCAGAGGGACCTGTGCGGGTAGAGAGGTATGAACACGGGAACTCTAAGGAGAGACCCAGAGTGACCTGCGCGGGTAGAGAGGTGTGAGCAGGGGAACTCTGAGGAGAGACACAGAGGGACATGTGCGGCTGGAGAGGTGTGAGTAGGGGAACTCTAAGGAGAGACCCAGAGGGACCTGTGCGGGTAGAGAGGTGTGAGTAGGGGAACTCTAAGGAGAGACCCAGAGGGACCTGTGCGGGAAGGGAGGTGTGAGCAGGGGAACTCTAAGGAGAGACGCAGAGGGACCAGTGCGGGAAGAGAGGTGTGAGTAGGGGAACTCTAAGGAGAGACCCAGAGGGACCTGTGTGCGTAGAGAGGTGTGAGTAGGGGAACTCTAAGGAGAGACCCAGAGGGAGCTGTGCGGGAAGAGAGGTGTGAGTAGGGGAACTCTAAGGAGAGACCCAGAGGGACCTGTGCGGGTAGACAGGGGTGAGCAGGGGAACTCTAAGGAGAGACCCAGAGGGAGCTGTGCGGATATAGAGGTGTGAGCAGGGGAACTCTGAGGATAGACCCAGAGGGACATGTGCGGGTAGAGAGGTGTGAACACAGGAACTCTAAGGAGAGACCCAGAGGGACCTGTGCAAGTAGAGAGGTGTGAGTAGGGAAACTCTAAGGAGACATCCAGAGGGACATTTGCGGGAAGAGAGGTGTGAGCAGGGGAACTCTGAGGAGAGACCCAGAGGGACCTGTGTGGGTAGAGAGGTGTGAGTAGGGGAACTCTAAGGAGAGACCCAGAGGGACCTGTGTGGGAAGAGAGGTGTGAGTAGGGGAACTCTAAGGAGAGACCCAGAGAGACCTGCGCGGGTATAGAGGTGTGAGCAGGGGAACTCTGAGGAGAGACCCAGAGGGACCTGTGCGGTTAGAGAGGTGTGAACATGGGAACTCATAGGAGAGACCCAGAGGGACCTCTAAGGAGAGACCCAGAGTGACCTGTGTGGGTAGAGAGGTGTGAGTAGGGGAACTCTAAGGAGAGACCCAGAGGGACCTGTGCGGGAAGAGAGGTGTGAGTAGGGGAACTCTAAGGAGAGACCCAGAGGGACCTGTGCGTGTAGAGAAGTGTGAACACGGGAACTCTAAGTGAGACCCAGAGGGTTTTCCTTTCCTCCGTTGCTACAACTCAAGGGCTCTTAGGCAAGGACACAAAGCAACCTTCCCTGTGTTTTCTGTCCCAGTTGGTCCTGGTGAAGGACTTCTTGCTCTTGAATTTCCTCATAAACCGAACACGTCCGTGACAGCTGGGTCTCCATCCGTTCTGATCTCTGCTGAGACTTCCACGACTTGACCTTAGGCTGCCGCGCTCCCCGCTCTCCTTTCTCCCTCGTGACCTGTCTTTGATGACGCAGATCTGCTTAATTGCCGATGAAAATCACTGGAAACTCCTCAGGACCCTTACTCCAAGATCTGTCCTTGAAATGCACAGAGTTCTTCAAAACTGCCTCTATGTTAGCTGAAAAGGCCAGAAGGAAAGCCCCACCGTCCCCATATGCTGTTCTCTAGGGCACGAAGCTCCTCCTGTCTTGCGGCATCCACAATAGCTGTGCTGTCATCCATCATTCCTGTAGGAATCTCCATAGTGGATTAGCTGGATGGTGAGCGCCCACTTCCGCCCGCCCTCCCCGCAGACCATTCCTCTGTACTCCTCCCAGCCAGAGCCTCCTGCCAGCGGACAGTGGAGCCCTGCCAGGCCATGCAGGAGGCCTCACCAAACTTAGGCCCGGCTCCCAGGACGCATGCAGCCGGCGGGATGCATGGAGGGGCCAGGAAGGCGTCCTGGGTGTTGGATCACTCCCCTGATCCAAAACCAGGTGACAGGAGCTTCTGCCAGGGGCCCATGGAATTGGCACCTCTTCTACTGCTTTCCCAGGCCATAGCAGAAAGCGGGATCGCAAGTGGGCCAACTGGGACTTGAACCGGTGCCCACATCGGATGCCCGCACTAGCCTTTACCCCCATTGCCACACCGCCGGCCCCTCAGTGTGCTAATTCTTATCCAGACCTGCTGAATTAGAAACTCTTGGGGGTATCTGTAAGCAATCGTTTAACAAGCCAGCTGAAGTTTGAGACTCATAATCTACAAAACAATGTAGTAAAAGTGTGGACTGCTAAATTAAGCAATTAAGCACGAGTTTATCTCTCATACTTGTGCATAACCTTCAGTCAAAGTAGAATATATTCGTTTCTCAAGTATTTTTTCCATGACAAAATAAAACAACTAGGAGGCCAGTGCCATCTGGTGACCAAATTCAGAACTGCAGTTTGGTTATCACCTTTTTTTTTTTTTTTTTTTTTAACTAGCATGCCTTTTAAAAGAGCATGTTCATTTATTTGAAAGGCAGAGAGAAAAGGAGGGGGACCAGGACTGAGATGGAGAGAGGAGAGGGGATGGGAGGGGGAGGAGGAGGAGGAGGGGGAGGGGAGAGGGAGAGGGAGAGGGAGAGGGAGAGGGAGAGGGAGAGGGAGAGGGAGAGGGAGAGGGAGAGGGAGACTCAAACCCACTTGGTTCACTCTCCAAAGGCTCTCAACAGCCGCGACTTTGCCAGGCTGAAACCAGAAGCCTGGAACCCACTCCAGGGGTCACACTCAGACTGCAGAGACCCAAGGAGCTGGCACATCACTTATGGCCTCTGCGAGCGCATGCTAGCAGGCAGTTGCAAGGGAAGCAGGGTCAGGACTCCAATCCCAGGACTCTGATACGGGGTGTGGGCCTTCCAAGTGCGTTAACTCCTGTGCCAATGCCTGCCCCTGGCTATCACGTTTCAGTAGAAGACCCAGGAAGGAGGGAGGGATGGAGAGGAGAGGAGGATCCCCCCTGGGGAAGCCGATGGGCAGAAATTGCCTGGGCATTGGTTGGCAAAGGAAGCAATCATTAAACAGTGAAGTAGGCAGAGCCCACAGGTCACGTGACAGGGCAGAGCACATGTGCACCTGTGGCTGCTTAGTGGCTAGAGACACAAAGCTGTACATCACCTCCTTTCCATGTCACAGTTCACCTTTTCAATACCGACAATTCTATTCTTGCAGCGTTCATTTCATAAATCAAACCACAGCTCGGCTTACTGTGCTTCATATTTTTATCTTCCTTATCTGGCTAAGATCCGCGTCCGTGCTCGCCCAGACCTTAAGGACACCCCCACATGCTGAAGTGACCACTTCCTTCTTTCTTATCTTAAAATACGTATTCACACTCCGAGCTTCATATGTAGGCGGCTGCAGCGCTGTGCTGACCTCTCTGAACTGGGAACAAAGCAGCCTAGCGTCAGAGAGAACTGCCTCGTGTCTCCTTCCTTCCATGTCCTGCCCCGAGATAACCGAGCGGTGTATTTGGAAAGGGTCTGCACGTGCTTCTGTGGGCTTCTGCATACTGGAAAGATGACGTAGGTGTACATGTCCTAATGAAAATGCCTCTTGTTCAAAAGTTAGGCCATGTTGCACACTATATGTTGCGTCTAGCTTATATACGTGTGTATGTTGCTCAGTGCTTTTCGTTACATTTCCTTAATCTTGGCCTTGACTGAGGTCTTTGCCATATGGAGCTTGCCACTCATTTTTCTCTGAATTCTCCATAGGCACAGAGGGACGCGACTCCTTTTGCTCTGCTAGTTTCTTTAGTTGTCAGGCAGATTGCTTACGTCTCTAAGTTATCTTGCAAATGCGTCCTGTCCCATGTAAGACCCGCCCCTGGACCCTGATCAGAGCACTTCAGGGGTGCCCTTGTGGGAAGGGGTGGTAGTCAGGCAGCCACTCCGGACACATCAGTGCTGAGCTGTGCACGGTGCTCCCTGCCTTCAGGAAGGTGAGCCTTATCGGCACCTGGTGCTTCCTTCCGACATCCTGGCCACTGCCCCTGTAGCAATACATCTCTTCATGTCCTGGCCTCTGTGCTCTGACCCTGGGCCATTGCACCCACTGGCTCCAGGAGAGATCAGCAAGGGCTGCAGCCACTTCAACGTGGCAGTTCCTCACTTGAGTTAAATGCTTTAACACAAGGGAAAGGGAGGAAGTGGGGACCTCAGGCTGGGGTTATCCTTATTTTACTGAAAAGGGTGTTTTACAGCGACCATGGGAAAATGATGCTCTAACAGGCTGTCCATTGTGCCAAACTAATGCTCCAGGATATTAACCATCCTGCTTGCACCCTCTTCCAACCGGAAGCTATGCGTTATTAACAAGTCGTGCGCTGTCAATTTTGGGTACATCTTGAAGAGATGGACAGGTACTTCTCCAAGTGTAAAACATATCCTATTTTTTATATTTGAAAGAGTTACAGAGAGACACATGGACAGAGAGAGAGGGTTCTTCCACCCGCTGGTTCACTCCCCAAATGACCCGCAACAGCCAGTGCTGAGGTGATCCAAAGCCTGGAACCAGACGCTTCTTCCGGGACTCCCACATGGGTGCGGGGGCCCAAGGTCTTGGGCCATCTTCTACTGCTTTCCCAGGCCATAGCAGAAAGCTGCATCAGAAGTGGAGGAGCCGGGTCTCGATCTGGTGCCCATAAGGGAGGCTGGCACTACAGGCCACAGCTTTAACCCATTGGACCACTGTGCCAGCCCCAAAACAAGTTCTTTTAAATACTGACCACCCTCTGCCCACAGCGCTGACACGTCTCCCTGTCTCACACAGTATGAGCGATTATCTGGTGTTCATCAGTTATATTACTGGGAGTTTTCTCAAAATTGTCACTGGGTATTTATGTTGGTTTTTATGTACAGTCCCAGCAGAGAGTTTAATATTTTACCACCTCTCTGTCCATTAAGCGGTGAAACATATTAGCCCCAGATAGGCCATACAGGTTAGACACTGTCTCTAGGTTTCACACACACTTTATTTTTCAATTTTGCGATGAGGATGATGGGGACAGGTAGATGGATAGGCAGCTACACAGCCAGCTATGAAATCAGTAAAACTCATTGTTAGCGAGACATGTGCTAAACAATACGCCCAAGCTCACTGACTCCCCCGACCACTGAGCAGAAAAATGTGGGCACTCTGTGTAATACAGCCTGTGAGTTCCTGAGCATTCATTTACCAGATTCTTCCTCTGGGGAAAGTGACGCAACTTCTCACCACCCAGGCTCCCTAAACTGTGATTCGCCAACAGTGCGAGTGGCTTGAATAGCTGTAAGTTGAAATCAGGCAAAGCATAAGGTCGCTATTGGTTCAAGTCCTGGTGCAAATGTCAAGAACTTTTCAAAGGTCACCTTCCAGAGAGAGGGAGCGACAGCCTCTTTCACAGAAGCCTTGTTAATGTTTCAGGGACCAGCTCGATCGTGTGGTTCCTGCACCGGGTCTCCTGGCGGAACAGTTCCTCTCTGTAGTCAATATCCCGTTGGGAAGAACGCATGTGGACACAGGTCTGGGGTGGGCTCAAAACATCATTCTGTGAAGCCGATCACCTCAGAGGAGGCTTATGGGTGGACTTGGGTAGAGAAAGCGAGAGAAGTCTCCCCCTGCTCCTGACTTGTCGCGACCACCCTTGAAAAGCACAGTGCTCTCTGGGGCCACAATGAAGCCCTGTAACACGGAAGCCGTGACCCATTTCTCAGAGACTCCTGATGGGAAAGAAAGAGCCGAAAACCTATAAAATGTCTAGCACAACGTAGGACTTGCACAGATGTGTGTTCCTGCTTGTGCTGCATCCTCCCTCCCACGAGAGAAATGACCTCTGATCAGCCCAAGACTACACCTACTGTAGCGTAGGGCTAGAAATGCAGCCACGAAACAGAAAGTCACAGGGATTTGCCAAACGCAGAACCTGTGGTGGCATTTCTCTGTCGGGGGGATGAATTAAGTGAGGAACTTTGAGACAGGGAAGAAAAGAACGATTGGACTTTATTTCAGGTGATTTCCTGTCCCCTTACTGTCCTCCAGGTTTGGTACCCAAGGAGCACTTTCCAATTAAACCCTTGAAAAAGGTCATCGAAGCAAAAAAGCAACAGCTGGACCCAGTCTCTCCAGGACCTCGAGTGAGCCCCGTCGCCTGCGCTCTCTCCAGCCCCAACTCAGAGCACTGGGCACGGCATGGGCTTTAGGGCAAGATACAGCTGCACCTGCACTTGGACCTTTAGGTGAGGGGTCACAGTCTTGAGTAAGCAATTTCCACTCTCTGAGTCTCTGTCTACTCTGCAAGACGAGGATATATTGGATTTATGATGAAAACAAAACAGGGAAACACCTTCCGTTTGTGCTAAAAGGAACCTGGGACGGTAGCTGCCCCTCAGAGTTGCCGTGCAGATGAACACACTGAGGGCAAGGCCCAGCACCTTCTGGCACTGAATACACTTCTCAGTATTGTGATTCTCATTGCTCCTCCCACCACTCAGCAAGAGAGCATGTGGGCAACTTGGCATTGTCAGCTGATGTGACTGTGCCGTGTTGCTGCGACCACACCATGGAGGGCAAAAGACTGGCTGATACACATTTTAAAGGAAGACTCTAGAAAGTGCATGAATAGACTCAGATACATAATTAGAGTGAGACAGGTGGAGCTTTCTCCATCAGTGTCTTGAGATGCAGGGTCCTAGAAGGGCACAAGTGCATACGCTAGGCTGATGCTAAAAAGATTTGTTTGTTACCTATAGAGCCTGTCAAATAGACAAGGTGCTATAGAGAGTGATAAAAGTAGCATCTATGTGCTCACTACCCCGGTTAAGCAATGAACTGGACAAACGCTTCCAGCCCACACCTTAATTGTACATTTCTTTCCCTGCCCCCATGCGATGTGTCCGAATACCCATAAGAACGTATCTTTCTCTCCATGTGTTGTGTTATAGGCCTGTCGGGAGTGAGAACATTCTTTAAGATTTCATGTCTAGGTCCTGGAGGTGGGGGGTGGGGCGGGGATCCATGCTGGCTGAACGGTGAGAAGCCACAATGACCTCAGCCACATGCAGATACAGAGAAACACAGTGAAGAACCCAGTTCCCAGAGGGCTGAGGAGAGTAGATTTAAAACAAGACCCATCTCTGCTGCCTACAAGAAACGCACTTCACAAGTAAAGCTACGCACAGCCTGAAAGGAAAAGCCCGGAAAGAGGAATTCCAGAAATAGAAATGAAAAGGGAGCAAGAGTAGCTACACTCATATTACACAAAGCAGACTTTAAGGCAAAAACTGTTAAAGGAGACAGATCAGGACGTTAGGTAGTAGATTAAGGGAACAATGAGACAAGAAGATGTGACCGCTGCAAACGTATATGCACTCAGTGGTAGTGCACCGAATTTTATAAAACAAACATTAGGGGGCCGGAGCTGTGGTGCAGAGGGTTAGGGCCCTGGACTGAAATGCTGGCATCCCATATGGGCGCCAGTTCGAGTCCCAGCTGCTCCACTTCCGATCCAGCTCTCTACTATGGCCTAGGAAAGCAGCAGAAGATGGCCAAGTCTTTGGGCCCCTGCACCCGTGTGGGAGACCCGGAGGAGGCACCTGGCTCCTGGCTTTGGATTGGTGCAGCTCGGGCTGTTGCAGCCATTTGGGGAGTGGGCCACCAGATGGAGGACCTCTCTCTATGTCTCTACTTCTCTCTGTGACTCTGTCTTTCAAATGCATAAAATAAATCTTTAAAAAAACATTAAATCTAAAGGGAGATAGCAGTTCCACTACAACAGATGTGACCACAGCAAACATATATGCACTCCATGGTAAGGCACTGAGTTTTATCAAACAACTGTTAATGGATCTAAAGGGAGATAGCAGCACCAATACCACAACAATGGGGTATTCAACATCCCCCTTTCATCAATGGACAGATCAAACCACTCAAACAAATCAGCAAACAACAGAGCTAGCCTACACCACAGGCCACATGAACCCATTTGTATATACAGAACATTTCCGTATGTATTCCCAGGAGTTTCATCCCCCAGCTGAGAATATACTTTCTTTGCTTAATGCAGGACAAATTCTCTAGGCCAGGCCATACAGTAGGCCACAAAACAAGTCTCAAGACATGAAAAGAAAAAGAAATCTTAGCAAGTGCCTTTTCTGACCACAGTGGAGTGAAGCCAGAAAGTAACGAGACAAGAATCGATAGAAAAAAAAAGGCAAGATGGCGGAATAGGAAGGGAGCACACTGATAGTCCGGGGAGAGACAGTTTAATAAAAGTGGAGATACTGCAGGTTCAAGGAAGAGTAGGGGAGGAAACAGCAGAAGAAACTCTTCCGGAACGAGTGATTCACAGTGGACCTGTGTGGAGAGCATGGGAGCCCACAGTTCGGGACACCAGTGGCAGACTCAACACACCAGCGCTGGAACGCGAGGTGAGCTGAACCTCAATAGCCCGAGACACCGGCAGGCAAGCGGAGAGAGGAGACTAGAGGGAACGACCCCCGGGGCGGGGGGGGGGGGAAGTTCACCAGGCTAACTAGAAGAGAGAGAGGAAAAAAAAAGTGACTGATACGGACACGGGTTTCTCTCTCTCTGCTCACTTCTCAAAGGCGAGCAAGACAAAGAGTAGGCACCATCTTGGACATACGTCATAAGCAGAGCGACCTCTGGTCTGCACCGGCCCTGAGCCTAGCAGAAAAACCTGACTTTGGGCGGGGTGAATTTTCAGATTAGGAGCTAGTGAATTTGTGGTGCTACTGAACTGAGACTGTGAAAAAAGAGATGGTGGGGGAGAGAACTCACAGAATTCACGTGATTACTCTCCAGAGACGCTACAATTCTGTAACTTTGGCAACCCAGTGGGAGACTGAAGGAGAATTTGAGCCCACTCTGAGGGCAGAACAGATTCCCTGTGTGGTCCTTGGGAAAGAGCTTCCAATCTCTGGCTCCTGTGGGTATATCATTTGCCTGCTAACTACCTCCAACTTCGTTCAGCTGTGCGGAATTACTTCACTTTTGAATCAAAAAAAGAAAGAAAGAAAGAGAGAGAGAGATCTACCACGCCTATCCTGGGAGTGTCACCTTTGGCACACCAAACAGAGCTCTCAGGCCACACCCATCTCAAGCCTCTAAGGCTCCATCAAAAACAGACAGTCCACTTAATCTAGAGTCATAGTATAACAAGAAAAAGCACCACAGTGAAGAAACCAAATATCTCCAATATGCCAAATAGCAAATGCAAAAACCGAGGTAATAAAAACAAGGAAGTCACTATGACGCCCCCAAATGAAAAAGACACCCCAATTCAAGATTATGAAGATGATGAGATAGAAGAAATGCAAGAAGCAGATCTCAAAAAATTGATAAGAACATTAAGAAGTTCTCAAAAACAAATTCTTGAACTACAGAAATCCTTAATGGACAAGATAGAAAATCTCTCTCGTGAAAATGAAATATTAAGGAGGAATCAAAATGAAATGAAACAGCTAGTAGAACAGGAAGCTGTGAGAGTGACGAGAAATCATAATGAAGTGAAGAATTCAATAGATCAAATGAAAAACACATTAGAGAGCCTTAAAAACAGAATGGGTGAAGCAGAAGAGAGAATATCGGACTTAGAAGACAGAGAACAGGAAAGGATACAGTCAGACCAAAGAAAAGAAGAGGAAATTTGAAATCTAAAACATATTGTCGGGAATCTTCAGGATACTATTAAAAAACCCAACATTCGGGTTCTAGGAGTTCCTGAAGTCATGGAGAGGGAGAGAGGATTAGAAGGACTTTTTAATGAGATATTAGCAGAAAATTTCCCAGATTTGGAGAAGGACAGAGACATCCTAGTACAGGAAGCTCATAGAACCCCTAATAAACACGACCAAAAGAGATCCTCACCACGACACGTTGTAATTAAACTCTCCACAGTGAAACATAAAGAAAAGATCCTAAAATGTGCAAGAGAGAAACGTCAGATTACTCTCAGAGGATCTCCAATCAGGCTCACAGCTGACTTCTCATCAGAAACCCTACAAGCTAGAAGGGAATGGCGAGATATAGCCCAGGTACTAAGAGAGAAAAACTGCCAGCCCAGAATATTATATCCTGCAAAGCTCTCATTTGTGAATGAAGGTGAAATAAAGACTTTTCATAGCAATCAGAAATTGAAAGAATTTGTCGCCACTCGTCCAGCCCTGCAAAAGATGCTTAAAGATGTGTTGCACACAGAAACACAGAAACACGGTCATCAATATGAAAGAAGGTAAAGGAAGGAAACCTCACAGCAAAAGATCACAGGGAATTCAAAGCATATATTAGAACTTATCTTTGGCAAATGGCAGGGCAAAGTTACCACTTATCATTAGTCACATTGAACATTAATGGCCTGAACTGTCCAGTTAAAAGACACCGATTGGCTGATTGGGTTCAGGAACAAAACCCATCTATTTGCTGCTTACAAGAAACACATCTTTCCAACAAAGATGCATACAGACTGAAAGTGAAAGGCTGGAAAAAGATATACCATGCCAACAGAAATGAAAAAAGAGCGGGCATAGCCATCTTAATATTGGACAACATAAACTTTACCACAAAAACTGTTAAGAGAGACAAAGAGGGACACTATATCATGATTAAGGGATCAATTCAACAGGAAGATATAACAATTATCAATGTATATGCACCTAATTACAGGGCACCGGTTTATTTAAAAGATTTGTTAAGGGACTTAAAGGGAGACTTAGACCCCAATACAATAGTACTGGGGGACTTCAATACTCCACTCTCAGAAATAGACAGATCAACAGGACAGAAGATCAACAAGGAGACAGTAGATTTAAACGACACTATAGCCCAAATGGATCTAACAGATATCTACAGAACTTTCAATCCTACAGCTAAAGATTTTACATTCTTCTCAGCAGTACATGGAACCTTCTCTAGGACTGACCACATACTAGGCCATAAAGCAAGTCTCAGCAAATTCAAAAGTGTTAGAATCATACCATGCAGCTTCTCAGACCATAAAGGAATGAAGTTGGAAATTAGCAACTCAGGAATCCCTAGAGCACACGCAAACACATGGAGATTGAACAACATGCTCCTGAATGAACAATGGGTCATAGAAGAAATTAAAAGAGAAATCAAAAATTTTCTGCAAGTAAATGAGGATAGCAGCACAACATACCAAAACTTATGGGACGCAGCAAAAGCAGTGTTAAGAGGAAAGTTTATATCAATAGGTGCCTACATCAAAAAATTGGAAAGGCACCAAATAGATGAGCTTTCAATTCACCTCAAGGATCTAGAAAACCTACAGCAAACCAGACCCAAATCTAGTAGGAGAAGAGAAATAATTAAAATCAGAGAAGAAATCAACAGGATTGAATCCAAAAAAAATTACAAAAAATCAGCCAAACGAGGAGCTGGTTTTTTGAAAAAATAAACAAAATTGACACCCCATTGGCCCAACTAACTAAAAAAAGAAAAGACCCAAATCAATAAAATCAGAGATGAAAAAGGAAACGTAACAACAGACACCACAGAAATAAAAAAGAATCATCAGAAATTACTACAAGGACTTGTATGCCAGCAAACAGGGAAACCTATCAGAAATGGATAGATTCCTGGACACATGCAACCTACCTAAATTGAACCAGGAAGACATCGAAAACCTAAACAGACCCATAACTGAGACAGAAATTGAAACAGTAATAAAGGCCCTCCCAACAAAGAAAAGCCCAGGACCGGATGGATTCACTGCTGAATTCTACCAGACATTTAAAGAAGAACTAACTCCAATTCTTCTCAAACTATTCAGAACAATCGAAAAAGAGGGAGTCCTCCCTAATTCTTTCTATGAAGCCAGCATCACCTTAATTCCTAAGCCGGAAAAAGATGCAGCACTGAAAGAGAATTACAGACCAATATCCCTGATGAACATAGATGCAAAAATCCTCAATAAAATTCTGGCCAATAGAATGCAACAACACATCAGAAAGATCATCCACCCAGACCAAGTGGGATTTATCCCTGGTATGCAGGGATGGTTTAATGTGTGCAAAACAATCAATGTGATACACCACATTAACAGACTGCAGAAGAAAAACCATATGTTTTTCTCAATAGACACCGAGAAAGCATTTGATAAAATACAACACCCTTTCATGATGAAAACTCTAAGCAAACTGGGTATGGAAGGAACATTCCTCAATACAATCAAAGCAATTTATGACAAACCCACAGCCAACATCCTATTGAATGGGGAACAGTTGGAAGCATTTCCACTGAGATCTGGTACCAGACAGGGATGCCCACTCTCACCACTGCTATTCAACATAGTTCTGGAAGTTCTAGCCAGAGCTATTAGGCAAGAAAAAGAAATTAAAGGGATACAAATTGGGAAGGAAGAACTCAAACAATCCCTCTTTGCAGATGACATGATTCTTTACTTAGGGGACCCAAGGAACTCTACTAAGAGACTATCGGAACTCACAGAAGAGTTTGGCAAAGTAGCAGGGTATAAAATCAATGCACAAAAATCAACAGCCTTTGTATACACAGGCAATGCCACGGCTGAGGAAGAACTTCTAAGATCAATCCCATTCACAATAGCTACAAAAACAATCAAATACCTTGGAATAAATTTAACCAAGGACATTAAGGATCTCTACGATGAAAATTACAAAACCTTAAAGAAAGAAATAGAAGAGGATAACAAGAATTGGAAAAATCTTCCATGCTCATGGATTGGAAGAATCAATATCATCAAAATGTCCATTCTCCCAAAAGCAATTTATAGATTCAATGCAATACCAATCAAGATACCAAAGACTTTCTTCTCAGATCTGGAAAAAAATGGTGCTGAAATTAATATGGAGACACAGGAGACCTCGAATAGCTAAAGCAATCTTGTACAACAAAAACAAAGCCGGGGGCATCACAATACCAGATTTCAGGACATACTACAGGGCAGTTGTAATCAAAACAGCATGGTACTGGTACAGAAACAGATGGATAGACCAATGGAACAGAATTGAAACACCAGAAATCAATCCAAACAACTACAGCCAACTCATATTTGATCAAGGATCCAAAACCAATCCCTGGAGTAAGGACAGTCTATTCAACAAATGGTGCTGGGAAAATTGGATTTCCACGTGCAGAATCATGAAGCAAGACCCCTACCTTTCACCTTACACAAAAATTCACTCAACATGGATTAAAGACTTAAATCTACGACCTGACACCATCAAATTATCAGAGAGCATTGGAAAAACCCTGCAAGATATAGGTACCGGCAATGACTTCTTGGAAAACACCCCAGAAGCACAGGCAGTCAAAGCCAAAATTAACATTTGGGATTGCATCAAATTGAGAAGTTTCTGTACTGCAAAGAAACAGTCAGGAAAGTGAAGAGGCAACCAACAGAATGGGAAAATATATTTGCAAACTATGCAACTGATAAAGGGTTGATAACCAGAATCTACAATGAAATCAAGAAACTCCACAACATCAAAACAAACAACCCACTTAAGAGATGGGCCAAGGACCTCAATAGACATTTCTCAAAAGAGGAAATCCAAATGGCCAACAGACACATGAAAAAATGTTCAAGATCACTAGCAATCAGGGAAATGCAAATCAAAACCACAATGAGGTTTCACCTCACCCCAGTTAGAATGGCTCACATTCAGAAATCTACCAACAATAGATGCTGGAGAGGATGTGGGGAAAAAGGGACACTAACCCACTGTTGGTGGGAATGCAAACTGGTTAAGCCACTATGGAAGTCAGTCTGGAGATTCCTCAGAAACCTGAATATAACCCTACCATTCAACCCAGCCATCCCACTCCTTGGAATTTACCCAAAGGAAATGAAATTGGCAAACAAACAAGCTGTCTGCACATTAATGTTTATTGCAGCTCAATTCACAATAGCTAAGACCTGGAACCAACCCAAATGCCCATCAACAGTAGACTGGATAAAGAAATTATGGGACATGTACTCTATAGAATACTATCCAGCAGTCAAAAACAACGAAACTCGGTCATTTGCAACAAGATGGAGGAATTTGGAAAACATCATGCTGAGTGAATTAAGCCAGCCCCAAAGGGACAAATATCATATGTTCTCCCTGATCGGCAACAACTAACTGAGCACCAAAGGGGAAACTTGTTGAAGTGAAATGGACACTATGAGAAACAGTGACTTGATCAGCTCTTGTCCTGACGGTTGATGTACAATGTAATACTTTATCCATTTTAGTATTTTTTTGTTCTAGTACCATTGGTTGAACTCTGTAATTAACACACAATTATTCTTAGGTGTTTAAATTTTAACTGAAAAGTGATCCCTGTTAGGAATTTGAAAACATTACGCTGAGTGAAATAAGCCAATCCCAAAGGGACAAATACCACTTGTTCTCCCTGATAGGTGACAACTAACTGAGCACCAAAGAGGAAACCTGTGAAAGGGCTGATCAAGTCACCGTTTCTCATAGTGTTCATCTGAAATGAACACTATGAGAAACGGTGACTTGATCAGCCCTCACCCTGACTGTTGATGAGCAACTTAATATGTTATCCCTCTTAGTATTTTTTGTTTGTTTGTTCTACTTAATACTTTTGGTTGAATACTGTAATCAATACACAATTCTTCTTAAGTGCTGAAACTTAACTGAAAAGTGATCGCTGTTAAATATAAGAGTGGGAATAAGAGAGGGAAGAGATGTGCAATTTGGGACATGCTCAAGCTGACTTACCCCAAACGGTAGAGTTAGAAACATACCAGGGGATTCCAATTCAATCCCATCAAGGTGGCATGTACCAATGCCATCTCACTAGTCCAAGTGATCAATTTCTGTTCACAATTGATCATAATGATAGGACTAAGAGTCAAAGGGATCACATAAACAAGAATAGTGTCTGCAAATACTAGCTGATAGAATAAAAAAGAGAGAGAATGATCCAACATGGGAAGTGAGATACACAGCAGACCTATAGAATGGCAGATGTCCTAAACAGCACTCTGGCCTCAGAATCAGCCCTTAAGGCATGAGGATCCTGCTGAAAAGCCCATGAGAGTATTTCAGTCATGGAAAGCCAAGACACTCTGGGAAAAAAAAAACTAAATGAAAGATCTCCACGAGTGAGATCCCAGTGGGAAGAACGGGTCATCAAAGAAGGAGGTACCTTTCTCTGAAGGGAGGAGAGAACTTCCACTTTGACCATGGCCTTGACTAAATAGTATCAGAGTCAGTGAACTCATGGGGCTTTCATAGCCTTGGCAGCTGATGACAAGAGCCTAGGGTGATTACTAATGCCATAAACAAGAGTGTCAATTTGTTAAGTCAACAACAGGAGTCACTGTGCACTTACTCCTCATGTAGGATCTTTGGCCTTAGTGTGCTGTACATTGAGATTTAATGCTATAACTAGTACTCAAACAGTATTTTTCACTTTATGTTTCTGTGTGGGAGCAAACTGTTGAAATCTTTACTTAATGCATGCTAAACTGATCTTTTGTATATAGAGAATCGAAAATGAATCTTGATGTGAATGGAAGGGGAGAGGGAGTGGGAAAGGGGAAGGTTGCAGGTAGGAGGGACGTTATGGGGGGGAAGCCATTGTAATCCATAAGCTGTACTTTGGAAATTTATATTCATTAAATGAAAGTTAAAAAAAAAAGAATCGATAGGAAATAGACAAATACATGGGGACTGAACAACAAGCTCCTGAATCAACAGTGGGTGCTTGTTGAGGAATAAAACCATTTCTAGAAACGAACAAAAATGAACACAGGATGGGGCAGTGCTGTGGCCTAGTATATTAATGCGCTGACTGCAACGTTAGCATCCCATATGGGCACTGGTTGGGGTCTCAGCTGCACCACTACCAATCCAGCTCCCTGCTAATGCACCCGAGAGAGCAGCAGAGGATGGCCAAGTCCTTGGGCCCCTGCACCCACGTGGGAGAACCAGAGGAAGATCCTGACTCCTGGCTTCTGCCTGGCCCAGCGCTGGCCCTTGTGACCATGTGGGGAGTGAACCAGTGGATGGAAGATCAATCTTACCCTGTCTCTCCCTCTCTCTCTCTCTCTGTAACTCTGCCGTTAAATAAAAAACTAAAACACAACACTCAAAACTTTTTTAAAGATTTACTTATTTGTTTCAATGTCAGAGGTACAGAGAGGCAGAGAGAGAAAGACAGAGAGAGAGGTCTTCCATTCGCTGGTTTACTTACCAAATGGCTGCAACGGCCGGAGCTGGGCCGATCCGGAGCCAAGAGCCAGGAGCTTCTCCCACATCTCCCACAAGGTGAGGGGCCCAAGGACTTGGCCATCCTCCACTGTTTTCCCGTGTGCATTACCAGGGAGCTGGATCACAAGCGGAACAGCCAAAACTCAAACTGGTACCCATACCTTCAATAATGCAGCTGTCCCATTCGTGGGAATATATTCAAAGGAAGTGAATTCAGCATATGGAACAATGGCCTGCACTGCCAGGCTGACAGCAGCTCCATTCACACTAGCCGAGATGCGCAATCGATCTAGATGTGCAGCAATTGATGACTGGATCAAGAAAATGTGGTGTATCCATACACCACAGGATATTACTCAGCCATAAAAAAGAATGAAATCCCGCCAATGCAACAGAATAGATACAACGGAGCTCATTATGATAAGGGGAATAAGGCAGGCCCAAAAGGGGGAAATAAGCACGCTTTTTCCTCGATTTCTGGTAGGTAACAGAGAGAGTATACAAATTGTGTGAATGTCATATCATGTGGTACCTGTATATAAGTATCCTTTCACGGAATCATACCCTCTAAAATGACAATATACTCTCGTTTCCTACGTGAACAATAAGGAAACGGAGGTGGTAGAATAGTGAGGACTCTTGGGATACTAATAGCATTTTGTTGTTAACTTGGGCATTGGCTCTGAGTGTGATCAGAGAAACAAACATTCAGTTACCTGCACACGCATGTGCAGTTCTTGGTATGTAGACTGCATAGACATTTTTGACAAAATGTCTAAAATAAATGTTTTTATATATATATATATATATAGTTTTTATATGTAGGTGCCCTTATCCTCCATTGAATAATTTGATTTCACAGTACATTTCTCAGATGTATAAAAGGCATAACTTTTGTAGGCCCAGGGGATTCATTTTCACTGCTGTATATTATCCCACGGAAAGCATGGATTGCGATGTCCATTTGAAGTCCTGTTGGTGGAAACGGTCTTCGATACAGTCTTGCTCTCACAAACAATTCTGAATTGGATGTTGTTACAGATGAGGCCGTGTGTCCACTACTCTCTGGTTACCCAAAGTGTGATCCATGGAACGGCAATTGCCTCACTACTGGCACCTTAAGCAGGGTTCTGCAGAGAAACAGAAGGAATGGGATGCCTGTTTGTGAGTGTGTGTGTATTTCTGTTACACACTCAGCTCCAGCGAGTGTAGAGCCTGCAAATTTCACAGTCTGCTGAGAAGGCTGACAGGCTGGAGAACCAACAAAGAGCTGCAGTTTGCGTCCAAAGGCAGCGTGCTGTCAGAATTTCTTCCTGCTTAGGGGAGTCAGCCTTTTACTCATCAGCCCTTCAACTGATCAGATAAGACCCACCAAATATGAAGCAGGGCAAACTGCTTCACTCCCAGCCTACTGACTTTCACAGTTGTCCCATCTAAAAATATGCAGACTCATGGTTCACTATGTATCACGGTCCTGGCACTTACTCCAGACAATACACAACAGTGGCCATCACACCTAGATCCTGTTACAAGGAGGACAGGAAGGCCCTGCCGCAGACACCCCCCAACGCCTAGAATGTGGGCCCTGCTAGCATTACGTCACTACCTTTCTCTTTAAATGTTTCTTGTATTTATTGGAAAGGAAGAGCAACAGAGGAAGAAAGGGAGAGGGAGATGAAGGGAGGGATGGAGGAAGAGACAGAGAGAGAGAGAGAGAGAGAAGAGAGATCGATCTTCCCTCCCCTGCTTCGCTTCCCTTGCCAAATGGCTGTGACAGACAGCACTGGGCCAGGCCAAAACCAAGAGCCAGGGCCTCCGTTCCCATCTTGCACCCACATGCTTGGCCAGCCTCTGCGGATTTCCCAGTGCTTTAGTAGGAAGCTAGGTGGGAAGTGGAGCAGCTGAGACTGCAAGTGGTGCTCTGATGTGGGATTCAGGTGGCTTAACCAGCTGCATCTCATCTGCCCTAAATTCCTGTGATGCAGGTTAGGGCGCTAGGAAGAGTGACAGCCTCCTCCTTCCCACTTTGCTTTATTTGGCCAGTCTAGGGGACAGCGTGTACCCTGGCATGCTCCAGGCTGGAGCTTCCCGCCTTGGGATATGGCCACCAAAGGAAGGAAGGGTTCACACGCAGCACCGGATTTCTCCAGCAGAGTGCTTACAGGGGCACGGGCCCACGGGAGCAGTACACGGAACGGAGTTCTCTCATTGAGGGAGTCATGCCATGTAAACCTCTTAAGCAGCCAAACAGTGTCACCGAATGCAGTGAGCCAGCGGATGGAAGATCCCCCCTCCCTGTGACTCTTTCAAGTAAATAATTAAATCTTAATCCATAATTTTAAAAGTAAATAAACTCCTGGCTCCTGGCTTCGGTCTGTTCCAACCCCTGCTGTTGCGGCCATCTGGGCAGTGAACCAGTGGACGAAAGACCTCTCTGTCTGTCTCTGTCTCTGCCTTTCCGTCCCTCTACCTTTCAAACAAACCCATCTTTAAAAGAATTTGTTTTGAATTATTTTGTGACCCACCCTATGCTCTGTCCTGGAGAATGGTCCATGTGTACATGTCCCATGGGTATTCTAAAGCTAGTGAATGGAACATTCTGCAGATATTTGCCAGGTCTAACTGATCTGATGCAATAGGACTCTACATTTGGTTGATTTTCTGTCTAGATATAACGGAGCGCTAGAGTAATCTACTCTTATTGTATTGGAGTCTGTCTCCCTTGTGGTATATTAATATTTGCGTTATGTATTCGAGTGCTCCAGTATTGGGTGCATATGTTTTGACAAGTGTTTTCTTCTTTATTTAGTAATTCTTTTTAAACATTTTGTATTTTCTTTGCAAGGCAGAAACAGAGAAACTG
This sequence comes from Oryctolagus cuniculus, assembly GCF_051225735.1. Lineage (NCBI taxonomy): Eukaryota > Metazoa > Chordata > Mammalia > Lagomorpha > Leporidae > Oryctolagus > Oryctolagus cuniculus. The sequence goes on from NC_142888.1 coordinate 90,495,178, forward strand.
ACAGAGAGATTGAAGCTTGTATCTGCTGGTTCACTCCCCAAATGCCCCCAACAGTCAGGGTTGGGCCAGGCCAAAGCCAGGAATCTGGAGCTCACATCAGGTCTCCCCTATGAATATTAGAGCCCAAGTACTTGAGCCATCATCTAATGCCCCACAGGGTCACACAACAGTAGGAAGCTGCGTCTGACACGGAGCCAGGACTCAAACCAGGCACTCTGATGTGGCAGCAGGTGGCAAGTTAACCACTAGACCCAATTCCTGCCCCAGGGAGTGTTAGTCCTTCTTGCTGACATGGGGGCTGTAGCATGATATAGTGCCCTTCCTTTTCCCTGTGCACTGCCTCAGATTTTAAATCTGCTTCATTTCATGGAAGGATGGCCACTCTTGCTCTTTTATTCCACTGGCATGGAGCATCGTACTCCACCCTCTCACTCTAGGCATGGCCTTAGAGGTGAAGTGAGTTTCTTGTAAGAAGCAATAGTTATTGTATTATCTATTTGACAACCGAAGTTATAGAACGAGGTGGATACAGAGAGAGAGAGAGGGTCTCCCATCTGCTGGTTCACTCCTCAGATGGCCACAAAGGCAGGAGCTGTGCGGAGCCAAAGCCAGGCACCAGGAGCTTCCTCCAGGTCTCCCACGCGGGTGCAGGGGCCCAGGGACTTGGGCCATCTTCCACTGCTTTCCCAGGCCATAGCAGGGAGTTGGATTGGAAGTGGAGCAGCTGGGACTAGAATTGGAGGCCATGTGGGTGCTGCATCCATGGCTTTAACTCACATTGCCTGTTTGTTTTCTAAAGAGCCAGGAGGGCCTGGCCCACACACCCCCTGCCTGCAGAAAGTGTCAGGTGGACCACCCGCAGGAAGTCTCCCCGCCCCCACTCTTCTCTGGTGTACCAGCCTCCTCTGACCCCTTCCCGACCCAGGGCCGTGCCCCCGACAGGGTCGTGAGGAAAAGGCACGCCTGAGAAGAAGGCACCAAGGGCCGACCTGCGCAGCTCCCGGACTCTCTGAGCCAGGGCCCGTGCCACACCTGGGACGAGCGAGCGCTGGTGGCGTTTAGGGGCGCGAGGCTGGAGACTCGCGGCTTTGCCTCTGCCCCTGATCGGGCCGGGGGTTCGGGGGGGGTATGGGGTTGGGTGGGGGGTGGGGGGTGTGGGCGGGCTGGACGCTGGACCGCGCGACCCCACTCCCCATGGCGCGGCTTCGGGTCTGCCCCCGGGCGAGCGCGTGCACGCTTGCCCTCTTGGCTGCGCGGTCCCATTTCCCCTGCCGCTCCTCCCACCCCAGGCCGCCCCAGGCGGCACCGCACTGCCCTGGCATTCGCTGGCGCCTTGGCAGCCGCCAGGATGGGTTTGCTGCCCGGAGGGGGTAAGGAAAGAGGCGACCCGCCACCACCCCTGCCGACCAGCCGCGTGCAGGCCCGCGGGACAAACCTTTGAGTCAGGGCTGACTTTCAATAGATCGCAGCGCGGGAGCTGCTCAGCATGTGCCTAACCCTCCTACACCTGGTGTAGCGCTGGGTTCCCTGCCAACGTGCTGCTGTGACAGGAGAGGGGGCTGCCACCTTTCCGGCACACCCTGTTTTCAGGACCCAGTTCTCTGGGTACCGACCCCTCCCTTCGAGGGGTGGGGCCCGTTGGCACCGCCTAGGAGAGCATGTAGTGGTGTCGCAGGTAGCAAGGGGCGGACTGCTGTCCCAGGCCAACGGAGGCTGCTTCTGCGCTGCCCATCTATCTATGTTCCCTAGGTGAGAAGACCCGAGTGTAGAGTTACAGATGCTTTTCTTTGACCATTGAGGTACCACGTGAAGAAGAACGTTGTCATTATGCTTTATGTAATGACGAATATTCCCGTAGTCCATATTTTGAAGAGATCCACACTCCAACATAAGGATCCAGAAAGTATTCAACATAAAGTACTGAAAAGTGACAAGTGGTAGGAAACAAGCTATGACAAAGGCAAAGTGGAGGCATAATTTGTAAACTGGTGATATCTCACTTATATTGTGTCCCTACTGTCAAGGTGTTAATTCACTGCCTTCTCAGTCACGTGGACATTTTGAATTCTAAAACCCTATATACCTGTGAAATGGGGGAAAAAATTGTAATCACCATGTGGCCAGCGCAGCCAGCCCTTGCTGGCGTGTTCACAGTTTTTCCTATTGTCACATGTCACATTATAGTCACAGGAGACTCAACCAAATCGGTCAGTTTAATATTTCAGTTCGGAAAAAAAATTATGTGTTCAGCGCCGCAGTAAAATGATTGTAAGTGCCACGCGGCTAGCGCAGCCCTCACTGTGGTTTGGGCAGTTTCTGCTATGGTTACACGCCTGCTTCACACTTCTCCAGTGAGTCTGCTCTCTTAGCGACCCAAACGCAACGAATTCGAGAACACCACCGATCGACCCACACGACCCCAAGGATCCACCACGGCGCTGAAGCGCAGCCCTTTAGGTCACGTGAACCCCACAGCCGTCGGACAGTTGTCACTCCTGTCGATCACGTGGCCCCCTAAGGTCTCGCGAGACTCTGCTCTGGCGTCTCTGGAAGATTCTACGCCCAGAGCCTCGCGGTAGCGGTAATCATGCTGCCGCGAAAAGACAGCAAACTGAAGGCCAGGTAACGCTGCCGTCCCGCGGGTTACCTAAATCCCATGTTAATCTGTCCTCCTCAGTGTATACTGAGGCAGTGTTTGGCCTTCTGAGGAGCCTGGGCCGGACTTTCGGGACTTTGGTGGGGCGAGAGGCTGAGGCGGGGGGAAATGGCGCCGACAAGCCTGGGCTTGTCCGTTTCCCAAAGCCGGGGCGCTGCCTGTCCCCGCCCTCTCAGCGCCCTCTCAGCGCCCTGTCAGCCGGGGCGCTGCCTGTCCCCGCCCTCTCAGCGCCCTCTCAGCGCCCTCTCAGCCTGGGCGCTGCCTGTTCCCGCCCTCTCAGCGCCATCTCAGCGCCCTGTCAGCCGGGGCGCTGCCTGTCCCCGCCCTCATCCTTCTCTCTCACGCGGCTTTTTACTGCCTTTGCCCTTACTGCCAGTGACTACTGCACGAAATTCATCGCCTTTTCTTCTCTTCTTCTCTGATTCTGCAAACGAGGGAGAGGTGGTTTTTTTTTTTTTTTTTTTTTTTTTTTTTTTTAGCGAGACTTGAAATAATTTTTTAAGAGAGCGAGACTTGAGGCCGGCACCGCGGCTCACTAGGCTAATCCTCCGCCTTGTGGCGCCGGCACACCGGGTTCTAGTCCCGGTCGGGGCGCCGGATTCTGTCTCGGTTGCCCCTCTTCCAGTCCAGCTCTCTGCTGTGGCCCGGGAGTGCAGTGGAGGATGGCCCAAGTGCTTGGGCCCTGCACCCCATGGGAGACTAGGAGAAGCACCTGGCTCCTGGCTTCGGATCAGCGCAGTCGGTGCGCCGGCCGCAGCGGCCATTGGAGGGGGGGGGGGTGAACCAGGGGGTGAACCAACGGAAAAAGAAAGACCTTTCTCTCTGTCTCTCTCACTGTCCGCTCTGCCTGTCAAAAAAAAATTTAAAAAATAAAAATAAGAGAGCGAGACTTGAAATAATTTACTACAGCTATAATAGTGTGAAAGTAGCTACCATGTAAAAATGAAGAATTTTTGTCTCTTGAGGCCCGCGTTGCGCCGCCAGCCTAAGCCACCTGCGGCGCCCACTTCCCATAGCCAAGTGCTGGTTCAGCTCCGGGCTGTTCTGCTTCTCCGGCTGCCTGCCTCTGGGCCTAGGAAGCAGCAGAAAGTGTCTTGGGCCCCCCGCCATCCCGTCTGGAGTTCCTGGGTCCTGGCTTGGGGCTAGCACAGCCCTGGGGAGTGAACCAGCAGAGAGATCTTTCTCCCCGCTTCCGTCCCTGCCTTTTTCTCTCCCTACTTCCCTCTTCACTTTGCCTTCCAGATGAATAAATCTTGTTCTAAAGAATTTTCCTTTTATTTACTAAGCCATATGTTTTTCAAAGTGCCATCATTCTGTACTTGAGATTTTTAAGTAGCTTACACTAGTCCAGCCATGTACTATTTCCCTCTGGTCTCCCCAGCCCCTCACCTCGGGTTTTCTAAGCATTCATTCTTATACTTTTTGAAAATTCTCTTCTTTACTTAATGTGGAAAAAGTTATTATTAAATAAAATTATGGGTGATACTTACAGTTCACAAAATTAATGAAGATAGTACTAAATGGGCCAGAGGTTGGGTACACACAGCAGGTAGAGCGGCCGCCCGCAGAGTCTGCATTCCCACTTCCCATCTGGGCTCCAGTTGGAGTCCTGGCTGCTCCATTTCCCATCCAGCTCCCTGCCAATGCGCTTGGGAAAGCAGCCTGCCCCGCGCGGGGGCAGAGGCGAAGCCGCGAGTCTCCAGTCTGGCGCGCCTAAACGCTGGCCCCCAGGTGTGGCGTGGGCGTAGGCGTGCCCCGCCAGACCCAAAGAGTCAGGGGAGCTGCAGGAGGTGGCCCTTGGTGCCCTCTTCTCAGGTGTGCGGTCTCCTCACAGCCCTGCCGGGGCACGGTCCTGGGTCTGGGAAGGGGTGGAGGAGGCAGGTATGCCAGAGAGGAGTAGGGAGGCGGGGAGACTGACTGCGGGTGGTCCGCTCGCCCCTTTCCTGAGAGGGGCGGTGCGGGCAGGACCCTCCTGGCTCTTTAAAAAAAACAAACAAGTTGCTGCAGGTTAAAGCCCTGGCTGCAGCATCCGCATCCCATAAGGGTGTGGCTTCGAGTCCCAGGTGCTCCACTTCCCATACAGCTCCCCGCTAATGGCCTGGGAAAGCCCTGCACCCGCGTCGGAGACCCAGAGGAGAAAACTCGTGACTCCTGGCTTTGGCTCCGAGCCAATTGTGGCCATCTGGGGAGTGAACCAGCAGAAGGAAGACCTCTCTCTCTCTGTTTCTCTGCTTCTGCCTCTCTGTAACTCTGCCTTTTAAATAAGTAAGTCTTGAAAAAAGTGCTGAATAGTAAACAAATAAAGGACTATGTTCACATTTATGGAGGATTTAAGTACTGTTTGGGTAGTGATCTAATGTAGTATATATATGAAATAATATATACATAGTAATACATGTTAATTATGCATCATATATAGTTTAAATATTCTATTTTTTCTCATCACAGTAATTCAAAGGTAGTTCTGCAAAACACTGAGTCTGAGAAACAGCAACAGGAACATGCTGTACCATCAATGAAATATGAGAACCATGAAAATAAAGGTAATTCCATGTTGTAGAAGTTTTTTTAGATAATCTGCTAATGTAAAATCTGAATCACGGAGGGAGGCATAATTTCCCCAATTTACATGGGAATGGAATATTTTTTCCACAGAACATTTGAGAAAATATTGTTTTTTCACAAAATATTTAAGGACACCCTGTTGAAACTAAATCTTCCACCACTTTTAAATTTTGCCATTGTTTACTAACAACAGTGGACTGTATGTTTATAATTATTGTAATCTATTATTCTTTAAGAAGTTATTCTTTTTAACTCATTTTTCTTCTTTCATTAATCTCTCTCATGCTTGAAACTTTCCCTTTTTTATAGCATATTTCTAATATTGTGATGGCAAGAAGTAAGTCCATAAGTGCAAGTTATTTGGAAGTGTTATATATAGCGACAAGTAAAGTGTCTCACTCTTGAACAGAAGATACCATTTATCTGTCAGGATTAGCAGACATAATACCCCTCGTTTTATACAGATTTTCCACACTTTGTCAAAACCATTTTGTTATTATTTCATATAAGTTATCTCATCTAGCTAAAAGAAATCCTGGAAGGGTGTTATTTTAATTTTCAGATGAGATATTTCGGCGAGGAGAAGCTGGGCAATACTCTGGGTTATAGGCAACCTCAAAACCTCAATGGCTTATTTCTCACTCCGATTACATGTCCATGGCAGGTGCACATCTTTCACAGGGTACTGAATGTTGGGGTCTCAAGTAATTCTTACTGAAAAATCTCAGAGACCGAAACAGAGCCATTACCATCCAGAAAGTGATTAGTCATCCTGCCAGAGGGTGAGAGTTCTACAGGATCTCAAACCATCAACCATGTATATTGGCTTAGACATAACACATGTTGCTCACAAGCCATTGGCCAGAGCTAATCACATACATAGCTCCACCCAAAGGAAAGTGGTCATGAAGTACAGTTTTACCAGGTGCCTGGAACAGGGGTGGGGTGAGAGGGGTTGAGGAGTGGAGGGGGTAGGGAGAAATGGAAACACCTGACTACCATGAGAAGTAATTGAAGTTCAGAGAGATTAAGTTACTTACCTAAAATTACATAGGCCCTAAGTGACTGCAGAAATCAGATATTTATGAGTTCAAGGTCCATGCTGTTTCTATACCTACCGCTTTCTGCATTGTATGTTACTCTCTTAAATGGTCAGGCAAATGCTACTTGACCCATAACATTCCACCACTGGCTCCCAAAAAGTCAAATTCTTTCAATACAGCATACAGTCCCATCACCCAAATATCCAAACTCTTAGTCTGCCATTAATTTAGAAGTCCATAGTCTGATCAGGTACTCAAAGCAGACTCTTGCATAATTCGTAAACAAGTTACATACTTCAGTGTACAATTGTGAAGCATAAAAAGGTATGCATTTCCATTCCATACAGGGGAGAAAAGGAAATAGGATAATTGGGCCAAAATAAGACTAAAAACCAGCAGGACAGTCCATAAATTCCATATCTGACATCCTCACACTGTGCTGAGGGCTCATCTCCCAATGGCTTGCGCGGCCATGCTCTTATTGCTTTGCTTGCCACAGCCTGTTTGAGTTTTCACAGATAGGGATCTCATCTCTGTGTCTCCACTAGGCACTGCCCAAGTGGAAGCTCTTTGCAATGATTCTGCTCCTGGAACCAATCTCTGTCTTGGCTCCCAGTTTGTCCTATACATCCTTTGAGATCCAGGTGGAGGCCTCCATGACTCCATGGCCCTGAAGGTCTTTGCCCACATGGCTGCTCTCTTGAGGCTAAATGCTGATGTCTGAAGCCTTCCCAAGCTGGCCTGCCTCACTGCTGGTAGCTTTTCTCAGTAGATATCTCACATCTCTGGTACTTGAGCTAGGGTGCTGCCTCCCAGGGTACACATTAGTAGGAAGTTGGAATTGGAAACAGAAATGACAGCCAGTCCCGTAGACTTTAATATGGAATGGTGACATCCCAAGTGGCATCTTGACCACTGCACCAAACACCCACCCCCACTAACTGCTTTCCTTTTTTTTTTTAATATTTATCTATTTGTTTGAAAGTCAGAGTTATACACAGAGAGAGGGAGAGGCAGAGAGAAAGAGAGAGAGAGAGAGAGAGAGAGAGGTCTTCCTCCGGGTCTCCCACACGGGTGCAGGGGCCTAAGGACCCAGGCCATCCTATACTGCTTTCCCAAGCCACAACAGAAATCTGGATCAGAAGTGGAGCAGCCGGGACTCAAGCTGGCGCCCATATGAGATGCCGGCACTGCAGGCAGCGGCTTTACCCACTATGCCACAGCACCAGCCCCTAACTGCTTTCTAACATGCCTGTATTGCCTTTGATTCTGATAGCACAGCTACAGGACAGGGGTTGTGCAGACATGCAAGACTTCAGTGTTGGATGCCCCAGTGTGTGTTTTGTCTTTGGCTTCTCTATCAGGGCTCTCTGTGGCTTTGCATCATTTGTGCACAGTGCTATGTGATTCCCAAAGCAGCCTTGCCTGAGATTGTAGTTGTAAATGTTAGGTAACTCAAATTTTACACTTTTCCCTCAGTGGCATCATTTAATGAAGGAATTTTTAATTCTCAAAAATGATGCTTCCTATACTCCATACCTTGACCAAGTGTCCTCAACCCTGATGATATTTTATTTTTTCATTCATTTGTGGACTTTCATGAAAGTGAGTTATATTTCTAGAATTCTACACATGTCACCAGCAAGTTTCTTTGTTGTTGCTTTTGAGAATCATTATGGACTTACAACTTTTTAACATGTTGAAGGAGGCTTCAAACTCCTGTTACCACGTTTTGAGCAGGGGAATGGCAAAATTTTACTTACACCTGAAAAAATCCTCTCTGCCTGCTGTATTGAAAATAGATGGTAAGGGAGTTAGTGTAAAAGTGGAGGTGTAGTTGGAAAGTACCATAACCCAGGAGATAGATATTGGTGACCTGGTTAGGGTGGCACCCCTGGACAAAGTGAGAAGTGTATGGACTCTGGATATGGTTTGAAAACAGAGTTGTTGAGAGATGTAGAGTATGAGGGAAAGGGTACTCAAGTCTACTTCCAAGTTTTTGAGAGCTACTAAGTGGAATGTCTGGGTCAAATACTCTACTCAAATTTGAATTCCTGCTCAGTGCCATACAGGGAAAATCCCAGAAGTTGTGAATAGCAGAATTATCCTGGTCAAAACTCAAACAGTGAAAGTAATGACTACCTAGCCCAGCAAGAAGTTAATCTGTCTGATTGTAAAATGATCAGGAGTGAACCAAGGTTTCTTCATATGTGTGTCCTGAGACAACATGGAGTAATTAATGTACAAAAAGCATAACACAGAGACTTAGAGAACTTTACTAGAATCCAATAGGAAGCTGATTTATAATAATCTAATTACCTTAACTCTTTTCTCCAAAAAGCACTCCTATTATCATTTGCTTGTACATCATTTCAGCTGGCTGTGTCAAAAAGAAAATAACTTTAGTGAATCTACCTATGAGAGAGAAAAATGAGAAGACAAGCCAAGTCTCACCACATGGTGAATTAGATATGTTGACAGGACACATGCAGGAGTGGTGGTATTTCGAGGAGTGAACTCAGGGTGAACTCTAAACAAAATGCTTTGTAAGCACACCTGAGGCTACATTCTCCAATAAACAAGATGACTAGACAAAGAAAATTAGTGAGAGACAAAGAGGGGCATTACATGACAATAAAAGAATCAATCCATCTGGAAGTCATAAGGATCCCAAATGTTTTCACACCAAACTATAGAGTCTCAAAGTGCATGAAATAAAAACTGATGGAGCTGAAAGGAAAAGTAGCCAGATCTACAGTTACAGTTGGGACCTTCAACACCCCCTTCTTAGCAAGTAATAGAAAGGCAGCAAGTATGTGGAAACACTAAATAATATAATCAGTACAATGACTGTGTGTAAATGGCAAAAATAAATGTTCTACCCAACAACAACAATTTGCTGTTTTCTAGTTTTTCCTTTTTTCAAGTATCTTGTAACATTCACAAAGGTAGAGCATCTCCTGGGCCATCAAACAAACCTCAACAAGTCTAAAAGCACTAAAATCACATAGACAATGTTCTGTAACAGCAATGGAATCAATAGGGAACTGAACAACAGAAGGATAACAGGGAAGTCTCTCTAAACATTTGGAAGTTATAGTCGATGCTTGAAATTCCAGTTGCCATGTAGACCCTTTTACAGAAGAATCGGGTTTAGGAAGTGTTGTCTCCTGGGCAGAAAGCATTTCAGGAAGGGCCAAAAGAAAGCTCTCTGTGGATATTTAAAACCAGGTATTGTAAAGAACAATGGTAGAAGAAGGCAGACAGTCCAGGAGGCTGCTGTAGCAGGTTCACCTGTCCTTAAAGCTTTCTCTACACCAGCAAAGGAATTTCAGCTTGCCCAGAATCAGTGTGGTAGCCAATTGGATTTGGGAGGTGTGAGAAAGGTTGCCTCCCAGGTGTTCCCGCAGTTGTTAAAGAACCCTGAAATGGGGTCAGCACTGTGGCACAGAGGTTAAAACCACTGCCTGTGACGCCAGCATCCCATATGGGCACTGGTTCGAGTCCCAGCTTGCTCCACTTCCAGTCCAGCTTCCTGCTAATGCACCTGTGGAAGCAGCGAAGGATGGACCAAGTCCTTGGGCCCCTGCACCCATATGGGAGTCCTGTAAAAAGCACCTGGCTCCTTGCTTTGGATCAGTGCAGCTCCGGCCATTGCTCGTTGCTGCCATTTGAGAAGTGAGCCAGCCGATGGAAGATCTCTCTTTCTCTCTCTCTCTCTCTCTCTCTCTCTCTCTCTCTCTCTCCCTTTCAAATAAAATAAATGAATCTTTAAAAAACCTGAAGGAAGGCAAGATTGGGACAGCTTCCTGGCATGTGGCTGATGCCAGTCTAACCCATGGGTATACACACTTCTGTTCTTTATAAATCTTACTTTATTTTTTTGGATCCTGTGTGGAGCAGCTGGTACATGAACTGGTGCCCATATCAGATGCCAGCACTGCAGACAGCAGCTTAACCCACTGTGCCACATTGCCAGCCTGAAATCCTACTGTATTTTTTACAAGGTTCAACACAGGTGCTTCCTCCTTCAGGATTTCTCCCTTAATGTGCCATCATTGAGATATCTGGACAGGCAGGGGAGTCTGATTTCTGGGGTTTGTATGACTGATTCCCACAGGGCAGGTTGGCACTTTGTTCGCTCCTTGTTCTACCATGTTGTTGTTGGCTATAACATGATACATGGTAAGTGAACCATTGGTGTATCTTCAGACTTTAATTTTTATTCCAAATTTCAGAACATAATGATGATGCGAGCTCTCCTGATGCAGGAAGGAATGTTGAGAGCTCTTTCCAGGATACTGTTGGTGATGGAAACGTTCATGATAAACACAGTAGATATGAGCATCTGCCCTCATACCTCAATGATGATGGAAATACAGCAGTGAGGAATGTCCACAGGGACTCTCAAAGGCGGTGGTAAGTGACTGTGCAGCCCTGGTTTGTGTGAAGCAGGCCCTAGAACCATGCAACTCTTTCACCGTGATCTTTTTTTTCTTTTCTCATGGAATGACTGAAGATTGCTAGAAGTGCAGTAATGGCTGAGCAGTCTTACCTGCAGTCCTGGTATCAGTGAGAAGAGGGTTCTAGAAGACTGTCTTAGCACATATTGGGCCCTCTTCTTTTTCCAGCACTCCTTATGATGTGCGTCGCAACAAGAGGACAGTGCAATGGCGCTATGATGACCAAATCCATATTACTGTATGGAGAGAGAAGAAATCTCTAGAGAGACAAAATAATAAGGACACAAAGGATGAAGCCACGGATATCTGGTTCAAGGTCATGGTGAGTGTCTTAACAATTTCTTCAATACACAGAATATTCTGAAACTTTATAGAAGGAAGATTGCATTAATACCTGAAGTTGACTTGGTGGGGAGAGATTCTGAATGAAGAGAAGAGGAGTGTAGGAAATTTGTATTTGGCACGCAAGAAAGAAATCCTGTCAACGGTCACTTCTTGGGAAGTCCTTTAAAACGATGTAGAAGGGTGGACCTTCAGCACAGCAGGTAAGTCCCAGATTGGAATGCCCATATCCCAATATCAGAGTTCCTGATTTAAGGTCCAGGTATTCCACTTCCAATCCACCTTCCTGCTAATGGAGACCTTGAGAAGCAGCAGACGATGATTCAAGTACTTGGGTCTGTGCCACCAACATGGGAGACCCAGATGAAGTTCTGGACTCCTGGCTTTGGCCTTGTCCAGCCCTGGCAGCTGTGGGCATTTGGGGGAGTGAACCAGTATATGGAAGGTATTTGTCTCTCTGTCTTTCAAATAAAATGAAAATCAGTCAATCAAAAACTAGGTAAAAGGTTGGAAAAGAATAGTTGGTTGAGCCCTTTCTCAGCCCCTAATTCTATGACGTCTCTCTCATCACATTCCTCCTTTTTCACACTTAGGTTCCATATGGGAAAAATTATGACAAGAAATGGCTGATGAATTCAATCCAGAGCCATTGCGCTATCCCCTTCACTCCGGTTGATGTAAGAGAGGATGGTGAAGCCATATGAGCGGGCAAAAGGGAAGGGGGTGAGGCCTGGAGTCATTCTGAGATTGTTTCTTTTGCCGTCATTCCTCATAGTTCCACTACGTCAAAAATCAGGCCCGGTTCTTTGTCCAGGATGCTAGCACTGCTGCTGCATTGGCAGAAGTCAGCCACAAGATTTGTGATAATGAGGACAAAAAGGTGTGTGCTGAGGACATTGCCTATACTAATTCCCAGGGCCAGAGGCTGGTGATCTTTGGAATTAGAGGCCCTAGTTTTTACCACACCCCTCCTTTCACAGATACCTATTTTTGTCAGCCGCTCTGTTGTACCCTACTCTGTGCAGAATAAGTTGCAGCCAGAACAAATGGAGCAGCTAAAGGTAATGCAGACTCAAGGCATGCTATGTATTGTCTACTCCCCAGATCTGCCTCTTCTCCCTGCACCCCCATATTTCCTTGTCATCAGCACCCCAAAGTTTCAGACTGTGCTCTCTTTCGATTTCTGCAGCTGGCCCTGAGCAAGCGATATGATGCTTTCCAGCGATCTCTTGACCTCCAGAGACTCCGTTTTGACCGAGGTATGTCTGACAGCAGTAATTCCAAGACAGGTGAAGGCAGAGGGCTTGCCTGGGTGGGAGGCATGGGGATGACAACTTGGAAAGGGGATGGTGCTGGCACTGTTTCTGCTGGGCCTTTCTCCTATTTCTGATTCCCTTTTCTTGGCTTCTGGAAGATTTGGTAAGCCATAATATTGACATGATACTGAATCGGAGAAACTGCATGGCTGCTACTCTGGAGGTCATTCAAAGTGATTTCTCTGAGGTGAGGTTCTAGGCCTCGGCCTGGTACTTAGGTCAAAGGGTGGAGGAGATGGGGTAGAGGGTATATTTATCTCCCAGGTCTGAGATAATAACTGACATTCTAACTGTTCCTCCCCTGAAGCTGGTGTCTTTGAATTTGAGCAGCAACAAACTCTACCAGCTGAATGGCCTGTGTGACATTGTTGAGAAGGCCCCCAAAGTCAAGATCCTGAACCTCTCTGCAAACAAGGTGAGAAGAGGGAGCCAGATGGAATAGGGGTTGAAGGTGACAACCTGCAGACAAAAGTACCTGTGGGAGAGGGAGGAGAGCTAAAGGAGCAGAGGCCTAGATCTCTCTCTCCCTGGAACTCCTTTTGCATTTTTCTCCCTGTATCTCTCAGCTGAGGACAGCATGGGAATTGGAGAAAGTGAAAGAGCTGGATCTGGAAGAGCTGTGGCTGGAAGGGAACCCCTTGTGCAGAACCTTCCCTAGCCATGCTGCCTACGTAAGGTCAGTGGTGGTGCCTCTGACCCTCGTGGGGACCTTCATCCCCCACAGCCCGAGCTGCCCCAACACTTGCCACCTGTAGGCAGGCAGCCCTGGTCCACTGGGAAGTCCATGGCCCTGCCCTCTGCTCTGTCCCTCAGCTCTGAGCTGCTTCCCTTTCCACCTGGTCGGGTGTGTTTCTCCCGTCTGTACATCTGGCTGCCTCCAGCACACCCTTCCATAGTTGTGTTCCGGGAAGCAGGGCTCCCTGTCCTCACCAGGGACAGAGATGCTGGAGACATGGACTCCGGTGGGTCCTCCAGCCCAGGGCCTCGTGCTGACTCAGGCTTCCTGTCCTTGGACTGAGACGGGGCTGGCTTCCCTCCCCTGTCCTGAGAGGGGCCTTCCTTCCCTTGCTCCAGAGAGGTCCTCCCTGCCTGTTCCAGGCTGACACAGGAGCTTTCATGCCTGACACTAAAGGCTGAGGCTCCAGGTGGCTGGCAGCAGGACGTCTGTTCCTCTGGTGCAGTGCTGGGAACTGGGCTGTCCTTCAAGACGAACTCAGGTTCCTTGAGTCAAAGGGTCAGATGCTGGCCAGCTGCAGTAAGAAAGGACTTCTCAAGGCACAGGTTGGAGGTCAAGGGCAGTGGAGGGTGAGGTTGAGAAGGACAGGCCTGTCCAGAGCACCACTCCTCCCTTCTTCCTCACCACGTCCTCCAGGGGATCCCTAGGAGCCCATGATGGGTCTGCTTCCTAGGGTAAGGCACCAACGACTCAGGCACAGCTGCGTGGGGATCTGGAGGAGAGAACACGGTGATCCTGAGAAGGTTCCAGGACCCTCTACCCTGTGCTGACCTGGGCCCTGACCCCTCACTGCTTGTGAGGAAGGTCTCCTGTGGCTACTCCATTGGCCACACTCAGCTCAGACTGGTCTCATACAGGTGACAAAGGCTCAACCTGCCTCCAGGGCCTCCAGCCCAAAAGGTGCCTGTTTTCTTGCTTATCTTGGGCCTTCAGGTCCACCCAGCATTAGCTGAAGAGAAGGGCTACAGCAGGGAAGCCACTCTCTGCTCTCTTCCTCCCTGACCCCCACTACCATGGTCAAGTCTCTTCCTCTTCTCTTTGCTTCCTCTCCCTCCCTTGTCTCTACTCTCGTACGTCTCCCCCACCTCTCCCTGGCCTACCTTCCTTCCCTCCCTTTCTCTTATCGTCCCTATGCCTTCCTCTTCCTGCCACCAGAGCCCTGCCTCACTCCCTTCCCTGACCCAGCTGCCTCCTGGGCCATCCCTGGGGGATGAGCTGGTCTTGTCCAGTCCATGCTTGGCAGAATGGTGGACACTCTGAGAAGTAGCAGAGGCCTGGGCTCCCATACCATTCCCTACTTCCTGCAGTGCTTTCCAAGGGGACCTGATGGAGGCGAGGAGAGAAGGGAGAGAAGGGAAAGCCCAAGCTCCCAATGAGACTTGTTGTGGCCCTGGAGAAGGGGCTCAGGACAATGTAGGTGGGAGATACCCAGGGGAAGGAGGGGGAGAGAGAGAGGAAGAGGCAGACATCGAGAGACTGTGCAACATTTTTCCTGTTAATCACTCCATTCTCTTTGTGGTTTTGGGTAGTGCCATCCGAGATTGTTTCCCCAAGTTGTTACGCCTGGTAAGTACCTACTACAATAATCATTGTTTTCTCTTAGTATGTATACTGTTTCCACACCTGCCCCCAAGCCCTTTAGGACTTGTACAGATTACACTATTGCATCATACTCTTACCTGTTTTAGAGACATGAATTACTGAGAAAGAAATTGCCTAGAAAATATATCCATAAAGATGTACATGCACACACAAAAGTTGCATATAATAGGCATTTCCTGGACTTTACAATTCAGATGTCCCCTGTAATCTTACCCGTGGAATTTTTGGGTCTGTTTCTTGCCTGGACTCTGATCCTTGCTCCCCTCTGGCCCCGTTCATTTCCTGGGTGATCCAGTGCCACCTCTCTGGTCTCCAATGCTGACTTCCTCTTCTCTTCCCCAGGATGGCATAGTGTTACCCTTGCCAGTTGGCGTTGACACTAATGAACTGCAGTTAGTAGAACCCTTCCCGGTAAGGAGGAAGGACCAAGCAGGATTTGGGATGTTGCAAGGGAGGCTTTATCAGTCATGTGATCTAAAATGACTTTTTGTTCCAGGAACCCCCAAAAGAAACTGAAATGCTGAAGAGTTTGATCTTGCGCTTCCTGCAGGAGTAAGTACCTCTGGAACTACTAGGAAGGGGAAGCCTGGAACAGGCAGCCCACCCAAACTCAGGTCTTCTCACAGTTTTCAAGCCTCATGGGGGCCTAGACCACAGAGATAGCCTGTTCTCATTGCTGCCCCACAGGTATTACTTCATCTATGACTATGGAGATCGCCGGAGTCTCCTTCGTACTTACCACGAGAAGGCCTGCTTCTCCCTGACCATTCCTTTTGATCCCATGGACCCAGTCCCGTGAGTATTGCGATTCAGACTCTGCCTGGGGCAGTGTAGCTCCCAGGCAGACACAGGTCAGCTCTTGAAAATACCTGCACTGCCTGGACCACCACTTCTTGCTGTTCCTCTTTATCTTCTAGGAGTGGCTTATGTGAGTATTTCAAGGACAGCAGGAATATGATGTATCTCCAGGACCCCTGTAAGTGTATGATGGGGAAGACTAAGCAGGGTAGGAGACTTTGAAGGTGACAGTTGTAGGGGCTGAGGGCCAGAGTGTGGCAGCCCAGAACCTCTGATTTCCTTGTGCAGACCTGCGAAGGCAGATGCTGAAGCACACAAACTGGGACATTGTGAACACCCTCAATGTGTTGCCCAGAACTCAGCATGACTTCATCTCCTTCTCAATGGACATGTGGTTCCAGATGGTGAGCACCTGCTTCCTCCCTCGGGCTGGGGCTGGGTGGCAGGTGGAGGAGGATCCTGAGTGCCCAAGTTCTTCCCTTTCAGGGAACTGCGCTCTGCTTTTCTGTCAACGGGGTGTTCAAGGGAGGTGAGTGTCTGTAGAGTCACCTCCTCAAAGCCCCCACCACTCCCTCTCACTGGGCTTCCCTTCAGAACTCACCCAGCTTTCCAGAATCTGTTCCCTTCCTGCTTGTTCTTCCTTCCATGTTCTGCCCCTATTCTGCCCACAAACCACCCTGGTCCACTCTAGGCCCGTGCCTGCCCATCCACCCAGCTTGGCATCAAGGACACAAACTGTGTGGAGTTTGAGGGCACCATCTCAGGTCCTTACTCTGTGACCCTGAGCCAGTTATCTCATGCCTCAGTGTCCCCATTTACTAAATATACTGTCTCTAATTCTTGGGCAGCTGAGAAACAGGAATCAAGTGAAGTTGTGAGGTGGCTTGTTCCAGGGCCCAGTACATGACAAGGATCCAGTTACCTGGGGTAGATGCTTCCAGTTGTTGCCCTCTCCATTCCCTCTGTGCTCTCCTGACTCCAAGTGAACAGTTTTCTCTGTCTGAAACCCTTCAAGTGAAGACCCTGACTGGGAATGCTGTGTGAATATGTAAAGCTTGTGCAACTCTAAGGGGTTATTGTTTATTGCCCTTTAAATAGGAAGTAATTCTTGGGATTCTGCATTTATCTTCACCCGGATCTTCATCACTGCTCCTAGAAGCAGTTCTAGGTAAGTACTGTGTTGCTGGTGGGAACACTTATTCCTGTCTAGGCCAGTGCCATGGGAATGCGGTGGTATGGGCCTCAGGATATTTTCAACATTGGGAAGATCCAAGGAGCAGTGTGGCCTAGTGGCTAATACCATGGGCTCTGGAGTCAGAATGTCAGAATAAGGCATCTCTTCCTGACCTCAGCACTCATTTTCAATGTGATCTAATCAAATTACTTGACCTTTCTGTGATTTAGCGCCTGCCTTTGAAAATAAGACTATCTACTCCCTTGCACTGTCATACAGGACAGAGGCATTGGGATTAAGTCTACAAATCAAGTGCAGCTGGTAAATGGTATCTCCAAAGGTGGGCTCTGTGCAAAGGTTAGAGGGCTTTAGCTAAGGAACTTGGGAGCCAGGCACAGTAAGGATACGGAAGGAGTCTGGGTGCCGAGTGGCAGTGGTTATGCAGGCTCCTGTTCTTAGGGTTGTGGGATGGACCATCTGTGCAGTTGTTTGAGGAATCATTTTTTTTTCCAGTCTGTGCATCCTGAATGACCAGCTGTTTGTGAGAGATGTCATGCCTGTTATCCATAACAGCTCTGTTCTAGGAGCCATACCTGGCTCTAACACAATGGCCGACCTGAACCAGCTGCAACAGAAAATGGTGCAGGCTTTCTACATGCAGTCTGGGATGAAACTCGAGTGGTCTCAGAAGTGAGTGCTGCCTGTGCCTGGGAGTAGGGGGGAGTTGGTCCAGCAGTGGTGTGAAAAATGGAAACACATGCACTTGGGAAAAGAACTATGTGAATATTTTATTTCCATACAAAAAGAGCAGACCTGTGAAAAAGAGAACATACTTTTTTTTAAAAAGATTTTTATTTATTTTTTACTTGAAAGTCAGAGATACACAGAGAGAGAAGGAGAGGCAGAGAGAGAGTGAGAGAGAGGTCTTCCATCCGCTGGTTCACTCCCCAGATGGCCGCAATGGTTGGAGTTGCACTGATCCGAAGCCAGAAGCCAGGAGCTTCTTCTGGGTCTCCCATGTGGGTGCAGTGGCCCAAAGACTTGGGCCATCTTCTACTGCTTTCCCAGGCCATAGCAGAGAGCTGGATTGGAAGTGGCGCAGCTGGGACTCGAATTAGTGCCCCTATGGGATACTGGCACTGCAGTCGTTGGCCTCACCTGCTACGCCACAGCGTCATCCTCAAACATACAGTATTTCTTTTTAGGTGTTTGGCTTGTTTCACTCAACATTATGTCCTCCAGTGCCATCCATTTTACTGCAAATGACAGGATCCCATTCTTCTTCTTCTTTCTTTAAAAGATTTATTTATTTATTTGAAAGAGTTACTCACACACACACACACACACACACGCACACAGGTCTTCCTTCCGATGGTTCACTCCCCAATTGGCCGCAATAGATGGAGCTGTGCTGATCCAAAACCAGGAGCCAGGAGCTTCTTCCGGGTCTCCCACGTGGGTACAGGGGCCCAAGGACTTGGGCTATCCTGTACTGCTTTCCCAGGCCATAGCAGAGAGCTAGATGGGAAGTGGAGCAGCCGGGTCTCGAACTGATGCCCATATGGGGTGCCGGTGCTTCAGGCCAGGGCGTTAACCCACTGTGCCACAGCGCCGGCCCCCCATTCTTCTTTTTATAGATGACTATTACTCCATTGTGTATATATGTATATATGCATGCATTTTATATATATATATATATAATTTTCTTTATCCATTTATCTGAGAATGGACACCTTGGTTTTTTATTCCATGTTTTGGCTACAGTGGATAGAGCTACTATAAACAATGGTGGAGCAGATCTTTCTTTGATACAATGTGGTCGTGTCTTTTAGGTATATGCTAATTAGTGGGATTGCTGGATCATTTGGCAGTTTCTTTTCTATTTTTCAAATATATCCCCATACTGTTTTCCACAATGGCTGCACTAATTTACAATTTCCATTAACAGTATGTAAGATTAGAGTTCCCCTTTCTCTACATCCTCACTAGAATTTGTTACTCTTTGTCTTGTTGATAATAGCCATTCTAACACGGGCAAGCTGATAGCTCGTTGTGATTTTGATTTGTATTTCCCTGATAGCTAGTGATATTGTGCATTATTTTCATGTATTTGTTGGTCATTTGTATTTCTTCTTTTGAGAATTGCTTATTCAGGTCCATTACCCACTTCTTAACTGGATTTTTTTTATTGAGTTTTTTGAGTTGCTGATATATTCTAGATATTAATCCTTTGTTGGATGAGTAGCTTGAAAATAATTTATCCAGTACTGTTGGATGTTTCTTTACTGTGTTGATCGTTTCCGTTGCTTTGCAGAAGCTTCTGAGTTTGGTATAATCCTGTTTGTCTTGTTTTACTTTTGTTGCCTCTACCTTTGGGGTTTTATACACGGAGCCGTCACCTACGTCAGTGTCTTGAGATGTTTCCTCTAAGTTTTCTTCTAGCAGTTTCATAATTTTAGGTCTTACATTTAGGTCCTTGATCCATATTGAGTTGATTTTTGTATACGGTGGGAGATATGGACCAAATTTCATCCCAGTTTCACTGGCACCATTTGTTGAGTAGACTATCCTTTCTCCAGTGTATGTTTTTGGCAAGTTTGCACAAAATCAGTTGGCTTCTTGTGTGTGGATCAATTTGTGGGCTTGCTGTTCGGTTCCATTTACCTATGTGCCAGTTTTTATGCCAGAATCATGCTGTTTTGATTACCATAGCTTTGTAGTATGCTTGAAATCAGGTATTGTGATGCCTCCAGCTTGATTTTTTTAAAAAGTTTTTTTTTTTTTTATCTTTTTTGCCCAGGATCATTTTGCCTGTTTTGGATCTTTTGTGAGTCCCTGTGAATTTTAGGATAGTTTTTTTTTTCTAATTATGTAAAGAATGTCATTGGTTTTTTGATAGGGATTGAGTTGAATCTGTAGATTTCTTTAGGTAGTATAGACATTTTAATGATATTCTTCCAGTCCATAAACAAAGAGTATCTTTCCATTTTTTTGGTGTACTTGATGATTTCATTCATCAGTGTTTTTGTAATTTTCATTGTGGAGATCTTTGACTAGTCTTCTTAAATTTATTACTAAATATTTGATTTTATAGCTGTTGTGAATGGGATTTCTTTCTCGATTTCTTTTTCAGTGAGATCATTATTGTTGCATAAAAGCACTATGTTTTATGCAACTTTACTGAATTAGTATATCAAGTGAAGTGTTTAGGTTTTTCCACATACAACATCATGTCATCTGCAAACATAAATATTTTGACTTCCTCCTTACCAATTTTTATGTCCTTTATTTCTTTCTCCTCCCTAACTGCTCTTGCTAATACTTCCAATATTATATTTAATAAAAGTAGAAAGTGGATATCCTTGTCTTGTTCCAGACCTGAGGGGAAATGTTTTCAGCTTTTCTGCATTCAGTACGATATTGGTTGTTGGTTTGTCATATACAGCCTTTATAAGTTTGAGATATGTTCCTTCTGTACCTAATTTTTTCAGGGTTTTTATTATGAAGGGATGCTGAATATTACCAAATGCTTTCTCTGCATCTATTGAGATTATCATATTGATTTTGTTGTAATTTATGACATTTATTAATTGGCAAAGGTCAAACCACCTTTGCTTCTCTTAGATAAATTCCACGTGATCATGGTGTACGATCTTTTTGATGTAGTGTTAGATTTAGTTTGCTAAAATTTGTTGAGAATTTTTGCATCTATATTCACCAAGGATATTGTTCCATAGTTTTCTTTTTTTGTTGTGTCTTTGTTTGGTTTTGATATCAGAGTGACCCTGGCTGTGTAAAGAGTGATTTTCAGAGTTCCATCCTTTTCAGTATGTTGAAATAGTTTGAGAAGTATTGGAGTTAGCTCCCTTTTAAATGTTTTGCAGAATTCAGTAGTAAAGCCATCAAGTCCTTGACTTTTATTTGATGGGAGACTTTTAATTACTGCTTCAATCTTGTTCTTTTGGGTCTGTTTAGATAATCTATATCTTCTTGATTTACTCTTGGTAGATTATATGTATCCATTTCTGTGAGGCCTTCCAGTTTGTCAGCATATGGTTGTTCATAGTAGTTTCTTATGAGCCTTTATACTTCTGTAGTATTAGCCGTAATGTCTCCTTTTTTGTCTCTAATTGTGTTAGAGTGTTTTCTCTGTTTCTCTTTTTCAGCCTGGCTGAAGGTTTATCTATTTTGTTTATCTTCTCAAAAAGCCAGCTTTTCATTTTGTTGACCTTTTGTGTTGATTTTTTTGTTTCAATTTCATTTGTTTCTCCTGTGATTCTTATTTTTCCTTGCCTCATGCTAATCTGGGATTTGATTTGTTCTTGCTTTTTTAAGTCCTTGAGAAACATTATTAGATAGTTTGAGATCTTTCTATTTGGTCAGTAGAAACACTTATCAGTATATTCTTCCCCCATGGTACTGCTTTTGCTCTAGCCTATCAGTTTTGATATATTCTGTTTTCATTTTCATTTGTTTAAAGAAGTTTTTATTTCCTTTTTAGTTTCAGTGATCCATTGGTCATTCAGTAGTATGTCTAATTTCCATGTATCTGTGAATTTTCTACTGTCCTTGTTGTTGATTTATTTATTTTTATTCCTTTGTGGTCTGAGAAGATACATGGTATAATTTCAATCTTTTTACATTTTCTGAAACTTGAGTTGTGATTAATATGTGGTCTGCCCTAGAAAATGTTGCATGTGGTGATAAGAGTGTGTATTCTGTAGCTGTTGGGTGAAATGTTCTGTAAACATCTGTTAGGTCCATTTGCTCAGGAATATTGCTGAACTCTAATATATCTTTGTTGACTTTTCTGTCCGGATGATATGTCCATTGATGGCAGTGGGGTGCTGAAATCCCCACTGTTATTAAATTGGAGTCTATCTCTCCCTTTCAATCTAACAATATTTGCTGTATGTATCTAGGTGGTCTTGTGTTAAGTACATAGTTATAATTATTATATTTTCTTCCTGAATTGATCCTTTTTTTTCAATATATAATGTCCTTCTTAATCTAGTTTTACAGTTTTGGGTTTAAAGTCTGTTTGATCTGAGTATGGATATTCCTGCTTGTTTGGTTTTCCATTTGCATAGTATATCTTTTTTCAAGCTACCACTTTAATTCTATGTCTATCTTTACCTATGAAGCGTGTTTCTTGTCAGCAGCAAATAGTTGGGTGTTGTTTTCTTATCCACTCAGCTAACCTACATCTTTTGACTGGGGTATATTTTCCATTTACATTCAAAGTTAATAATGATAGGTAACAACTTGTGCTTGCCATTTTGTTGGTCAATCAATGATCATGTCTGCTCTGTTAGTGAGTTTGGTACCATCATGGCTTTTTGTGATGTTTACTTCTAAGGTAGGATGATGTATTGTAAGGCTGAGGAATTTCTCCAGCAGTCATCAGTGTCAGCAGTGTCTACAAGTGCCATCGTTGTCTAGACAGCAGCAGTTTGTGGAGGCAGTAGTATGAATTTGAAGTGGGGCTGAGCTTCCAAAAGAGTGTGTCTTTAGTCCTCAGAGAGTTGGGTCTCAGTTACACTAGTGTTTATGATGGCTGTAGCTGCATTTCTTTTGTGAGACACAAAGAGGGTTGTCTCCCTTGTGCTGCCAGGCAAGCGTGAGTACTTCTGGGTCTGTGGCACCAGTATCTATAGTCTTTGGACTGTGTGATGTGACTAGACTTTCCCCTTGCCCTGCTGTGCTAACCTGACTGTTACTGGGCTTACGGCAACAAAGAGCTCAAGTTTCAGCACTGGAAGATGCTAACTGGACCTTTCCCCAGTCCCACAAGTTGACTGGCAGGTGTGGGTCTGGAGCACTAGAATGCAAATAGGCTGTTCCCTACATCCCTCAGGGTAGGTCCTGTTGGCTCTGTCTCCAGGCAGTGGAATGGGGAGGGAAGAGAGGGAGGACAGTGGGTGGATTGCTTTGTTTCTCTTTCTTTACTGGTGGTCAGAGTCTGTGCTGTTTGCAGATCTCATCACTTCCGGACTGAAGTTTTCCCCTCAGCAAGTCTCCTCAATTCTAATACTTCATATATAAAACCCTTTTCCTGGAAAGATGTGTGCTCCCCTCCCCCAGCCAGGAAGCTGCAGGTGGCAGTGGTTCCTGACACTTCTTTACTAAAGTTTCCCCTCAGACAATCTTCTGGAAATGTGGTTCTTCCCTCTTTGTTTTGAATCTTTTTTCTAGTTGAGGTAGATTCAGAGCCTCTCTATTCAACCACCTTGGCCCCCTCCCTTTTTGCTTGTTTAAGTTAGGAGAGGAGTAATTTTTTTTTTTATTTGTGTAAAAGGTATGGTGACAGAGAGCTGCTTCCACTTGTCTGTTTACTCTCCAAATGCCCACAATAGCCATGTCTGGGTCAGTCCAAAACCAGGAGCCAAGAACTTGATCCCGGTCTTCCTTTTGGGTACCAGGGACTCAAGTATCTGAGGCATCTTCTGCTACCTTGCTTCGTGTGCATTAGCAGAAAGCTGTATCGGAAGGAGAGGCAGACTGCATCCCAGGCACTCTGATATGGGACGTGGGCATGAAAAGCAGTGTGTTAGCCACTGTGCCAAACACCTGACTCACTTGGTTTACAACCTCTGTTCTTCTGCTGTGAATTCCAGTAGCATGGATGGTAGTGACAGACACGGGTTTTTCAAAAGGTTTCCTTCATTGTTGGAGCAGTTCTCATTCTGGCCTTTCATGTGTCCCAGTTAAAGAGTAGCGTTGAGCGAAGGGATGGCATTTCATGATTGGTATGTGTGTTCTGTGGTGATGACAGAGGTCACCTGTTCTCCCACTCCAGGTGCCTTGAGGACAACGGATGGAACTACATCAGAGCCAAGAATATCTTCATTACCCTCCTGGTGAGGCCTGGAGGTCTATGGGTGTTGAGGAAGGTGGAGGCCAGGTGCCCTGGGGATGGAACTCAGGTCCGTTGATTCTTCTGACATCCTTACTGCTTCCCTCCAGACCCAGAGCAAGATCCCACAGGAGGCTTTCAGGCACATGCCCTAGAAAGAGCCCTCAGATGTCGTCATCATCTTCATCCACATCATCATCTCTGACTTTTCTCCAGCCTGAGGACACAACCATGACTGGGATTGGAGGCCTGGCTTTCCAAGATGGCTAAACTTCACTTGTAGGCTGGTAGCATAACCATCAAAAAGGCCAAATGTTTTGTTCATTTTTCCCACCCAATGTTGCTGTTTATGTTCATAATAAAGAATAGCATTGCATGTCGTGTGTTCTGGGTTGCACTTCTGTCCCAGCCATGAGCCAACAGGGCCAGGCTGAAAGGCCCTGCTCCTCCCTTCCGCACGCACTTCTCCCTAGCTGTCCCTAGCAGATACAGCAGGCTTGGCCCCATCAGTAGTTCATCAATGAGTTCCAATGAGAAGGTTGCAGACTTCTAGGGACTGCCTTTGGAGACAGTGACTCTGTCAGATGTTCTGACTGGAGGCCTGCAGAAGCAGACATGTGGCATGACACAAAGGCTTTGTGAGAGGTAACTGCTGGTTCCTGAGGGTTGAGGGAGGAGGGAAGGAAGGAAGGGGGAAGAAGAGGTAAGGAAAGGAGGCAAGAAATACATTTTATTTTTTTAAAGATTTATTTGAAAGAGTTACAGAGAGAAAGGCAGAGAGAGAGAGAGGTCTTCCATCTGCTGGTTCACTCCCCAGATGGCTGCAACGGCCAGAACTGCACCGATCTGAAGCCAGGAGCTTCCGCCAGGTCTCCCACACGTGTGCAGGGCCCCAAGGACTTGGGCCATCTTCTACTGCTTTCCCAGCCCGTAGCAGAGAGCTGGATCGGAAGTGGAGCAGCCAGGACTGGAACCGGCACCCATATGGGATACCGGCACTGCAGGCGGCAGTTTAACCGCTATGCCACAGCGCCGGCCCCAAGAAATAGATTTTAAAGTTGACTTCATATTCCCAATCATTTGGACGTTTTCACAGCCTGTGATCCGGTTTATGATTTGCACACAGATGAATGTGAACTGGGCCTTTTCACAGCTCCTACTCTGATTGCATCTGTCCTTCCGTACGCCATCCTGTTTGTTCTCCTTCCCGAAGGTGCACTGTGCTGGGAGTCTCAAACCTGCAGTGTGGTGCACGTCAGCCCGTGTGCGCAGTGCATTCCTCACAGAGCTCATACTAGGTGCTCCTTGTCCACGCTCTTCACGGAGGTAAGCTGGTAATTTTCACTTCCAGAAAAGGATAGCACAGAATCTCACATTCTGTTGAAATCATTTACATTAAATAAAAATTAAAGTAATTTTTATTTATTTACCTTTATTTAATTTAAAGCCAGGGCTGGGACAGACAGGAGCCTGAAACTTAATCTAGGTCTCCCACATGGGTAGCAGTAATCTAAGTACGTGAACCATCTGCTTCTGCCTCCGGCAGTATACATTAGGAGTGGGAACTTGAACCCAGGTACTCTGATACAGGATGCAGGCATCTCAAGTGGTATCTTAACCATGGCACTAAACACATGCCCCAGGCGTAGTTTCTGAAATTAAAATAGTAATGGTACAAAGTCTTCACGTTGCAGCCTGTACACAATATAAGTGAGATATCACCAGTTTACAAATTATGCCTCCACTTTGCCTTTGTCATAGCTTGTTTCCTACCACTTGTCACTTTTCAGTACTTTATGTTGAATACTTTCTGGATCCTTATGTTGGAGTGTGGATCTCTTCAAAATATGGACTACGGGAATATTCGTCATTACATAAAGCATAATGACAACGTTCTTCTTCACGTGGTACCTCAATGGTCAAAGAAAAGCATCTATAACTCTACACTCGGGTCTTCTCACCTAGGGAACATAGATAGGTGGGCAGCGCAGAAGCAGCCTCCGTTGGCCTGGGACAGCAGTCCGCCCCTTGCTACCTGCGACACCACTACATGCTCTCCTAGGCGGTGCCAACGGGCCCCACCCCTCGAAGGGAGGGGTCGGTAACGAGAGAACTGGGTCCTGAAAACAGGGTGTGCCGGAAAGGTGGCAGCCCCCTCTCCTGTCACAGCAGCGCGTTGGCAGGGAACCCAGCGCTACACCAGGTGTAGGAGGGTTAGGCACATGCTGAGCAGCTCCCGCGCTGTGATCTATTGAAAGTCAGCCCTGACTCAAAGGTTTGTCCCGCGGGCCTGCACGCAGCTGGTGGGCAGGGGTGGTGGCGGGTTGCCTCTTTCCTTACCCCCTCCGGGCAGCAAACCCATCCTGGCGGCTGCCAAGGCGCCAGCGAATGCCAGGGCAGTGCAGTGCCGCCTGGGGCGGCCTGGGGTGGGAGGAGCGGTGGGGGAAATGGGACCGCGCAGCCAAGAGGGCAAGCGTGCACGCGCTCGCCCGGGGGCAGACCCGAAGCCGCGCCATGGGGAGTGGGGTCGCGCGGTCCAGCGTCCAGCCCGCCCACACCCCCTACCCGAACCCCCGGCCCGATCAGGGGCAGAGGCAAAGCCGCGAGTCTCCAGCCTCGCGCCCCTAAACGCCACCAGCGCTCGCTCGTCCCCGGTGTGGCACAGGCCCTGGCTCAGAGAGTCCGGGAGCTGCGCAGGTCGGCCCTTGGTGCCCTCTTCTCAGGCGTGCCTTTTCCTCACGACCCTGTCGGGGGCACGGCCCTGGGTCGGGAAGGGGTCAGAGGAGGCTGGTACACCAGAGAAGAGTGGGGGCGGGGAGACTTCCTGCGGGTGGTCCACCTGACACTTTCTGCAGGCAGGGGGTGTGTGGGCCAGGCCCTCCTGGCTCTTTAGAAAACAAACAGGCAATGTGAGTTAAAGCCCTGGATGCAGCACCCACATCCCCTATGACCTCCAATTCAAGTCCCAGCTGCTCCACTTCCAATCCAACTCCCTGCTATGGCCTGGGAAAGCAGTGGAAGATGGCCCAAGTCCCTGGGCCCCTGCACCCGTGTGGGAGACCTGGAGGAAGCTCCTGGTGCCTGGCTTTGGCTCTGCACAGCTCCTGCCTTTGTGGCCATCTGAGGAGTGAACCAGCAGATGGGAGACCCTCTCTCTTTGTCTGTATCCACCTCGTTCTATAACTCTGGTTGTCAAGTAGATAATACAATTACTATTGCTTCTTACAAGAAACTCACTTCACCTCTAAGGCCATGCCTAGAGTGAGAGGGTGGAGTACGATGCTCCATGCCAGTGGAATAAAAGAGCAAGAGTGGCCATCCTTCCATGAAATGAAGCAGATTTAAAATCTGAGGCAGTGCACAGGGAAAAGGAAGGGCACTATATCATGCTACAGCCCCCATGTCAGCAAGAAGGACTAACACTCCCTGGGGCAGGAATTGGGTCTAGTGGTTAACTTGCCACCTGCTGCCACATCAGAGTGCCTGGTTTGAGTCCTGGCTCCGTGTCAGACGCAGCTTCCTACTGTTGTGTGACCCTGTGGGGCATTAGATGATGGCTCAAGTACTTGGGCTCTAATATTCATAGGGGAGACCTGATGTGAGCTCCAGATTCCTGGCTTTGGCCTGGCCCAACCCTGACTGTTGGGGGCATTTGGGGAGTGAACCAGCAGATACAAGCTTCAATCTCTCTGTCAGTTTCTCTGTCTGTTTCTGCCTTGCAAAGAAAATACAAAATGTTTAAAAAGAATTACTAAATAAAGAAGAAAACACTTGTCAAAACATATGCACCCAATACTGGAGCACTCGAATACATAACGCAAATATTAATATACCACAAGGGAGACAGACTCCAATACAATAAGAGTAGATTACTCTAGCGCTCCGTTATATCTAGACAGAAAATCAACCAAATGTAGAGTCCTATTGCATCAGATCAGTTAGACCTGGCAAATATCTGCAGAATGTTCCATTCACTAGCTTTAGAATACCCATGGGACATGTACACATGGACCATTCTCCAGGACAGAGCATAGGGTGGGTCACAAAATAATTCAAAACAAATTCTTTTAAAGATGGGTTTGTTTGAAAGGTAGAGGGACGGAAAGGCAGAGACAGAGACAGACAGAGAGGTCTTTCGTCCACTGGTTCACTGCCCAGATGGCCGCAACAGCAGGGGTTGGAACAGACCGAAGCCAGGAGCCAGGAGTTTATTTACTTTTAAAATTATGGATTAAGATTTAATTATTTACTTGAAAGAGTCACAGGGAGGGGGGATCTTCCATCCGCTGGCTCACTGCATTCGGTGACACTGTTTGGCTGCTTAAGAGGTTTACATGGCATGACTCCCTCAATGAGAGAACTCCGCTCCGTGTACTGCTCCCGTGGGCCCGTGCCCCTGTAAGCACTCTGCTGGAGAAATCCGGTGCTGCGTGTGAACCCTTCCTTCCTTTGGTGGCCATATCCCAAGGCGGGAAGCTCCAGCCTGGAGCATGCCAGGGTACACGCTGTCCCCTAGACTGGCCAAATAAAGCAAAGTGGGAAGGAGGAGGCTGTCACTCTTCCTAGCGCCCTAACCTGCATCACAGGAATTTAGGGCAGATGGGATGCAGCTGGTTAAGCCACCTGAATCCCACATCAGAGCACCACTTGCAGTCTCAGCTGCTCCACTTCCCACCTAGCTTCCTACTAAAGCACTGGGAAATCCGCAGAGGCTGGCCAAGCATGTGGGTGCAAGATGGGAACGGAGGCCCTGGCTCTTGGTTTTGGCCTGGCCCAGTGCTGTCTGTCACAGCCATTTGGCAAGGGAAGCGAAGCAGGGGAGGGAAGATCGATCTCTCTTCTCTCTCTCTCTCTGTCTCTTCCTCCATCCCTCCCTTCATCTCCCTCTCCCTTTCTTCCTCTGTTGCTCTTCCTTTCCAATAAATACAAGAAACATTCAAAGAGAAAGGTAGTGACGTAATGCTAGCAGGGCCCACATTCTAGGCGTTGGGGGGTGTCTGCGGCAGGGCCTTCCTGTCCTCCTTGTAACAGGATCTAGGTGTGATGGCCACTGTTGTGTATTGTCTGGAGTAAGTGCCAGGACCGTGATACATAGTGAACCATGAGTCTGCATATTTTTAGATGGGACAACTGTGGAAGTCAGTAGGCTGGGAGTGAAGCAGTTTGCCATGCTTCATATTTGGTGGGTCTTATCTGATCAGTTGAAGGGCTGATGAGTAAAAGGCTGACTCCCCTAAGCAGGAAGAAATTCTGACAGCACGCTGCCTTTGGACGCAAACTGCAGCTCTTTGTTGGTTCTCCAGCCTGTCAGCCTTCTCAGCAGACTGTGAACTTTGCAAGCTCTGCACTCGCTGGAGCTGAGTGTGTAACAGAAATACACACACACTCACAAACAGGCATCCCATTCCTTCTGTTTCTCTGCAGAACCCTGCTTAAGGTGCCAGTAGTGAGGCAATTGCCGTTCCATGGATCACACTTTGGGTAACCAGAGAGTAGTGGACACACGGCCTCATCTGTAACAACATCCAATTCAGAATTGTTTGTGAGAGCAAGACTGTATCGAAGACCGTTTCCACCAACAGGACTTCAAATGGACATCGCAATCCATGCTTTCCGTGGGATAATATACAGCAGTGAAAATGAATCCCCTGGGCCTACAAAAGTTATGCCTTTTATACATCTGAAAAATGTACTGTGAAATCGAATTATTCAATGGAGGATAAGGGCACCTACATATAAAAACTATATATATATATAAAAAAACATTTATTTTAGACATTTTGTCAAAAATGTCTATGCAGTCTACATACCAAGAACTGCACATGCGTGTGCAGGTAACTGAATGTTTGTTTCTCTGATCACACTCAGAGCCAATGCCCAAGTTAACAACAAAATGCTATTAGTATCCCAAGAGTCCTCACTATTCTACCACCTCCGTTTCCTTATTGTTCACGTAGGAAACGAGAGTATATTGTCATTTTAGAGGGTATGATTCCGTGAAAGGATACTTATATACAGGTACCACATGATATGACATTCAGGCAACTTGTATACTCTCTCTGTTACCTACCAGAAATCAAGGAAAAAGCGTGCTTATTTCCCCCTTTTGGGCCTGCCTTATTCCCCTTATCATAATGAGCTCCGTTGTATCTATTCTGTTGCATTGGCGGGATTTCATTCTTTTTTATGGCTGAGTAATATCCTGTGGTGTATGGATACACCACATTTTCTTGATCCAGTCATCAGTTGCTGCACATCTAGATCGATTGCGCATCTCGGCTAGTGCGAATGGAGCTGCTGTCAGCCTGGCAGTGCAGGCCATTGTTCCATATGCTGAATTCACTTCCTTTGAATATATTCCCACGAATGGGACAGCTGCATTATTGAAGGTATGGGTACCAGTTTGAGTTTTGGCTGTTCCGCTTGTGATCCAGCTCCCTGGTAATGCACACGGGAAAACAGTGGAGGATGGCCAAGTCCTTGGGCCCCTCACCTTGTGGGAGACGTGGGAGAAGCTCCTGGCTCTTGGCTCCGGATCGGCCCAGCTCCGGCCGTTGCAGCCATTTGGTAAGTAAACCAGCGAATGGAAGACCTCTCTCTCTGTCTTTCTCTCTCTGCCTCTCTGTACCTCTGACATTGAAACAAATAAGTAAATCTTTAAAAAAGTTTTGAGTGTTGTGTTTTAGTTTTTTATTTAACGGCAGAGTTACAGAGAGAGAGAGAGAGGGAGAGACAGGGTAAGATTGATCTTCCATCCACTGGTTCACTCCCCACATGGTCACAAGGGCCAGCGCTGGGCCAGGCGGAAGCCAGGAGTCAGGATCTTCCTCTGGTTCTCCCACGTGGGTGCAGGGGCCCAAGAACTTGGCCATCCTCTGCTGCTCTCTCGGGTGCATTAGCAGGGAGCTGGATTGGTAGTGGTGCAGCTGAGACCCCAACCAGTGCCCATATGGGATGCTAACGTTGCAGTCAGCGCATTAATATACTAGGCCACAGCACTGCCCCATCCTGTGTTCATTTTTGTTCGTTTCTAGAAATGGTTTTATTCCTCAACAAGCACCCACTGTTGATTCAGGAGTTTGTTGTTCAGTCCCCATGTATTTGTCTATTTCCTATCGATTCTTTTTTTTTAACTTTCATTTAATGAATATAAATTTCCAAAGTACAGCTTATGGATTACAATGGCTTCCCCCCCATAACGTCCCTCCCACCCACAACCCTCCCCTTTCCCACTCCCTCTCCCCTTCCATTCACATCAAGATTCATTTTCGATTCTCTATATACAAAAGATCAGTTTAGCATGCATTAAGTAAAGATTTCAACAGTTTGCTCCCACACAGAAACATAAAGTGAAAAATACTGTTTGAGTACTAGTTATAGCATTAAATCTCAATGTACAGCACACTAAGGACAGAGATCCTACATGAGGAGTAAGTGCACAGTGACTCCTGTTGTTGACTTAACAAATTGACACTCTTGTTTATGGCATTAGTAATCACCCTAGGCTCTTGTCATCAGCTGCCAAGGCTATGAAAGCCCCATGAGTTCACTGACTCTGATACTATTTAGTCAAGGCCATGGTCAAAGTGGAAGTTCTCTCCTCCCTTCAGAGAAAGGTACCTCCTTCTTTGATGACCCGTTCTTCCCACTGGGATCTCACTCGTGGAGATCGTTCATTTAGTTTTTTTTTCCCAGAGTGTCTTGGCTTTCCATGACTGAAATACTCTCATGGGCTTTTCAGCAGGATCCTCATGCCTTAAGGGCTGATTCTGAGGCCAGAGTGCTGTTTAGGACATCTGCCATTCTATAGGTCTGCTGTGTATCTCACTTCCCATGTTGGATCATTCTCTCTCTTTTTTATTCTATCAGCTAGTATTTGCAGACACTATTCTTGTTTATGTGATCCCTTTGGTTCTTAGTCCTATCATTATGATCAATTGTGAACAGAAATTGATCACTTGGACTAGTGAGATGGCATTGGTACATGCCACCTTGATGGGATTGAATTGGAATCCCCTGGTATGTTTCTAACTCTACCGTTTGGGGTAAGTCAGCTTGAGCATGTCCCAAATTGCACATCTCTTCCCTCTCTTATTCCCACTCTTATATTTAACAGCGATCACTTTTCAGTTAAGTTTCAGCACTTAAGAAGAATTGTGTATTGATTACAGTATTCAACCAAAAGTATTAAGTAGAACAAACAAACAAAAAATACCAAGAGGGATAACATATTAAGTTGCTCATCAACAGTCAGGGTGAGGGCTGATCAAGTCACCGTTTCTCATAGTTCATCTGAAATGAACACTATGAGAAATGGTGACTTGATCAGCCCTTTCACAGGTTTCCTCTTTGGTGCTCAGTTAGTTGTCACCTATCAGGGAGAACAAGTGGTATTTGTCCCTTTGGGATTGGCTTATTTCACTCAGCATAATGTTTTCAAATTCCTAACAGGGATCACTTTTCAGTTAAAATTTAAACACCTAAGAATAATTGTGTGTTAATTACAGAGTTCAACCAATGGTACTAGAACACATCAACCGTCAGGACAAGAGCTGATCAAGTCACTGTTTCTCATAGTGTCCATTTCACTTCAACAAGTTTCCCCTTTGGTGCTCAGTTAGTTGTTGCCGATCAGGGAGAACATATGATATTTGTCCCTTTGGGGCTGGCTTAATTCACTCAGCATGATGTTTTCCAAATTCCTCCATCTTGTTGCAAATGACCGAGTTTCGTTGTTTTTGACTGCTGGATAGTATTCTATAGAGTACATGTCCCATAATTTCTTTATCCAGTCTACTGTTGATGGGCATTTGGGTTGGTTCCAGGTCTTAGCTATTGTGAGTTGAGCTGCAATAAACATTAATGTGCAGACAGCTTGTTTGTTTGCCAATTTCATTTCCTTTGGGTAAATTCCAAGGAGTGGGATGGCTGGGTTGAATGGTAGGGTTATATTCAGGTTTCTGAGGAATCTCCAGACTGACTTCCATAGTGGCTTAACCAGTTTGCATTCCCACCAACAGTGGGTTAGTGTCCCTTTTTCCCCACATCCTCTCCAGCATCTATTGTTGGTAGATTTCTGAATGTGAGCCATTCTAACCGGGGTGAGGTGAAACCTCATTGTGGTTTTGATTTGCATTTCCCTGATTGCTAGTGATCTTGAACATTTTTTCATGTGTCTGTTGGCCATTTGGATTTCCTCTTTTGAGAAATGTCTATTGAGGTCCTTGGCCCATCTCTTAAGTGGGTTGTTTGTTTTGATGTTGTGGAGTTTCTTGATTTCATTGTAGATTCTGGTTATCAACCCTTTATCAGTTGCATAGTTTGCAAATACATTTTCCCATTCTGTTGGTTGCCTCTTCACTTTCCTCACTGTTTCTTTTGCAGTACAGAAACTTCTCAATTTGATGCAATCCCAAATGTTAATTTTGGCTTTGACTGCCTGTGCTTCTGGGGTGTTTTCCAAGAAGTCATTGCCGGTACCTATATCTTGCAGGGTTTTTCCAATGCTCTCTGATAATTTGATGGTGTCAGGTCGTAGATTTAAGTCTTTAATCCATGTTGAGTGGATTTTTGTGTAAGGTGAAAGGTAGGGGTCTTGCTTCATGATTCTGCACGTGGAAATCCAATTTTCCCAGCACCATTTGTTGAATAGACTGTCCTTACTCCAGGGATTGGTTTTGGATCCTTGATCAAATATGAGTTGGCTGTAGTTGTTTGGATTGATTTCTGGTGTTTCAATTCTGTTCCATTGGTCTATCCATCTGTTTCTGTACCAGTACCATGCTGTTTTGATTACAACTGCCCTGTAGTATGTCCTGAAATCTGGTATTGTGATGCCCCCGGCTTTGTTTTTGTTGTACAAGATTGCTTTAGCTATTCGAGGTCTCCTGTGTCTCCATATTAATTTCAGCACCATTTTTTTCCAGATCTGAGAAGAAAGTCTTTGGTATCTTGATTGGTATTGCATTGAATCTATAAATTGCTTTTGGGAGAATGGACATTTTGATGATATTGATTCTTCCAATCCATGAGCATGGAAGATTTTTCCAATTCTTGTTATCCTCTTCTATTTCTTTCTTTAAGGTTTTGTAATTTTCATCGTAGAGATCCTTAATGTCCTTGGTTAAATTTATTCCAAGGTATTTGATTGTTTTTGTAGCTATTGTGAATGGGATTGATCTTAGAAGTTCTTCCTCAGCCGTGGCATTGCCTGTGTATACAAAGGCTGTTGATTTTTGTGCATTGATTTTATACCCTGCTACTTTGCCAAACTCTTCTGTGAGTTCCGATAGTCTCTTAGTAGAGTTCCTTGGGTCCCCTAAGTAAAGAATCATGTCATCTGCAAAGAGGGATTGTTTGAGTTCTTCCTTCCCAATTTGTATCCCTTTAATTTCTTTTTCTTGCCTAATAGCTCTGGCTAGAACTTCCAGAACTATGTTGAATAGCAGTGGTGAGAGTGGGCATCCCTGTCTGGTACCAGATCTCAGTGGAAATGCTTCCAACTGTTCCCCATTCAATAGGATGTTGGCTGTGGGTTTGTCATAAATTGCTTTGATTGTATTGAGGAATGTTCCTTCCATACCCAGTTTGCTTAGAGTTTTCATCATGAAAGGGTGTTGTATTTTATCAAATGCTTTCTCGGTGTCTATTGAGAAAAACATATGGTTTTTCTTCTGCAGTCTGTTAATGTGGTGTATCACATTGATTGTTTTGCACACATTAAACCATCCCTGCATACCAGGGATAAATCCCACTTGGTCTGGGTGGATGATCTTTCTGATGTGTTGTTGCATTCTATTGGCCAGAATTTTATTGAGGATTTTTGCATCTATGTTCATCAGGGATATTGGTCTGTAATTCTCTTTCAGTGCTGCATCTTTTTCCGGCTTAGGAATTAAGGTGATGCTGGCTTCATAGAAAGAATTAGGGAGGACTCCCTCTTTTTCGATTGTTCTGAATAGTTTGAGAAGAATTGGAGTCAGTTCTTCTTTAAATGTCTGGTAGAATTCAGCAGTGAATCCATCTGGTCCTGGGCTTTTCTTTGTTGGGAGGGCCTTTATTACTGTTTCAATTTCTGTCTCAGTTATGGGTCTGTTTAGGTTTTCGATGTCTTCCTGGTTCAATTTAGGTAGGTTGCATGTGTCCAGGAATCTATCCATTTCTGATAGGTTTCCCTGTTTGCTGGCATACAAGTCCTTGTAGTAATTTCTGATGATTCTTTTTTATTTCTGTGGTGTCTGTTGTTACGTTTCCTTTTTCATCTCTGATTTTATTGATTTGGGTCTTTTCTTTTTTTAGTTAGTTGGGCCAATGGGGTGTCAATTTTGTTTATTTTTTCAAAAAACCAGCTCCTCGTTTGGCTGATTTTTTGTAATTTTTTTTGGATTCAATCCTGTTGATTTCTTCTCTGATTTTAATTATTTCTCTTCTCCTACTAGATTTGGGTCTGGTTTGCTGTAGGTTTTCTAGATCCTTGAGGTGAATTGAAAGCTCATCTATTTGGTGCCTTTCCAATTTTTTGATGTAGGCACCTATTGATATAAACTTTCCTCTTAACACTGCTTTTGCTGCGTCCCATAAGTTTTGGTATGTTGTGCTGCTATCCTCATTTACTTGCAGAAAATTTTTGATTTCTCTTTTAATTTCTTCTATGACCCATTGTTCATTCAGGAGCATGTTGTTCAATCTCCATGTGTTTGCGTGTGCTCTAGGGATTCCTGAGTTGCTAATTTCCAACTTCATTCCTTTATGGTCTGAGAAGCTGCATGGTATGATTCTAACACTTTTGAATTTGCTGAGACTTGCTTTATGGCCTAGTATGTGGTCAGTCCTAGAGAAGGTTCCATGTACTGCTGAGAAGAATGTAAAATCTTTAGCTGTAGGATTGAAAGTTCTGTAGATATCTGTTAGATCCATTTGGGCTATAGTGTCGTTTAAATCTACTGTCTCCTTGTTGATCTTCTGTCCTGTTGATCTGTCTATTTCTGAGAGTGGAGTATTGAAGTCCCCCAGTACTATTGTATTGGGGTCTAAGTCTCCCTTTAAGTCCCTTAACAAATCTTTTAAATAAACCGGTGCCCTGTAATTAGGTGCATATACATTGATAATTGTTATATCTTCCTGTTGAATTGATCCCTTAATCATGATATAGTGTCCCTCTTTGTCTCTCTTAATAGTTTTTGTGGTAAAGTTTATGTTGTCCAATATTAAGATGGCTATGCCCGCTCTTTTTTCATTTCTGTTGGCATGGTATATCTTTTTCCAGCCTTTCACTTTCAGTCTGTATGCATCTTTGTTGGAAAGATGTGTTTCTTGTAAGCAGCAAATAGATGGGTTTTGTTCCTGAACCCAATCAGCCAATCGGTGTCTTTTAACTGGACAGTTCAGGCCATTAATGTTCAATGTGACTAATGATAAGTGGTAACTTTGCCCTGCCATTTGCCAAAGATAAGTTCTAATATATGCTTTGAATTCCCTGTGATCTTTTGCTGTGAGGTTTCCTTCCTTTACCTTCTTTCATATTGATGACCGTGTTTCTGTGTTTCTGTGTGCAACACATCTTTAAGCATCTTTTGCAGGGCTGGACGAGTGGCGACAAATTCTTTCAATTTCTGATTGCTATGAAAAGTCTTTATTTCACCTTCATTCACAAATGAGAGCTTTGCAGGATATAATATTCTGGGCTGGCAGTTTTTCTCTCTTAGTACCTGGGCTATATCTCGCCATTCCCTTCTAGCTTGTAGGGTTTCTGATGAGAAGTCAGCTGTGAGCCTGATTGGAGATCCTCTGAGAGTAATCTGACGTTTCTCTCTT
Organism: Oryctolagus cuniculus; assembly: GCF_051225735.1. Lineage (NCBI taxonomy): Eukaryota > Metazoa > Chordata > Mammalia > Lagomorpha > Leporidae > Oryctolagus > Oryctolagus cuniculus. The sequence continues at coordinate 90,531,542 of NC_142888.1, forward strand.
GCACATTTTAGGATCTTTTCTTTATGTTTCACTGTGGAGAGTTTAATTACAACGTGTCGTGGTGAGGATCTCTTTTGGTCGTGTTTATTAGGGGTTCTATGAGCTTCCTGTACTAGGATGTCTCTGTCCTTCTCCAAATCTGGGAAATTTTCTGCTAATATCTCATTAAAAAGTCCTTCTAATCCTCTCTCCCTCTCCATGACTTCAGGAACTCCTAGAACCCGAATGTTGGGTTTTTTAATAGTATCCTGAAGATTCCCGACAATATGTTTTAGATTTCAAATTTCCTCTTCTTTTCTTTGGTCTGACTGTATCCTTTCCTGTTCTCTGTCTTCTAAGTCCGATATTCTCTCTTCTGCTTCACCCATTCTGTTTTTAAGGCTCTCTAATGTGTTTTTCATTTGATCTATTGAATTCTTCACTTCATTATGATTTCTCGTCACTCTCACAGCTTCCTGTTCTACTAGCTGTTTCATTTCATTTTGATTCCTCCTTAATATTTCATTTTCACGAGAGAGATTTTCTATCTTGTCCATTAAGGATTTCTGTAGTTCAAGAATTTGTTTTTGAGAACTTCTTAATGTTCTTATCAATTTTTTGAGATCTGCTTCTTGCATTTCTTCTATCTCATCATCTTCATAATCTTGAATTGGGGTGTCTTTTTCATTTGGGGGCGTCATAGTGACTTCCTTGTTTTTATTACCTCGGTTTTTGCATTTGCTATTTGGCATATTGGAGATATTTGGTTTCTTCACTGTGGTGCTTTTTCTTGTTATACTATGACTCTAGATTAAGTGGACTGTCTGTTTTTGATGGAGCCTTAGAGGCTTGAGATGGGTGTGGCCTGAGAGCTCTGTTTGGTGTGCCAAAGGTGACACTCCCAGGATAGGCGTGGTAGATCTCTCTCTCTTTCTTTCTTTCTTTTTTTGATTCAAAAGTGAAGTAATTCCGCACAGCTGAACGAAGTTGGAGGTAGTTAGCAGGCAAATGATATACCCACAGGAGCCAGAGATTGGAAGCTCTTTCCCAAGGACCACACAGGGAATCTGTTCTGCCCTCAGAGTGGGCTCAAATTCTCCTTCAGTCTCCCACTGGGTTGCCAAAGTTACAGAATTGTAGCGTCTCTGGAGAGTAATCACGTGAATTCTGTGAGTTCTCTCCCCCACCATCTCTTTTTTCACAGTCTCAGTTCAGTAGCACCACAAATTCACTAGCTCCTAATCTGAAAATTCACCCCGCCCAAAGTCAGGTTTTTCTGCTAGGCTCAGGGCCGGTGCAGACCAGAGGTCGCTCTGCTTATGACGTATGTCCAAGATGGTGCCTACTCTTTGTCTTGCTCGCCTTTGAGAAGTGAGCAGAGAGAGAGAAACCCGTGTCCGTATCAGTCACTTTTTTTTTCCTCTCTCTCTTCTAGTTAGCCTGGTGAACTTCCCCCCCCCCCCCCGCCCCGGGGGTCGTTCCCTCTAGTCTCCTCTCTCCGCTTGCCTGCCGGTGTCTCGGGCTATTGAGGTTCAGCTCACCTCGCGTTCCAGCGCTGGTGTGTTGAGTCTGCCACTGGTGTCCCGAACTGTGGGCTCCCACGCTCTCCACACAGGTCCACTGTGAATCACTCGTTCCGGAAGAGTTTCTTCTGCTGTTTCCTCCCCTACTCTTCCTTGAACCTGCAGTATCTCCACTTTTATTAAACTGTCTCTCCCCGGACTATCAGTGTGCTCCCTTCCTATTCCGCCATCTTGCCTTTTTTTTTCTATCGATTCTTGTCTCGTTACTTTCTGGCTTCACTCCACTGTGGTCAGAAAAGGCACTTGCTAAGATTTCTTTTTCTTTTCATGTCTTGAGACTTGTTTTGTGGCCTACTGTATGGCCTGGCCTAGAGAATTTGTCCTGCATTAAGCAAAGAAAGTATATTCTCAGCTGGGGGATGAAACTCCTGGGAATACATACGGAAATGTTCTGTATATACAAATGGGTTCATGTGGCCTGTGGTGTAGGCTAGCTCTGTTGTTTGCTGATTTGTTTGAGTGGTTTGATCTGTCCATTGATGAAAGGGGGATGTTGAATACCCCATTGTTGTGGTATTGGTGCTGCTATCTCCCTTTAGATCCATTAACAGTTGTTTGATAAAACTCAGTGCCTTACCATGGAGTGCATATATGTTTGCTGTGGTCACATCTGTTGTAGTGGAACTGCTATCTCCCTTTAGATTTAATGTTTTTTTAAAGATTTATTTTATGCATTTGAAAGACAGAGTCACAGAGAGAAGTAGAGACATAGAGAGAGGTCCTCCATCTGGTGGCCCACTCCCCAAATGGCTGCAACAGCCCGAGCTGCACCAATCCAAAGCCAGGAGCCAGGTGCCTCCTCCGGGTCTCCCACACGGGTGCAGGGGCCCAAAGACTTGGCCATCTTCTGCTGCTTTCCCAGGCCATAGTAGAGAGCTGGATCGGAAGTGGAGCAGCTGGGACTTGAACTGGCGCCCATATGGGATGCCAGCATTTCAGTCCAGGGCCCTAACCCTCTGCACCACAGCTCCGGCCCCCTAATGTTTGTTTTATAAAATTCGGTGCACTACCACTGAGTGCATATACGTTTGCAGCGGTCACATCTTCTTGTCTCATTGTTCCCTTAATCTACTACCTAACGTCCTGATCTGTCTCCTTTAACAGTTTTTGCCTTAAAGTCTGCTTTGTGTAATATGAGTGTAGCTACTCTTGCTCCCTTTTCATTTCTATTTCTGGAATTCCTCTTTCCGGGCTTTTCCTTTCAGGCTGTGCGTAGCTTTACTTGTGAAGTGCGTTTCTTGTAGGCAGCAGAGATGGGTCTTGTTTTAAATCTACTCTCCTCAGCCCTCTGGGAACTGGGTTCTTCACTGTGTTTCTCTGTATCTGCATGTGGCTGAGGTCATTGTGGCTTCTCACCGTTCAGCCAGCATGGATCCCCGCCCCACCCCCCACCTCCAGGACCTAGACATGAAATCTTAAAGAATGTTCTCACTCCCGACAGGCCTATAACACAACACATGGAGAGAAAGATACGTTCTTATGGGTATTCGGACACATCGCATGGGGGCAGGGAAAGAAATGTACAATTAAGGTGTGGGCTGGAAGCGTTTGTCCAGTTCATTGCTTAACCGGGGTAGTGAGCACATAGATGCTACTTTTATCACTCTCTATAGCACCTTGTCTATTTGACAGGCTCTATAGGTAACAAACAAATCTTTTTAGCATCAGCCTAGCGTATGCACTTGTGCCCTTCTAGGACCCTGCATCTCAAGACACTGATGGAGAAAGCTCCACCTGTCTCACTCTAATTATGTATCTGAGTCTATTCATGCACTTTCTAGAGTCTTCCTTTAAAATGTGTATCAGCCAGTCTTTTGCCCTCCATGGTGTGGTCGCAGCAACACGGCACAGTCACATCAGCTGACAATGCCAAGTTGCCCACATGCTCTCTTGCTGAGTGGTGGGAGGAGCAATGAGAATCACAATACTGAGAAGTGTATTCAGTGCCAGAAGGTGCTGGGCCTTGCCCTCAGTGTGTTCATCTGCACGGCAACTCTGAGGGGCAGCTACCGTCCCAGGTTCCTTTTAGCACAAACGGAAGGTGTTTCCCTGTTTTGTTTTCATCATAAATCCAATATATCCTCATCTTGCAGAGTAGACAGAGACTCAGAGAGTGGAAATTGCTTACTCAAGACTGTGACCCCTCACCTAAAGGTCCAAGTGCAGGTGCAGCTGTATCTTGCCCTAAAGCCCATGCCGTGCCCAGTGCTCTGAGTTGGGGCTGGAGAGAGCGCAGGCGACGGGGCTCACTCGAGGTCCTGGAGAGACTGGGTCCAGCTGTTGCTTTTTTGCTTCGATGACCTTTTTCAAGGGTTTAATTGGAAAGTGCTCCTTGGGTACCAAACCTGGAGGACAGTAAGGGGACAGGAAATCACCTGAAATAAAGTCCAATCGTTCTTTTCTTCCCTGTCTCAAAGTTCCTCACTTAATTCATCCCCCCGACAGAGAAATGCCACCACAGGTTCTGCGTTTGGCAAATCCCTGTGACTTTCTGTTTCGTGGCTGCATTTCTAGCCCTACGCTACAGTAGGTGTAGTCTTGGGCTGATCAGAGGTCATTTCTCTCGTGGGAGGGAGGATGCAGCACAAGCAGGAACACACATCTGTGCAAGTCCTACGTTGTGCTAGACATTTTATAGGTTTTCGGCTCTTTCTTTCCCATCAGGAGTCTCTGAGAAATGGGTCACGGCTTCCGTGTTACAGGGCTTCATTGTGGCCCCAGAGAGCACTGTGCTTTTCAAGGGTGGTCGCGACAAGTCAGGAGCAGGGGGAGACTTCTCTCGCTTTCTCTACCCAAGTCCACCCATAAGCCTCCTCTGAGGTGATCGGCTTCACAGAATGATGTTTTGAGCCCACCCCAGACCTGTGTCCACATGCGTTCTTCCCAACGGGATATTGACTACAGAGAGGAACTGTTCCGCCAGGAGACCCGGTGCAGGAACCACACGATCGAGCTGGTCCCTGAAACATTAACAAGGCTTCTGTGAAAGAGGCTGTCGCTCCCTCTCTCTGGAAGGTGACCTTTGAAAAGTTCTTGACATTTGCACCAGGACTTGAACCAATAGCGACCTTATGCTTTGCCTGATTTCAACTTACAGCTATTCAAGCCACTCGCACTGTTGGCGAATCACAGTTTAGGGAGCCTGGGTGGTGAGAAGTTGCGTCACTTTCCCCAGAGGAAGAATCTGGTAAATGAATGCTCAGGAACTCACAGGCTGTATTACACAGAGTGCCCACATTTTTCTGCTCAGTGGTCGGGGGAGTCAGTGAGCTTGGGCGTATTGTTTAGCACATGTCTCGCTAACAATGAGTTTTACTGATTTCATAGCTGGCTGTGTAGCTGCCTATCCATCTACCTGTCCCCATCATCCTCATCGCAAAATTGAAAAATAAAGTGTGTGTGAAACCTAGAGACAGTGTCTAACCTGTATGGCCTATCTGGGGCTAATATGTTTCACCGCTTAATGGACAGAGAGGTGGTAAAATATTAAACTCTCTGCTGGGACTGTACATAAAAACCAACATAAATACCCAGTGACAATTTTGAGAAAACTCCCAGTAATATAACTGATGAACACCAGATAATCGCTCATACTGTGTGAGACAGGGAGACGTGTCAGCGCTGTGGGCAGAGGGTGGTCAGTATTTAAAAGAACTTGTTTTGGGGCTGGCACAGTGGTCCAATGGGTTAAAGCTGTGGCCTGTAGTGCCAGCCTCCCTTATGGGCACCAGATCGAGACCCGGCTCCTCCACTTCTGATGCAGCTTTCTGCTATGGCCTGGGAAAGCAGTAGAAGATGGCCCAAGACCTTGGGCCCCCGCACCCATGTGGGAGTCCCGGAAGAAGCGTCTGGTTCCAGGCTTTGGATCACCTCAGCACTGGCTGTTGCGGGTCATTTGGGGAGTGAACCAGCGGGTGGAAGAACCCTCTCTCTCTGTCCATGTGTCTCTCTGTAACTCTTTCAAATATAAAAAATAGGATATGTTTTACACTTGGAGAAGTACCTGTCCATCTCTTCAAGATGTACCCAAAATTGACAGCGCACGACTTGTTAATAACGCATAGCTTCCGGTTGGAAGAGGGTGCAAGCAGGATGGTTAATATCCTGGAGCATTAGTTTGGCACAATGGACAGCCTGTTAGAGCATCATTTTCCCATGGTCGCTGTAAAACACCCTTTTCAGTAAAATAAGGATAACCCCAGCCTGAGGTCCCCACTTCCTCCCTTTCCCTTGTGTTAAAGCATTTAACTCAAGTGAGGAACTGCCACGTTGAAGTGGCTGCAGCCCTTGCTGATCTCTCCTGGAGCCAGTGGGTGCAATGGCCCAGGGTCAGAGCACAGAGGCCAGGACATGAAGAGATGTATTGCTACAGGGGCAGTGGCCAGGATGTCGGAAGGAAGCACCAGGTGCCGATAAGGCTCACCTTCCTGAAGGCAGGGAGCACCGTGCACAGCTCAGCACTGATGTGTCCGGAGTGGCTGCCTGACTACCACCCCTTCCCACAAGGGCACCCCTGAAGTGCTCTGATCAGGGTCCAGGGGCGGGTCTTACATGGGACAGGACGCATTTGCAAGATAACTTAGAGACGTAAGCAATCTGCCTGACAACTAAAGAAACTAGCAGAGCAAAAGGAGTCGCGTCCCTCTGTGCCTATGGAGAATTCAGAGAAAAATGAGTGGCAAGCTCCATATGGCAAAGACCTCAGTCAAGGCCAAGATTAAGGAAATGTAACGAAAAGCACTGAGCAACATACACACGTATATAAGCTAGACGCAACATATAGTGTGCAACATGGCCTAACTTTTGAACAAGAGGCATTTTCATTAGGACATGTACACCTACGTCATCTTTCCAGTATGCAGAAGCCCACAGAAGCACGTGCAGACCCTTTCCAAATACACCGCTCGGTTATCTCGGGGCAGGACATGGAAGGAAGGAGACACGAGGCAGTTCTCTCTGACGCTAGGCTGCTTTGTTCCCAGTTCAGAGAGGTCAGCACAGCGCTGCAGCCGCCTACATATGAAGCTCGGAGTGTGAATACGTATTTTAAGATAAGAAAGAAGGAAGTGGTCACTTCAGCATGTGGGGGTGTCCTTAAGGTCTGGGCGAGCACGGACGCGGATCTTAGCCAGATAAGGAAGATAAAAATATGAAGCACAGTAAGCCGAGCTGTGGTTTGATTTATGAAATGAACGCTGCAAGAATAGAATTGTCGGTATTGAAAAGGTGAACTGTGACATGGAAAGGAGGTGATGTACAGCTTTGTGTCTCTAGCCACTAAGCAGCCACAGGTGCACATGTGCTCTGCCCTGTCACGTGACCTGTGGGCTCTGCCTACTTCACTGTTTAATGATTGCTTCCTTTGCCAACCAATGCCCAGGCAATTTCTGCCCATCGGCTTCCCCAGGGGGGATCCTCCTCTCCTCTCCATCCCTCCCTCCTTCCTGGGTCTTCTACTGAAACGTGATAGCCAGGGGCAGGCATTGGCACAGGAGTTAACGCACTTGGAAGGCCCACACCCCGTATCAGAGTCCCGGGATTGGAGTCCTGACCCTGCTTCCCTTGAAACTGCCTGCTAGCATGCACTCGCAGAGGCCATAAGTGATGTGCCAGCTCCTTGGGTCTCTGCAGTCTGAGTGTGACCCCTGGAGTGGGTTCCAGGCTTCTGGTTTCAGCCTGGCAAAGTCGCGGCTGTTGAGAGCCTTTGGAGAGTGAACCAAGTAGGTAGGAGTCTCCCTCTCCCTCTCCCTCTCCCTCTCCCTCTCCCTCTCCCTCTCCCTCTCCCTCTCCCTCTCCCTCTCCCTCTCCCCTCCCCCTCCTCTCTCCTCTCTCCCTCTCAATCCCCGTCCCCCTCCCTTTCTCTCTGCCTTTCAAATAAATGAACATGCTCTTTTAAAAGGCATGCTAGTTAAAAAAAAAAAAAAAGTGATAACCAAGCTGCAATTCTGAATTTGGTCACGAGATGGCACTGGCCTCCTAGTTGTTTTATTTTGTCATGGAAAAAATACTTGAGAAACGAATATATTCTACTTTGACTGAAGGTTATGCACAAGTATGAGAGATAAACTCGTGCTTAATTGCTTAATTTAGCAGTCCACACTTTTACTACATTGTTTTGTGGAATATGAGTCTCAAACTTCAGCTGGCTTGTTAAACGATTGCTTACAGATACCCCCAAGAGTTTCTAATTCAGCAGGTCTGGATAAGAATTAGCACACTGAGGGGCCGGCGGTGTGGCAATGGGGGTAAAGGCTAGTGCGGGCATCCGATGTGGGCGCCGGTTCAAGTCCCAGTTGGCCCACTTGTGATCCCGCTTTCTGCTATGGCCTGGGAAAGCAGTAGAAGAGGTGCCAATTCCATGGGCCCCTGGCAGAAGCTCCTGTCGCCTGGTTTTGGATCAGGGGAGTGATCCAACACCCAGGACGCCTTCCTGGCCCCTCCATGCATCCCGCCGGCTGCATGCATCCCGCCGGCTGCATGCATCCCGGGAGCCGGGCCTAAGTTTGGTGAGGCCTCCTGCATGGCCTGGCAGGGCTGCACTGCCCGCTGGCAGGAGGCTCTGGCTGGGAGGAGTACAGAGGAGTGGTCTGCGGGGAGGGCGGGCGGAAGTGGGCGCTCACCATCCAGCTAATCCAACTATGGAGATTCCTACAGGAAGCCGCGCGTGATGGATGACAGCACAGCTATTGTGGATGCCGCAACACAGGAGGAGCTTGGTGCCCTAGAGAACAGCATATGGGGACGGTGGGGCTTTCCTGCTGGCCTTTTCAGCTAACATAGAGGCAGTTTTGAAGAACTCTGTGCATTTCAAGGTCAGATCCTGGAGTAAGGGTCCTGAGGAGTTTCCAGTGATTTTCATCGGCAATTAAGCAGATCTGCGTCATCAAAGACAGGTCACGAGGGAGAAAGGAGAGCGGTGAGTGCGGCAGCCTAAGGTCAAGTCGTGGAAGTCTCAGCAGAGATCAGAACGGATGGAGACCCAGCTGTCATGGACGTGTTCAGCTTATCAGGAAATTCAAGAGCAAGAAGTCCTTCACCAGGACCAACCCAGACAGAAAACACAGGGAAGGTTGCTTTGTGTCCTTGCCTAAGAGCCCTTGAGTTGTAGCAACGGAGGAAAGGAAAGCCCTCTGGGTCTCACTTAGAGTTCCCGTGTTCACACCTCTCTACCCGCACAGGTCCCTCTGGGTCTCTCCTTAGAGTTCCCCTACTCACACCTCTCTACCCGCACAGGTCCCTCTGGGTCTCTCCTCAGAGTTCCCATGTTCACACCTCTCTACCCGCACAGGTCCCTCTGGGTCTCTCCTTAGAGTTCCCCTACTCACACCTCTCTACCCTCACAGGTCCCTCTGGGTCTCTCCTCAGAGTTCCCATGTTCACACCTCTCTACCCGCACAGGTCCCTCTGGGTCTCTCCTTAGAGTTCCCCTACTCACACCTCTCTACCCGCACAGGTCCCTCTGGGTCTCTCCTTAGACTTCCTGTGTTCACACCTCTCTTCCTGCACAGGTCCCTCTGGGTCTCTCCTCAGAGTTCCCATGTTCACACCTCTCTACCCGCACAGGTCCCTCTGGGTCTCTCCTTAGAGTTCCCCTACTCACACCTCTCTACCCTCACAGGTCCCTCTGGGTCTCTCCTCAGAGTTCCCATGTTCACACCTCTCTACCCGCACAGGTCCCTCTGGGTCTCTCCTTAGAGTTCCCCTACTCACACCTCTCTACCCTCACAGGTCCCTCTGGGTCTCTCCTCAGAGTTCCCCTACTCACACCTCTCTACCCTCACAGGTCCCTCTGGGTCTCTCCTTAGAGCTCCCCTACTCACACCTCTCTACCCACACAGGTCCCTCTGAGTCTCTCCTTAGAGTCTCCCATGCTCACACCTTTCTACTCCCACAGGTCCCTGTGGGTCTCTCCTTAGAGTCCCCCTGCTCACCCCTTTCTACTCCCACAGGTCCCTGTGTGTCTCTCCTTAGATTCTCCCGTGCTCACACCTTTCTACTCCAGACTCTCTGGCAGAACTTCTGCGTGCTGCTCTGGTCCAGGCTGTAGCCACATTTGGCCATTCAGACCCCCACTCAAGAAACCTTCTGATACAGTGCAACAGGAGGAGACTGCGGAACCACCTTCACTCTCCCTCCTAGATATTGATGTCATCTCGGTATTACGTGCATCGCTTTTCACAGAAAATCAGAATAATGTGCCTGGCTTCTGATTTTGTTCCTGACTTTGTAGATAGTGTTTGAACCATTCAAAAGTATGTTCCTGGCTCTAGATAGCAAGTGGCTTCGCCCTTTTGTCACTTTGTTGCCTGGTACAGCAGGCCCAGGAAGTTTCTGCAGCGCACCCCTGTAGAGCTTCAGGTGCGAGAATTGCACTTGCTCTGTCATCCTAAGGGAAACAACACCAGCACTTCCACTGTACAGAGCACCCAGAGAGCCACACTGTGCTGCAGGTGCTGGCAGGGGTACGTGGTCTGGGGTCAGGGCCGTGGGCTTACAGTGTGCAGTGGGAACACCCACGGAAGCTGCGGATGTCGTCATGTCACTGTCTGAGGGCCCTGTCACTGATCCACAGGGGAGCACAGATCCGCCACATGGATTTCGTCACAGCTCCTGTCCTGGGGAGTCCTGTGCTTGAGGGCTTATGTTCTGGGCTCCCAGGGCACGTAGCCTGAGGCAGAAGGACCTACACTAGCCACCCAAATCACACGCAGTTTCCCGACCCAACCCAGATTGGAACCAACGTGGCTGCTTTCTCCACTGCACCTCCCAACCTGGTGCTCTTGCAGTTTAAAATGAGACACGGGGCAGACCCGGTTTGTTACAAAAATATTCCACAGCATTTTAAACCATACAGAAAATACTGCCAAGCACAGAGAAGAAAATCTAATTAACCCTCAGCAAATTGGAGGGCAGGTTATCCGCGCGTACCTCAGACTACTGTATGAACCAGGAACTCTGTTTAAGCAGCAGAGTAATTTCCAACGACATGCAAGTGTGAAAGTTCCTGGAAAACTTTAGGAATGTAATCAACCTTCTGAGACATCTCAACAAGACACACACAAATAGCAGTCTGGGAACCTGATGCTCAGTTAAATCAGGTACGTTGTACAGTAGGATTTGCAGCCATTCCATTTCTACCGAACGCATGTGTGTGTGTGTGTGTGTGTTTGCTGTCTTGTCTTGTACGCAGCGATAATGAAGCTCCATAGACTGGGCGGCTTAAACTATGGCACAGCATTCCTCAGAGCCATGGAGGCCAAGCAGTAGAAGAGCCAGGTGCCAGCAGACGCGGCGTCTGGTGAGCACTCTCCCCAGGGCTCGTAAGCAGCTGCCTTCTCCGTCTGTGCTCACGTGGTCTATCCTCGGCATGCACTCGTGGAGAGACAAGAGGTCTGTGCATTCCTTTCCCACCTCGGCACGATCCTTACCGTGAGGACCCCCTCCTCTGGCCTAATCGGAACCCAGTAACTTCCTGTCTTAGTTTATCTGCTGCTTTAATAGAAGGCCACAGGCCCGGTAACGTACGCAGTGCAGACATTTATTGCTCACAGCTCCCAAGACTAGGAAGTGCAAGATGGACAGCTTCATCCAGCGAGGGCCTTCTTGCTGTGCCCTAAGATGGCTGAGAGCAGCACAGGGCCAGAGAAGGCGGGATCGTGGGTGAGAACACTACAGGAGGTTTGTGTTTGTCACAGTCACTGCCATGAGAGCAGCCCACGCCCGGGACCGCGGTGCTAACCTGCCTACGGGAGCGCACCTTCATGGCCTTATCTCCTACCAGGAGCCCCAGCCCAACATCGCTGCTGTGGCAGCTCCATTTCAACCTGAGCTGTGAAGGGAACGTCCAAACTGCAGCGCCTCCCAAAGTTTTCTCCTGCAAATATCATCTCCTTGGGCGCTAAGGCTTCAACGTATGAATTTGGGAGAACACAGGCTTTCCTCTCCTGACAAGAGCGCATGCCTGCTGTGCAGCTCCATGTATTTTGCCCATGTATGTTGCCATATAAATATGGTCTCACACACGTGTTCTCCCTACGGAGAAAGCATCTAGAACAGGCTGCACGCCATTAAGGAAGACCACCTCAGCAGGGGCCCAGGAGGTGGAGCGAGGGTCATTTCCATCTCCACGTGTGGGTGCCTTTAGGGATGCTTTTCAGTGACAGGCACAGCTTTGTTAGTCAGGAAAGTAACAGATCGGGTTTGGGAAAACAAAGTGTTACGATATGATTGCAGAAACTGATTTCATAGTCGTCTACTGGCCTGGAAAGGAATTCAGTTAATGGTTGTTTCTAAAAAAACAAACAAAAGCATATTACACCCTGTATGCATAATATGATTTTTTAAAACATTTATTTATTTATGTATTTGAAAGTCAGAGTTACACAGAGAGAGGAGAGGTAGAGAGAGAAGGCCTCCATCTGCTGGTTCACTCCCCAACTGGCCACAACGGCCAGAGCTGTGCTGATCCTAAGCCAGGAGCCAGAAGCTTCTTCTGGGTCTTCCTAGTGGGTGCAGGGGCCCAAGGACCTGGGCCATCTTTCACTGCCTTCCCAGGCCATAGCAGGGAGCTGGATTGCAACTGGAGCAGCCAGAACTTGAACTGACACACATATGGGATGCTGGCACTGCAGGCGGCAGCGCCACCCCTTATAATATGATTGATCCCATTCATTTTTTTTTTGACAGGCAGAGTGGACAGTGAGAGAGAGAGAGAGAGAGAAAGGTCTTCCTTTTTGCCGTTGGTTCACCCTCCAGTGGCCGCCACAGCTGGCGCGCTGCAGCCAGTGCACCGCGCTGATCCGATGGCAGGAGCCAGGTGCTTATCCTGGTCTCTCATGGGGTGCAGGGCCCAAGTACCTGGGCCATCCTCCACTGCACTCCCTGGCCACAGCAGAGAGCTGGCCTGGAAGAGGAGCAACCAGGACAGAATCCGGCGCCCCGACCGGGACTAGAACCCAGTGTGCCGGCGCCCCAAGGCAGAGGATTAGCCTAGTGAGCTGCAGCACCGGCTGATCCCATTCATTATTGAAAGTACTCCTGTTGTGTATGAGTAAGCACATGCTCTAAAGCCATCGTGGCCAAAATAATATGACCTAAAGCTCAAAATATGTATGCACACACAAACACTCACATGGATATACACTCCTTCACACACACTGGCTTTTCTCTTCACTTCTGAGACAAGAGTGGAGCCTCCTGCTGGAAGCTCAAAGGGCTGAGAAGCAGCTGATTCTGCAGGAGGGGCTGCAAGGGCTGCCTACGCCATTCATGTCTCCAGCAAGCTCTTTTGGGGGCTCAGGCCTCAATACAGACTCCTGGAATAGTCAGAGATGTAGTTCCATTTTTGACCAGCAGGTGGAGATTATCTCACTAGTCTACCTTTGCTGCATCTGCAAAGTTAAGTTTTGCAAGTATGAAATGATTAGTTCTGAGGGTGGCATTGTGGCTTAGTGGGTTAAGCCGCCCCCTGCAGCGCCAGCATCCCACATGACCACCGATTTGGGTACAGGCTGCTCCACTTCCAATCCAGCTCCATGCTAAAGGGCCTGGGAAAGCAGCAGAGGATAGCCCAAGTGCTGGGCCCCTGTATCCATGAGAGACTTTGGAAGAACCTGCTGGCTTGTGGCTTTGGCCTGGCTCAGCCTCTGCTATTGTGGCCATTTGGGAAGTGAAGCAGGAAGCGGAAGACCTCTCACTCTCTCTCTCTCTCTAACTCTACCTTTGAAATAGATCTTAAGAAAGAGAAATGAGTTGTAAATACGTGGAGAGGAATAACTGGCAGTGTGCACTTGCTGATAATGACTGTCAAAGCTGAGTCTCACAATTATTGATTAATCTACTCAGTACATACATGGGAGCCACTGCCGCTGGAGACCGTTTGTCCGTCCCCTCTTCTCCGCTGCACAGACTGCCCGCTTCCAACTGCTCGCCGGAAGCATTCCCTTAGGTAACAATGACCCAGCTCCTTTCCATGTGTGTGCAGTGATTGTGTTTCTGAAATGTGAAACTGAAGAAGAAAGAACTGGATTGCATAACTCATTAAATGAAAAGAAATAGCACCGCTATCGCTTCCTTTTCCACACTCCATCAGTAAACATATGCCACTACAAAAAAGATCACCAAAACTCATGATCTACATAAATATGTGTGTACACTGGGGGCCAGCATTGTGGCGTAGCAGGTCAGACCGCCTCCGGTGACACCAGCATCCCCTACGGGCCTGATCCAGCTCCCTGCTAATGTCCTGGGAAAGGCAGCAGAAGATGGCCCAAGTGTTTGGGCCCATGCACCCACATGGGAGACCTGGAAGAAGCTCCTGGCTGTCAGCTTCTGCCTGTGGCAGCCATCTGGGGAATGAACCAGTGGATGGAAGATTCTCCCCACCCACCCCCGTCTCGCCCTCTCTCTCTGTAACTCCGTCTTTCAAATAAATACATAAATCTTTTTTAAAAATGTGTGTACTTTGAATGTCTTGTGTGTGTATTTCAAATACTCTTCAGTAATATTAGGTATTTACTTTGCATAAAAATTCCCTCCTGTGTAGAAGGGACTCTGAGACCAACGTTTCTAATACTTTTCAAAGGCCTAGTGTGTTCCAGACACCGTCTATATTTGATCTACTATTCTTCCTACAAATCTTTTTATTCAGCCTTTCTGCTATTTAGCAGGCATCTATTTCTTTACTATTTCCATTTATTTGTACATGTGATAAAACGTTGTATTGATGCGTGTATGATAATAATGAGGTTATTCCCTATCTGTGGACACGGTGCTGGTGAAAGGGCTGGGGACAAGCGAGAAGGTCACGGCCAGGATCTATCACACTTAGCAGTCAGCAGCCGGGGGTCCTTTCCACACAGACATTCACTTCTTCACTTTACAGTCACACCCTCTCTCTATGCATGCTTTCTACCAAGCATGTGAAAATGGATTGTCTCAACAGAAGAACGAGGATTTCTCTGTAATCTGCCATATTTTTTTGAGAATTTTACCGAGTGTTTATATTGAGACTGAGGAAGGTTTTTGTTTTTGTTTTTGTCAAACAACAATTGAATTGGAATCAAGGCAACTTAATCTTTTTTAAAAGATTGATTTATTATTTGTTGGAAATGCAGAGTTACAGATAGGCAGAGGCAGAAAGAGAGAGAGGTCTTCCATTCTCTAGTTCACTCCCCCAAATGGCTGAAACAGCTGGAGCTGGGCTGATCCGAAGCCAGGAGCCAGGAGCTTCTTCCAGATCTCCTACGCAGGTGCAAGGGCCCAAGGAGTTGGGCCATCTTCTACTGCTTTCCCAGGCCACAGCAGAGAGCTGGATCAGAAGTGGAGCAGCCGGGACTTGAACCAGCACCCATATGGGATGCCGGTACTGCAGGTGGCGGCTTTACCCACTACGCAATAGCGCTGGCCCGAAGGCAACCTAATCTTGTTCTCAAATTGTATAGTTTGAATCAATTATCCATAATTAAATATATGATTCACTTTTCTGTTGCTGATTGCATTAAAATAAAAGTATTTAATCTGAAAAAAATCATTCAGAAGGAAACTGTTTTCTGTATGCTTTTTGCCTGCTTTTTTTTTTTTAAAGATTTTATTTCTTTATTTGAGAGGTAGAGTTACAGAGAGAGAAAAGGAGAGGCAGAGAGAGAAAGAGAGAGAGGTCTTCCATCCACTGGTTCACTCCCCAGCTTTGCCAATCCGAAGCCAGGAGCCAGGAGCTTCTTCCGAAGCTCCCGCATGGGTACAGGGGCCCAAGGACTTGGGCCATCTTCTACTGCTTTCCCAGGCCATAGCGGAGAGCTGGATCGGAAGTGGAGTAGCCGAGACTTGAATCAGTGCCAACATTGGGATGCCGGCACTGTAGGCAGCAGCCCTACTGGCTACGCCACAACGCCGGCCCCAAGAGCATTTCTTTTATCAGTTTCTTTGTTTTAAAAACCTCCGTTAGTCATTTTTAGTTTATATTTGCTAGTGATGAAGTTTCCCAGTATTTCTTCATTTGACAATATGGCCTACTATGCCATATCACCGGCCCACCTGCTTTATTTTAAAAAACTTATTTTTTTTATTTGAGAGGCAGAGTGGCACAGAAAGAGAGAGAGAGAGAGGGGGAGAGAGAGAGAGATTTCATCTATTGATTCACTCCTCAAATGACTGCAACAGCTGAGGCTGAGCCAGACAGAAGCCAGGAGCCTGGAAGTCATTCCAGGTGTCCCACCTGGGTTGCAAGGACCCACATACTTGGGTCATCTGCAACTTTCCCTGGCACATTAGTAGAGCAGCGGAGATTCGAACCAGTGCTCCTGTAGGGGGTGCTGAGGTCATAAGCTGCAGGTTTACTTGTTAGGCCACAGTGCTGACCTCTCTTGCTTACTTTTGACAAAGATATTTTTGCATTGGTGGATTTGTTTTTTCAGAGTCATATGCTAAAGAGATGTCTTTCTCTGTAAACAATGTTCATGTATTTGCAGATAAAACTTTACAAAAGAGATTAAAAGGAGATCTGAGTCACACGAGATTTTGAAGATAGCATTCAAAGCTCAGCAAAGACTAGTGCTTTTTGTCTTCTAGGCATCTGGTTGACCTTGTTTTCGTCCATACATGACCTTGAAACTGAGATTTCCATTAATAAAAGGTTACTCATTGTTTTCTTTGCAGCATGTTTTATGCCCTGGATTTTCTGGTCTATGCCAAAAGGGGGACTGTAGTCATCCAACAAGAGTCCCCAATATATCCTTAATAGTTCTGGCTTTTTGGTAAACACTTTGATTAACTTCCATATGAAGCCTAGCATTTTAAAAACTCCTCCTATCTTATGTCTGGACAGACATAGAAGGTCAGCTTCTTCATGTTTCTATTCTTAATTTCATTCCATTTCTTTTTCTCCTTCTACTTCCTTAATTGAACTTTTTAGTTATATGAAGAAAGTTATGAAATAGTAATCATGCCTATTTTTAATCTGTTGGTGTTAGCTAATCTGGCTTTAGTTGTCATATTCCCTCAATTAATATTAGTTTACCAAAAAGGGTAACGGTCTGAAATTCCAGGAACACAGTTTTGCCCAAATCATGTTTAATTTTGTAAGTAATGACCGAGATCTAAAACTTGGAAGATTTCATATAGAAAACCAGCTCCAGATCAGAGCACGGATTTAAGTCCCAGCTGCTCCTTTTCCCGTCCAGCTCCCCGTTAATGGGCCTCTGTCAGCACGTGGGAGACCTGGAATGAGTTCTAGGCTCCTGGCTCCAACCCAGCCCAGTCCTGGCCTGGCAGTTGAGGCCATCTGGGGAGTGAAGCAATGGATGGAAGATTCTCTCACTTGCTCGCTCTCTCACTCTCACTCTCTCCTGTCCTTCCCCTTTCTTTGTCACTCTGCCTTTCAAATAAATAAATAAATCTTAAGAAAACAAAAACAGTCCCTTGGCTTATCTTGCCAAATGAGAAGAACTTGGCCACCAGGGTCCTAAATTCCTGCACACTCTCAAGGAGACTGTCTGGAGCTGAGTAGCAGCTTCCATGGTTCCTGCCACTGCCTATCGTAGGATTCGCCCACTGACACAGAGCATTAGGTTTTATTGTCCATGGTTGCTGTTGCTTTTCTTACAGTAATGAGACAAGTGAAATAGTTCTTGCTGAAGGAGCAGACTTTTAGTGTTCTTATATCGCACAAAAATGAGTAGGTGAGGTGATGGGTATATTAATTAGCTGGGCGTAAGCATTTTGTACTGCATGCGTATATCAGAGCATCACATAGTACCCCTATATATACACTCACACACACAATTATTTGTAAATCAAAAAATAATTTTTTACAAATGTGGAAAATACTGGGAGTGTTATTCAAGAAAAGTGGAAAGAGAACAATTATTTATGGTAGCAAAGTCTCTTCCTATGACTTTTATATATACCTGTTTCCATTATTTACATGATCAACACGACTCCCGCAAGCCCTACAATGTGGCCTTCCTGGAGTTAAAGTCTTCCATGTCAGACACTAATGTGCCACACAGCCTGTCAAGAGAATGTAATACATATGCGTATTTCAACCTTTAAACATATAAAGCAAAATCCATTTGGAAATAACTTTTTGATAATATAATAGAAACACGTTTGCTAGGATATAATGAACTTTCAGTTTGCATATTTAGTGCCCTCCTGTTGGCACGCCGTGATGGGGTAGTAGAAGATAGTACATCTTAGATAAATTCAGTTCTGTGGCAAGGTACCTCCACCCATGATGTTTTTCTGTGACCCAATGAGTGATGCGGGAACAGCATTTCAATTGTGCCAGCCCACGTGAGAGGTAGGTATCAGTCTGGACAGCCTGTGCCTGCTTTCAGAATGATTTGCTTTATGCTCTTAAAAGAATTGCATCACAAATATTCAACATAATTCTAACTGCCTAAAAGCTTAGGGAGTGAAGTTAATGGATGTGGATTGCAGGTAACACAAGCAACTCCTACTGCCTCCTACATTTGTAATTTTTATTCATGAATCATAGGAAAGCATTAACTTAACTGCCAAATGGCTTCTCTCAAAATTTCTAGTATTTTATTTGTTCATATTCCCTGCTGGTCCTTGTTCATATGCAGCCATTTAGTAACACCATGAAAATAGGTCTGTTTATTTGTCCATATTTGAAGTTTTATTTTGTTTTTAATTGACACATAGTGATTGTATATATTTATGGGGTGTAGTGTGATATTTTAACACATGTATGTATTGTATAACGATCAAAGCATAATATTGAGCATATGGTCACCTCAAACATCATTTCCTTGTGGTGAGAACATTTTAAAAATCCTTATTTCTAGGGGCAGGTATTTGGCACCGCAATGAAGGCACAGCAGTTAAGCCATTTCTAGGGCAACCTGGTTCAAGTCCTGGCTCCACTTCCAATGCAGCTCCTTGCTAACGCATACTCTGGGAGGCAGCAGGTTCTGGCCTAAGTGGTAGGGTCCCTGCTAGCTATCTGGGAGATCCAGTTGAGTCCCTGGCTCTTGGCTTTGGCCTGATCTAGTCCCAATTGTTGCAGGCATTTAGAGAGCAAACCAACAGAAGAACGATCTGCCTCAATCTGTCTGCTTCTATCTTTCTCTCAGTCTTTTTCTTTCAAATAAATGAAAAATAAATTTTTAAAAATTTGAATTCTTTCTGTTTTTACTATTTTGAAATATACACCATAATATTGTTAACTGTAGCCACCTTTCTGTGCTATAGTGCACCAGAATTTATTCCTCGCATATAACTCTAACTTTGTACCCTTTAATCAATCTCACCTCATCCCTCTTCCCTCCTATTCCCCTTAGTCCTTGGTCACCACTATTCTACTCTCAACTTCTATGAGATCAACTTTTTAAAATTCCACAAAAAGTGAGATCATGTGGTATGTGTTTTTCTGTGCCCAGTGTATAATTTCACAAGGCAATACCTGCTTTGTTTAATAATGAACACAGTAGGGATAGCATGGTGACGTAGCAGGTAAAGCTGCCATCTACAACACTGGCATCCTATATGGGTGCTGATTCATGTCGTTTGCTGCTCCACTTCCGATACAGCTCCTTGTTAATGGCCTGGGAAAAGCAGCAGAAGATGGCCCAAGTGTTTGGGCACTTGCACCCATGTGGAAGACCCTGATGAAGTTCCTGGTTCCTGGCTTCAGCCTGGCCCAGTGCTGGCCTTTGTGGCCATCTGGGGAGTGAACCAGTGAATGGAAGATCTCTTTCTCTCCTGCCTCTCCCTTTCTCTCTGTAACTATGCCTTTCAAATAAATACATACATCTTCTTGGAAAAAAAAAAATATGGCTTAGAAATCCACTGAAGGCCGGCGCCGTGGCTCAATAGGCTAATCCTCCACCTTGCGGCGCCGGCACACCGGGTTCTAGTCCCGGTCGGGGCGCCGGATTCTGTCCCGGTTGCCCCTCTTCCAGGCCAGCTCTCTGCTATGGCCAGGGAGTGCAGTGGAGGATGGCCCAGGTGCTTGGGCCCTGCACCCCATGGGAGACCAGGAAAAGCACCTGGCTCCTGGCTCCTGCCATCGGATCAGCGCGGTGCGCCGGCTGCAGCGGCGGCCATTGGAGGGTGAACCAACGGCAAAGGAAGACCTTTCTCTCTCTGTCTCTCTCTCTCTCTCACTGTCCACTCTGCCTGTCAAAAAAAAAATCCACTGGAAACAGATGTTCAAGTATAAACCTATTACATGAATGTTTATATCAATATTATATATAATAACCAAAAGGCAAACACAACCTGATGTCCATCAGTGGATGAATACTCTAATGAAATGTGGTATAGATATGCAATGGAATACTATTGAGCCATTAAAAAGTTCAGATACACGCTACTACCTGGATGAACCTTGAAAATGTTATACTAAGTAAAAAAAAAAATGTAAAAGATAAAATATTATGGCATGTCCGGTATAATCATAGCCATAGAGGCATAAAATAGATTCATGGTTGCTTAGGGCTAATGGTGGGGAGGATGGGGGTAGTGGCTAAAGGTCATGAGATTTCTCTTCACAGTTATGAAAATGCTCTGAAATTAATTATAGCTATGGTTATACATACATATAAATGTATTTAAAACTCTGAATTGTGCACTTTAAGTAGGCAAATTGTAGAGTATATGAGTTATATATCAATAAACCTGTCACAAAATATAAATTTTTAAATGAACACATGAGCTTGCTGGTTTTGATCACTGAATACTTCTATTCAAGGAGTATTTATGTCCACAGAAGGAAAGGAAAGTATATGAAAGAAAAGGAATTGTCAACGAATGAAAACAAATCTCTTGAAGAAGAAGAAATGGGGATCAAACATGTAAAAAGTTTTTCATAGCTCCCAATAAATAAAGGAATTGAAGTAATGCCAAGTGCAAGTGGATTCTGTTTTGCAGTCACTGAAACTAAAGCTCTTGCCACTACACGAAGCTATTCAGTCTATGCCTCCCTTAAGACACTCAGTCACACAGATGGAGAGGCCGACATGGGAGACGAGGGGCTTCACATTGGAGAAGGTGCAAGTGTGTTGATAGTGCTCCAAGCAGTTGACTCTCCTGACTGTGGGACTTGATTGTCTCACATCCAAGCTGTCTCCTCTCAGAGAGAGAGAGAGAAATTATATGTCTGTTGTGGAATGAATCAGGTCTAGGTCTTGGAACTCACTTCAGCCAGAACCGCTCATCGCATCTGTTCATCAGGTAAGGTTTAATTTAGAAAATATCCACGTCTGATGTCCTCCAGTATCTTCACACTGTTACTTTCATTACCAAAAGGAGGAGACAATGAAACATAAAGCCAATGTGAAAAAAGTCAGAGCAAACTCAGAGATCCACCCAAAACTCGGGACTTTTATCCACCTCCAGATTGGGTACTTCCCTTTCCTTAAGTCCTCTGATCTGACTGCAAATCAACTTCCTTTGCTAGGCAGCCTCTGTGCCATGATGAGTCATTGCTTCATTGACTTCCCTGTTAGGTTTCTCAATTCCCTCATGCTGTCTTCCTTCTTTCCCAACCACTGCTCAAAACCCCGCACTATGAGATACCTAGTGACTTCATTTATCAGAGAAAAAATTTGGAAATAAGAGAGGGATAAATTCCCGGAAACATTATAGATTCAGATATTCTGCATATTTTAAGTATTTCAAGGATAGGACACTCTTCAAACAGATTTTACATTATGTCTGGAAAAGGTACTTGCATTTTAAAATGTGTGAAATAGAGGTAATTACGTTAAAGAAGAAAAGTCATGATCACTGCTCTTGCTCATCAATAACACTTTTGGGGCTGGTGCTGTGGTGCAGCAGGTTAAGCTGCTCACTGCAGCGCTGCCATACCATATGGGCGCTGGTTCAAGACCTGGCTGGCTGCTCTGCTTCTGATCCAGCTCCCTGCTAATGTGCCTGGGAAATTAGTAGAAAGTGGCCCAAGTCCTTTTTGGGGCCCCTGCATCCACGTGGAAGATCCAGATGAAACTCTTGGCTCCTGGCTTTGGCTTGGCCCAGCGCTGGCCATTGCAGCCATTTGGGGAGTGAAGTAGCGGATGGAAGATTCTCTCTCTGTCTCTAACTCTTTCAAATTAAATAAATCTTTAAAAAATGAACTTTTTTTCTTGTTCTTAATATTGTAGAATTTATACACATTTGTATGTGTATGCATGTATATGCCCTTACACATTCATACACACATAGATGGCACTGACACAGACTGGATACTTCTTCTGACCTGGCACCAAGAAGTCTGACAGAGAATAGAGTTCTGGGGTCCAAACCAAAAAGCCAGAACAATATGCAGAAACTAAGAAACCTGGCACTAATGACAAGAACCACATTCTCCAGTGAGGATTTCAGAAATGTAAACGATTTCCTCTCCTTTCCCCAACGCACTTGGGGATGACTTAGTCATTTTACTACTCAGAAATAGCCCTACTAGTAGTTAATAACATGTTCCTTCTTTTGCTTGGATTTCAAGACACACTCCAGAGGAATTATGATGTCAGGATTCCCTTTCATGGGAGAAAGAAGGAGGGATGAAGCAGGCTAGGCCTGGACCAGCATTTTTTTTACAGGCCTGCTGCATTTCACATGTTTCCAATGGATTTACTCGTTTCTACTGCAGGCGTACACCTTCCGGATAGGTTAACGCCGGCGAGACCTCGGAGACACCAGACGCGTTTATCGGCTTTTCAGCTTCCACTTTATTTTTCAGCAGACTCGCGTTACATGTCGCGAACGCCCGCCCTGTTACTGGCATTCATTCACAACTCCTTCATTCACCACTCCCGCTTACTACTGGCGTTCATCCACAGCTCCCGCCTGTTACCGGCGTTCATTCATAACTCCCGCCTGTTTCCGGAGTTCATTCACAACTCCGCCTGTTACCGGCGTTCATTCATTACTCCGTCTTTTACTAGCGTTCATTCATTCACTCCGCCTTTTACCAGTGTTCATTCATTCCTCCGTCTTTTACCAGCGTTCATTCATTCCTCCGTCTTTTACCAGCATTCATTCACTCACCCGTCTTTTACCAGCGTTCATTCACTCTCCGTCTTTTACCAGCGTTCATTCATTCACTCCCGCCCACCGTCCACCTATTTATATATATCATTCACGGAAAACATGTTACCAACTAAGTGTGGGAAACATGCAATAACAGGATGCTTAAAGTCAAAACAGGATCTTGCAATTAGCAACGGGCAGGGTGGAAAAAGCCCAGCACTAAACTTCTTGTGCTTGTACATGTCGGGAGGGTCACAGCTGGCCAGGCTGTCCCGTTCCCCGACATTCTACCTCTGAAATCCTATGAGGTAGTTGCTATTAGTCTTACTGTACATGTAACCCAACTGAGGTGTTCAGAATCATCCATCCTATAGAGACAGAGAGAAGTTTTGGATCTGGACCCATAATGCCTAGAAGCCTCCCATCTGGAAGCTTCATGGGACTTGAGGCCCAAGGATTTGCTGTCTTAATTTGCTGGATTGGCTCCATGGGTTGTCGTGAAGACAAGGGGTAAGTGGCCTCAGCGTGGTGGCCTCACGATTAAGCCAGTCCTCGAGTTACCAAAGGACTTTCATAAAAAGCACAAGCTTTACACTGGGTGAAGAAAATCTTGAGAAGTGAAAAGAAATGAAGAATTTTTTTTTACAGGCAGAGTGGACAGTGAGAGAGAGAGAGAGAGAGAGAGGTCTTCCTTTGCCATTGGTTCACCCTCCAATGGCTGCCACGGCCGGCGCACCGCGCTGATTCGAAGGCAGGAGCCAGGTGCTTCTCCTGGTTTCCCATGGGGTGCAGGGCCCAAGCACTTGGGCCATCCTCCACTGCACTCCCTGGCCACAGCAGAGAGCTGGCCTGGAAGAGGGGCAACCGGGACAGAATCCGGCGCCCCGACCGGGACTAGAACCTGGTGTGCTGGTGCCGGTAGGCAGAGGATTAGCCTATTGAGCTGCAGCGCCAGCCAGAAATGAAGAATTTTATAGCCCTAACTCATGACAGCACACTTTAGACCCTTTAATTCTAACCGCACCCGATGACAGCCAAGCCCGTAATTTCTGTTTTACAGACAAGGAATGTAAAGCAAGGGAGAGTAAGCTGCTCTAGTGTTGGTTCAGGCTTAAAACATAAGCTCCTTTCATACCTCCTGCTGCTTTTCCAATGAAAACAGTTCTCAACTTTGCAAGCATGTGAAATCCCTACAAAGAACTAGGAAATGTTTAAAAATGGAAATGTAAGAACTGGAAAATACATCTAAAAGGAGAAAGCAATCTTGGGTGGACTTCACAAAAGACTGGATATGATGAAGAAAAGACTCAGTGAACTAAAAGTTCCATGAATAGAAATTATATAACCTGAAAAACATTTGAGAAACATTTAAAAACATAAAGGTCACAATGACCCATGGACAATGTCAAAAGTTCTAACCTAGGTGTACCTAGAGTTCGAGAGAGGGACAAGAGAGACAATGAGGGGTAAAATATATTTGATGGGGATTTCAGCAATTAGGTAAAAGGCTAACATTCACAGATTTAAGAAGCTAAGACAATCCCAAGCAAGTCTGAGAAAATCACACTAAGCACATCCTGATCAATATGATGAAGGCCAAAAATAAAAATATCTTGAAAGCAGTCAGATCAAGAAGACCCATTATATACAGAGGAGCAGCAATACAAATGGTGACTGACTTATCAGAAACAGTGGAGGCCAGAAAGCAGTGGGAGAATGTTTTTAAAGAACTGGAAGAAAAATTCCTGTCAATGCTTAACTCTCTATCTAGCAAAAATATCCATCAGTAGTCAAAGCAAAACAAAAACAATGTCACACAAACAAAAACTAAGAAAATACATTGTCAAATGTTTACAATACAAGAAATGCTAAAAGACATTTTTTAGGCTGAAGAGAAACTATACCAGATGTAAAATCAAATCTATGGGAAGGAATGGAAAGCATAAGAAATGGTAAATATATGTAAAAATATAAGGCACTATTTTATTTCCCTCTTAACTTCTTTCAGATATAAATAACTATTCAAAGCAAAAATTGTAATGTGTATTATGAGGTTTAACATATGTGGATGGAATACATATGAAAACTACCAGTGCTCCTTGACTTATGATGGGTGGTGTCTAAAAACATCATCATAAGCTGAAAATATCACAGATCAAAAATACGCTTAATACACCAAACCTACCAAACATCATACCTTAGCCATACAGCAAACTACAGGTTATGAATTGTTTATCCCATGCCTACTGGGAGCTGTGGCTCACTGCTGCTACCTGGAATTATGAGATGATATTCTACCATGTACTACTTACCCAGAAAAACATCAAAATCCAATATTTGAAATACTGTTTCTACTGCATGCCTAAAGCTTTTGCACAATTGTAAAGTTGATTGCATAAACTGAATTATTGTAAACTGGGACTATGGTTTGGATGTGGTTTGTCTTCCAAAGATCCACGTGTTTGAAACGTGATCCTCAGGGTGACAGTGTTGGGAAGTAGAACCTCTGAGAAGTGGGGCCCACTGAGACATCCTTGGGTCAACTGGAGATCTGCCCTCGAAGGGAGTAATAAGGTAACTCTCCTCTCTTGCAAGAGGGTTATTATAAAAGCCGAACCCTGGCCTCATCAGCTGTGGCTCTCTGTTCAAGACATGATAACTTCCCTACCCACATGCTCCCACCATTGCTATCCGCTATGAGGTAATGTAGCCAAGGAGAGGAGACCTCACAATAGTTGGCGCTGTGCAGTTTGGACTTTCAGTCTCCAAACCTGTGAGATAAATAAGGTTAAATAAGTAGGTTGCCTCAAGCACTTCATTATAATGGTGAAAAATTGACTAACAGTATAAAAGAGAGGGGTGGTAAAAGAAAATGTGTGTCATCATTGTCCTTTCATTGTATATGAAGTGGTACAACCTGAATCTAAACACACCGTGAAAGGTTAGTGATTCATGTCGTAATCCCTAAAGCAACACTTGAAAACAAAGTGGTAGAGCAAAAAAGCCAATAGAGGAAGTAGAATGGAATTCTATAAGATATTTATTTAACCTAAAAGAAGGCAAATAAAGTAGAACAGAGGAAATTTTCAAAGGAGATATATTAAAGATAGCAAAATAATAGAAGTAAATCAAATTTTGATAGTTACATTCGATGTTAATAAAATAAAATTAAAAGGTAGAGATTATGAAAATTGAAAAAAATAGATCACAGTAGGCATTTGGCCTAGTGGGTAAGACACCCACATCCCATGCGGGGGTACCTAAGTTTGATCTTGGTTCAGGCTTCTGACTGCAGCTTCCTGCTCATGTAAACCCTGAGAGGCAACACTGATGAACTGAGTAATTGGTTCCTGCCAACCACATGGGCGACCTGGTCAAGTTCCTGGGTCCTGGCTTTGACCCCAGTTTGCCCCAGTCCTAGTTGTTGTGGGCATTTGAAGAGTGAAGAGTGAATAAGAGTAACTTCTCTCTCTCTCTCTGTGTGTGTGTGTGTGTGCCCCTTAAAGAAAAATTAAACAAACAAGATCTAAACATATGTTGTCTACAGGAAATATAGTTTAAATATAAGGGCAAAACAGGCTGAAAGTAAATGAAAAAAAGATGTGCCCCACAAGCAGTAGGCCTAAAAAAGCTGTAGAGGCCATAGCAACACCAGCATGTTTACTTGGTGGCAGTAGGACTCAGACTTTAACCAGGAACAAAATGAACAACAGCCTTGCCTTTCTGGAGCTCATGGCGCAGTGGGGTTACTAATAGGTAACCAAGAAGTAAAACAGAACATGTGGTATGTCATAGGCAATTTGGAGAGGCACACCATGGTGACAGCTAAGAGCAGGGTGTTGGAAGCCAGATGGTGGATTTCAGTCATAGCTCTGCCCGTCTGAAAGCTGTGCAGGGCAGGGCTGAGGGAGAGAGATTGGCCAACAGGTAGCAAATTTCAGTTAGAAAGAAGGAATAACTCCTGGTGTTCTATAGCACAGTAGGATGACAAGTTAACAATCACGTAGTGGATATGTCAAACTAACTAAAAGGGAAGACTCTGAATATTCGCATGATAAGGAAATGATAAATGTTTGAGTTGAAAAATATGCTGATTACCCGGATTTGATCATTATACAATATACACATGTATCAAAACATCACACTGCATCCTATAAATATTTATAATTTTTATATGTCAATTTAGGAACAAAATAAAGTCTTAAAATTTAAAAAAAGTAAAAAAAAATATAAGAAGCTGTGAGAGCTTAGGAAAGACACTTAAATCTCTCAGAGATGGAGATGATAATACTAACATCTCTTTCTTAAACTTGATGTGGGAAATAAATGATTTAGTACATATGAATCGCTGAGAATAGTGCCCGGTTAAGAGCTACCTAACTCTACGCCATCATGTCTGTTATAGAAAAGTGAATGTGTGGAGCCGTAGCTGTGGCGTAGTGGGTTAAAGCCCCAGCCTGCAGCACCAGCATCCCATATGGACGCTGGTTCGAGTCTCAGCTGGTCTTCTTCTGATCCAGCTCTCTGCTATGCCCTGGGAAAGCAGTAGAAGATGGCCCAACTCCTTGGGCCCCTACACCCATGTGGGAGACCCAGAAGAAGCCCCTGGCTCCTGGCTTTATATCGGCCCAGCTCCAGCTGTTTCAGCCATTTGGGGAGTGAACCAGCAAATAGAAGACACCTCTCTCTTTCTCTCTCTTTCTCTCTCTCTCTCTGTGCCTCTCTCTCTGTCTTTCAAATAAATAAATCTTTTTTAAAAAGTAATGTGGGGAAGTTGAATGTGCAGCGCCTGGTTAGGTGCAACCCTTTTAAATAATGTAGTCATTAAAATTCTCATGGTTGGAGGTGATATTTGAGCAGAAATCTATTTCTTTTTTTCAAGATTCATTTATTTATTTGAAACGCAGCATTACAGAGAGAGCAGGACTGGGGGGAGAAAGAGAGAGAGAGAGAGATTTTTCCATCCAGTGATTCACTCTGCAATTGCTGGGGATGGGCCAGCTGAAGCCAGGAGCTTCCTCCAGATCTCCCACACGGGTTCAGGGGCCCAAGTACTTGGGCCATCTTCCGCTGCTTTCCCAGGTACACGATCAGGGAGGCGAAGCAGAAGTGGAGCAGCTGGGACTCAAACGGGTGCGCTTATGGGATGCCAGGGATGACAGGAAGCAGCTTAACCCACTGCCCTGCCACAACACCAGCCTTAGAGAGATAGATATTTCTGTACAGAGGATTATTGTCTGTTAGAGCAGAGGCCGGCACAGAGAAGTGACTCACCAAAAGTCCTGTGATGGGTGATGGATCTGGTGTCTGGGGCCTAGGTCTCCTGCTTCAGCCATGTGTCTGGTTCATCATTTCTTTCTCAAACTTAGTAGAAAATTGCCTCTTTACCGTCAATCAAAAAGTGAAATAACAGATGAAAAAGCACATGAACTTCTAACTTTCTGCTTCTTACCACTCTCGCAAACATTGTCTTTACTTTGCCAACTTGTCTCTAAATATCCAGTGTTCCACATTTTGTTAAAATCTTCACTTCCCATACAGTGTCAGTAGGATCATAAATTTTCCACAATAATCATAAACTAATAAGTATACATTAATGGGTTCCAAATATTTTACAGTGAATTATAAACTTAGTTACAAAAATTAAAGGAAAATTTAAAAAGATTTTATCTACCCAAACCCAGAAAGGTAACTTTAAGGAAATGTGAATAATGAGAAAAAATAGCCAGCATATTTTACAGGCAGATGATAAATATTTTAATATGTAAATAAACCTGACTACCTGAGAGTTTTACCCAAAGTCTATCATGAAATAATTCAAATAATAATCTAACTCACACTGAAACATACAAAAATTAAAGAACAGAAATTGTAATGTATATAAATAAAAGGGAAAATTTAAGAATATAATATATACATGCATGTACTCTTCTATTTATAGTGATTAAAGTTTTTTAAAATGTTTATTTATTTATTTATTTATTTATTTGAAAGTCACAGTTACACAGAGAGAGAAGGAGAGGCAGAGAGACAGAGAGAGGTCTTCCATCTGCTAGTTCACTCCCCAGTTGGCCGCAATGGCCAGAGCCAATCCAAAGCCAGGAGCCAGGTGCTTCTTCCAGGTCTCCCACGCAGGTGCAGAGATCCAAGGACTTGGGCCATTTTCTACTGCTTTTCCAGGCCGTAGCAGAGAGCTGGATCAGAACAGATCAGAGCAGCCAGGTCTCGAACCAGCACCCTTTATGTGATGTTGGCACTGCAGGCAGTGGCCTAACCTGCTATGCCACAACACTGGCCCCATGATTTCTTAGGTGTTTAAAGTTAACTGAAAAGTGACCTCTGTTAAATATAAGAGTGGGAATAAGAGAGGGAGGGGTTGTACAATTTGGGACATGCTCAAGCTGACTTGCCCCAAGTGGTGGAGTCAGAAATGTGCCAGGGGATTCCAATACAGTCCCATCAAGGTGGCATGTACCAATGCCACCTCACTAGTCCAAGTGATCAATTTCAAGTCACAATAGACCATAATGATAGGTCTAAGAGTCAAAAGGATCACATAAACAAGACTAGTGTCTGCTAATACTAACTGATAGAATAAAAAAGGGAGAGAGCGATCCAACATGGGAAGTGGGATACACAGCAGACTCATAGAGTGGCAGTTGTCCTAAACAGCACTCTGACCTCGGAATCGGCCCTTAAGGCATTCGGATCTGGCTGAAGAGCCCAGGAGAGTATTTTAGGCATGGAAAGCCAAGACACTCTGGCAAAAAAAAAAGGGGGGGTGGACCTAAATGAAAGATCTCTGCGAGTGAGATCCCAGTGGAAAGAACGGGCCAGCAGAGAAGGAGGTACCTTTATCTGAAGGGAGGAGAGAACTTCCACTTTGACTATGGCCTTGTCGAAATAAGATCAAAGATGGCGAGCTCAGGGGGCTTCCATGGCCTTGGCAACTCATTACTAGAGCCTGGGGAGATTGCTGACGCCTTAAACAAAAGTGGCAATTTGTAAAGTCAACAACAGGAGTCACTGTGCACTTACTCCCCATGTAGGATCTCTGTCCTTAATGTGTAGTTCAATGTGAAGTAATGATATGACTAGTGCTCAAACAGTATTTGGCAATTTGTGTTCTGTGTGGGGGCAAACCGATGAAATCTTTACTTAATATATACTAAATCGATCTTCTGTCTATAAAGATAATTGAAAATGAATCTTGATGTGAATGGAATGGGAGAGGGAGCGGTAGATGGGAGGGTTGCAGGTGGGAGGGAAGTTATGGGGGGGGGGAAGCCATTGTAATCCATAAACTGTGCTTTGGAAATTTATATCTACTAAATAAAAGTTTTAAATTAAAAAAAAAGTTTTGAATAACAGTGTATAAATTCATATGAACTTACCTACATATTAGTATGCACACAGAAGTATATCTGGAGATTATAAACTAAATTGCCAAGGATGGACATCTTATTATGTAACATGATGAAAAATAATAAAATAATTTCTTAAACGAATTCACAGTTCTCCACTGTATTTATTTGTGTAACAAATACATTAATTTTGAAACTAGAAAAAATCAAACATATTAAAATTTCTAGCACTGTAGTATATTTCTGATGGGGAATTTGACCACAAAATAATTTTGTCCAAATATATTCTGGATGTTTAAGAACAGATTTAACATCAAATCATACACATAATTTTTTAAAGATTTATTTTATTTATTTGAAAGACAGAGTTACACAGAGAGAGGTAGAGAGAGAGAGGTCTTCCATCTGCTGGTTCACTCCCTAGATGGCCACAGTTACAGTGAGAGGAAGAGACAGAGAGTGAGGTCTTCCATCCACTGGTTCACTCCCCAGATGGCCACAACAGCTGGAGCTGCACCGATCCGAAGCCAGGATTCAGGAGCTTCTTCTGGGTCTCCCACGCGGGTGCAGGGGTCAAAGGACCTGGGCCATCTTCTACTGCTTTCCCAGGCCATAGCGGAGAGCTGGATTGGAAGAGGAGCAGCTGGGACTAGAACCAGCGCCCATATGGGGTGCCAGCGCTTCGGGCCAGGGCTTTAACCCGCTGCACCACAGCGCCGGCCCCCATACACATAATTTTTAAAGGAGATTATAGGAAGCAACATATATATTTGAAATATATATCTCTTTTCAGACATTTATGTACGTGTCTCATTACATAGGGTAATTAATAATAAATAATATAAAACTAATTAATATATAAATAACATATGTTAATGTTCCCTCTTACATACTCTTCTTTTCATGGAAGAGGCTGAAGGAAACTTCCTAGCACAGAATTTAATGTGATTTAGTATCAATAGTTACTTCATTTGCCATGTAGACTTCCAGAAATTTCCTTCAGATGGGGCCTTTCCTCCGCAGGCCTCCTGCTAAATGCCATACAAGCAGTTGTTTTAGATCTGGTCACTAGGTGCTACCGATAGCCACTTTCTGATTTTTTCCAGTGAAAAATATTATTTGGGACCATTAAGCAACCACCTATTAAAAGTCATTTTGCATTTTGAATGATACAAGAGTATGTAAAGCAAAAGTTGTGATCAAATACCCTTCCTCAGTGGGTTTCTTCCTTCTGTGGTTCCACAGCTGTAAATCATAGTAACAGGAAGGCTGATGAATAGCACAGACCTGGGCACGGAGCAAAGAGAAGAGAATGGATTCTGACACTTTCTACCACTGTCCTGCAAACTGCACACTGTGGGGGAGTGGATTTCCACACTGCAGCACTCCACGAATGAACCAGTGCACAGGGCATTTCTGCCTGTCATATTGGACTAGAATCTTGGATTAGCTTCTCCTTCTACTCTTCTGCAGACTTAAGGCCTCCGCAGCCTTCCAGTCTCACTTTAAACATCATTTCCTGGGTGTTTGGTCCAGCAGTTCAGATTCCTGCATCTTACATTGGAGTACGTGAGTTTGATACCCAGCTCGGCTCCTGACTCTAGCTTCCCACTAATGCACATAGTTGTGATGGCTTAAAGGATTGAATTTCTGCAACCCTCATGGGAGACCTAGGTAGCCGCCTGCCCAACCTGGCTGTTCAGGAGTAACCAGTGAATCTCTCTCTCTCTCTCTCTCTCTCTCTCTTTCTCTCTCTCTTTCTGCTTATCAAATAAATAAACAAACATGTAACTTCCCATGGGAAGCATTTGCGATACACTCTGATCTACCTTAACCACCTGGTGACTCCAACAACTTCATCATTTCCAGATAGACTTTCTCACTTGAAAGGGGTCCAACAAGTAGGAGTCGGAAATTTTTCACAAAATAAACTGAGGAATATGGAGCATTCACATTTCTGAAGACGAGCCTTAAGGTTCACGTCTTCCACTTGTAAGAGGGATGGTGGCGACACAGGTCAGATTAGCAAAGGAACCCTTGAGTTGTTCCACAGATAACAGCCGGGCATGCACTTCAGAGAAGCTGTTGAGATCGAAGGGGACTGTGGCTTGGTGCAGGAAAAGACTCACTGACGATCTCTTCTTTTTAGCAGACACAATTTGGCATGACTAAGTCCATAGAGGTAAAGTGGTGGATTTGAAAGCTTTTGAACAATTTACTTTGGGGGATGTTGCTTTAAATATAAAAAGTTGAAAACATTTAAATAAAATTTTAAAAGGAAAAACTTAGGGACAGGCATTCGGCCTAGTGGTTAGGATGCTAGTTGGAATACAGGCACTCCATATTGGGGTTCCTGGGTTCTAGAGCCACCTCCAGCTCCTGACTTCCGCTTCTAGCTAATATGGGTAGTGGAGGGCAGTGGTGATGGCTCCCATGACTGGGTTCCTGCCATCTGTGTGGGGGACCTGGACTGAGTTCCTGGTTCCTGGCTTTGGCCTCAACCAGGGGCCATTGCTGAATGAACCAATGGGTACGAAGTTTCTCTCTCTCTTCCCTACCCCCTCTCTCATAAATAAAATAAAAATCTGTTAAAATGAGAAAGTTAATGACACAAGGAAAAATCTCCACTATCCACTGATTAGATATCACCATTCTTTACATTAACTGTGTGCATAATGTGACAATAGTTTGTCTTTGAAACTACATAATAGCATTGAATCCCTTTGAAATACCTGCATGATCAGCATGGTGTCTCTCTCTCTCTCGATCTCTCGATCTCTCTCGATCAGTACGCTGAGTCTCACTCATGACTGATGGCAAAGCACCTGTGTGAACTTTGCTGCGTTTTTCTTTTATTTCAGCAAATCCTGACCAGGGCCATCAGAGGGAGGGAATCCTTACTCTCTGCATGGAGAACCAGGGATTCAGGGAGCTTAAGTGCCTCACTAGTCACTGGCAGAGTCCACATTCGAACCTGTGTCTTCCTCACCCTAAAGCCCTTACTCTTCCCACTACTCCAATTGGCATTGCCTTGATTATTGCAAATATTTTTATGGGCATGACTTTTGAATATAACAAGAATGAACACTCAGTTTAAACAATATAGAAGGCGCATTCACAGATGGAGGGAAAAATGCAAATAACTGACAATTTCATAACTCACCAACTTACCAGTTAACTTTTTTGGTTTCATTTGATTCTTGAAAACTATTAAGAAGTCATTTGAATCTATTGTGATGATTTGGGGCAACTCTGTCTTCTTTTCTACAGTGTTAAACTATATTACCCAGAGATTACTTTTTTTTTTTTTTTGGACAGCCAGAGTGGACAGTGAGAGAGAGAGAGAGAGAGAAAGGTCTTCCTTTTGCCGTTGGTTCACCCTCCAATGGCCGCCGCGGCCGGCGCACTGCGGTCAGCACACCGCGCTGATCCGAAGGCAAGAGCCAGGTGCTTCTCCTGGTCTCCCATGTGGGTGCAGGGCCCAAGCACTTGGGCCATCCTCCACTGCACTTCCTGGCCACAGCAGAGAGCTGGCCTGGAAGAGGGGCAACCGGGACAGAATCCGGCGCCCCGACCAGGACTAGAATCCTGTATGCCGGCGCCGCAAGGCGGAGGATTAGCCTAGTGAGCCGCGGCGCCGGCCAAGATTACTCTTAATATAGAAGAAAATCTATAAATTATTTTTCTTTGGAATTGAACTATTCCAGGGCCAGCCCTGTGGCTCAGCTGGTTAAAGTCACAGCCTGCAGTGCCAGCATCCCATCTGGCTGCCGGTTTGAGTCCCGGCTGCTCCACTTCCAATCCAGCTGCCTACTAACCTGCCTAGGAAGGTAGCGGAGGATGACCCAAGTCCTTGGGCCCCTACCATCCACGTGGGAGACCCAGATGAAGCTCCTGAATCCTGACTTTGGCCTGGCCCAGCCACAATCATTGCAGCCATTTGGGGAGTGAACCAGCAGGTGGAAGATCTCTCTTCCTCTCTCTCTGTAATTCTGCATCTCAAATTAATAATAATAGTAATAATAATAAAAAGAAAATGATGGGAGAGGGAGTGGGAGATGGGATGGTTGCGGGTGGGAGGGAGGTTATGGAGGGAAAAGCCACTATAATCCAAAAGTTGTACTTTGGAAATTTATATTTATTAAATAAAAGTTGAAAAAAAATGAACTGTTGCAAGAGTGTTAGTGATGATATATGATAGACATATTCAAAGAATAATGTTCCTTGCTTTTGCAAAATTAAAGATTTTCATTTTAAATAAAATTATAAGTAGAGCCCTCATATTAACATGCTTGGTTATAGGTAATTCAAATTCCAGACTGAAATTGAAGCTAAAATTAACTTACCTTCGTGTCGAAGAGATTTCACAAATAAGACCAGTGTAGGCAAGTAATGAAGGGTAGAATTAAAAGGGAGAGAATGATCCTGCGGGGGAAGCAGGACACACAGCAGACTCTTAGAATGGCCAAATGCCCCAAACAGCACTCCTGCCTCAGAATCAACCCTTGGGGCATTCGGATCTGGCTAAAAGGCCCATGAGAGTCTCACAGGCATGGAAAGCCATGACACAGTGGCAAAAACAACCTAAATGAAAGATCCTGGTGAACAAGACCCCAGCAGAAGGAACGGGCCATTAAGGAGGGAGGCACCTTTCTCTGAAGGGAAGAAGGAACCTCTACTGTGATATGGCCTTGACTAAACAAGTTCAGAGTTGGTGAACTCAAGGGGCTTCCATAGCCTAGACAGCTCATGGCAAGAGCCTTGGGTGATTGCTGACGTCATAAATAAGAGTGCCAATTGTTAAAACAACAGGAGTCACTGTGCACTTATTCCCCATGCGGGATCTCTGTCCTTAATGTGTTGTACAATGTGAATTAATGCTATAACTAGTACTCAAACAGTACTTTATACTTTGTGTTTCTGTGTGGGTGCAAACTGTTGAAATCTTTACTCAATATATACTAAATTTATCTTCCGTATATAAAGATAATTGAAAATGAATCTTGATGTGAATGGAATGGGAGAGGGAGTGGGAGATGGGATGGTTGCAGGAGGGAGGTAGGTTGGGGGGGATCCACAACAATACAAAAGTTGCACTTTGTAAATTCATATTCATTCAATAAAAAAAAGTAAAAAAAAAGCATGGAAATTAAAAAAAATTAACTTACCTTCACATATACAAAGTCACTTCAGACAGTTTGTGGGAGGGGCAGGCCTGGTGGTGCAGCAGGTTAAGCCACCTCTTCAGATGGCATCATCCCATATCAGAGTACCTGGGACTAAGTCCCAGTTCTGCTTCCAATCTAGCTTCCTGCTAATGCACCTGGGAGGCAGCTGATTGTGGGCCAAGTACTTGGGTCCCTGCCACACATGTGATAGACCAGAACAGAGTTCTTGTCTCCTGGCTTCGGCCTGGCCCAGCCCAGGCTGTTGTGGGCATTTGGGGAATGAATCAGCAGATGGAATCTCTCTCTCTCTCTCTCTCTCTCTCTCTCTCTCCATCCCCTGTCACTCCACCTTTCCAATAAATAAATAAATATTTTTAAGTTCATGAGAAAATGGAATTAAAAGATAAAGTTTATTTTGCTGCCAAAAAACTGAAATCCATGCATTTTTTGCATAATAGATATTTTCCATTAATTTTTGAAGACTTCTCACATTCATTGATTTCAAAATTGTTTGCACCAAAATACTTAGCTTTTTATTCCATTTTCCACAAATGTTATGAAGTTCACTCATATTCATGAGCAGTTTGAACATATCCCTTGAATCTGATTAAATTGTTGATGCGCCAAGACACAGTTCAAAGACCATTCATTATATTCTCACAATAAATGTGGAATAAATGTGGCTGTTCCTCACACCTTAACCTGCATTAAAGAAAATGCTGGGAGGGCATGCTGCCAACAATGTTCCAAAGCTTTGATCTTTTTTTTTAACTTTTATTTAGTAGATGTAAATTTCCAAAGCACAGTTTATGGATTACAATGGCTTCCCCCCCATAACTTCCCTCCCACCCGCAACCCTCCCATCTCCCGCTCCCTCTCCCATTCCATTCACATCAAGATTCATTTTCAATTATCTTTATAGACAGAAGATCGATTTAGTATATATTAAGTAAAGATTTCATCGGTTTGCTCCCACACAGAACACAAATTGCCAAATACTGTTTGAGCACTAGTCATATCATTACTTCACATTGAACTACACATTAAGGACAGAGATCCTACATGGTGAGTAAGTGCACAGTGACTCCTGTTGTTGACTTTACAAATTGCCACTCTTGTTTAAGGCGTCAGCAATCTCCCCAGGCACTAGTAATGAGTTGCCAAGGCCATGGAAGCCCCCTGAGCTCGCCATCTTTGATCTTATTTCGACAAGGCCATAGTCAAAGTGGAAGTTCTCTCCTCCCTTCAGATAAAGGTACCTCCTTCTCTGCTGGCCCGTTCTTTCCACTGGGATCTCACTCGCAGAGATCTTTCATTTAGGTCCACCCCCCCTTTTTTTTTTGCCAGAGTGTCTTGGCTTTCCATGCCTAAAATACTCTCCTGGGCTCTTCAGCCAGATCCGAATGCCTTAAGGGCCGATTCCGAGGCCAGAGTGCTGTTTAGGACAACTGCCACTCTGTGAGTCTGCTGTCTGTCCCACTTCCCATGTTGGATCGTTCTCTCCCCTTTTAATTCTATCAGTTGGTATTAGCAGACACTAGTCTTGTTTATGTGATCCTTTTGACTCTTAGACCTATCATTATGGTCTATTGTGACTTGAAATTGATCACTTGGACTAGTGAGGTGGCATTGGTACATGCCACCTTGATGGGACTGTATTGGAATCCCCTGGCACATTTCTGACTCCACCACTTGGGGCAAGTCAGCTTGAGCATGTCCCAAATTGTACACACAGACTTTCTACAGCTCCTATAGTATCACCAAGAATCAAATGAATAACAGTCCTTCAATCAGTATCAGATCTTTATGGCCTCAGACACTGGAGCATCCAGTCAGTTATTTCCCAGCCCTGTCTACTCCCATGGGAAACCCATTTCTCACCTCACTCAGGCAGGACTCCCTGTCCTCTCCCTCCTATCCAGTTCCTGGAAGTTCTGCCCATGGTACCAGTCCCAGTTCCTCTGTGAGGAGTCTCTGACGACTCCAATGAGGACGTCCTACTCTTATATGTTAAGGTTAATTGCAGAGATCACCCTAACTTTCCCAAGGACCTGGCCCATGTGCAGTGATTACCATGACCTCCTCCATCCTCCGAGACCCTGGGGGTATGAAGAGTGATGGATGCTTGGTGAATACCTGAGTGACAATGTAGGTTCAGGCAGAAAAAAAGAACTCACCTGGGAAGGAACTCCTGACTTGCTCTAATGTCCCTCCCTGTATACCTATGGTCACCTCTGCCTAGAGACCCAAGAAGACCCCAGAGTCCCACGTCAGGTGCACAGCTGATGTGAACACAGAGGGCCCCAGCAGAGTACAGGAAGAGCACAATTGCTCAGCAGAAAGGGGTGAAGAGTCTTCCCTCAGCCCAAGTCCACTACACTGCATATCCTGGAGAGAGCACTGAATTTCCTTCTTCCATAATACACAAGGGGTCTTCAGTATTTATGGAAAAGTATATAAAAATGCATGGATTTCATTTTTGCACATAAATAATTTTATTTTTTAATTTCATTTTCTATGAACTTCTTAAAGCACCCCTGTAGATGAATGTGGATGGTTCCTTTCCTTTTACATTCCCGAACACTCACCAAGCTGATTCTATTGAAGTTAAGAAAGAATACCCCTGTTACAGATCAGAGCAGTTGGGGTGGAAAGGAAACAAACATTGGTGTTGTGGCTGATGCACCAAATACCATGTTGGGATTTTTTTTACAATGGTTTCCACTTGAACTCAGAAAGCTCACTTGGAGTATGAGTCAGGATTTCCTCTTACACATCAGCAGGGTGAGGCTCAGGAAAGTTAAGGAGACCACTCAATTTCACATGGCTCCTGAGAGCCAGAGCCAGTGTCATTCCTGCGGTCTGCTTGATTCCAGGAACCTTGTGTGAGACCAGAAACAACCATCCCTTTAGACGCATGATTTCGGCAAAGGGCACTGACACATGCCCCTGGCTGACTGTGTAGCCACTCTGGAAAACAGCCTAGTGACATCTAGTAAATACCTAGAATATCTGAAACTGTATCCAGCAGTTGCACTCTTGGTACACAGCATAGAAAATAGCTTACATCAGAGTACAAAGAAACAAATAACAAGAATATTCCTTGTCATGTTATTTGTAAAAAAAAAAAAAGTAAATTTGTAGGGGGGATATGTCCATCAGCACACACTAAAGGCAATACACTGAATATTTTCATGCGTTAGAATAATGCATTGTGGTGAAGCAAGAATAGAATGTAACGACAAGAATCGCACATAGAGCATTTTAAAACCACCAAGTGGGAGGCCAATAGCAATGAGACAAGGATGCCTCTATTATGAATTTCAACACCCATGTGAAAGAAAGCTTAATTTTTAGTAGGGATGCAGTCATTGACACTAAAAGTATAAAGACAAGCATAAGAATCATAAAAAAAACTTCGAGAATGCTTGCCTCTGGTAAATGGAATAGTACAGAGAAGAGTACACAATGGGCTTCCAATGTAATTACAGCTATAAATTTCTCTTTCAAAGTACTTTAGCTGCATCTCATAAATTTTGGAATGTTGCATTTTTGCTATCATTCATTTCAAAGTGCACACGGAATATTCTTCAGAATAGATCATCTTTTGGGCGACAGTGTAAACCTCAATAAATATAAATCAAAAACACCAAAAAATCTGAAAGTTCATAATTAAATAATATGCTTATAAATCACCAATAGACCAAAAAAAGAAATCACAGTGTAAATTAGAAAATACTGTGGCCGGAGCTGTGTTGTGGCGGGTAAATCCACTGCCTGTAGTGCCGGCATCCCATATGGGCACCAGTTTGTTTCCCAGCTACTCTACTTCTGATCCAGCTCTCCGCTATGGCCTGGGAAAGTAGCAGAAGATGGCCCAAGTCCTTGGGCCCCTGAACCTGGATGGAAGACCTGGAGGAAGCTCCTGGATCCTGGCTTCAGATTGGTGCAGCTCCAGCCGTTGTGGCCAATTAGGGAGTGAAGTAGCAGATGGAAGACCTCTCTCTCTCTCTCTCTGTGTCTCTGCCTCTCTGTAACTCTGCCTTTCAAATAAATAAATAAATCTTTAAAAAAGGAGAAAATACTTTGATACAAATGAAAACAAAAATGCAACATACCACAATTTGTGGGATGAGGTAAAATCAGTGTTTAGAAGGAAAGTTACAGCTGTAAATTCCCACATTAGAAAAGCAAAACATCTCAAGTATGTCACCTGAGTTTTAAGGAATTAAAAAAGGAAAGCAAATTGCACCCAACTCTAGCAGAAGTTAGAAAACAGTAAATATTACAGCAAATATAAATTAATAAGGAATAAAGAAACAACTGAGAGAATAAACAAAACCAGAAGTTGATTATTCGAAAAGATCAGAATTGACAAGCCTTTAGCTGAACTAAGAAAAAGAGAAGGCAGACTTGAATAACTAAAGTCTTAATGAAAGTGAGGACATTACTATCGATATAAAAGAATACTATGATCAATGGTATGCCAACAAATTACATAACCTGTGTGAAATGGACAGATTAGTAGAAAAACACAAATGCATACAAATGACTCAAAAAGAAAAGAAAATTTCAACAGACCTATAACAAGCAGGGAGCCTGAATTATTAATCAAACACTTCCCGACAAAGGAAAGTTCAGGGCCAGGTGACTTTGTTGGTGAATTCCACCAAACATTTAATGCAAACATCTACACCAGTCTTTCTCAAACTCTTCCAGAAAATAGAGGACAACACTTCCTAATTCATTCTATGGACCAATATTAATCTTGTACCACAAGAACACTACATCCCTTTATCCCTTATGAATACAAATGCAAAAATCCTCAGTAAAAGACCAGCAAGTTGAATCCAGAAGCATGGTAAAAGGATTATGCAATATGACCAAGTGGGATCTATCCTGTGAATGAAAGAGGTCAATATAAGAGAATCAATGTAACACTCTGCATTAATAGGAAGAAAGGGTAAAAGCACATAATCATCTCAATTGAGGCAGTAAGAGCATTTGTCAAAACGAGGCACTGTTTCGTAATAAAAGCACTCAGAAAACTAGGAATAGACAGGTACCTCCCCAACATGTATGATAAATGGCATCTGTGAAAAACCCACAGTGCAAATAATAGTGGTGAAAGACAGAAATCTCTCCTTGTAAGATGAGTAACAAGAGAAGGGTGCTATTTCACAACTGCTATTTAATATTGTATTGGCCAGAGCAATAAGGCTAAATAAATAAATGGCATCTACATTGCAAAGGAAAAATTAAGACCATCTCTACTCACAGGTGATATAGCCCTATATAAAGAAAATCAAAAAAATCCACAAAACACATTATTATAGCTAATAAACTAATTCAACAGTTTCAGGGTCATCATCACAAAAAGATCAGTTGTGCTTCAATACACCGCAAGGAACAATCTAAAAAGAAGCTGAGGAACAACTCTACTTACAATGGCACCGAAAGGAATAAAATATCTAGAAATAAACTTAGCCAAGTAGGAGAGAATTTTGTACAAGGAAAATTTTTAAAAACATTGTTGAAAGGAATTAAAGAAAACCTTCACAAACGGAAAAAATGTCTCTTCCTTGCTCGTGGATTGGAAGGCTTATTACTGCTAAGATGGCAATATTATCCAAAACATTCTACAGATTCAATGAAATCACAATAGCCTATTTTGCAGAAACTGATAAATTCCCACATTCATATGAAATTGCAAGGAAGACCCAAATAGCTAAAACAAGATATGTTAGCATGAACAAAGTGAAAGAGTCCACTGGGCCAATTTCAAGCTGGAAGCAAAACAATGTGATACTATTATAAGGATAGACATAATCAACTATTAGAAGAAAATTGAGGTTCCAGAAACAAACCCATATATCTATAGTCAATTGATTTTCTTTTTAAAATTTGAGAGGCAGAAATAAAAAGATAAATGGAAAGAGAAAGAGAAAGGGAGAGAGGGGGGAAGAGAAAGAGAGAGAAAGAAATCAATGGCATTTATATTGCAAAGAAGAAGAGAGAGAAAGAGGAAGAGAGATCTTCCACTCAGTAGTTCACTTTCCAAATATCTGCAATGGTCAGAACTGGGCCAGGCCAAAATTGGGAGCTACGGTGAGCGCTGCAGCATAGTGTGTTAAGCCACCACCTGCAATGCCGGCATATCATGTGGGTGCCAGTTTGCGTATGGGCTCCTCCACTTTCCAATCCAACTCCTTGCTAATGCACCTGGGAAAATCAATGAAAGATGGCCTGAGTCCTTGGGCCCCTGCACCCACGTAGGAGATCCAGATAAAGCTCCTGGCTCCTGACTTTGGGTTGGCCCAGCCCTAGCAATTGCGGCTATTTGGGGAGTGAACAAGCAGGTGGGTGAGATCTCTCTCTCTCTCTGTGTGTGTGTGTGTGTGTGTGTGTGTGTGTGTGTTTCCTTCTCTCTTTGTGGCTCTAACTTTCAAATCAAATAAATAAATCTTTTTAAAAAATCTGGAAGCTGAAAACTCAATCCAGGTGCCCTACATGGGTGGCAAGAACCCAACTACTTGAGCTATCACCTGCTGCCTCCCAGGGTGCAGCTTATCAGGAAATCTGGACTTAGGAACGGAGCCAGGACCCTAATCCAAACTGGTGTTTGGCCCAACTGCTAGGCCAAATGTTTGCACCCCTCCAGTGATTGTTAACAAGGATGCCAGTACCTTTAAGTGGAGAAAGAATCGCCTCTTCAACAAATAGCGCTGACACAACTGGATATCCTTATGCAATGCTACCAAGCTAGACCTCTATATCACACTATATACAAAATAATAACAACATGGATCAAATATTTAATGTAAATCTAATAAATATAAATTTCTTAGGAGAAAACACAGACAAATCTTCATTACTTTGGATTTAGTGATGCATTCTTTTTAAAAAAAATCTAACTCTGCCTTTTCCTCTACTTTTTCTTTCTTTCTTTTTAAGATTTATTTATTCATTTGAAAGGCAGAGTTATAGAGAAAGGTAGAGACACAGAAAGAGGGACATCTTCCATCCACTGGTTCACTCCCCAAATGCCCACAATGACAATGGCTAGGCCAGGCCGAACCCAGGAGCCAGGAGCTTCTTCTGGGTCTCCCACATGGGTGCAGGGACCCAAGCACTTGGGCCATCTTCTGCTGCCTTCCCAGGATCATTAGCAGGGAGCTAGATCAGAAGTGGAGCAGTAAGGTCTTGAACTGATGCCCATATGGGATGCCATCATTGCAGGCAACAACTTAACTCGCTGTGACACAGTGCTGGACCCCACAGTGGATTGTTAAATATGGCACCAAAAGCATAAGCAGAAAAAGAAAAAACTATATAAATTTCATTTCATCAATCTTCAATACTATCAAAAAAGTAAAAGGACAGCCTCCAGAATGGGAGAAAAGATTTTCTGGTAAGGGTCTATTGTCCAGAATCTACAAAGAATTCTTAAAATGCAACAACAAAAGGACGGACAAACGACCTGATAAAAAGAAAGAGCAAAGGACTTGAACAGATATTTTCTTCAAGGATATAAAATGACGTTCAACGTTTGTCCTTAGGGAAATGTGAAACTCACAGTGAGATACAACTTCACCTTTCTAAAACAGTTATAATTTTTAAAAGTAGCAAGTGTTGGCAAGAATTTATAAAAATTGGAACCCAATCTATTGCCTATGGGAGTTTAAAATGGCACAATTACTGTACAAAGCAGTTTGGTGGTTCCTCAAGAAGTCAAAAATTAAATTATGACATGGCCAAGCCATTCCATACCTAGTTACATATCTCAGAAACTGAAAAGAGGCATTCAAATACTTGTACACAAATATTCATAGCAACACTGTTCACAATAACCAAAAGATGGAAACAGCCCAATTGTGTATTAACAGATAAATGGATGAATAACTATAGTATATATAGTTAATATATTATTATCATAATATTAGTTATTCAACACAGGTAAAGAAGCACTGATATATATTTTACAATGTGCATGTACATGAACTTCAAATATACTATGCCAATGATCTCCATCATTTATGGAGTCTAA
This sequence comes from Oryctolagus cuniculus, assembly GCF_051225735.1. Classification (NCBI taxonomy): domain Eukaryota; kingdom Metazoa; phylum Chordata; class Mammalia; order Lagomorpha; family Leporidae; genus Oryctolagus; species Oryctolagus cuniculus. The sequence continues at coordinate 90,574,680 of NC_142888.1, forward strand.
GCAAGCTGATCTCTCAGAAGCTGAGAGTAGAATTGTGGTTACTGGAAGCTGGAGAGGGTATAGAAATGAGGGGAAAGGGGACAGGTTTTCAATGGGTACAATATTACAGTGAGATAACAAAATTAAGTGCTGGTGTCCTATTGAATTACCGGTAAGGTGACTCTCATCAACAAATACTGTATTGTGTATTTCAAGATAGCTAGAAGATTTTGAATGTTCTAACCATAGAAAAATTGTAAATGTTTAAGCAGAGGACTGCCAATTCCCTGATTTGATAACTATACATGTATCAAAAATCACATTATACTTCACAAATGTGTGTAATTACTATGTGTGAGCCAAAAATTTTTTTGAATGAAAAAATACTAGCACAAATGAAAGAAAGACAAGTCAGGCACAAATGGTCATGTATCATATGGTCCAATTTATATACAATATCTACAATAAGTAAATCTACAAGAGATAGAAGAGAAATGGTTGCCAATGACTGAAGGAGCAGGAGAAAAGAAGTTTCTGCCTAATGCGTACAGTTTTCATCTGAGGTGATGCAAGTCTTTCAGGACTAGATAGAGATGGTGGTTGAATAACATAGTTGTTGCAAATGTAGCAAATGCAACTAAACTACACACTTTAAAAGGTCATTTTACTTTGTATTAATTTCATCTAAAGTGCATATGAAAAGCTTAAAAGAAAACATCGCATTTGTGACAGACGTAAGGCTAATGTCTTTCGTATACACGTAACTCCATTTGAGAGCTGTGAAAAGGAAATCAATCCACAAGTGTCATTAAGAGCAACAGAAATGCCAAGTTAAATTACCAAAATTAGCCCAGACACAGTGAATACAGAAAGGCAAACACGAATTTTCTTTTTTTTTTTTTTTTTTTGACAGGCAGAGTTAGACAGAGAGAGACAGAGAGAAGTGACTTCCTTTTCTGTTGGTTCACGCCCCAAATGGCCGCTATGGCCGGCACGCTGCCACCAAAGCCGATCCAAAGCCAGGAGCCAAGTGCTTCCTCCTGGTCTCCCATGCGGGTGCACGGCCCAAGTACTTGGGCCATCCTCCACTGCACTCCCAGGCCACAGCAGAGAGCTGGCCTGGAAGAGGGGCAACCGGGACAGAATCCGGCACCCCAACCAGGACTAGAACCCCGGGGTGCTGGCGCCACAGGCGGAGGATTAGCCTAGTGAGCCACGTTGCCGGCCAAACACTAATTTTGACATCACGTAATAAGTGATAAGAAAAATTTCCAGAAGAGGGAAAGATGGGCCAGAGAATAAAATGATGTCATTTTGTCTTCCTGGGAGAAGTATTTGCAAACAGATTCAATTTTTACAAAGACATTACAATGGGCTAACAAAGAGGTAGAGCAATTGTACTCTCTTACATGGCTTCTTGGAATTCAAAACGGTACAACAAATTCGGAAAACAACTTGGCAGTTTTTCTAAACTAAAATCTAAACTTAACATACAACCTGTAATCCCACTCCTAGGTATTTACCCCAAAGATAAAAACAAAGGCCACACAAAAACTTGTACAGTACACGAATAGTGACATTATTCATAATGAACAAAATGTGAGTAAAACCCAAATGCCCATCAATTGATAAACAAAATCTAGTATATCCATACAATGAAATATATTTAGGGCCTGCGCAGCGGCTCACTAGGCTAATCCTCCACCTGTGGCGCTGGCACCCCCGGTTCTAGTCCCGGTTGGGGTGCCGGATTCTGTCCCTGTTGCTCCTCTTCCAGTCCAGCTCTCTGCTGTGGCCCGGGAGTGCAGTGGAGGATGGCCCAGGTCCTTGGGCCTGCACCCGCATGGGAGACCAGGAAGAAGCATCTGGCTTCGGATTGGCGCAGCACGCCGGCTGCAACGCACCGGCCATAGCGGCCATTTGGGGCGGGGGGGTGAACCAACGGAAAAAGAAGACCTTTCTCTCTGTCTCTCTCTGTCTCTCTCTCACTATCTAACTCTGCCTGTCAAAAAAAAAAAAAAAAAAGAAGAAGAAGAAAAAAAAGAAAAGAAATATACTTAGCCTTAACCCATTATGTCCCAGTATCCTATATATAGGATATCTATAAAAACTGAGATTGAGCAATAAACATACCACTTATGGTACCTTTGAAATAAATATCAAGTCATTAAAATATTTACAGAATTAAAAACTTGGAACTTAATGGATTAAGAAGGAATGGATATATGCTATATACTGATAGTTATAATGTGGATGAATCTCAAAAACATTATGCTAAGGGCAAGAAACCAGACTTAAAAAAGAATACTTACAGCATGATTCCATTTATTTATTAATGTGGAAAATATAAAGCTATAGGGACAAAAATCAGATCAGGACTGATGGGAGAGGAGATTGACACAAAAACAGCACAACTGAACTTTTCCACTGATAGAAATGTTTATGTCTCTGTTACAGTGTTGGTGGCTAATTATATTCATCTGTTAAACCTATGGAACTGAACATCTAAAAGTGGTCAGATTGATTATAGCTCAAACACATTCCAAAAACCTGATTTGAGGGAAAAATGGACATGGAGCATCAGTTAGCTCCTTCAACTCAGAGCTATCACACTTGGTTATTTCCCTTCTCATTTGTGCAAATTTTCTGGCTTTAAAATAAAGTAAGAATGTTGTAAAAAATCTTAATGGTAATGACTGCACCCACATGGGAGACCTGGAAGAAGCTCCTGGCTCCTGGCTTCAGATCAACCTGGCTCCAGGCATTGTGGCTAGTTGGGGAGTGAACCAGAGGTTGGAGGGCCTCTCTCTCTCTCTCTCTCCCTTTCTTTCTCTCTGTAACTCTTTCAAATAAATAAATAATTTTTTTTAAAAGATGGCAGGAAGGTAGAAAACATAGGGGCATAGAAAAGGTAGGAAAATAGCACAAAATAAAATGGCAGAAAAAATATATAAGAAATCTTACTAAGTGTAATCAAACCCAGTTTTTTTAAAAGGCAACATATGCTTGATTTTTTAAGTACAGCTATATGCAGTTTATAAAACACACAGCTAAAATATAATGTCACAGAAGTCAAAAAATTCCATGTATATGGAGTTAACGAGCTTTATAGCCGAAATATGACAGCATAGAAATATTGAAAGTAAAGAGACAGAAAAGATATTTCAGGCAAATACTGAACAAAAGAAACCTAATGTAGTTATATTATTGTCAGAAAAAATAGTCTTTAAGGCAAAAAACATTATTAACGATATTGGGGGTCAATACAGAATGATGGACAGTATAATTCTTAAGTATCCCAGTTATATGCTTTTATGCCTTAACAATGACACAGCTCCAAAACTTACAGAGCAAAAATTGACGTATTATAAAGAGAAATTGACAAATCTACCATTACAGTGAGAGTTCTTAACATTCTTCTCCAGTAATTGGTAGATCAAGCAGGCAAAAAAAAAAAAAAAGATACAGAAGGCTTAAAAAAAAAAAAACAAAATTAACAAGCTTGATTTAATGGACATGGGATTCTGCACAATTAAAGAAATCAAGTTCTTCTCAAGCATTTTGTAAATTGAACACTTACAAAAATTGACACTATACTAGTTCTAAACAAGCCTCAAAAATTTTGACAAGCTGATTCTAAAGTGGACACTCAGCCTTCTGTACCCTTGGATTCCACATCTGCAAAATCAATCAAATGCAAATTGAAAATATTAGGAAGAAGAGCCGGCATTGTGGCATAGCGAGTTAAGCTGCCGCCTAGGGCTGTGGCATCCCATATGGGCATTGGTTCTTGTCCCAGCTGCTCTGCTTCTGATCAAGCTCCCTGCTAATGGCCTGGGAAAAGCAGCAGAAGATGGCCCAAGTGCTTTGGCCCCTGCACCCACATGGGAGACCCAGAAGAAGCTGCTGGCTCCTGGTTTCAGCCTGTCTTAGCCCTGACTGTTACGGTCATCTGGGGAATAAACCAGTGGATGGAAAAGCTGTCTCTCGGTCTCTATCTCTTGCGCTCTTCCTTTCAAATAAATCAATAAATGTTTTTTAAAAAGAAAATACTAGAAAGAAAAATTGCATCTGTGCTAAACTCAGATCTTTTTTCTTGTCATTATTCCCTAAACAAAACAATATAACATCGTATTTGGTATTATAAGTAATGTACAGGTGATATTTTATTTTTTAAAGATTTATTTATTTATTTGAAAGAGTTACACAGAGAGAGAAAGAGAGGCGGGGGGGAGGGAGAGAGAGAGAGAGAGAGAGAGATCTTCCATTCATTGGTTCATTCCCCTATTGCCCACTATGGCTGGGGCTGCAAAAATCTGAAGCCAGGAGCCAGGTGCTTCTTCCAGGTCTCCCACACAGATGCAGGGGTCCAAGGACTTGGGCCATCTTCTACTGCTTTCCCAGGCCATAGCAGAGAGTTAATCGGAAGTGGAGCAGCCAGACTCAAACCTGCACCTATATGGGATGTGGCTTTACCCACTACACCAGAGCACAGGCCCCAGAGGTAATATTTTTATTTTTTTTTTAGATTTATTTTATTTATTTGAAAGACAGAGTTAAATAGAGAGGTAAAGACAGAGAGAGTGGTCTTCCGTCCGCTGGTTCACTCCCCCAAATGGCCACAACAGCAAGAGCCGCGCTGATCCGAAGCCAGGAGCCAGGAGCTTCTTCCGGGTCTGCCTCATGGGTGCAGGGACCCAAGGACTTGGGCCATCTTCTACTGCTTTCCCAGGCCATAGCAGAGAGCTGGATCAGAAGAAGAGCAGCCGGGACTCGAACCAGCGCCCATATCGGATGCCGGCCCTGCAGGTCAGGGCTTTAACCCGCTGCACCACTGCCCCCAGAGGTAATATTTTTAAAAATGTATTTATTTGAAAGGCAGACTGTAAGAAAGTGGGTGGGAGAGGAGAGAGAGAGAGAGAGAGAGAGAGAGAGAGATCTCCCACCCACTGGTTCAAATTCCAAATGACTACAATGGTAGGGGGTTGGGCCAAGCCAAAAGCAGGAGCCAGGAATTCCATCCTAGTGTCCCATGTGGGTGACAGGGGTCCAATGATTGGGCCACCTTCCACTGCTTTCCCAGGTGCATCAGCAGGGAGCTGGATTGGAAGTGGAGCAACTGGGACTCAAACTAGCACTCAGATACAGGATACTGTCATGGCATGCAGTAGCTTAACCTGCTACGCTATAACGCTGGCCCTCTAGAGGTGATTAAATGTATACAAGAGGCTGTGTGTAGGTTATATGAAAATACTGTGCGGTTTTACATGAGGGCACTTGAACATCTGTGGATTTGAGTATCTGATGGGAGACCTGGAACCAGTCCCCCACGGATACTGAGAGATAACTATATTTGGAAAAGAAAAAGTGCCAGGAATAGCCAAGACAATTCTGAAGCCCAAAACAAAGTAGGGGCACATGCCCTATCACACACCAAGACTTATTAGCAACTATAGTAACTAAGTGTGATTTAGGAACAAGGAAAAACAGGTTTACCGGATAAAATATAGGAGTCACTTCAGTTGGAATTCCAAATAAATTATGAGCATATATTTTATGTGCTAAAACTGGCAACCCTTTAAATAAATGAACCAATGGAACCTAAGAGAGTCTAAAAACAGAATTGTACACATATGAAAATTCAACATATGAGAAAAGTAGCTGATCAGGCAGTGGGAAAAGATGGGCTATTCAATATGTGGTATTTATATGTGGTTTATTTGTATGTAATAAAGACTGCATTCGTATTCATGCCTATCAAAATTGATTCTAGATAAAGATTTAAACATGAAAAATAAAATTAAAGCATTTACAAGTAAATACTGGAATTTTTTATTTTAGAGTAGGAACATTTTCTAAAACAGGAAAAGAAAAATACAAACCATAAAGAAATAATTAAACTGTGGTAAATATAAAACTTTTGTGAATCAAATATTCCATTTAAAACATATGGAAAGTGTTGGCCGGCGCCGTGGCTCACTAGGCTAATCCTCCGCCTGCGGCACCAGCACCCCAGGTTCTAGTCCCAGTTGGGGTGCCGGATTCTGTCCCGGTTGCTCCTCTTCCAGTCCAGCTCTCTGCTGTGGCCTGGGAGTGCAGTGGAGGATGGCCCAGGTCCTTGGGCCCTGCACCCGCATGGGAGACCAGGAAGAAGCACTTGGCTCCTGGCTTCGGATTGGTGCAGCACGCCGGCTGTAGCAGCCATTTGGGGAGTGAACCAACGGAAAAGGAAGACCTTTCTCCCCATCTCTCTCTCTCTCTCTCTTACTGTCTAACTCTGCCTGTCCAAAAAAAAAAATATATGAAAAGCGAAACTCAGGTTAGAAAAAAAAAATTTTTGCAATAAGCAATGAGAAAATGGTAGAATAGATAGGGACCTTACTGTTCTAGTCGGGGAAGATAGTTTAAAAAAAGTGGAGAGAATTCAATTCCAGGGAAGAGTTAAGAGGAAACTGCAGAAGAAACTCCATGCAAATTAGAGGGACACTGTGAACCTACGTGGAGGGTGTGGAAGTGCACAACTCAGGACCCCAGCAGCTGAGAGCCTCAGCATCAGCTATGGAGAGTAAGGTGAGACCAGATTGCAGCAGCCCAAGCCACTGGTGATAAAGCTTTGGGAAGAGCGTGGCATCAGTCTGGCTTGGAGCCCTGTGGGGGACAGTATACCTGCCAACCTAGAGGGAAAAAAAGAGGGCGGGTTTCTCTCTCCCTGACCACCCAACACTGGTGTCCTTTAACTAGCTGAGAGCAGGCAGGCCCCATTTTCGACATACGTAAGAGCTGCACCAGCTTTTGTCCACATGCCCAGCAACCAGCCTAGAGAAGATGCCTGCGTCTGGCTGGGAGAATTGACAGGGGGCTGAGCACTCGTGACTGTGGGAGACTTGTGTGCCAGGTCTGTGAAAACACTGGCTGCATGAGAGGGCACAAGGTATAGCTGGGACTTTGGGCAGTCACTGTGGGAGGCTCCACATGCTCAGGACTCCCTGATTTCCTGGTGAGGGTCATTGCTGCAGGATCTGTGCTCACACTGAAGACTGCACGGATCCTTCGTGTGGTTCTTGTGGCAGTGAGGACAAAATATTTACCCACTGGGGTTACAGCCCATGCATTGGTCTCCTTGGAGAATAGGAGTGAGCATGAGACTACACCAACAGAGCTGAGCAAACCTCCCCTCTGATAAAAGAAAAAAAAAGATTTATCACGCCCAACTTGGGTGTCACCTTGGACATTCCTCTCACTCTGGAGCATTGAACAGAGCTCCCTGACCAACCCAGCACATACCTCTGAGTATTCACTGAAAGAGTGGGCACTCCACTAAGCCACAAAGGCATAGTCCAAAGATAAAAGACATCACAGGGAAAAACAAAAATCCCAACAAGTATCTCCACAAATGTATAATAATAAATATAGCAATTCAAGAAACAAGAATAAGGAAGACAACATGGCATCCCCAAAAGAACACAACAACACTTAAATATTAGAAGTGAAGATGAAGAGATTGAAAAAATCCAGAAACAGAATTAAAAAATTTGATCATAGGGTTGCTTAGAAGTAATCAAGCAAATCCATGAACTAAAGAAATCCATACATGACATGAATGAAAATTTTCTCATGAAATTGAGATTTTTTAAAGAGAAGTCAAAACGAAATATTGCAACTCAAGAATTCAATAGAACAAATTAAAAATATGGTGGAAAGCTCAACAACATATTTGGTGAGGTAGAAGAAAGATATCAGAGTTAGAAGAAAAATCTCTGGATATTTTACAGTCAAACTGAAAAAAAGTAGAAGAAATTAGAAAACTGAAAAACAGTGTTGGAAATTAGAAATTTATGGGTTACTATCAAACTACCAACATATGTGTCTTAGCATTTCCTGAAGATGTGGAAAGAGAGAATGGATTAGAAGGCCTTTTTAGTGAAATAATTACAGAAATTTCCCTAATTTGGAGAAAGGGATGCCCAATTACAGGAAACACACAGCACTCCTAATAGACATGATCAGAAAAGATCTTCACCACAACACATTGTAGTCAAACTCTCCACAGTAGGACATAAAGAAAATATTCTAAAATGTGCACTAGAGAAATGCCAGATTACTTTCAGAGGACCTCCAATTAGACTCATAGCTGACTTCTTATCAGACACCCTATAGGTTAGGAAAGAATGTTGAGATGTATTCCAAGTCTTGAGAAAAGAAACTGTTATCCCAGGATACTGTGTCCTGCAAAATTCTTATTTATGAATGAAGGTGAAATAAAGACCTTCCACAACAAACAGAAATTGAAAGAATTTGTCACCACTTGTCCAGCTTTACAAAAGATGCTTAAGGATGTGCTACACACAGAAACACAGAAACATGGTCCCCATCAGGAAAAGTAAAGGAATAAAATCTCCCAGTAAAGGTGCAAAGGAAATCCAAAGTAAACAATAGGAACATTTATTGAAAAATGTAAACAATAGGAACATTTATTGAAAACTGGCAGAGCCAAGTTGCAACTTATCAATAGTCACCTTGAATGTAAATGACCTCAACTCTCCAGTTGAAAGATCCAGACTGGCTAAATGAATTTAAAAAACAAAACCCATCTATTTGTTGCTTACAAGAAACACATTTCACCAACAAAGATACCCACAGACTAAAAGTGAAAGGATGGAAAAAGATATTCCATGCTAACAGAAACCAAAAAAGAGCTGTTGTAGACATCCTAATATCAGACAAAATAGACTTTAACACAAAAACTGTTAAAAGAGACAAAGGATACTATGTAATCATTAAGGGATCAAATCAACAGAAAAATGTGACTATTATAAATGGATATGTGGGACTGGCACTGTGATGTAGCAGATATAGTCCTTGCCTGCAGTGCCAGCAACCCATATGGGCGCTGGTTCTAGTCCTGGCTGCTCCTTTTCTGATGTAGCTCTCTGCTATGGCCTAGGAAAGCAGTGGAAGATGGCCCAGGTGTTTGAGCCCCTGCATCCACATTAGAGACTAAAAAGAAGCTCTTGGCTCCTGGCTTTGGGTCTAGTACAGCTCTGGCCATTGTAGTCATTTGGGGAGTCAGCCATCTGGTGGAAGACCTCCGTCTCTCTCTCTCTCTCTCTCTCTCTCTCTCTCTCTCTCTCTGCCTCTGCCTCTCTGTAACTCTGCCTTTCAAATAAATAAATCTTTTTTTAAAAAAAGTATATGCACCTGGGGACGGCGCCATGGCTCACTTGGTTAGTCCTTCGCCTGTGGTGCTGGCATCCCATGTGGGCACCGGTTCTAGTCCCGGTTGCTCCTCTTCCAGTCCAGCTCTCTGCTGTGGCCCGAGAAGGAAGTGGAGGATGGCCCAAGTGCTTGGGCCCCTGCACCTGCATGGGAGACCAGGGAGAAGCACCTGGCTCCTGGCTTCGGATCTGTGAAGCACTGGCTGGAACGGCCACTTGGGGAGTGAACCAACGGAAGGAAGACCTTTCTCTCTGTCTCTCCCTCTCTCACTGTCTATAACTCTACCTGTCAAATAAAAAAAAGTATATGCACCTAATTACAGGACTTCTGGGTATTTAAAAGAAATGTTAATGGATTTAAAGGGAGACATAGACTCCAATACAATATTAATGGGGGACCTCAATACCCCACTTTCAGCAATGGACAGAAAAACCATACAGAAAATCAGCAAGCAAACAATAATTAGTCAACACTATAGACCAAAATAGAATACACATTTTTCTCACCAGTGCATGGACTTTTCTCTAGGATAGACCACAGGCTAAACCATAAAGTAAGTCTCAACAAATTAAAAAAAAATCAAAATCATACCATGTATCTTCTTTGACCACAATGGAATGAAGCTGGAAATCAACAACTCAAGAATCTCTAGAACATATGCAAACACATGGAGACTGAACAACATACTCCTGAATGAACAGTGGGTCATAGAAAAAATCAAAATAGAAATCAAAAATTTCTGGAAACAAATGAAGATGACAATACAACATATCAAAACTCATGGGACACAGCAAAAGCAGTGTTAAGATGAAAGCTTATAGCAATCGGTGCCTACATCAAGAAATTGGAAAGGCACCAAACAAATGAGATATCAATGCATCTCAAAGACCTAGAAAAAAAAACAGCAAATCAAACCCAAAACTAGTAGGTGAAAAGAAATAATTAAAATTAGAGAAGAAATAAACAAAATTGAAACAAAAAAAATTAAAAAATCAGAAAAATGAAGAGTTGTTTTTTTGAAGAAAATGAACAAAATTGACATACCATTGTCCCAACTAACTAAAAAAGAGGGAGAAGACCCAAATCAATAAAATTAGAGATAAAAAGGAAATGTAACAACAGACACCACAGAAATAAAATTAATCATCAGAAATTACTACAAAGAATGGTATGTCAAAAAATTGAGAAACCTAGAAGAAATGGATAGATTCCTGGACACATACAACCTACCTAAACTGAGCCATGAAGACATAGAAAACCTAAATAGACCAATAACAAAGATGGAAATTGAATCAGTAATAAAGACCCTCCCAACAAATAGAAGTCCAGAACCAGGTGGCTTCACTGCTGAATTCTACCAGACATTTAAAGAAGACCTAATTCCAAGTCTTCTCAAGCTATTGAAAACAATTGAAAGGGATGGGATACTCCTAAACTCCTTCTATGATGCCAGCATCACCTTAATTCCAAAACCAGAAAAAGATGCAACAAAGAAAGAGAACTGATATCTCTTATGGACATAGATGCAAAATCCTCAACAAAATACTAGCTAACCAATCCAACAACACATGAGAAAGATGGTACAACATTCACAAATCAACAAATGTGATACATCACATTAACAAATTGAAGAACAAAAGCAATATGATTATCTCAATAGATGCAGAGAAAGCATTTGATAAAATACAACACCCTTTTATGATGAAAACTTCAAGCAAGTTGGATATAGAAGGAACATTCCTCAACACAATCAAGGTAAGTTATGACAAACCCATGGCCAGTGCCATATTGAATGGGGAAAATTTGGAAGCAATCCCACTGAGATCCAGAATCAGACAAGGATGCCCACTTTCACCATTGCTATTCAATATAGTCCTGGAAGTTTTAGCCAGAGCCATTAGGCAAGAAAAAAAATCAAAGGGATACAAATTGAGAAGGAGGAGGTCAAACTATCCCTATTTGCAGATGATATGATTCTTTATGTAGGTGATCCAACAGACTCTGCTACAAGACTACTAGAACTCATAGAAGAGTTTGGTAAAGTGGCAGGATATAAAATTACACAAAAATAAATAGCCTTTGTATAGACAGACAATGCCATGGCTGAGAAAGAACTTCTAAGATCAATCCCATTCACAATAGCTACAAAAAAATCAAATAACTTGGAATAAATTTACCCAAGGATTTCAAAGATCTCTACAAAGAAAATTATAAAACATTAAAGAAAAAAATCAAAGAAGACACAAAAAATGGAAGAATCATCCATGTTCATGGATCGGTAGAATCAATATCATCAAAACATCCATACTGGGGCTAGTGCTGTGGTGCAGTGGGTTAAAGCCCTGGCCTAAAGCAGCAGCACCCCATATGGGTGCTGGTTCTAGTCCTGGCTGCTTCTCTTCCAATCCAGCTCTCTGCTATGGCCTGGGAAAGCAGTAGAAGATGGCCCAAGTCCTTGGGCTCCTGCATCCACGTGGGAGACCTGGAAGAAGCTCCTGGCTCCTGGCTTCACATCGACACAGCTCTGGCCATTGCAGCCATCTGGGGAGTGAACCAGATGGAAGACCACTCTCTCTGTCTCTACCTCTCTCTGTGACTCTGTCTTTCTAATAAATAAAATAAATCTTTTAAAAAAAGTCCATACCACTAAAAGCAATTTACAGATTCACTGTGATACCAATAAAGATATCAAAGACATTCTTCTCTGATACAGAAAAAAATATGCTGAAATTCATATGGAAGCATAGGAGACCCTGAATAATTAATGCAATTTTATACAACAAAAACAAAGCCAGAGGTATCACAGTAACAGATTTCAAGATATACTACAGGGCAGTTATAATCAAAACAGCCTGGAACAGGTACAAAACCAGATGGATAGACCAATGGAACAGAATAGAAATGTCAGAAATCAACTCATGCATCTACAACCAACTTATCTTTGACAAAAGGGCTAAAATCAATCCCTGGAGCAAGGACAGTCTCTTCAACAAATGGTGCTGGGAAAACTGGATCTCCATATGCAGAAGTATTAAGCATGACCCCTATCTTACACCTTACACAAAAATCCACTCAAAATGGATTAAAGACCTAAATCTACAAACTGATACCATCAAATTATTAGAGAACATCAAATTATTAGAGAATTGACAAAAGGGATTACATCAAAATGAGAATCTTCTGCACTGCAAAAGAAACGCTGAAAAATGAAGAGGCATTGACAGAATGGGGGAAATTATTTGTAAAGTATACAGCTAATAAAGTATTAATATCTAGAATATATAAAGAGCTCAAGAAACTCAATAACAATAAAACAAAAAACCCAGTTAAGAAATGGGCAAAGGACTTGAACAGACATTTTTCAAAAGAGGAAATCCAAATGGCCAACAGACACATGAAAAAATGCTCAGGATCACTAGCCATCAGGGAAATGCAAATCAAAACCACAATGAGGTTTCACCTCACCCCTGTAAGAATGGTTCTCATACAGAAATCAATTAACAACAAATACTGGAAAGGATTTGGAGAAAAAGGTACCTTAATCCACTGTTGGTGGGAATGTAAACTGGTGCTGTCACTGTGGAAAACAGTATGGAGATACCTCAGAAATCTGAATATAGACCTATCAAATAACCCAGTCATCCCACTCCTGGGAATTTACCCAAGGGAAATGAAATCAGCATATGAAAGATGATCTGTAGCTCCATGTTTATTGCAGCTCAATTCACAATAGCTAAGTCATGGAATTAACCCAAGTGTATGTCAACTGAAGTCTGGATAAAGAAATTATGGGGTGTATATACCATGAAATACTACACAGTGGGGCTAGCGCCTTTGTGCACTAGGTTAATCCTCCCATATGCGGCACCGGCATCCCATATGGGCGCCAGGTTCTAGTCCCGGTTGCTCCTCTTCTGGTCTGGCTCTCTGCTGTGGCCCAGGAGGGCAGTGAAGGATGGCCCAGGTGCTTGGACCCCTGCACCCACACAGGATGCCAGGGGGAAGCTCCTCGCTCCTGGTTTTGGATCAGCACAGCACCAGCCGTGGCGGCCATTTGGGGAGTGAGCCAGCAGAAGGAAGACCTTTCCCTCTCTCTCTCTCTCACTGCCTATAACTCTACCTGTCAAATAAATAAATTAAAAAAAATTTTTAAAGAAATACTACACAGTGGTTAAAAAAAGAAGAAATCCTGTCATTTTCAACAAAATTGATGAAACTGGAAAGCATCATACTTAGTAAAATAAACCAGTCCCCAAAGAACAAATACCCTGATCTGTGATAACTAATAGAGCACCTAAAAGGTAATATATAGAAATAAAATTGACACTTTGAGATGCAATGACTTTGAACAACCTTTGTGTCAACTGTTGAGGAACAATATTTCTTTCATACTATTTGTTGAACTCTTTACTTAGTATGGAGTTAATTGTATGTGTATAAAGTTAATTGAAGATCGATCTTAATAAAAAATAGGAGTGAGACTAGGAGAGGGAGGAGGAAGAGCGGTGGGAGTGTGGGTGGAAGGGTGGGTGGGTTCCACAGGAAGAATCACTATGTTCCTAAAGTTATACCTATGAAATGCATGAAGTTTGTATTCCTTAAATAAAAGGTTTCTGGGAAAGCAATTTTTTAAAAAATAAGAATTCATGGTGAAAATATAATATATAGAATCATTAAGAAAAAAGCACCACAGAATCTATAGAAGGTTCTAGAAGATTCAAATATCATTTTAAAACAAATGGTGAAATTTATTTTGTTATGTACTCTTTGAATAAAGCAGATAGATTTCATTTTATTTATTTATTTATTTATTTTTAACTTTTATTTAATGAAGATAAATTTCCAAAGTACGATTTATGGATTACAATGGCTTCCCCCACATACCGTCCCTCCCACCCACTACCCTCCCCTTTCCCACTCCCTCTCCCCTTCCATTCACATCAAGATTCATTTTCGATTATCTTAATATACAGAAGATCAGCTTAGTATACATTAAGTAAGGATTTCAACAGTTTGCTCCCACACAGAAACATAAAGTGAAAAATAATAGATGATTTTTTTTAAATGATGATGAAATCAGATCAGACCTATTGTCATGTTTAATCCCAGTGAGAGTCAAGTTGGGAATTGATAATTTCTTTTTTTTTTTTTTACAGAGGATCAGTTTAGTATACATTAAGTAAAGAAAGATTTCTTTATTTATTGGACAGGCAGAGTTACAGAGAGTCAGAGGCAGAGCTAGAGAAAGGTCTTCTATCTGCTCGTTCAATCCCCAGATGGCCACAATGGCCAGAGCTATGCCGATGCAAAGCCAGGAGCCAGGAGCTTCTTCCGGGTATCCCACATGGGTACAGGGGCCCAAGAACTTGGGCCATCCTCCACTGCTTTCCCAGGCCATAGCAGAGAGCTGGATCGGAAGTGAAGCAGCTGGGACTTGAACCGGCGCCCATATGTGATGCTGGCACTGCAGTCGGTGGCTCTACTTATTACCCCACAGCGCCATTCCCTCATTTTATTTTTTAATGCTAACAGTAACTTGATTTGTTGAACTTATTTTACATATACATATATGCTATTTTTTCTAAAAACAGTGATATTAATATCACAAAGTAAGGGATTCATGACAATGATGATAACTTTGGGAAAGCAGAGTGTGTTGTCATGCAATACTGTGATTCAGTGAAGCAATATTCATAACTAAATGATATGAGATGGACACAAATCTTATACTCTCTCTATATTAACCTACCCGAATAAGAGAAATGTGATGAGTGTCTTTTCGGATATGGTTGTATTACTCAGCCAGAAAAAAAAGAATGAAATCCTGACACTTGCAATAAAATGGATGGAACTGCTAAGGGAAAAGATTCAAATATATTGATCACTTCAATTTTGAGATTGTCTCTAGTCTTTATCATGTAGGTCTGATCAGAAAGGAACTTCTAGAAGCCTCCTAGGCTGAAAAAGGATAAAATGTGAAGATTTTCTCTGGTTGTTATGAGTAGTAGAAATGCCATCAAAAGCAATATGATGCCCCTCTTAGCGCGTTCTTTTTTTATTTATTTATTTTTTGACAAGCAGAGTGGACAGTGAGAGAGAGAGACAGAGAGAAAGGTCTTCCTTTGCCGTTGGTTCACCCTCCAATGGCCGGCGCGGCCGGCGCGCTGCAGCCGGCGCACTGCGCTGATCCGAAGGCAGGAGCCAGGTGCTTCTCCTGGTCTCCCATGCGGGTGCAGGGCCCAAGCACTTGGGCCATCCTCCACTGCACTCCCTGGCCATAGCAGAGAGCTGGCCTGGAAGAGGGGCAACCGGGACAGAATCCGGTGCCCCGACCGGGACTAGAACCCGGTGTGCCGGCGCCACTAGGCGGAGGATTAGCCTGTTGAGCCGCGGCGCCGGCCCTTAGCACTTTCAAGAAAGAAATTGCTCTGCAGAGTCTTTGTCTTCTGTATATAAAGATAATTGAAAATGAATCTTGATGTGAATGGAATGGGAGAGGGAGCGGGAGATGGGAGGGGTGTGAGTGGGAGGGAAATTATGGAGGGGGAAAGCCATTGTAATCCATTAACTGTACTTTAAAAATTTATATTTACTAAATAAAAAAATGAAAAAAAAATTATCTGAATCAGCTGAATGCTTTTACCTACAAGATTGAAGAAGCAAGTACACAGTACCACATAGCAGTCTTGGTAAACAAGGGAAACTTCCAGATTTGTTTCATATTCTTTGAATATAACTTGTCTATATTTTATATTTCTATTTGTATGTTTTTATTTATTCTAAATATTTATATTTATATATTTATAGTCTATAAATTATATGTATTCTATACATTTTTTGAATTGTGAAAGGGACATATAGCAAATAACGTTGTCACTTAAGAATTCACATGAAATCAACATTAAAATGGCCTTTCTACATGTTTCGCTGGTCTTTCCCCTCTAACACTGTGCTCTGTCTCCCTTCTTGAAGGTGCATTTTGGGAAGTATCTGACTTTGGCACGTTTCGCTACTCAGTTCCTGTATTTTTAGGAAAGAAACATAATGTTCCACATCCATGCACATTGGGAAGTTTAGATTTCATTTAAAAACAAACCATAACAATTTCACATATGGCTCCATTCTGCAAGGTAGCAGTCTGGAGTGAATATGAACCTAGAGACAGGGAGACTGTCTTTTGCTTTATACATGTCTGTATTGCTGGCATCTAACAGGACAAGGAATATTTTATCATTAAAAAGATGTGAAAATGTAATAAAAATAAGCATTGTGAAATTAAAGTTTTAGTCTTTTTAAATTTGGCCTTGCTTTAATCTTCCCTCAGTTTTTTTTTTCAATGAGAGCTTTAAAGCCCAACCAAAATCATTTATTTTCTACTTTTCAGTAAACTTTCCATGTTTTTAATAGGCATGCCCTTTACAAAGTTTTGCTTGATTTATTTCCAACATCCTGGAGCTTTTCATTTATTTTTGAATGTATGTGCTCAGCCTTTAAGAGAACTCTCTCTATATGGAAATGTGGATTCTATCAGGTAGAAGAATCAAAGTAGATTCCATTAGTTAGTGGTGCTACTTCATGCATCTTTCAAAACAACAGCCAAAAAAAAAAAAAAAAAACACTCTCCACTAAACCACCCCACCACCCCACCCCATCCCATCCTGGTGCCTGACCAGAACATCTTAGATAAATATTTTCTCTCTTTTTTTCCCAATGAATTACTTATTTGAAAGGCAGAGTGACAGAGAGAGAGAGAGAGAGAGAGAGAGAGAGAGAATCTTCTATCCTCTGGTTCACTCCTCAAATGTCTGCAGCAGCCAGTGTTAGATCAGGCAGCAGCCAAGGCCAGAACAGGCTGAAACCAGGAACCAGGAACTCCATTCGAATCTCCTACTTGGATGGTAGAAACCCAAGCACTTGGGCCATCATCTGCTGCCTCCAAGAGTCTGGGAATTGGATCCTAAGCAGAGTAGCCATGACTCAAACCACGCACACCTGTATGGCATACAGGCATCCCAAGCTGCCACCTGAACCCTCTGTACCACAAGGAGTCTTACGCCAATAAATCTTTTCTAACTGTTCTGTAAGAAACAGATGAGATAGAGGCAGAACAATAGAAGACTGAATATCAAGCAAATAAGAATTTTAGATAATAAAATGCGTAAGCTACCAGAAACCAATATAAATATGACTGTTTTGACTGTGCTACACAATAGGACAAAATGAGAACAGAACATCACCTGATTTGTGCAAGTGTAACTTACCATTAAGGTCTGGTATTACAGGAAGAATATGCAGTGTGACATCAGAAAGAAATGGACTCCAAGGTCAGTTTTTTCACATAATCAAAACATGACTGTACACGAGCTATTACATTTCATGGATTCTAAGATTTATTTATTTTTGTTATTTTTAACACCTGCACCATTGGTGTCTTACCATTATACGAAAGCAAGGATTTTGTCTTCCTTGGTAGTGCATATCTAAAAAGCGATGGCATCTTCAATTCAATGAAATACAGTTCTTCATCTGTCAGAGCCTCAGTTTCCTTACCTAGAAAAGGAAACAAAATGTTCCTTTCACAGAATGGTTGTGAGGAAGGTAAACCGGTGCAGGGCAGCAAACCCAGTGCCTGGCACGGAGCAGTGCCCAAAGTTGGGGGTGGGGAGGGCAAGGATCTTGGACCCCACCCCTTGAGCCTTCAGATTCTCCCAGTGGCTCCTTAAATCTGCACCCTTCTTCCTGATCCAGCTTAAAGTGCATGACTCATCACCTCAACTATTCCGATTTGATGATCCTCAACTCTCTTGTCACTTGGTCCTTCTGCTCCAACTACAAGCCTTGCAATATACAGCTCCAGACAGAATGTCCTGCAGGACAGTTCCCTGCAGGAGGAATTGCTGAATCAAGTTGCATAAACCCCCCTTAACTGACAGGATGGCTGTGGGGAAAGAGGAACTCACACATTGTGAGTGAGAATGGAAACTAGTATTGAGCACTTTAAATCTGCATTCGGTAATGCCGTATGCTTTGGCTGAAATTTTTCACTTTCAGGAATTTATCCTATGGAAAAATCTTACACAAGTTCCAAAATATATGCACAATCACCATTGTTACAAAAGTGTTTCAAATAGGAAATTCTGAAATGCGTTTTATTGTAAGATAAATTTCCCAGGGCAGAATTTGGGTGAATCAAGACTTTGGGGAATATAAAATATATAATTAAATAGAAGAAAATAAGAATTGCTTGAGTAAAATAAAATTGCCACCAACTCTTCACCAGCCAGAAATAAACACTTATTTCTTCACTATTCTAGAATATGGAATATATGAAAACACATAAAAAAGTTGATGTGAAATGAAACTAAAATGAGTTTATTTTAGTGTAAATTTTTTTAAATTCATGTATATGAGGAATCTTCAAAAAGTTCATGATAAATGCATATTAGTTTTAAAATGTATTTCAATTTTCTCATCAAAACAAAAGTATCCTTTTAAAAATATTTATTTATTTATTTTGAAAGTCATAGTTACAGAGAGTGAGAGAGGGAGATTTTCCATCAGTTAGTTCACTCCCCAGATGACTGCAACACCAGCTCTGGGCCAGGTTGAAGCCAGGAGCCAGGAGCTTCATCTGGGTCTCCCACATGGATGGCAGGGGCCCAAGCACTTGGGCTATCTTCTGATGCTTTTCCCAAGTGCATTATCAGGGAACTGGATTGGAAGTGGAGCAGCTGGGATATGAACCAGCACCCATATGGGATGCCGGAGTAGCAGGCAGCAGCTTAACCTCTGTGCCAACATGTTGGCCCCAAATTTATCTTTTAATTTCTTTTTTTCCTTGAGTATTTGAAGCCCCCTTGTACATGGAAATAGCTACCTGAGGGATGTGGGCCTATTACCATGCTGTGCTTGACTGCTAATGTATTTGTATCATTTTGAAATTAATATTATCACTACATTTAAAGATGGGTGAAGAACCTTGTAATACTAAATGTTACAGTTGGGATAGGATCCTAGGTGTATTTGAGAATAAAGAACATCACATTAAGCCATATTTTGAAAATTTCATCAAATTCAAGAACTCTGTAAAAAAAAAAAAAAAAGATTGCTTTCTTCCTTTTCTGAACAAGTAAATGAAAGTGGATAGGGAACAAGTACCTTACACTGGGTCACACTTTAGTAATGGGCAGAGCCAGAGAAAGAGACAAGTTGTGTATGGCCCCAGAATGCTTTGTGTTCCTTAAGTATAAAAGGTTTCATGGGCTTTGTTTCTCATTTATAGAACTAATTGTGTTCATCCTTGATATTATCAAAAGTGCAGTCAATTCTAAAAATTCACAAGTAAACTTCAATCACACTCTCAGTGATAAATAGCATTTATAGTTCATCACATCCCATCACAATCAGAAAAATCTACACATGACAGTAATGACATTACTTCAAAAAAGTTGGCGGGAAATGGAATTGAAAGATAAGTTGATTTGGGTCCAAAAATTTTTACATACATTTTCCATGAGCTTTTAAAGTATCCTCATATATACCCCTGCAAATAAAACTGCGTAAGCATTTTATGTAACTGGAACCACATTGAATGTATGCATGATGTTATGTACAAATACTTGATCTTCATATTATACCATATGACATGAGAATAGGATCTCCCATTCTTTGTTTAGTGAACAGTTTACCAAAGACCTGGCACCAGTTCTTTTTGTTTATGATTCCTCAAACAACAGAAAGTGCCATATGTATGAAATACTGAATATTTCTGCACACTTCATTGTGCTTATTGCTTTTTTATGCAGTCCCGCTAACATCTATTTCAGTTCTTGCACCAATATTAAACTGTTCCAACATTACCTCTTCATGGGACCTTAGCATCTAAAGTGGTACAGAACAGCCCTCCCAGTCCCAAGCCCTTTATTCTTTTATTTTTTTTATTTTTTGACAGGCAGAGTGGATAGTGAGAGAGAGAGACAGAGAGAAAGGTCTTCCTTTGCCGTTGGTTCACCCTCCAATGACCGCCGCTGCCGGCGCACCACGCTGATCCGATGGCAGGAGCCAGGTGCTTCTCCTGGTCTCCCATGGGGTTCTTCCAATGGGCTTGAAAAGGTTAGTAATGAAAATGAAGAAGCACTTATTGAGCACTAACTGGCAGAGATTTTACTCAGTGCTTTACATGCATTTTTCTCCTTCAATTTTCAGTACAACTTAATGACATTGCTGCTGTTATAACCACTTGAAACATTTTTTAAAAAACTGGGGCTCAGAGAAGTTAAGAGATTTGCCAAAGGTCATGCAACCAGAAATAGGAGCACTCAAGGTCTAAATCCATAACCAGTTATAACGTACGTGCCTCAGTGTTAGAGGTGATGCCAGCATAGCGGAAGTGACTCATCCAAAGTCCTATGGGCTGTTATTACACTTACTTCCCCTGTACCCTCTTCACTTCCCAGGGCTTAGCAAAAAAAATTGTTTCTTTGGGTTTTCAAAAATGAAGTAAAATAACAAGGACTGGAAATCCTAAGTGATAATAGGAAATAGTGCAATGTTGTCTTCCATACCTCCAAATTCCTCAGATAGCTCATCCTACAACCCAGAGATGGTACCCAAATCCATACATTATGTAAATGTGTATATGCTTCGTCTTGTTTCATTTCTAAATTCTCTCCCTGACTGTTCTACCTTTTTTTGGTCAAAGTTTCTTTTCTGGTGGAGAAGAGTTGTGGTGGGGAAGGCAAACATTTCTAGGAGTCATACCATGTACTAAACAGTTCTTTATGTTTTCTTATTGTCTTCACACAGCTCTGTGGAGAAAGTATTGATTTTCTTTTCATTTTACAGGCTTACAGAGAATAAATACATTTTTCAGAGTCGCACATCAATTAAGAGGCAGGAATGAGGTTTCATCCGTCGCCCTCCCCAGAGGACTCTGAGCAGCCTGCCTTTTAGAAGATGGGCTTGCCGAGCCAGCGCTGTGGTGCAACAGGTTAAGTCGCCATCTGTGCTGCTGGCATCCCACATGGGCGCTGGAAGGAGTCCCAGCTACTCCACTTCCGATCCAGCTCCCTGCTATGGCCCAGGAAGGCAGTGGAGGATGGCCCAAGTCCCTGGACCCCTGCACCCACATAGGAGACCCAGAAGAAGCTCCACCTGGCTTCAGTCTGGCCCAGTCTCCGCCATTGTGACCATCTGGGGAGTGAACCGGCAGATGGAAGATCTCTCTCTCTCTCTCTCTCTCTGACTTTCAAATACATAAATAAATCTTAAAAGAAAAAAAAAAAAGATGGGCTTCCAGGCTTGAGATGTGGTCAGAGGACACTAGCCTTGTTAGTGTGGCTCCTCAGTCTTCACTGCATAGCCCCTCTCGGTGATG